>NC_056002.1:42472795-43120463 GCF_018446385.1 Zingiber officinale | reverse complement strand
TTAATTAATATCTAGCTCCAAGAGTAGTACCACTCAACTTCATCGTCATGTTGGACTGAGTCCACCTGCAGGGTTTAACATGACAATCCTTATGAGCTCCTCTTGGGGACATTCTCAACCTAGATCATTAGGACACAGTTTCCTTCTATAATCAACAACACACACTATAAGTGATATCATTTCCCAACTTATCAGGCTTATTGATTTATCGAACTAAATCTCACCCATTGATAAATTAAAGAAATAAATATCAAATATATGTGCTTGTTATTATATTAGGATTAAGAGCACACACTTCCATAATAACTGAGGTCTTTGTTCCTTCATAAAGTTAGTATAAAAGGAACGACCTCTAATGGTCCTACTCAATACACTCTAAGTGTACTAGTGTAATTATATAGTTAAGATAAACCAATACTTAATTACACTACGACCTTCCAATGGTTTGTTCCTTTCCATCTTGGTCGTGAGCTACTGTTTATAATTTATAAGGAACCGATAACATGATCTGTTGTGACACCACACACCATGTTATCTACAATATAAATTAATTGAACAACTACATTTATCATAAATGTAGACATTTGACCAATGTGATTCTTATTTCTAGATAAATGTTTATACCAAAAGCTAGGCTTTTAGTATACATCCTAACAATCTCTCACTTATACTAAAAGACTAAGCTGCCATATCTGCTGTCATACATCTGATTCCCAACCCTTCAACATGCCCATCAAAAGCTCTTGCCTTAAGGACCTTAGTGAAAGGATCTATAGGTCATCACCTGATGCAATATAGGCGACAACAACTTCTCCTCGTTTATACGATTTCTCGTATTGGGTGGTACTTGCGCTCTATTATGTTTACTTGCCTTATAGACTTATGGTTTCTTCGAGTTTGCTACTGCACCACTATTATTATAATAATTTTGGGCAAACTAGAAACCATGTCTAAGTCTATCTTGAAGTATCTAAGCCATACAGCTTCTATGGCTACCTCGGAGGCTGCCATATACTCAGTTTCTATGGTGGAGTCCGAAAAGCACCTATGCTTATCACTCTTCCATAGTTATGACTTTACCTCCTAAAATAAACACAAAACCCCGAGGTTGACTTACTATTGTCCCTATCCATTTGGAAGTCAAAATCTGTGCAACCCACAGGGATCAAATTAACTACCTTGTAAGCTAGCATATAATTTCTAGTGCCTCTAAGGTACTTCAATATATGCTTTACTGCAGTCCAATGTCCTTGTCTAGGGTTACTTTGATATCTGCTGGCTATGCCCTTGGCAAAACAGATTTCTGATCTCGTGCATAGCATACTTTAGGCTTCCGACAGCCGAAGCATAAAGAACTGCCTTCATTTCCTCTATCTCCTTTGATGTCTACGGAGATATTTCTTTAGATAAAGTTACTCCATGCTAAAAAGGTAAGAAACCTTTCTTGGAGTTTTACATGCTTAAAACGACCAAGGATTTTTTTCGATATATGAAGCTTGGGATAAGTACAATATTCTTTTCTTGCGATCTCTTATTACTTTGATCCCAAGAATATATTCATTCTCCCAAGTCCTTCACATCGAATTGTTTGGACAACCATACCCTTACTTCTGACAACATTCTGATATTGTTTCCAACTACCAAAAATGTTATCTATGTATAGTACAAGAAATACCACCACGTTTCCATCACACTTTTTGTATACACAAGACTTATCCGGCTACTAAATAAATCCATAGGTCTGGATTACTTTGATAAACTGTATGTTCCAAGACCTTGAAGCTTTGCCTCAGTCCATAGACTGATTAAGCTTGCACACAAGATACTCTTTGCCCTTTGTAATGAACCCTTCTGGTTGCTTTATATGGATGCTTTCTTCAAGACTTCCATTAAGGAAAGCTGTCTTGACATCCATTTGCCAAAAAAAAACTGGATAGACTTTAGCATGACTACCGATAAAAGGTTTCCCTTTTTTTAACAAGTCTTGCTTTGAAAGTATACACTTTCCCGTCTGTCCTTCCTTTTCTATTGTAGACTTGTTTAACACCCAATGACTTTTACACCATCTGGTGGTACTACAAGCTTCCAGATTTTATTAGAATACATATATTCTAATTCTATTATTCATTACTCTTTGCCAAGATGTTACATCTTTATCTTGGAGTGTTTCATCATATGTCCGGAATCAAGCTCATATTCATTTTGGGATCAAGTCCAAAGACTCTCCCAAAACATGAATCTCTTAGGTTGCTTGACAACCCTCCCACTACGATGAGGCACTGTCTGTAATTGTGTATCATTTATGATACGTGTTGCAGTTTCTTGTGATATTTCGTTTTGTACAGTTGGTACTAGATTAGACATATCCTTTATTATTTCCTTAAGAACAAATTTACTTATGGGCACGTGGTTTATTACATAGTCCTTTTCTAAAAATTGGTCATTGATGCTAACAATGACCTTCTGATTTTTAAGACTATAAACCTTCTTTCATTTCTCTAGGATAACCTACAAACAAGTGAATTCCTGTCCAACTTATCATTGTCTCTCTTCAGCATATGTGCTGGACTACCCGAATCCGAATATGCTTCAAAATAGGCTTATGCCTATTCAGCAATTCTTTATGAGTAGAGAGTTCTGACTTTTGAAGGTACTATGTTCACTTCCGTTTCCAGAGTATATCCTTAAAATGAATTTGGTAATTTTCCAAATAACTCATCATCAATCTACTTATTTCCATAAGAGTCCTATACCTTCCTTTTTCTACACCATTCTGTAGGGGTGTACCAGGTGCAGTTAGTTGGGATTGAATCCCTACTTCTGATAAGTGACTCCTAAATTCTCCCAAGAGGTACTTGCCACTACGATCTCACCATAGTGTCTTGATACTTTTACTTTGACGGTTCTCCACATCAGCCTCGTACTCTTTGAACTAATTAAAGCACTTAGACTTGCGGCACATCAAGTAAATGTATCTGTATCTCAAATAGTTGTCTATAAAATAGACGAAATATTTGAAACAACCTCTTGCCTGGATAGTCAAAAGTCTTCACAAATCAGAATGAACCTATTCCTATATATCTTTGGCTCCAAACCCCTTAGACTTAAAAGCTTCTTGGTTATTTTTCCTTCCGAGTAAGACTCGCAGGTTGGAAAATTTTCCTCTACCAATGAACCCAAGAGTTCATCGATTATTATCCTTTGAATCCTACTCAAGTTAATATAACCTAGCCTTAGATGCCAAAGATATGTTTGGTTCATTTTGAAGGTTCTTTCTCTTATAGTTAGAAGATGTGTTACTAATTTCCATTTGTTGCATCGTGGGAGTTATTGGATTTATAAATTGCCAACCAACGTTCCAGAACAGATAACTTCCCTCTTTTCTTGATAACAACTTTGTTATTAAAAGAGGTAGAATATCAAGTTCTTTAAATAGTTTAGAAACTGAAAACTAGTTCTTTCTAAACTTGGTACGTAAAGACAATTACTCAAAAATCCATGTTTTATTCTTATCAAAAGATAAACATCTCCCACTGTAACAGCTACCACTTTTACAGCAGTGCCCATGTGGACGGTGTTTTTATTTTCATTTAGTTGTCAGGTTTCTTGGAACCCTGCAATGAATTGCGGACATGATTAATGGCATCTGTATCTACACTCCAGGTTCTGGTAGATAACACCACTAAACATGTTTCAACTAATGAATTAAATACACCTATATTGTTCTTAGTTCTAAGAAAATAGTCTACCTTAATGTCCAAGTCCTATTTCCAATCATTACAATTGGGACTACTAAGTCTTTTCTATAGTATAACAACTAGGGGATTGACAAACATTTTAAATCCTAAGAATCACAAAAATATTTGGTCAAGATCAACTCCTTAAAATCCCCATGAATTTTGTATGTCACGATAGTGTGGACGTATACAAAATCAAAGAGGAGATTTTATCCATTAATTTTATTATCTCGTCAACTTTACTTTATGACGAATAAAATTAATAGTTGATATGTCTTTAATCAATATTTGGTCAAAACTTTTGAATTTAAAATAACATTGATTCCTCAAACAATATTATTTAAATTCACCAACACCTCAAACACCGTGAATTTTGCATGCCACGATAGTGTGGTCGTATACAAAATTAAACATTTGTAAGAGGAGGGGTTTACCCATTAATTATCTTGTCAATAAATCTTTATGACAAATAAAATTACCTCAAACACTGTGAATTTTGTATGCCACGATAGTGTGGACGTATACAAAATCAAACATTTCTAAGTGGGTTTTTAATTTTATTATCTTGTCAACCTATTTATTTGACAAATTAATAGTTGGTTTTCTTCGGTCACACAAATAATAGCAGTGACTCCGATGGGGAGGATATTATTAGACATGCCTAAGTGTATACCATTACTTGACACTAAGTCCATTAATAAGATTGTGCCCCTTCCGATGGGGAAGATCACACGCTCTTAATTAACTTCCTATAGTCATCCAAAATGGAAGTTTAATCTAGTGATCCGCAAACAAGCTCATCCGATATGGAGGAAGGCACTCAGAGCCAACGTGCAAGCTTGTTGCATCACTTATAAACCAGTAATGGAGACCATGGAATTTATTTAAAATAAATCTCTCTCCCACTTAGTTATTTAAAGTGAGGAATTTTGACTATGCTAACCTACTTAACATGCATACTAACAAGCACACACAGCACAGCATAAAAAGCAATAAATAGAAAAACTAATTTTTAACAATTATGGCTTTTATCTATTGCTGTCCTCTGTGTGTCGCCAACCCTAGCTGCTGTCATCTTTGGCCACCGCCACCAGGTCTAGTTGTCGCATCCATCTTGCTCCTTGTTCCGCTGCGCCACTATGATCCTCAAAAGGTTCCACGCCTTGCAAGATTCGATCCGTGACATAAATAGAATTTTACATTTTTCGATCCTATATTCCTCGAAGGAATGTACATGTAAACTAGATCGAACATAAAATAAAATTTACATCCATCGATCCTATATTCCATAAAAGGAATGTACATGTATCTAGATCAAAAAATAAAATCCTAATAAAACTAAATACAACTCCTGCTGTATTTTATAATACAATCATGCACACATAATAAATGCCCTTGACATGTCCAAGGGTCCAATCACACACATAATAACTATAAGCCATAATAGTTAGATCCTGCATCCACAAAGTTAGCACATCCTACTATTAACCTGCCTAAATTATGTATGACATGTGCATAATTAAAATAATACCAAATACACAGAGACAAAACCCTAGCTCTGATACTAATTGTTGGATCGAAAAGAATTTAGATATCTCCACAATAGCATGATATTGTCCACTTTGGGCCTAGACCCTCATGACTTTACTCTTGGGCTCTCCCCAAAAGGCCTCATACCAATGGAGATATCTTTTCTCTTATAAACCCATGATCTTTCCCATGTGTTTCCAATATGGGACTATGTTTTCAACCTTGCAACCCCAACAAATGCTACATTGATGAGATATTGTTTGGTCGACCGATCTGCTTGTTCAGTCGACCAATCATCTTAGCTTCCTTCTCTGCTTCTGACCGAGTTGATCTATGCCACATCATTAGGGTTCGATCGATCGATCATTTGGTTCGGTCGACCAATCAAACTCTGATCGGATTCGCTCTGGTTTGGTCTAAACTTGTGTCTGTTCTGAGTTAGTCTACTTCAATCGACTAATCCTTCTATTCGGTTGACCGATCAGGCCGAATCTACAAAACAGCGTTAAATAGTATTTTCCTGCAAAACAAAGATTAGCACAGTAATATATAAAATGCATGAGTAATGATAATTGATAGTTCTACTATCTTGATCTTAACTTGGAAACCTTTCCAGTTTCTTCAGTTGGATCAGTGACCTTAGGTTGTTCCCTTCAGGAACACGACCTCACTATCGCTCCTCCAGTTGTTTACCTCAACTTACCTACCAAACTTTGATCCTCCAGATCTGTTTGGACTTTTCACTTAGCCTTGATCGGCTCGCCAGGACTTTCTTTTGATCTCCGATCCTCCAGACCTCTCGATCTCAATGCCAAGTGTCAGGTCCTCTCGACCCACTTGGTCTTTCCATCTGGGTTCCACGATCTGCTAAGACTTTTCCTGCTTAGCCTCCAACAAGGTCTTTCTTAGTTGAGTAAACAACCTGCACACTTAATCAATTTGTTAGATCACAGCAAGACTTAACTTGAACCTTTGTTAACATCAAAACTTAGGTTTGATTCTGGTGAAACTTGCACCAATAATCTCCCCCTTTTTGATGTTTGGTAACTAAGGTTCAAAGTTAAGTTAAAATTTGCAAAAATAAAATAAGCAAGAACTTTAACTCTCCCCCTGAGTTAAACATCTCCCCCTAAATTCACTATCTCTCCTCCTTTGACACACATCAAAAATAGGGGAAACAAGCAAACACAAGTAAAACTAGATTCAAAAATTTTTAAAGGCAAAACTTTAAAATACATTTGAATTTTTAGCAAAGTAAAGTTTTCAAAATGAGGAACAATTTGAGTATTTTAAAATATTAATTAAAGGTAAAAAAATTTTGTAAATTGAACTTCTAGAGAAATGATTAAAAAAATGTAGGTTTAGGAAAGTGTAAAATTTGAAAAATTTTTAGCAAGGTTAAAATTATGATTTAGATTATTGAAAAGTGTAAAGTAAATAAAAAATATTTAGGGAGAAATATTGAATGTTGATAGTGTAGTATAAAAGTTTTAGAAATTTGAAAACTATAGATAAAATTATGAAAAATTTTAAAACTAAAGAATTTTCAAAATATTTTGATAAAAGAAAAGAAAGGATTTTGAGAGTTAAGTGTGAAGCTCCCCCTAAAATCGATAATTTCCTAAAAGTCTAAGCATGGTTTTAAAAACTAAAAAAAAATGTCCTTATGATGAAATATCCAACCTTTGTACTAAGCTAAACTACCACAAGATAGTAGCTATTGACTCGGGTTGGTCAATTTGAGCATTTGGAACTAACTAGGTAGTTACTAGCTAGTAAACTCAAATTGATCAATGTATGTTGTTTAAAGGCCAGATTTATAGCGATGCACCGACATAAGCATCTGAAATCTTAGGCTGAGTCCTAAGTATCTCACCCATTCTAAGTTTTACAAGCAAGGGATCCTACTGTGCTTGTGAGATGATGGCTCCTAAAACTATAGGATCATGCAATTCTACGGGCAAGACCTAAACTATTCCAGAAAAATAAAATATTTTGAAAATAAATTTGAAAATAAAATTTTGAATAGGGAAATTTTACAAAAACAATTTTGAAAAACTACTAAGTACTAGTTTCAAAAACATGTTAAAAGAAACCAATTCTATAAAACACATCCCTAAATGTCTCCTTAAGTTACTAAATTCAACTTCAGGTAAAGGTTTTGTAAATAAGTTGGCTAGGTTAGATTTTGAGTAAATGTAGTTTGTTGGATCGAAAGCGCTAGAGGGGGGGTGAATAGCGCTCGTGGCTTTCACTTTTTTGAAATCGTAAAACCGTTCAAGTAAATGCAGCGGAAATAGAAACAATCACACAAAGAGGCAAGCTATTTACTTCGTTTGGAGCCTAGATCGACTCCTACTCAAAGGCCCGCGATCCTTGATCGCTTTCGGTGGGCAACAACTATAAGCACGATAATTTGTACAATTATAGGAATTTACAGCTCAGATTTATAACATAATATTTATACCGACAACTAAAGATGGAGAAGTGTAGTTCCGGGTCGTCGGTGTCGCGTCGCAGCACTTCTGGGTTGTCAGGTTCGCAGCACGTAGCAAGAGATCACTTGGAGAGTGTTATCATGGAAGAGGTGCTCGAACACAGCTTATAAAGGGTGCTGGAGGCGCCTCCAAGGCTGTCCGAGGCGCCTCCAAGCCCCGGGTCGCACGCGTCGATAAGCGCTGATCAAGTCGCGCATTATCCCTTTGAAGGCGCCTTCAAGGCACCTCCATGCTGCGGTCCAAGGTGCCTTCACTGCCCTTCAAGGCGCCTCCAACTCCAGCGCACAGCCAGCTCACCTTCGCACCCGAGGCGCCTCCAAGCTCCATGGAGGCACCTCGGACACTGTTCACCCGAGGCTAATGTTGCTCTTTTGTCCCTGCACAATGTGTTAGTCTACAAACTACACACATATCCTACAAAACAAAGTTAGCACACATAATATCATGAATATGAATGAAAGTTCGACAGTCTCCGGACTGTCCGGGTCTGACTTCGGGTTTCTGACCGGAAACCCTAGGTCGACCCGACGCCTACTGTTCTCTCTACGGGGAACGCGTCCTCACCTACTCCACTTAGGAGATTTACATGTTGCCAGTGCGATTGTAACACCCCACCCTCCTCACTAATGGTCTGTGAGGGTGGGGCGCTACTGGACTACTAACTTTGCTTAACTATCCTTGTTCACATGTTGATAGAAATTCCTAAAACTCTCGGAGAACTCAAAACATACAATTAACTAGCAGCGGAAGACTAAATGACTCATCTAATACATTCTACTCAACTCTTTGTTAATAAATTCTTATGCTAAATCCCAAGGCTTCTATAGTCCAAGCATCACACATCCATCCGCACCTCCTTGTCGCCTTCCTTTGCTATAACTTTTCCTTTCCTTTATCTGCAGTAAGAGGAAATGCATCTATAAGCAAAATTGCTTAGTAAGCGCTATCTAACTCACAAAACTCGAGTATGCATGTAAGCTGAAAGAAATCTAGAAAATGAATGCTCATCTAATAGCAAACGAAACATAGCATACTGAAATACTAAACATGTAAGCAAATCTAAACAACATGTCAGTATATAAGAAAGCTAAACTTGCTGAATTTTAAACTTATGTGAAGCTTATTTCTTTTGTTTGAAAACTTATACTTTAATACTTCAAAATAATAATCAACTTTCTTCTTGAGCCCAGGGGTAGTACCATCTTATGCGCGTTCCCTAATAGGTTGGGGTAGCGAGCCACCAATCCTAAAAGAGCAGACCTCGGTCTACCAGGGCCAAGACCTCAGAATTGGACACCTGGATTTGTTTAACGACAACCTCGGAAGTCGGGTACTAACCTCTTAAATAAAGTAAAATACTTGTTATGTTTTATTACTTCTAATATATAATGCCTCGACATTTTAACGAGCACCTTGTGTGCCAAAATCCCTAAAGTCTTGACTTTGGGATCTACTTAAGGCCTTGGCCTTTCTCTTTCTTTTCTTTATCTTTCTTACACTTGTTAATACTTCTAATAAAAGAATGCTTCTTTAAAAACTAAAATGTTTAAACAAATTCTAACTTTGAAATGCATAAACAAAAATCTACATACTATGCTAATCAAAATTCTGCATACTATTCTAATCAAGGTTCTACATTCTATGCTACACTATTTCTGCATACTATGCAAACATAAATTCTGCACTATAATACTTAACCAAACTGCACTATAATCTTTTTCTTTAAAAACTACATTATAAATTCCACCAAAAATCTGCACTATAAACTTTAAAGAAATCTGCACCATAAGCTCTTAAGAAATCTGCACTACAAGCTCTAAAGTAATCTGCTCTAAAGAAATCTGCATTTTAAGCTCTAAGAAATCTGCACTACAAGCTTAATTAAAATCTGCACTATAAGCTTACATAAAAATCTGCACTATAATTTTGATTGAAATCTGCACTATAGGCTTAATTAAAATCTGCACCTATAAACTTAATTAAAATCTGCACTATAAGCTTAATTAAAAATCTGCATTATAAGCTTAATTAAAATATGCACTATAAGCTTACATAAAAATCTGCATTATAAGTTTAATTAAAATCTGCACTATAGGCTTAATTAAAAATCTGCACTATAAGCTTAATTAAAATCTGTAATATAAGCTCTACATAAAAATCTGCATTATAAGTTTAATTAAAATCTGTACTATAGGCTTAATTAAAAATCTGCACTATAAGCGCTTCTTATGCTTCGAATTCAAGAAGAACAATGGTCCGAAACTACTTCTACTGCAGGTGAGAAGCACTTACCTTGATTCTTGGACTCACAACCGAACAAAAAGGGCTTCTAGGACCTTGGTCGGCCGTCGGAGATGATGCCCTAACTCCCTTTTGTTTTCTGCCCGAGCTCCGCCATCGTACACAGAAGAGAAGGAGAGAATGGTTTAAGTCACGGAAAAACAAAGCATCAACTTATCCCTTTTTATAACTTAATATTTCTGTTAACTCCTTAAATAAATTCGCTATCTTTTCTAAACAGACAAATCCAACATCAACTTATCCCTTTTATAATCCAATATTCTGTTAATTATCTTAAATAAATTCGCTATTTTTTCTAAACAAACAAATCCAAGATCAACTTATCCCTTTTATAATCCAATATTCTGTTAACTATCTTAAATAAATTCGCTACCTTTTCTAAACAGAAAAATCTGTTTGCCCACCTGGTCAGTTGGGTTTTGACCGAGTCAAAGGTCATGGGTTCAATTCTCGGCTTGGACATTTTTTTGTCGAAACTTCCTTCGTTTAGTAAAAATACCAAACGACCTCCAAAAATTACATAAAAATACTCTAAAAATTTCTAAAAATCCCTAGAATATTTCTATAGCATTTTTAAATATTTTTAAATTACTTTTAGGACTCTAATTGAGGAAATTTGGGTTGTTACAGCGATCCTCCAGATCGACTGGACTTTTGCTCAGCACTCGACGCTTCCAGACTTTCTGCTGGACATCCGCTTCCCGGCTAGTCCAGTCTTACACCTGGTTCGTGACACCAGGACTTTCCACCTAGGGTTACCACCCCCTAGGACTTTTGCCTGAAGCCATCGACCAGCCAAGACTTTCCGCATAGGGTTACCACCCCCTATGACCTAGGGTTACCGCCCCCTAGGGTTTTCCCTTTGCCTAACCGCAGCTAGGACTTTCCTGAAACACTCAACAAAGCTGTCAGATCACAAAATACCTTAACTTTGAATCCTTTGTCATTATCAAAACCTCGGGTTCGATCGTCGGATGCTTCCCGCACCAACAATCTCCCCCTTTTTGATTATGGCAACAAGAAATTCAAAGTTAAGAAAAAAACATGCAATACAAAATAGATGCATAAAGTTTTAACCAAGCTTAAGTAAATAAACTTTAAATGTTCAAGCATAGTTAAGCTGGAAACTTTTAATTTTGTAATACTAGACTCCCCCTTAATAAAAGTCGTCTTTTGTTCTTTGAATTTTTCCTATTCTCCCCCTTTTCCATTTATCGAAAATATACCAGCTTGAAATAAGTCTGAACTTTTCAGAAATACAGACAAGGTTTGAAAAAATTTTATCACTACAAAGAATGAAAAACAAATTTAAAGACCATTAATACTTAGAAAAATTTGAAAGGACTTTTATAACACTTAGCTTTGCTATAATTAATTTCATTGTTTATCTTTATAAAAAAAAATATTTCATTGTTCATTTTAAATTTTGCAAAAGATTTTAATTAAGTGAAAAATGACTTTAAACAGTTACCAGTACTTAGCTCAATGTTGAAAACACCTTTTTGACAAAGAATAAAGTATTCTTAAAATTGACTAAGTTTGAAAGTATTTGCTAAACTATAGAAATCATTTAGTTAAACCTATTGCAAATACTTTAGTTTAATCTTGAAGAGGTCTTAAAGGATGATTTTGAAAAGATGTAAGGGTTTGAAAATATAGCTAAAGTTTTAAAGTATTTAGGGTAAAAACATTCTCAAATTTGAAAAATATTTAGTTTAAAAGTTTTGTTAGCAAGGAGGGAGTAGCCAAATGTTTAGTTGAGTTAGATTCAATTTGTCCTTAAGTCCAAGCATGAGTTAAGTTAAGGAATTTTTTAAATTATCCAATTAGATATCAGAGTCTTAATTTGATTTGATCAGGTATCAGAGCCTTAACGTACAAGCATGCTTAAACATAAAATTTTCAATCTCTTTACCAACTGTCTTGTAACGCACCACCCTCCTCACTACTGGACTGTGAGGGCGGAGCGCTACTGGACTACTAACTTTACTTAATTAGAGTTGTTCACATGAAAAGATCAATACATAAACTCTAAAAAAACTCAAAATATACAATTAACTAGCAGTGGAAGACTAAATGACTCATCTAATACATTCTACTCAACTCTTTGTTAATAAATTCTCATGCTAAATCCCAAGGCTTCTATAGTCCAGGCATCACACATCCATCCGCACCTCCTTGTCGACTTTCTTTACTATAGCTTTTCCTTTCCTTTATCTGCAGTAAGAGGAAATGTATCTATAAGCAAAATTGCTTAGTAAGCGCTATCTAACTCACAAAACTCAAGTATGCATGTAAGCTGAAAGAAATCTAGAAACTGAATGCTCATCTAATAGCAAATGAAACATAGCATACTGAAATACTAAACATGTAAGCAAATCTAAACAAACATGCTAGCATAAAAGAAAACTAAACTTGCTGGATTTTAAACACCTTCTGAATCTTATTTCTTTTGTTTGAAAACTTATACTTTAATACTTCAAAATAATAATCAACTTTCTTTTGGGGCCCGACAACTGTACTTGCTATGCGCGCATCCCTAACTAGACCCGAGATAGCTGGTCCCGAATCTAGTAGGGTTTACTAGGTTATCTAAACCTAGGGACGACTATGGGAGCCCAACCCAAGGACAACTGAGAGTCCTGCATACTAGGTTATCTAAACCTAGGGACGACTATGGGAGTCCAACCCAAGGACAACTGAGAGTCCAGTACAGTGCCACTGATAAAAGTAAAATACTTGTTATCTTTTAATACTTCTAATATATAATGCCTCGACATTTTAACGAGCACCTTGTGTGCCAAAATCCCTAAAGTCTTGACTTAGGGATCTACTTAAGGCCTTGGCCTTTTTCTTTATTTTCTTTATCTTTCTTATACTTGTTAATACCTCTAATAAAAGAATGCTTCTTTAAAAACTGAAATGTTTAAACAAATTCTAACTTTAAAATGCATAAACAAAAATCTGCATACTATGCTAATCAAAATTCTGCATACTATTCTAATCAAGATTCTGCATTCTGTGCTACACTATTTCTACATACTATCACTACAACAAAAACCCTCATAGATATCGGTGGAACAACAACAGTTTTAAGCAAAAACCGATGTCTTTGAGTATTTTACACTGATTTTTCCAAAAACCGGTGTCTATGAGCGCAGATTTTCGTTCATAGACATCGGTTTTTTTAGCCGATGTCTATGAGCGTCTTTTTTTTGTTAATAGACATCGATTTTAACATCGGTTTTTAAAACCCGATGTCTATGATAAATAAAATAATTTAATTTCCCCCCAATACTTAGTCAAAATTTGTAACACTTCACTTTTCCCTCCAAACCTAAACCTATATCGCACTGTCCTTCCCCTTCCTAGATCGATGCCCCTTCCTCTCACTACAAGAAAAAAAATCTATTGTGACATTTTCTATATGACACTTATTAAAAAATATCATTATAAATATTTTATAATGACATTCTTTATCATTAATTATTTTTTTATAAAAATTATCATATTAAACTTTGTATGGTGACATATTATATAAATATCATTATTTTATAAACATATTAACCAAAACTTTCCTTCCCACTCGATCATTATTTCCTCCCCTCTCCTTCCTTTCCTCTATCACCGCTAGGTTTCTTCCATCTCCTTTCCACCGCTAGGTTTCTTCTCTCCCACCCCTTCTTTCCTTTCGTATTTGCAGCGCACCAGGTTCTTCCCTCTTCGCAGTAAGCAAGGAGTTCAAAGGTAACCCTATATCTTATTTCTTCCCTCTCCGCAGTACCGTGCGTAACCTCGCCAGGCGATGAGAGGATGCTTTAGGTGCGGCCACACTCAAGGGGGTCGCAGCCTCTCCAAACCAATAGTTTACTAGCGGTCGATTTGTGAATGGCTGCACGCGAGGGGGTCGATGCCTCACGAGGCAGTCCGTTCACAAACGGTTGCACATGAGGGGGTCTAAGCAGTGGCCTGTAGCGAGGCAACGACATCGTTATCTTCTTATGAAACTCTCGTGTTTTTCCATCTCCATATACTGGTAAGCTTTTCAAGAAGATGGAATTGCACAAGCTAGCAGATATGCTACTGAGGATTCAATTAAGTCATGGCTTAATGAATTACTTTGCTTGGATGTTGCAAGTTACATTCCAAATATCACTATGTTAGTATTCTTGATGAAAAGTAAATAATTGTTTTTCAGGTCATTCTCTAAATGATCTTTTATTTGTCTAGACTTCCACATCCAAGTGAATGTGCCCTTTACTATGTCAACCGAGATATACTTTTCTAATATCACAAGGAGAGTGAGATATGTTTATAGGTACTTTTATTTGGTTAAATTTGTGCTATTTTTTCATTTATATTACAGGGAATGATTTCCCTTTATGTTGCTTCTCACTACAAAAAGTCACCTAATGACTTACAAGTTACAATTGATGGTTAATGCTCCATCCCATTACTTGTTTGTGTTACTTTGTATTTTATTTCTTAGCTGTAGTTACAAAAAACAAATTGGACTCCTGGATTTAGTAGTAATCTTGACCATACTTATTAAGTTGGGTATACCAATGAGATGTTCTATATGTTCAAGCATTGAACTCATTTATTGTTTATGTCAATTTTCAAGTTTGTCTCTCCATTGTGGAATTCAATGATATTTTTTCTCCTCATAGAGAGAAGACTACACTTGAGCATGAGCCTAGCTTGTAAGTACATGTACAAGTTATAGGAATTGCTATATAGGCTTCAAATTGACTCCTTTTTTTCTTGAAGTCTGTACTATTCCCATTCATTCTTTTCTTTCATTTCATTTGTTTTCCTCTGTATTGTTGAAGGATAGTTCTTGATAGATATGATTATTCTCTTGAGGAAATTTGTTTTTTTACTTCATAAGTCTAACACATGTTATTATTAGCTTTATGTACCATGTCATGCTTATTTACTACATGCAAATCGAAGTTTGAGAACTCATGTTGCACAAAAGCTTCAATTTAAATAAACTTTGGAAATTTCTGTTGGTAGTCATCCATAAAACGTTTACATGGTTTGATATGATTTTTAGGTGTAACAACTCTGCCAGCTTCAAAAATCATGCCATATTCCTTTTTAATTTCTTTTGAGAAAGAAAAGAATTATTTGGAAAAAAGGTCTTGTTATTTGATGTTTTTCGTTTGTGTTTGCAAACTTTATTGGTTCTTTGCCTTGAAGGTTAAAGATTGTAAGATATTTTTTTTGGAAAGGTATGTTTACCATGACAAATCTTTTGTGGAGTCATTTATATTTTTTATAGCAGTTACTTGTTTTGATTTTATGTGCTGGGAATCAGAAAATGTATAGTAAGTTTTTAATGGACATCTAGAAGGATTTTCATCTTCTAAATGATAGTCAATGTTTCTTTTTTTTTCAATCATTAATTGTCATTCTAGTCTGTATTAATCAATCTTCTATAGCATATTCAGGATTAGAATATGGATGTTCTCAATCTGTTAATTCACCATCTAAGAAGCAACAATCAAAATACAAGCTTACTTTTATCGACCTATTAACATGGCCCAAGATTGACTTTGTTAACACTTTTCCAAACACTGAAAGCATCTACCTCACCATCCACCATATCCAAGCTTACTTTGTAAATTTTATCCATCAAGTCTTTGTTTATTTTAGCTACAAATAAAAGTAACTTCTTTTGACAGTGTTGGGTCCCATTAATTGATATATTTTCCTTTAACTGTATAAGAAAATACAAGTTGTGCCCTTGCAGGTGGTTGCTGCAGTTGGCTTCAAGGCAAGAAGGCCTGAGATCCCAAGTACTGTAAATAGACATGTGGCTGCCATAATTGAGTCCTGTTGGGCTAGGTATAGATATCTATTGCCTGATGCAGGCATGATTATTAAATATTAACATACTTCTTCACTCGTGCTTCCCCACACACTAACTTAAATCACATGTTGAGTTTCAGCGAGCCATGGAAAAGGCCTTCTTTTTCTAGTATCATGGAATCCTTGAAGCCTCTAATCAAGACTCAGTCACCTCAACCGTTACATTCTGATATGTCTAGTATCCAATAGCCAGATGATTGCATATTCCTAAGAGAGATGTGTATTGTATCTATTCTACTTGTCAAAAAGGGTCCCCTTCAAATTTTGCCTGTCAGAGGATCAAGTGCTTTTCAATTTCCACAGTAATGTTCTTGTATGCCCATATTTTGTCAAGAAAAAAAAATCTCCACATTTATCTACAAAAAACATCTGTCTTGAAGTAGCATTTTGTTTAACAGATCATATTGATTTGGTTTGTTTGCAGTGCCAATGAAGCTGCTGCCAGTTTTCATTGCATCACCGCCAACACGATCGATCTAATCAGCTATAGATATTTTTCAGTAAATTGAAGTTCCATTCGCATTTATATGTATATTTTGTTTAACCTAGGTGCATTATATTTTTATCCGAGCTTACATTGAAAAAAGCTTATTAGGAAAGAGCACAAGCCTTTTGAGGTTGTGTTGCAATTTCAGAGTGATATAAGCATGGAACTTGTATATTGCCAGCATGGAACTTGTATATCTACAAAAAGCATTCTTGCTTATGAGATTTGGAAGATGACATCAGAGGTAGTACAATAAATAGTATATCTCTTCATTTACTTGTTAACTATGAACATTTTCTTTGTTCTTCTATGCTTCCTTCACTGGATTTGTTGTGTAGTCATATTTTTTTGTTCAACCATTATCATGCCTAGTAATTTGTTGTATGATGCTGTCGGTTCTTATCAATCTCTGCACTTTAATTAGAATGAGCAAATTATCTATGTTATATTCTAAGCAGCATATACTAAGTGTCATATATGAAAGTTTTAGATTTTACAATGATTTTTTTGTGCTAAATTGCATATGTATATGTGTATCGGTGTGTATGCGGATGCGCGCAATTATCCTTCAATGAATTAAGCATTATGAACAATAGTCTTCCACATTAGCCTTTAAAAACTCAGTATTTTATTTTATTTGATACATGTACACATTTGTTTTAGTTATTTGACATATGGTGGATTATTGGATCCTGATCATGAATTAACTTTGTATAAAGTATTGTAGATTATCTTTGTTGCAAGTATCAATTAGAAAGGGACTTTCTTTGGTTTAGATATTTTGCATTCCAAATTTAGTTTATTGGTAGTTCTCATTGCAAAATCAGACTGAAAAGCTTTCAAAATGCTTGATTTGAAGTGTTAGAAGGATAGAGATCAGAAAAACTAGACTGGCCTCGTTAGAGCTAGAGCAAATATTTGGAAAAAAAAAAATAAATCAAAATTGCATCTTTACCATTTCCAACTTTCAAAATTACATCTTTACCATTTCCAGCTTTCAAATTTGCATCTTTACTAATATATTATTTATGTGTTTTTACAATTTACAAATCTCAAGTACTCCAGAGTTGAAATTGATGAAGTGCGGTTCGAGTGGGCTGAATGCATGCTAGATTACATTTGAAGTGCGGTTCTACCTTGATGTGTTGTTAAAAGAATGTTCTACCTTGATTCTGATATCTATTAGCTTTTGATGTAAAAAGAATGTTTGGGTATTTTATGGATACTGTTGTAAGAAGATTATTTATGTAATTTGTGAATATTTGTGTATTTTATTGATACTGTTGAATGAAGAATATTTGTATAATTTGTGAATATTTGTGTTTTTTTTATTGTCGGTTTTTCATTGTTTCGGAAATCAAATTTGTGCTGTTAAAAAATGCCCAAATTACATCGGTTTTCCACCGCTGCAAAACCGGTGTTATTAACTAATATTACATCGGTCGTATACCGCTGCCAAAACTGGTGTTATTAACATATAATATTACATCGGTTTTACACCGTTGATGAAACGGTGTCGTTAAGTGATACTACACCGGTTAATAACCGATTCGAACACCGGTGTCGTTAAGTGATACTACATCGGTTTTAACCCGATATCTAAAATGGCAGACCTTTTACATCGGCTTCATAGACATCGGTCGAAAATGTAATAAACACCGGTGGAAAACCGATGTCTATGAGGGTTTTTGTTGTAGTGTATGCAAACATAAAATCTGCACTATAAGCTTAATTAAAAATATGTACTATAAGCCTACATAAAAATTTGCACTATAAGCTTAATTAAAATATGTACTATAGGCTTAATTAAAAATCCGTAGTATAAGCGCTTAATTAAAATCTACAATATAAGCTCTACATAAAAATCTGCATTATAAGCTTAATTAAAATCTTCACTATAGGCTTAATTAAAAATCTTCACTATAAGCGCTTAATTAAAATCTGCAATATAATCTTTACATAAAAATCTACATTATAAGCTTAATTAAAATCTGCACTATAGGCTTAATTAAAAATCTACACTATAAGTGCTTCTTATGCTTCGAATTCAAGAAGAACAAAAGTCCGAAACTACTCCTACTGCAGGTGAGAATCACTTACCTTGATTCTTGGACTCACAACCGAACAAAAAGGGCTTCTAGGACCTTGGCTAACTGCCGGAGATGATGCCCTAACTCCCTTTCATTTTCTGCCCGAGCTCCGCCATCATATACAGAAGAGAAGGAGAGAATGATTTAAGTCACGGGAAAACAGAGCATCAACTTATCCCTTTTTATAACTTAATATTTCTGTTAACTCCTTAAATAAATTCGCTACCTTTTTCTAAACAGACAAATCCAACATCGACTTATCCCTTTTATAATCCAATATTCTGCTAACTATCTTAAATAAATTCACTACCTTTTCTAAACAAACAAATCCAACATCAACTTATCCCTTTTATAATATTCTGTTAACTATCTTAAATGAATTCGCTACCTTTTCTAAACAGACAAATCCAAGATCAACTTATCCCTTTTATAATCCAATATTCTGTTAACTATCTTAAATAAATTTGCTACTTTTTCAAAATAAAAAATTCCATTTGCCCACCTGGTTAGCTAAGTTTTGACCGAGTCAAAGGTCGTGGGTTCAATTCTCGGCTTGGACATTTTTTTGTCGAAACTTCCTTCGTTTAGTAAAAATATTAAACGACCTCCAAAAATTACATAAAAATACTCTAAAAATTTCTAAAAATCTCTAGAATATTTCTAAAATATTTCTAAATATTTTTAAGAACTTTTAGAACTCCTAATGAGGAAAATTGGGTCGTTACATGTCTAACCTTTAGCTACTTGCTGATTGCTTAGAGGGCAACAGCTTTCACTTGGTTAGTCAAGTTAAGTCAATTGATCCAGTTAGATTTGACTAAAGCTGGATGACTTAACATGATTAATGTATATTGCTTGTTTAACGCCCAGACTCATATTGATGCACAGATATAAGCATTCTTGAGTCCAGGCTGAACCCTATGCATCTCACGTCGTTCTATGTTTTTCAATCACAATCAAGGTAGACCTAGGTGTTTGTGAGATGCTCTCTCTTAATTCTAGGGGAACATGATTTCTAGGGGTAATGCTTAGGCTAATTACAAAATTTTAAAAAATCTAGGAAATTGGGAATTTTGAAATTTATTTTTCCTAGAATTTGAGAAACAATAATTAAAACAAGATAACAAATTGAGACACCTACTCTACCCAATACATTCCTATTTGCCTTCTAAGTACACTGAACTCAAGTTCAGGTAAGGGTTTTGTAAAGATGTCAACTAGATTTGATTTGGACTCAACATGGTTGAGTGTAATTTCACCTTTAGCTACATGATCTCTTACAAAGTGGTGTTTTACTTCTATGTGTTTAGTCCTAGAATGGTGAATAGGATTTTTTGTCAGATTAATTGAGCTGATATTATCAATAAAGATTTTTGTATTTTTATATTCTAGTTGATAGTCTTTTAACGTGTGCATCATCCACAATAGTTGAGATGCACATTCTCCTAGGGCTATGTATTCAGCTTATGTAGTGGATAGAGTAACACAATGTTGTTTTCTGCTTGACCAACTTACTAGGCACTGACCTAGAATCTGGCAGCTACCACTTGTACTTTTTCTATCTAATTTGCATCCGGCATAGTCCGAATCAAAATAGCCATAAAGATCAAAGGTGCAAGTTCTTGGGTACCAAAGTCCTACATTTAGAGTCCCTTTAATATACCTAAGTATTCTTTTAACATATGTTAGGTGTGACTCTTTTGCACAAGATTGGTATCTGACGCACATACCTACTGCAAACAATATGTCGGGTCGGCTTGCAGTTAGGTAAAGTAAGCTACCTATGGCACTCCTATAGTATTTAGGATCTACTGGTTTTCCTTCAGGATCAGAGTCAATGTTAATGTTGGTTGCCATTGGTGTATTTATAATTTTTGAGTTTTCCATGCAGAAATTTTTGATTAACTCCTTAGCATATTTAGTTTGATAAATGTAGATTCCATCTTTGGTTTGTTTTATTTGTAAGCCTAAGAAAAAGTTAAGTTCCCCAACCATACTCATTTCGAATTCATTTTCCATTAATTTAACAAATTCTTTTAAAAACTTGGAGTTAGTTGAGCCAAAAATTATGTCGTCAACATAGATTTGGGCTATAAAGATGTCTTTTTCTATAGTTTTTACAAATAAGGTCGGATCTATTTGTCCTTGGTTGAAGCCTTTGGATATTAAGTAATTAGATAATCTTTCATACCAAGCCCTAGGGGCTTGTTTTAGTCCATATAACACCTTTTTTAATTTGAATACATGGTTTGGGTAGTCTAAGTCTTCAAATCCTGGAGGTTGGCTTACGTAGACCTCTTCTTTGATAAACCCATTTAAAAAGGCTGACTTAACTTCCATTTGGAATAACTTAAACCCTTTATTTGCTGCATAGGCTAATAACATCCTAATGGATTCAAGTCTAGCTACCGGAGCATAGGTTTCATCATAGTCTAAGCCTTCGACCTGACTAAACCCTTTGGCTACTAGCCTAGCTTTGTTTCTTATTATATCACCGTGATCATCCAACTTGTTCCTAAAAACTCATTTGGTGTCTATTATTGATTTGTCTATGGGTTTGGGTACAAGGTCCTAGACTTGGTT
This sequence comes from Zingiber officinale, assembly GCF_018446385.1. Classification (NCBI taxonomy): domain Eukaryota; kingdom Viridiplantae; phylum Streptophyta; class Magnoliopsida; order Zingiberales; family Zingiberaceae; genus Zingiber; species Zingiber officinale. Next base: position 43,099,360 of record NC_056002.1, on the reverse strand, counting down.
TCTCTCAAATTGTGCTAATTCTTCCTGCATTGCAATATCCAGTCTAGGTCAGGAAGGGCTTCTTCTATAGTTTTAGGTTCAATTTTGGAAATAAGGGCAATCTGACTAAGGTTTCTATAGGATGATCTAGTTCTGACTCCTAGGTTTGGGTCACCCAGAATTTGGTCAGGTGGGTGGGAAGTACTTACTCTAGTTGGTCTCGGCTGTGGTTCAGGTACTGGTTCTTCCGACTCATTAAGATTAGGATGGATTTCATCATCTTCTATAGCTCTTGGATTAATGTCAATATTTTCAGTTATATTAGGTAACATGTTTTCTTCATCAAATATTACATTAGTTGTTTCTTCAACTTTCAAGGTGTTTTGATTATATACTCTAAAGGCTCTACTGGTTGAGGAGTATCCTAAAAATATTCCTTGGTTAGACTTGGGTGTAAATTTTCCTAAGTAATCTTTAGTATTTAAAATGTGAACTTTACAACCAAATACTTTTAAATAGTATAGGTTGGGAATTTTATGATAGTAGAGTTCATACGGTGTTTTATTGTGAGATTTGTTTATTAAAATTCTGTTTTGAATATCATTTGCAGTATTTATTGCTTCAGCCCAAAATTGATGATTTAACTTATATTCGTTTAACATTGTCCTAGCGGCTTCTTGTAGTGTTCTATTTTTACGTTCTACTAGTCCATTTTGTTGGGGGGTTCTAGGGCATGAAAATTCATGTTGGTATCCATTTATTTTACAAAATTGGGTAAACCTATGATTTTCAAATTCTCCCCCGTGATCACTTCTTATTCTTTTAATTTTAGTATATTTTTCATTTTCCGTTAATTTGCAAAAATTACTAAATATTTCATAGGTTTCATCTTTTGTTTTTAGGAATTTTACTCATGTGTACCTAGAGTAGTCATCAATTATCACTAAACAATATTGGTTCTTGCTTAGTGACTTGGCTTCATGTGAATCAAATAGGTCAATATGAAGGAGCTCAAGTATGATGTTAGTTCTTTCTAGATTAGTTGACTTGTGGGTTGACTTGGTTTGTTTTCCTTTTTGACACGCATCACAGATTGAGTTTTCAATAACTTTTAATTTGGGCAAACCTCTAACTAGACCATTTTGACTCATTTTTGAAATGAGTCTAATGTGAGTGTGACCCAGCCTTCTGTGCCACGTTGGGTTTCCTCTTGTTGTGTCAAGAGGCACTTTATTGAGGTATTGATAAGTTAATTGTATAGATGTTATTCTTTCTAAGTCCCTTAAGTCTAATTTCAGGGTTTTCGATGTTTTTGACTAGACATCCAGATTTATCAAAATTGACTAGATATCCGCTGTCACATAATTGACTTATACTTAGTAAATTAAAGTTAAAATTTTCAACCAATAAAACATTTCGAATAATGAAATCGGAATTAAGTTCAATATTACCTTTTCCGATTACTTTAAGTTTACCGTCGTTGCCGAATGCAACTGACCCTAAATTCTTGTACTTGAGTTTGGTAAACTTCAACTTATCTCCAGTCATATGTCTGGAGCATCCACTATCCAACATCCATTGATCCAATTCCTACACATGAAGTAGTGGAATTGGTTTCTTTTTAATGGATTTAGAGATAGCTTAATTGAAGTAGACTCCTTAGATTTTCTATCTTACCCAAACTAAGTTAGCAAGCAATTAACCCTATGGTTGTTTAAAAAGATTTTATGATTTAATTAATTTGAAAAATTTTAGTTTAATTAATTTTGAAATTTAAGTTTAATTTATTTTTGAAATTTAAGTTTAATTAATTTTGAAATTTAAGTTTAATTAATTTTGAAATTTAAGTTTAAAATAATTTTGAAATTTAGGTTTAAAATAATTTTGAAATTTAAGTTTAAAATAATTTTGAAATTTAGGTTTTAAAAGTATTAAAAGTGTTGTTAATCAAAGATAATTTAGGTTTAAAATAATTTTGAAATTATTTTAAGTTTAAGTCAATTTTCATAGTTTAATTTCTTAGTCATCTCACCCGATCAAAATTGTCAATCAGGGAATCCTATAATTATTGTGAGATGAATTATTGTTGAATTTAAGGGGCTGGTTTAACTTTGTGTTAGATTCAGGTTTAGCTTTGGGTTCAACAAGTAAGCTGTAACGGCCACCCTCCTTACTACCCTGAGGGTGACCGCTACTGTTTCTACTATCTACACATAACATGTACTACTTACTTTAACGCTAGAGATACTTTAAACTATTTGAACATATCGCATATCAGAACATGTCTCTAGATAGCAGCATACCATTTCATGATACCTTTATTTTTTTTTTATCAAACATGCAAATAAGTGAATCAACGAGCAAGTATAACATATAGACAAATGAAGCTTAAGTATCTCCACTGTTTGCTACATCCTTTAATATCTTGCATTCATTTTATTCTACAACTGAACAGAAATAAAAGAAGGCCAATTAAACCTACTGCTCATTTATTGAACACAACTATAACGATCACAAGACATATCAGAACATCACTGCAAGCAACTGCTACTGTTCTGATATGCATTTCGGTGAAGCTTCGATCCCTACAAGAATGCATATCAGAACATCACATGTACTACTACTCCTTCCATAGACCAAGAATGCATGTGATGTAATCCGAACATCACATGTTTTCCTTCCATAAAACAAGGGCTACTGATCATATGTAAAACATGCTTCTATATCTATCAAAAGAATGTTGTGATTCGTTCTGAGATTTTAAAACCACTATACCTAAGTTTTAAGGCAACAACATAAAGGGAAAAATTTATAATGCATGCTGCCATTGTAATGGGAAGAAAATTTCAGCAGTACTAAGCAAATGTTCCAACAATACGAAGTAACCAATCAATCTACGGAAATACAACCTGCTGATCATGGAAACGAATCTTACTGCAGAAAATTTCATGCTATAACAGAATCTAAAGCAACTGAGCATACCACTTCACACTTCCAACTAAGTTTGCAAACTAAAAATCAGATATGAACTTCTTATATAAAAAAATCAAACTCCAATCAGATATGATCTTACTTCACAAAACTTGAAAACTAAGCCAGAATAAGGAAAAAGGAACATGTTCTCAGCTTAACAGTTATTCCAACTAAATGACAGGAAGATAACGAAATTAGTAATGCAAAATAAATTCTACTCTAACAGTAACATAAACACCAGCAAATACAATTTCTAAACTCTTCTAGTAAGGTCCCAAGCTTCCATATCCGGCATCACACACACACCACCAACATCTCCTTGTCGCCTTCCTCTATAACACTTTAGCTTTTCCTTTACTCTTATCTGTATCTGCAGTAGGAGGTAAATAGTATCTATAAGCTAAAAGCTTAGTAAGTGCTTTCTACTCACAAAATCCGATAAGGAATGCATAAGCATTAAAGAAAACAGGGAGTACATGCTCAACATGAAAATAGCAGATAGAACTACATCATGCATCTCTAAAGGAAAACAACAATTTAACTTGCTAGAATTTGCAACTTAGATAAAAGAACTTGTTTTGTTTGTTTCCAAATTAATACTTTTATACTTTAAAAATAATATTCAACTTTACTTGGGCCCGGCATTGTACCACTTTGCGCGCCTTTCTTAATGAGAATTGAGGTAGCTAATCCCAAAACCATTAAGACACTTCTAGACCTTATGTCTAGGGGCAACTTGGAGCCCATCCCTTGGACCTTGTGTCCGGTACATGCCCTTTTAAAAGTAAAATACTTTTCTTTATATCCTTCTTTAAATACTTCTTGTAATAAAATGCCTTGGCATTTATTTAAGCACTTAGTGTGCTTTGATTCTAAATTCTGGAATTCAAGATCAATTTGTGACCATAGTCTTACTTTGCTTGTATTTCTCACATATATACATTATGCACGGGATTCTAAAACCATATGCCACTAATAAGTATCTGGATATATCCAAAACAAACTCAATCAGAATTAACAACCCACATGGTCTTAGGAAGCTCACGGCAGTAACAGGTTTCAAATGACAAACTTGTGAAACTAAGCATTTTTGAATCTTAACCATTCTTTAATCATGCCATGATTGGAAAGAAGCATAGCTACTTAGACATGCTTGAAATGTAAGGTAAAAACATCCAAAAAGCATGCTGTGACAATCAAGGAAAACATCAAAACTCTGTCCGTGCATTAAAATGGCCAAAGGACTTAACCCAAAACTTAAACCAAATTGTTAAAGCAAGGGTTGCAATCTAATCCATATGCTAGAATGAAAAGGTTGCTATTGTTCATTTCACAACAAAAATGCAAAACAAAACCCCGAGAGCTACTCCTACCGCAGGTGAGAAGCACTTACAATGGGTTCTTGGACTTACAACACGAGGAGCGCCCTAGGTTTTCGGTAGAGCTTCGGTTTCTCCCTTTTCCTTGTGTTCCCCAAGCTTTCCTTGCCGGAAAGGTCACCCACGGGTGGAGACCGGCCGGAAAACGCCTCGCCGACGTCGAGAGGAGGAAACCCTCGCCTTGGCTGCGGTTTCGCCCGAGAGGAGAATCGCGCCGTTGAGGAAAGAAAAAGAGAGGAAAAGGCTTAGGTTTAGGTCACGGAAAAATCACTTAACCCTTTATAACTTAGTTTTAATTCGATTTCCAACTATACTTAAATCTATTTCTCTCCATGCTAGGTTAATAAAACACGCGCAGCCCAGCTGGTTAGTCGGCTCTCAACCAACCCAAGGGTCTAGGCTTCGAATCCTTATCCGCGCACCTCTTTATTTATAAAGTTTATTTTCGGTTTCTAAAATATCGCTTAACTATGCTATAAATTTAATTCTTTCCTTATAAGGTTAACAAAAACCTTGTAGCTCAGCTGGTTGGGCTGGGTTCGACTGAGATTCGGTTCGGGTCAAGGTCTTGGGTTCGAGTCTCCCCTTCAACGTTTTTTTTTTTTAAAACTTCTTTCTTTTTGTGACCCTACTAAACGACCTCCAAAATTTGCATAAAAATGCTCTAAAAATTCCTAAAAATCTCTAGAATATTTTAAAAGTATTTCCAAATATTTTTATGGACTTTTAGAACTTAAAATAAGGAAAATTGGGTCGTTACAATTCCCCATATCTTATAAAAAGTTCGTCCTCGAACTTAGAATAGCTCTGGATACTTCTGTCTCATACTGTCCTCCCGCTCCCAAGTGACTTCCTCGTGCTTCTGGTTCTGCCAGACGACCTTCACTAGTGGTACTTCCTTGCTTCTTAGTCTCTTGACTGCTCTGTCCACTATCTGTGTAGGTCTACTTTCAAAACTAAGATCCTCTTGGATCTGCACTGACTGAGGCTCAATCACTTGGCTAGGGTCATGGAGGCACTTCTTTATCATGGAGACATGAAACACATTGTGTATTGCTGACATGTCTTGTGGTAATTCCAGCTTGTAAGCTACCTTCCCAATCCTGTCTGTAATCAGGTAAGGTCCTACATAGCGAGGACTCAATTTGCCCTTCTTGCCAAATCTCATCACTCCCTTCATAGGAGCAACTTTGAGAAAAACTGATTCTCCTACTTGGAATTCCAATGGCCTACGGCGTGTGTCAGCATAGCTTTTCTGTCTACTCTGGGCAGTCTCAATCCTCTGTTTGATTTTCTGAATAGCCTGAGTGGTTTCTTCTATCAGCTCTGTCTGAATGCCCAGCTCTACTTCCATTTCTCTTCTTTCTCCAGCTTCTTGCCAGCATATAGGTGATCTGCACTTTCTACCATACAATGCTTCATATGGTGCCATCCTGATGGTGGCTTGGTAGCTGTTGTTGTAGGCAAACTCAGCTAAGCACAGATACTTGCACCAACTGCCTTTAAAATCTAGTGCACAAGCCCTGAGCATATCTTCTAAGATCTGATTTACTCGCTCTGTCTGTCCATCAGTCTGAGGATGGAAGGCTGTGCTGAACTTGAGCTTGGTGCCTAGTGCAGTCTGTACACACTCCCAAAAGTGAGAGGTGAAGCGCCCATCTCTATCAGAAATAATAGATTTGGGAACTCCGTGAAGTCTGATCACCTCTTTAACATACAGCTGTGCTAACTGCTCTATAGAGTGAGACACTTTGATGGCTAGAAAATGAGCAGACTTGGTCAATCTGTCCACTATCACCCATATCGCATCATATCCATTTGTGGTTCTAGGGAGACCTGTTATGAAATCCATGGATATGTCTTCCCACTTCCACTCTGGTATTGGAAGAGGTTGTAAAACTCCTCCTGGTCTCTGGTGTTCTGCTTTGACTCTCTGACATGTCAGGCAGGTACTGACATATTTAACTACATCTCTTTTGAGTCCAGACCACCAGAACTTCTGTTTCACGTCCTGGTACATCTTGGTAGAACCAGGATGCATAGAATATGGCGTACTATGAGCCTCTTCTAAAATTCTCTTTCTCAGCTCTTCATCATTGGGAACACAAAGGCGATTTCCCTGATAAAGAATTCCACTGTCTGATACTCGAAATTCTGAATTTCCTTCTTCTTGTATTCCTTGCTTGATCTTTTGGATATCTGGATCTTCACTTTGCTTTTTCTGTATATCCTCAAGCAGGGTTGACTCTAGGGTCAATGCAGAGAGTTGCCCATAAATAATTTCAAGTCCGAAATCTGACAACTCTTTCTGTAGTGGCAGGGCTAATGATGATAAGGACATCAAGGATGCACTGGACTTTATGCTTAATGCATCTGCCACTTTATTAGCTTTACCTGGGTGGTAGAGGATTTCACAGTCATAATCTTTGACCAACTCTAGCCACCTGCGCTGTCTCATGTTTAAGTCCTTCTGAGTGAAGAAGTACTTAAGACTCTGATGGTCTGTGAAGATTCTGCACTGGACTCCATACAAGTAGTGTCGCCAGAGTTTCAGTGCAAAGACCACAGCTGCCAGCTCTAGGTCATGAGTGGGATAGTTCTTCTCGTAGTCTTTGAGTTGTCTGGAAGCATAAGCTATAACTTTTCCTTTCTGCATGAGTACAGCTCCTAATCCCATCTTGGAAGCATCACTGTAGATGTCAAAACTCTTGTCGCTCTCTGGAACAGTCAGTATAGGAGCACTGGTCAGTCTCTTCTTGAGTTCTTGAAAACTCTGCTCACATTTATCTGACCATTCAAACTTCTTATCTTTCCTGGTGAGGGCTGTAAGTGGAGAGGCTATCCTGGAAAAGTCCTCCACAAATTTCCTGTAGTACCCAGCTAAACCAAGGAAGCTGGCATTCTTGGGTCTCTTCCAGTTGCTGACCGCTTCTACTTTGGCTGGATCCACTTGAATGCCTTCTTTTGAAACAATGTGACCTAGAAATGCCACCTGCTCCAACCAAAATTCGCACTTTGAGAATTTAGCATAGAGCTGTCTCTGCTGAAGAGTCTGTAGGACTATTCTCAAATGCGCATCATGCTCCTCTGGGGTCCTGGAATAGATTAGAATGTCGTCTATGAACACAATGACAAACTTGTCGAGGTATTCTCTGAACACTCTATTCATCAAGTCCATGAAGACTGCAGGTGCATTAGTCACACCAAAAGGCATGACTACGAATTCGTAGTGTCCGTATCTGGTCCTGAAAGCTGTTCTGGGTATATCACTCTCCTTCACTTTTAACTGATGGTACCCAGAGCGCAGATCTATCTTGGAGAACACTGTTGCCCCTTTCAATTGATCAAATAAATCATCGATCCTGGGCAGTGGATACCTGTTCTTGATGGTCACTTGATTCAGAGCTCTATAATCTATGCACATCCGCATAGATCCATCCTTCTTCTTGACAAACAACACAGGAGCTCCCCATGGTGAGTGACTAGGGCGTATGAAACCCTTGTCAAGTAGCTCCTGAAGTTGCTCTTGTAACTCTTTTAGCTCTGCTGGAGACATGCGATATGGAGCTTTTGAAATTGGACCGGTACCAGGAACCAGTTCAATCTCAAACTCCACTTCTCTGTTGGGAGGTAGTCCAGGTAGCTCTTCTGGGAATACCTCTGGATACTCACAGACTACCCGAACTTCCTCCTGCTTGGGTCTTTCTTGTTCTTCTGTACTCACAATGTGCGCAAGAAAACCAGCACACCCTTTAGCTAACATCTGGTGAGCTGTGAGAGAAGAAAGGAACTTCTGGGTTTTCCTCCTTGGCACTCCTGTAAATTCAAAGGATGGTTCACCTTCTGGACTAAAAATTACTTTTCTTCTGCGGCAGTCCACTGAAGCACTGTACTTGCTGAGGAAATCCATACCCAAAATGATATCGAAATCCTGCATAGCGAGGACTACCAGATTAACACATAGCTCTCGGTCTGAAATTCTGACTGGTACAGACCGAAGCCACTGACTAGATTCCATGACTTCCCCAGAAGGTAGGGTTGTCAGGAACTTGGAATTCATGCTTTCTGTAGGTACCTGTAATTCTTTGGCAAAAGGTATGGATACAAAAGAATGGGTCGCCCAGTATCAAATAGTGCAGTAGCTATATGCTGAAAAATAACTACTTGACCTGTTACGACCGTGGAGGCACTAGCAGCTTCCTCTTTGGTAAGGGAGAATACTCTGGCATTGTCAAAGGCTGGAATTGGTGGAGCTTCCAACCTTCCTTGACTGATCTGAGGTCCTTCCAGAGTTGCAGGCATATAATGTAGTTGAGGCTTGGCTCCATATTGTATTGGCTGTGGCTGAGGTGCTTTGAACTTGTTAGGACACTGTTTGGCCATGTGTCCTTCTTGACCACAAGAATAACATCCAGTCTTACCCAAGAGGCAGGCTCCTGGATGTGTTCTCCCACATTTGGAACAGGGAAGGAGCTTAGTCTGTTTGGTTTCTGGTCCTCCCTTCTGGTTACTTCCTGAATCCCACTGCTTTCTTTTAGTGCCCTTGCCTTTCCAGTTCTGATTATTTGACTGGGGTTTCTGATTTCCCCCAGTCTTGGTCTCCATCTTGATTGGCTTGTGTTGCTCTCTTTGTGCCTTCATGCTGCTCAGGTAGTGCTCAGCTACTAAGGCTCTACTGACCAACTCTTCTCCAGTCATGGGCTGATGAGTCCCACTGCTCACATTAAGTGATATCACAGGCTTCAGCATTCTGAGCATTAGTCTGACTCGCTCCTTCTCTGTACTTACTAGTTCTGGGCAGAGACGAGCTAGCCTGTTGAATCTTTTAACTGCTTCCTCTACTGTCAGATCCCCCTGTCTGAACTCCATAAACTCCTCGTAGTGCTTGTTGGTGATCTTTTGGCGAAAGAACTCGTCGTAGAATTCTGTCTCAAAATCAATCCATTTCATCTGATTGATTGCCCTCTTGCTTTTGACTCTCTCCCACCACATGCGTGCATCTCCAATCAGGCAGAAGGAGGCACACTTGACCTTCTCGACTTCTGGCCAGTCAAGAAGCTCCATGGTGCTCTCCAGTGTCTTGAACCAAGCCTGGGCATCCCAGGGCTCAGTCGTGCCTGAGAAGCCACTGAATAAGGTAAGCTTCTTGTCTCTGGGGTGCTGTGACGACTCCTTGGGCAGCTGGTGGAACCTCAGTTACCACTGGAGTCTCCACAGTTACTGTTTGAGGAGTAGGAGGGACTGGTTGTTGATTTGCCATCAGATTGGCAATTACTTGCTGCTGCTCAGCTACTTGTTTCTGAAGTTGGGCAACAACTTCAGAAAGATTGGGCTCAGTTGAGCCTGGCCTCTCTTCCTCCTGAACTTGGTCCTCAGTACGAGCGGTACGGGGACGTCCTCTTCTCGACATCTAGTTAAACAAATAAGAAAATTTGATAATTTCTCTACCCTTTCTAAACATACACATTTATATATTAAGAAAGGAAATAGCTAAAAACTCTTATCTTACTTAATCACTTATAAACAATCCATCCATACTGCAAATAATAATAATAAAGGAAAGCAATAAAGAAAGAACTTAAATACTTTCTTACTTGAAGACGGCAAGGATGATGCTGATGTGTGTGTGTTGCTGGAAAATGGACCTGCTCTGATACCAACTGTAACGGCCACCCTCCTTACTGTAGGACCGATGCGGCCGGCTAGAAGGGGGGGGTTGAATAGCCCTGAGTAAAACACAACCCTTTCTCTGGCAATTAAGCTAACACTTGAAAAAGAATAGATTAAGCAGAAAATAAAGCATAAAAATGAGGCACCGGTTTTGACTTGGTTACAACCGGGGAGGTTGTTAATCCAAGGAAGATTGTTGCACTAAAAACTCCTTCAGGCGGAGAAGCCTCGTTTACAGCAGTGTAGGCACAAAAAGAAAGAAGCTAATCAAAGAAATGGAAGCACACAAGTGTTGTTTACAATTTAATCGATGTAAGCTCGGACCAAGGTCATAGCCTTGGTGGGCGCTGAAAGGTTCCGGCGCCTGGGGATAAAATTTATCCCCAACGCGTTCGATCGAGATAATTCTCGATCTGGTCAACATTATCGTTCAGGCGCCGGAAGGGTTCCGGCGCCGGATGGGTCCGGCGCCCGGTCGGCGCCCGGACTCAAAGTCAACATAGTTGACTTTTTCATCCGGGACCGCTTCGGTTCGGTCGCTTCGGTCCGGTTCTTCCGCTCCGGATCCGCTCATTTGGGTGATCTCGGCCTTAAAAGGGCTCACCCGAACCCAACTTCCGGTCTTCTCGGGCGTGCTTCCCTCCGGCGTCCCTCGGAATTGCCCGTGTTTCCTTCTCGTCCGCGAGCGTACTTCTTCGTCCCTCGGTCGCCGACCTTCTCGCTAGCTGCGTCTCTTGCTCCCCGAGCAATCTTCCGCTCCAGCTTTCGTCCCTCGGAACCACCGCACGCTTCCTTCTCGTCCGCCGGTGTACTCTTCCGCAGCACCTCGTCCCTCAGACTGCCGTCCTTCTCGCTAGCTGCGTCTTCCACTCGAGTACCTGTGTTCCTAAGCTCCTGCACACTTAGACACAAGGTTAAATACACAGGACCTAACTTAACTTGTTGATCACACCAAAACAACCTTGGGGTTCCAACAATCTCCCCCTTTTTGGTGTGATCAACCCAAGTTAAGCTAGGGTTAAAATAGACATAAAATTGAATTAAGTAAATTAACTTAAATTACAATTTAAGTGCAAAAAGATAGAGAAAAAAATTAAATCTATCTACCTCCCCCTAGACTTATACTTTCCCTTCTCCCCCTTTGATCACAAAAAAAATGGGGTTCCAAGAAAAATAATCTAAGGGTTAAAGACTTAGAAAAAATATTTCTAAAAAAATCTAAGTTTTTAAGAAATTTAGAAAATTTTTCTAAGTAATTAAAGCTGAGATTTCTAGTTTCAAGAAAAAAAGTTCTTAACTTAGGAAAAAATAATTTTTGAGAATATTTCTAAGTATCAAAAAAAATTCTAAGTAGGTAAATTGAAATAAAATGTTTTGAATAACCTTTTTCAAGCACTAATTAATTCTTGTATTAATGCTTCATTAGTAAGTTAATTAAACATTTATTTCAATATTTTGGCTTCCAGGTCGTGGCGAGGCACTAGGCCTTCTTGGTTATTGGAGCAACAACCACTTCCTTAGACAAAGCCTCATAAAGAAATTCTTTATTTAATTTTCTCACTTAAAGCGCTAATTTTACTTTTAAAATTAATTTAAGCATGATTTAGGAACCCAATATAGGTTCCAACCTACTGGATTAACTAAAAAGTTTTTAGGGACATATTTTCTAGAGATATTTTTAATTTGTCCCTTGTGATATCTATAATACCAATTCAAATTATTGAACCTTCTAAAATTGGTTTTAGATGAGCAAGTAGAGTTTTTCAAATTTTCTACTTGAAAAATTAAATTTTGAATTTCTAATTTTAATTTTTCATTTTCTAAATTTGATTTATCTAGCATTTCTAACGGACAAGATGTAGCTAATATTGCTTTTAAATCTTTATTTTCATTTTCTAATTTGCAGCAATCTTTTGTTAAAATTTTAATGAATTTAAACATTTTATCAGGAGGAAGAGATCGTACCTCACTTACCTTGTCGATCTCGTTGTCGGTTTCTCCCCCTGAACTGCTGCTCTCTTCGGACGTGGCTCCCCCTTCATCGATGCTTTCGATGCTCATTTCGGAAGAGCTTGACTCGCAGTCGTCGTCTTGATGACTCGCCATTAACGCGAGCCCGGAGAACTCCTTGACTTCCGATTCCGACGACGTATCGTCCCACGTCGCTTTTAGGGCCTTGCGCTTTTGGATAGGCTTCTTACCCTTGTCCTTCCCTTTGTTCTTCAGTTTAGGGCAATTGTCCTTGACGTGCCCTTCTTCATCGCAATGGTAGCAGCGGATGGTTCTTTTCTTTCTTCCCTGCGGATGGTTAGATTTCCTAGATTTACAAATATTTTTAAATCGTCTTACCATCATTACCATTTCCTCGTTGTCGATTCAGACTCAGGTTTGTCTCTCGAAGCTTTAAGGGCGACATTATTCTTGGGCTCCTTCGGACCTGCACATCTTGACTCATGCACTTCAAAAGTTGAAAATAATTCATCTAATGAAATTTTTTCTAGATTTTTTGAAATGTAAAAGGCATCTACTAGTGATGCCCATTTTGAGTTTCTAGGAAAGGAATTTAGGGCATACCTTAGCGAATCTCGGTTACTTACCTCTTCTCCGAGATTCGTAAGTCTGGTGATGAGTTCCTGAATCCTCGAGTGTAGATGTGCAATTGTTTCACCTTCTTCAAATCGGAGGTTTGTAAGCTGGTTACGAAGTAATCCCGTCTTGCAAGTTTGGCTTCGGATGTTCCTTCGTGTAACTCAAGGAATTTCTCCCAAAGCTCCTTTGCCGAGTTGTAGGTACCGACTCGATTGACTTCTTGTGTTGGAAGTACACTTAGCAGATGAAATTCTGCTTTCTTGTTTGCCACGTGGTCAGCCTGCTCCTTCTTTGACCATTGATTTCTTGCTTTGCCCTCTGGTGCTTCATAGCCAAATTCCATTGTTAGTAATAAATCATAATCTGTTTCAAGAAATACCTCCATTCGCTTTTTCCAGCTAGCGAAGTCCCCTTCGAATTTTGGTGCGTGGATGTTGGATCCGGCCATCTTGTTGCTTCGGCGGTTAGTCCTCCTGAAGCGCCTCGGCTCTGATACCACTTGTAGGACCGATGCGGCCGGCTAGAAGGGGGGGTTGAATAGCCCTGAGTAAAACACAACCCTTTCTCGGACAATTAAGCTAACACTTGAAAAAGAATAGATTAAGCAGAAAATAAAGCATAAAAACGAGGCACCGGTTTTGACTTGGTTACAACCGGGGAGGTTGTTAATCCAAGGAAGATTGTTGCACTAAAAACTCCTTCAGGCGGAGAAGCCTCGTTTACAGCAGTGTAGGCACAAAAAGAAAGAAGCTAATCAAAGAAATGGAAGCACACAAGTGTTGTTTACAATTTCTGAACTGATGTAAAGCTTCTGGACCAAGGCTGTATTTATAGCCTTGGTCGGGGCGCCTGGAAAGGTTCCGGGCGCCCTGGGGGGGGATAAAATTTATCCCCCAACGTTCAGATCGAGATAATTCTCGATCTGGTCAACATTACTGTTCCGGGCGCCCGGAAGGGTTCCGGGCGCCCCGGATGGGTCCGGGCGCCCCGGACCCCGAAAGTCAACACAGTTGACTTTTTCATCCGGGACCGCTTCTCTGGTTCAGTCCCGCTTCGGTCCGGTTCTTCCGCTCCGGATCCGCTCGTTTGGGTGATCTCTGCCTTCCGGAAAAGGGCTCACCCGAACCCAACTTCCGGTCTTCTCGAGCGTGCTTCCCTCCGGCTTCTCGTCCCTCGGAATTGCCGCGTGTTTCCTTCTCGTCCGCCAGCGTACTCATCCGCAGTCTTCGTCCCTCGGTCGTCGACCTTCTCGCTAGCTGCGTCTCTTGCTCCCCGAGCAATCTTCCGCTCCGGCTTTCGTCCCTCGGAACCACCGCGCGCTTCCTTCTCGTCCGCCGGTGTACTCTTCCGCAGCGCCTCGTCCCTCGGACGCACAGCGTGCCGTCCTTCTCGCTAGCTGCGTCTTCCACTCGAGTACCTGTGTTCCTAAGCTCCTGCACACTTAGACACAAGGTTAAATACACAGGACCTAACTTAACTTGTTGATCACACCAAAACAACCTTGGGATTCCAACACTTACTACCCTGAGGGTGACCGCTACTGTTTCTACTATCTACACATAACTTGTACTACTTACTTTAACGCTAGAGATACTTTAAACTATTTGAACATATCGCATATCAGAACATGTCTCTAGATAGCAGCATACCATTTCATGATACCTTTATTTTTTTTTTTATCAAACATGCAAATAAGTGAATCAACGAGCAAGTATAACATATAGACAAATGAAGCTTAAGTATCTCCACTGTTTGCTACATCCTTTAATATCTTGCATTCATTTTATTCTACAACTGAACAGAAATAAAAGAAGGCCAATTAAACCTACTGCTCATTTATTGAACACAACTATAACGATCACAAGACATATCAGAACATCACTGCAAGCAACTGCTACTGTTCTGATATGCATTTCGGTGAAGCTTCGATCCCTACAAGAATGCATATCAGAACATCACATGTACTACTACTCCTTCCATAGACCAAGAATGCATGTGATGTAATCCGAACATCACATGTTTTCCTTCCATAAAACAAGGGCTACTGATCATATGTAAAACATGCTTCTATATCTATCAAAAGAATGTTGTGATTCGTTCTGAGATTTTAAAACCACTATACCTAAGTTTTAAGGCAACAACATAAAGGGAAAAATTTATAATGCATGCTGCCATTGTAATGGGAAGAAAATTTCAGCAGTACTAAGCAAATGTTCCAACAATACGAAGTAACCAATCAATCTACGGAAATACAACCTGCTGATCATGGAAACGAATCTTACTGCAGAAAATTTCATGCTATAACAGAATCTAAAGCAACTGAGCATACCACTTCACACTTCCAACTAAGTTTGCAAACTAAAAATCAGATATGAACTTCTTATATAAAAAAAATCAAACTCCAATCAGATATGATCTTACTTCACAAAACTTGAAAACTAAGCCAGAATAAGGAAAAAGGAACATGTTCTCAGCTTAACAGTTATTCCAACTAAATGACAGGAAGATAACGAAATTAGTAATGCAAAATAAATTCTACTCTAACAGTAACATAAACACCAGCAAATACAATTTCTAAACTCTTCTAGTAAGGTCCCAAGCTTCCATATCCGGCATCACACACACACCACCAACATCTCCTTGTCGCCTTCCTCTATAACACTTTAGCTTTTCCTTTACTCTTATCTGTATCTGCAGTAGGAGGTAAATAGTATCTATAAGCTAAAAGCTTAGTAAGTGCTTTCTACTCACAAAATCCGATAAGGAATGCATAAGCATTAAAGAAAACAGGGAGTACATGCTCAACATGAAAATAGCAGATAGAACTACATCATGCATCTCTAAAGGAAAACAACAATTTAACTTGCTAGAATTTGCAACTTAGATAAAAGAACTTGTTCTGTTTGTTTCCAAATTAATACTTTTATACTTTAAAAATAATATTCAAATTTACTTGGGCCCGACATTGTACCACTTTGCGCGCCTTGCTTAATGAGAATTGAGGTAGCTAATCCCAAAACCATTAAGACACTTCTAGTCCTTATGTCTAGGGGCAACTTGGAGCCCATCCCTTGGACCTTGTGTCCGGTACATGCCCTTTTAAAAGTAAAATACTTTTCTTTATATCCTTCTTTAAATACTTCTTGTAATAAAATGCCTTGGCATTTATTTAAGCACTTAGTGTGCTTTGATTCTAAATTCTGGAATTCAAGATCAATTTGTGACCATAGTCTTACTTTGCTTGTATTTCTCACATATATACATTATGCACGGGATTCTAAAACCATATGCCACTAATAAGTATCTGGATATATCCAAAACAAACTCAATCAGAATTAACAACCCACATGGTCTTAGGAAGCTCACGGCAGTAACAGGTTTCAAATGACAAACTTGTGAAACTAAGCATTTTTGAATCTTAACCATTCTTTAATCATGCCATGATTGGAAAGAAGCATAGCTACTTAGACATGCTTGAAATGTAAGGTAAAAACATCCAAAAAGCATGCTGTGACAATCAAGGAAAACATCAAAACTCTGTCCGTGCATTAAAATGGCCAAAGGACTTAACCCAAAACTTAAACCGAATTGTTAAAGCAAGGGTTGCAATCTAATCCATATGCTAGAATGAAAAGGTTGCTATTGTTCATTTCACAACAAAAATGCAAAACAAAACCCCGAGAGCTACTCCTACCGCAGGTGAGAAGCACTTACCGCGGTGGTTCTTGGACTTACAACACGAGGAGCGCCCTAGGTTTTCGGTAGAGCTTCGGTTTCTCCCTTTTCCTTGTGTTCCCCAAGCTTTCCTTGCCGGAAAGGTCACCCACGGGTGGAGACCGGCCGGAAAACGCCTCGTCGACGTCGAGAGGAGGAAACCCTCGCCTTGGCTGCGGTTTCGCCCGAGAGGAGAATCGCGCCGTCGAGGAAAGAAAAAGAGAGGAAAAGGCTTAGGTTTAGGTCACGGAAAAATCACTTAACCCTTTATAACTTAGTTTTAATTCGATTTCCAACTATGCTTAAATCTATTTCTCTCCATGCTAGGTTAATAAAACACGCGCAGCCCAGCTGGTTAGTCGGCTCTCAACCAACCCAAGGATCTAGGCTTCGAATCCTTATCCGCGCACCTCTTTATTTATAAAGTTTATTTTCGGTTTCTAAAATATCGCTTAACTATGCTATAAATTTAATTCTTTCCTTATAAGGTTAACAAAAACCTTGTAGCTCAGCTGGTTGGGCTGGGTTCGACTGAGATTCGGTTCGGGTCAAGGTCTTGGGTTTGAGTCTCCCCTTCAACGTTTTTTTTTTTTTAAACTTCTTTCTTTTTGTGACCCTACTAAACGACCTCCAAAATTTGCATAAAAATGCTCTAAAAATTCCTAAAAATCTCTAGAATATTTTAAAAGTATTTCCAAATATTTTTATGGACTTTTAGAACTTAAAATAAGGAAAATTGGGTCGTTACATAAGTATTCTTTGGATAAACTTCTGAGCTATGGTGAGTCACAAGGCGCTCATTAAAGTAACCATGCCTTTGAGGTTTCCCAAATAGTCCTATCCATTGAACTTAATACTAATCTTTGGTCTAACTAGTTAGGATCCATTTAAGGGTAGCTTCGGTCAGTTCCACTTGGCCAAATGCACCAGGTCGAAGCCATATCTTCCTAGACATGCGATGCCCAAGCTTCCCTAACGTACTATCATCCAAAAACTTCACCAGTACTGTGGGTCAAGTTAAACCTAGCCCGTTTTAATTTAACCTTAATTACCCTGCCGGGTAATCTACTCTTGTTTTACCTATTTTGGGTAGATTAGGTTCAGTTACCCTATCGGGTAGTTCAGTTGGGGGTGCCAGCTAGTCCGGATCCTCCATCTATCTTTGATTTTGATTTTTAAATTTTGAATTTATAACTTAATTTCGACTTTTTAATTTGATTTTGAATTTTGAATTTATAACTTAATTTCGAATTTTTAATTTGATTTTGAATTTTGAATTTATAATTTAATTTCGAATTTTTTAATTTGATTTTGAATTTTGAATTTATAATTTAATTTCGAATTTTTTAATTTGATTTTGAATTTTGAATTTTATAATTTAATTTTAAATTTTTTTAATTTGATTTTGAATTTTGAATTTTGAATTTATAATTTAATTTCAAATTTTTTAATTTGATTTTGAATTTTGAATTTTGAATTTATAATTTAATTTCGAATTTTTTATTTGATTTTGAATTTATAATTTTATTTCAAATTTTTTAATTTTGAATAATTTCAATTTATAATTTTATTTCGAATTTTTTAATTTAATTATTTTTCTGTTTGCTCCCCCTAGATCATAGCCTCGATATGGCCTATCGAGGTAGTGTAGTTGATCCTTAGGGACCCAATATTGACCAAGTCCAATTTGATTAATCAATTTGGACTTGGGGACCCATGCTTGGACTGATTTACTATTTGATTTGTTTATTAACGATAAATAAGATTTATATTTAATTTTGGTTTTATATCCTATCCCAATTTTATTGTAGATGGCTCTTTGTGATCCAAGAATTAGGTCAAGGTTCTTGGATCCTAAAGAAAACCGTTCTAATGTTAGCTTCAAATCCTTTGTAACGACCCAATTTTCCCTATTCTGAGTTTCAAATGTCCATAAAGATATTTGAAAATGCTTTTAAAATATTCTAGAGATTTTTAGAAATTTTTAGAGTATTTTTGCGTAATTTTTGGAGGTCGTTTAGCATTTTTACAAAACCAAAGAAGTTTAGGCAAAAAGCGTTGGAAGTGAGGTTTGAACCCGGGACCTCGGGTCAGACTGACCCAAGCCAAAACCGGCCTGACCAACTAAGCGAGCGAGTTTTTGTTAGTTGTATATGGAGCAATATGTATATAAGTAGTAGTTAGGAATAAGAATAAATAAGAAGGAAAATAGTGGCAGTCGAGACTCGAATCCGCGAGCCTTGACTTAGTCAAAGCGCAGCAAACCAACCGGTCTACAAAAGCTTTGTTAATTATATAGGAGGTGGAATATATTTAAGCTATAGTTAGAGCGTTTTGAATAAAAGGGGAATAAAAGTGCGCGGCTGGGATTCGAACCCATGAGCTGGGCTTTAAGCAAAACCGGCCCAAACCAGCTGAGCTACACGGACTTTGTCAACCTAATATGGAGAGAATTGGATATAAAGTATAGTTATAATGGAAAAACCCGAATGATAAGAGAAGGTTTAAGTTTTCTTTTCCCCAAAACCTAACTTTCCTCCTCTCCCGACGCGACGGCGCTGTGCTCGGGCGGAAACGCAGCCACTTTGGAGCTTCTTTCCGGCGGCCGGCGAAGGCTTCTTCCGGCGAACCTTGCGGACCCGAGTTCCTCCCGTCGAAGAGAGCCCGCGAGCACAAGAGGAGACCGAGATTTCGAGCTCCACCCGGAACCCTAATCGCCCCTTCCTCCTTCTCGGTTGTAAGTGCAAGAACAAGGGGTAAGTACTACTCACCTGCGGT
The DNA here is from genome assembly GCF_018446385.1 of Zingiber officinale. Taxonomy (NCBI): domain Eukaryota; kingdom Viridiplantae; phylum Streptophyta; class Magnoliopsida; order Zingiberales; family Zingiberaceae; genus Zingiber; species Zingiber officinale. Next base: position 43,080,278 of record NC_056002.1, on the reverse strand, counting down.
AGGAGTTGCTCCGATCTTTCGGTTTTCGTTTCCTTGTTTTCCTGAGTTTCTTGAATCCGAAACATGCTATAAGGATTTTGGCTTTTGGGTATTCTGCCGTGAGCTTCACAGGGAAATCAAGGTTTCGTTTAGGTTAGTTGAGCATGTAGTATGATTCTAGTGCCAAGTAGAATTGTATGCATTCTATCCTTAATTATTGCTAGGGATTTTGGCCGTGCACAGTGGAGTTTCGGTTGATTCCTTGCTGCCCTGTTTAGGATCATACCGAACAGATCATTATAGTTATCCCATGTCGCTGCCATGAGTTCACTTAAGGATGCATTGTCTTGGCTTGCTGTTGAATGCTTTGAGTTGTATGTTGTACATGAATTTCCTTGCTTTAAGGTCATGTTGTACATAGTTAAAGTTGATTAGAGATTTGTTTTTACAGCATGTTTAAGAAGTTGAGTAGCATTCTATGTCTGTTTGTTTTTACAGCATGATTAGGATCACTAAAGGTAGCATCCTTTGTCTATTTTACAGCATGCTTAAGAAACCCTAAAGTAGTATTCTTTGTCTATGTTTTATAACATGATTATAATCCCTAAAGTAGCATTTTTGTCCTATTTTACAGCATGTTTAGAAAGTCCAGATTTGCTTTCCTTTGCTCTATTTTATAACAGGCTTAGGGAGTTCAGATTTGTTTTCCTTTGTGTTATTTTTTTATATAGCATGCTTGGTTAGTTGTAATCCTATACTTGTTAGATATATATCTAAAGGATTCTAATAAGCTCTAATAAAGGATTATGAGAAGTATGAGTAAAGAAAAAGACCAAGGTCTAATTAAAAAGAGATAACAAGTAAATTAAAGTAAGAGGCTAGTACCCGACATCCAAGAGCTTGTCGTTAAACAAATCCAGGTGACCATTTCCGAGGTCTTGGCCCTCGTAGACTGAGGTCTGCTCTTTTAGGATTGGTGGCTCGCAACCCCAACCTATTAGGGAACGCGCATGAGTTGGTACTAGGCCTGGGCCCAAGAAAAGAAAACCTAAGAAAAGAAAAGTTAAGTAAGAAGGAAGAAAGAAAAGAAAAGTTAAGTAAGAAGGAAGAAAGAAAGAAGAAGAAAGTAAAAGATAGAAATTAAAAGATTAATTTCTAACACAAGGATACAAGAAATGAAATAAGTTCCAAGCTTAGAATAAATAAGAATGGTTAGTTTTCTTTGATTCTAAGTTTACATTGTTAGTTTCTTGTTATCCTGCTTGATACTGAGTATGATTTGTATTCTGTTCATTTTCTGTATACCATGAGCACATGCAGATAGCTTTATTATTTCAGTTTCAGCACTTATGCATTTCATTTATGCATTTCGAGTTTTGTGAGATAGATTAGTACTTACTAAGCGTTTTAGCTTATAGATCTTGTCTTCTTTCCTCCTACTGCAGATAAAAGAAAAGCTAAGATATGAAGGGAGACGACAGGGTGGTGGTGATGATGGATGTGTGTGGTGACTGAACTATGGAGAGGTCCAGAGGGGACTAGCAAGACTTATTTATTTAGAGTTTATGTCTAGTTTATTTTCCTTATTTCTGTTATGAAATTATGAGTTTATGATTGAGTTTGATGTGCATTGTAGCTTATTATGCTTCATTCTGGGAGCTTGAGTTTAGTTCATGTTGCTAGATTAGTTTTTGATTATGATATGATTTATTACTGCGTGGTTGTGAATAAATTGTGATCCAGCCGCATGTGGCTGTGTATATATCTTGCGTATTATAGATTTGGTCACCGGTACAGGGGAGACTCTGCCAAAATTTTTCGGTAGGAATTTCTCTGAACCGTGATAAATCTAAGTGTCGCTAATAATAGCATAAGTGACACTAGTAAGTAGAGTAGGAGTTAGGTAACGGTCGCCCTTAGAGAGTAGTAGTAAGAAGGGTGGTTGTTACATCCTTGATCTGATTTTTCAGACTGGAATTTTCTTCCTCAAGTTTTTGGACTTGAGTTGAACTTCCAGTTTGAGCTTGGTCGTAAGGACTTGGGTTTAGTCACTTCTTTAAGGACTTCTATTTCCTTTAGAAGTGACTTAACCTTAATGTTCGACTTAGCTAGTTTGCGCAATAAGTAATTAACTAAATTATTAAGTCTAGGGATACTTACAGTGGAGTCTGGCTCTTCGGAAATGGATACGGATCCGTGTCTTCGCTCGGACTCGGCCTCCGACTCGCTCTCGCTCCCGGATTCGTCGATCTGGTCCCAGGCCATCAACGCGAGTAAACTCGTCTTATCGAGTTCGTCGTCGTCGTCCTCCAAAGAAGATTCGTCCCACGTTGCCTTCAGGGCCTTCTTTCTTCTTTGCTTTTTGGCTTCCTTTTGGTTGGGGCAGTTGGCTTTGATATGCCCTTTCTGGTTGCACCCGTAGCAGGTGACTTCAATCTTCACTTTCGAGCTCGGTTGGGCCTCCTTGGATTGAACTGCCTTCTTCAGATCTTTCTTGTTGAAGCCCTTTTTCTTCTTGTAGAGCTTCTTCACAAGATTCACTAGTTCGCTAGTCAGTTCATCTTCTGAATCTTCTGAGTCGGGTTCATCTTCTGATTCCGGTTCAATTTTTCGTCTGGATCTTGGTTCACATGTTCGACTAGTACCTGCAACCAAGGCAATACCCTTCTCGGTGGCTGTGCATTAGTTTGTTCATGAAGTTCAAATTCAGAAAATAACTCGTCTAACTTTAAAGAAGATAAATCTTTGGAGACCTTGTAGGCATCTACCATTGATGCCCACAATGTACTCCTTGGAAACGAATTTAATGCGTACCTTATGACGTCCCGATTTTCGACTCTCTGTCCAATTACATGAAGAGAGTTGAGAATGTCGTAGATGCGCGCGTGAAGCTGGCTCGCCGTCTCACCTTCTTGCATTTTTAAATTATACAATTTATTAAATAATAAATCTCTTTTACTTACTTTTGTGTCGGTGGTGCCCTCGTGGAGTTCGATCAACTTCTCCCAAAGTTCCTTTGCGGTTGAAAAGGGACTGACTCTGTTGAGCTCCTCCTTAGTAAGACCGCACTGGAGAATGCAAGTAGCTCTGGCATCAGCTTCCACCTTCTTGATTAAAGCTGGTTCCCAGTCTTCGTAGGATGTAGTCTTGCCGTCTCTGTCAGTTGGTAGTTGTAGTCCAGTCTTGACGATCATCCATGTTTCGAACTGGGTTTTCATAAATGTCTCCATCCGTCCCTTCCAGTATCCGAAATCTTCTCCGGTGAAGAGCGGGGGACGGACGGTACTATAACCCTCTTATTGGGCCATTTGTAATCCTGCACGATAAAAGAATACACGAATTCTGTTCCAAGACTAAGTCTTGGATTAGTAGTGCGGGAGAAAGGAAAAAAAATGACGAGCTTGAGTGGTATTGTACCAACTTCGAGAAAAACCGATTCGATAAAAATAATTAGAATTTAACTATCGAGCTAATTCTAATTTGACTCCGAAAAAAAAAATCGAAAAACACTACGGAAAAATTATTTTGAATGGTGGTTGCACCAATTCAAAATGACCCCGCTCTAATACCAATTGTTGGATCGAAAGCGCTAGAGGGGGGGTGAATAGCGCTCGTGGCTTTCACTTTTTCGGAATCGTAAAACCGTTCGAGTAAATGCAGAGAAAATAGAAACAATCACACAAAGAGGCAAGCTATTTACTTCGTTCGGAGCCTAGATCGACTCCTACTCGAAGGCCCGCGATCCTTGATCGCTTTCGGTGGGCAACAACTATAAGCACGATAATTTGTACAATTATAGGAATTTACAGCTCAGATTTATAACATAATATTTATACCGACAACTAAAGATGGAGAAGCGTAGTTCCGGGTCGTCGGTGTCGCGTCGCAGCACTTCTGGGTCGTCAGGTTCGCAGCACGTAGCAAGAGATCACTTGGAGAGTGTTATCATGGAAGAGGTGCTCGAACACTGCTTATAAAGGGTGCTGGAGGCGCCTCCAAGGCTGTCAGAGGCGCCTCCAAGCCCCGGGTCGCACGCGTTGATAAGCGCTGATCAAGTCGCGCATTATCCCTTTGAAGGCGCCTTCATGCGCCTTCAAGGCGCCTCCATGCTGTGGTCCAAGGCGCCTTCACTGCCCTTCAAGGCACCTCCAACTCCAGCGCACAGCCAGCTCACCTTCGCACTCGAGACGCCTCCAAGCTCATATAGTTACTGCAAATAATATGTCAGGTATGCTTGCAATTAAGTATAATAAGCTACCTATCATGCTTCTATAAAGTCTTAAATCAACTGGTTTACCATCTGGGCCACTATCTAGATTAATGTTACTAGTCATAGGTGTTTTTAATGCTTTTGAGTTTTCCAAACCAAATTTTCTAAGTAGATCTTTTGTATATTTAGTTTGATGCACATAATTTCCCTCTTTAGTTTGTTTAATTTGAAGTCCTAAGAAATAATTTAACTCTCCAACCAAACTCATTTCAAATTCAGTTTCCATTAAAGTTATAAATTCTTTTAAGAATTTTAAATTTGTTGATCCAAACACTATATCATCGACATAAACCTGGGTTATGAAAATATCATAATTAAGGGTTTTTATAAAAACTGTAGGATCAATTTGACCCTCCTTAAAGCCTTTTGAATTTAGAAAGTTGGACAACATGTCATACCAAGCCCTAGGCGCTTGTTTTAATCCATAAAGTGCCTCTTTGAGCTTAAAGACATAGTTAGGGTTTTCTAGATCTTCAAAACCTGTTGGTTGATTTACATAGACTTTTTCTTTAATTTGTCCATTTAGGAATGCGGATTTAACATCCATTTGAAATAATTTGAATCCTTTGTATGCTGCATAGGCTAGCAACATCCTAATTGATTCAAGTCTAGCTATCGGGGCATAAGTCTCATCGTAAGCTAGTCCTTCGACTTGACTAAACCCTTTGGCAACTAGTCAGGCTTTATTCCTTATGATTTCTCCTTGATCGTGTAACTTATTCCTATAAACTCATTTGGTGTCGATAATTGTTTTTCCTTTTGGTGGAGGTACTAGATCTCAAACCTGATTTCTTTCAAATTGATTTAACTCTTCTTGCATTGTAATTATCTAGTCAGACTCTAACAATGCATCAATTACAATTTTAGGTTCAATTTTAGATATTAGTGCTATTTGACTTAAGTTTCAAAAGGTTGATCTAGTTTGAACCCTTAATTTGGGATTACCTATGATTTGTTCAATTGGATGATTAGGGTTTGATTTCATTGTATGTGAGTTAGATTTTTCAGGCTATTTAGTTTGTGTTATTTTTTTCTTCCTCTTCTTGATTTATAGAACTATGTTGTTTATTAGTTGTGATATTATCTATATTTTCATTAAAAGTTATATTTGTGGTTTCTTCAATTGTTAAGGTAGATTTATTGTAAACTCTATAGGCTCTACTTGTAGATGAATAACTAATAAAAATTCCTTGTTGAGTTTTTTAGGTAAATTTCCCTAAGTAGCCTTTAAGGTTTAAAGTATGTATATTACATCCAAATACTTTAAAATATTTTATGTTTGGAATTTTATTAAAATAGACTTCATAAGATGTTTTATTCATAAATTTATTAATTATTGTTTTATTTTGGACATAACAAGCTGTATTCATAATAGCTTTAACCAAAAAATATTTAGGTAAATCATATTCATTTAACAGTGTTCTTGCCATTTCTTGTAAAGTTCTATTTTTACGTTCTACTAGACCATTTTGTTGTAGAATCTTTGGGCATGAAAATTCATGATGATAACCATTTTCTAAGCAAAAGTTTGTAAAATTTTGATTCTTGAATTCTCCTCCATTATCACTTCTAATTTTCTTAATTTTTATTTCTTTTTCATTTTTTATTTGTTTGCAGAAATTACTAAATATTTTAAAAGTTTCATATTTATGAGTTAAGAATTTAACCAAAGTGTATTTTGAATAGTCATCTATTATTACTAAGCAATAAAGACTTCCATTTAGTGATTTTATTCCATGAGAGTCGAATAAGTCTAAATATAATAATTCAAGTATTTTATTAGTTTTATTTTTTTTAGTTAGTTTATGGGTTGATTTAATCTGTTTTCCTTGTTGACAAGGATTACATATTTTATATTCAGGATTTCCTAATTTCGGTAGTCCTTTAACTAATCCATTTTTGTTTAATTTTAGTAAATTCCTAATATGGGTGTGAGCTAGTCTTCTATGCCATAACCAAGTTTCTTCATGATGAGTTAGAAAGCACCTGGGTAATGTTTTTGGTAGATTAATTGAATAAATATTTTTATCCCTAAACCCTTTTAGCAATATATTAGTTGATTCAGTGTAACTTATTTGACATTCAGAAGATAAGAACTTTACTTTGAATCTAGAATCATATAGTTGACTTATACTAAGCAAGTTATAATTAAAATGTTCAACAAGCAAAACCTTTTTAATTGATATATTTGATTGTAATTGAATTTCACCTATACCAATTACCTTTAACTTGTTGTTGTTTCCAAAGACAATTGATCCTAGGTTGTTGAACTCAATATTTGTGAATTTGTGTTGATCTCCAGTCATATGTCTGCAGCAACTGTTGCCCAAGATTCATTTATCCAAAGCTTTGGATTCCTACAAATAACGTAGGAATTGAATCAAAGTTTGGTTAAAGGATGTTCAAATTTATGAGTTTCGTTATTAGATAGTATGTTAATTAATTTAAAAGAATTCTATTTGGTTAAATAATTTTAATTAAGTTTTAAATAAGTTTAATTAAGTTTTAAAATAATTTAATTAAGTTGTAAAATAATTTAATTTTTTTTTAAAATAAGTTTAATTAAGTTTTAAAATTAAGTTTAATTAAGTTTTAAAATAATTTAATAATTTTAATTAAGTTTAGAATAATTTTAATTAAGTTTTAAAATTAAGTTTAATTAAGTTTTAAAATTAAGGTTAATTAAGTTTTAAAATAAAGTATAATTAAGTTTTAAAATAACTTAATAGTTTTAAGTAAGTTTAAAATAATTTAATTAAGTTTTAAAATTAAGTTTAATTAAGTTTTAAAATAAGTTTAATTATTAATAATTTTAACTAAGTTTAAAATAATTTTAATTAAGTTTTAAAAATTATGTTTAATTAAGTTTTAAAATAATTTAATAATTTTAATTATGTTTACAATAATTAAGTTTGAAAACTAAGTTTAAAATAATTTTAATTAGATTTAAAAATAATTTTAATTAAGTTTAAAGTAATTTTAATTTAGTTTAAGTTTAAAATATTTTTAATTAAGTTTAAATTAATTTTAGTTTAAGTTTAAAATATTTTTAATTAAGTTTAAAGTAATTTTAATTTAGTTTTAATTAGGTTAAAAAATAATTTTAAAAGTTTTTAAAATAATTATGTTTTAAAATAATTATTATTTAAAGTTGAATTTGATTTTTAATTTAAGTTTTTTTTAATTTGAATTTAAAAAAGGTTATTGAACCCGTGTTAGATTCAAACTTAGCTTTGGGTTAATCAAGCAGGCTCCCTACGGATAAGTTTTCAGTTCAGTGGCGAGGAATATGACCTTCTTGTGTATCAATGGTGGACCACTTGCTGAATACTTTCCAAAGTAGTCCTGCTCAAAGAACTTAATACCAGGTTTTGGTCTAACTAGTCCATGTTTGACTGGGGTAGTTTTGGTCAGATCTACTAAATCTAGTGCACCATGTAGAATACATAAGATTTAGCATAGACATGCCTTCGCCAAAGCTTCCTTGATGTACTATTATCCCAATCCATTTCGGTACTATGTTGTAGGGTTTGGTAAACCTTTTTAACTAACCATTCTAAACTAAAAGAAGTTAAACCTACTCCTAATCATGCATAGTAGATTGATCAAGTTGGTTGAACCATCTTTCTAATTACTCCCCCTGAGTCATAGCTTAGATATGGTCTATCTAAGTAGTGAATCTGGCTCTTAGGAATCAAATAGAGATTTGATTTAGTTGGGTTGTTTAAATGTTTTATTGGAACCCATGCTTGGACTTGACTTTTTATATATTGACTAATTAGGGACAAATATAGTTTATTTGTTTCATTTGGTTTATAGTCAAGTCCTGATTTGTTGTACACATCTCATTGCGATCCAAGTACCATGTTTAGACACTTAGATCCCAATTCGAACTTTTCCAACGTTTTCTTGAGCCACTCGACTTGACCTTTTAAGTTGGAATTTTCTTCCTCAAGTTTTGCAACTTAAGTTGAATTTTCAACTTGAACTTGGTCAGTCGAGTCACTCAAGTTAACTTACTTCTTAAGGTGCTTTATTTCCTTAAGTAGAAAGTTATTTTGCTTTCAAATTTTGATAATTTTTTAAATAAACATTTAACTACTTTAAGCAAATTTGACTTTGAATAAATCATTACCATATTTGGATCTTTGGAGATGGATTCGGATCCGTGGCTTCTCTCGTACTCGACGTCGAACTCGGATTCGGTGTCGGTTTCAGACTCGTAATCTTCCTCAGATTCAGAGTCTTCGTTTCTTGCTATAAATGCAAGATGATTGGAGTACTTCGGTTTTTCTGTATCAAATTCCTCGGAGGATGTCTCGTCCCACGTCGATTGGAGGGCTTTCTTCTTTCTTGTCGACTTGGGCCTTTCTTCCTTCCGGCTTGGGCATTTGTTTTTGAAATGCCCCTTCTTGTTGCATCGGTAAGAAATCATTTTTGATTTATTTTGCGTTTGGTTCATTGGTGTCCTTTTTGAGCTTCTTTTAAATTTCTTCTTTGTTAGCAATCTCCGGACCATATTGACTAATTCTTCTTCATTTGTTGAATCTGAATCTGAGTCACTTTCTGATTCGATCTTTGTTTTGGATTTGGTTTCCTTGCTTGAACTTGCATACAAAGCAACTCCCTTCTCGACTTGGCTCATGTTAGATTGTTGGTGTAATTCTAATTCGCAAAATAACTCATCTAGTTTAATAATTGAAAGATCCTTAGAAACTTTGTAAGCATCTACTATTGATGCCCACAAAGTATTCCGCGGAAAGGCATTTAGTGCGTACCTTATTATATCGCGATTCTCCAGGTTGTGTCTGATCAGATGGAGACCGTTGAGGATGTCCTTTAGTCGAGCATGTAGTAGCGACGCCATTTTTCCAAGAAGCATTTTAATATTAAATAAGTTATTAAGAAGTAAGTCTCTTTTATTTACCTTGAACTCATCGGTCCCTTCGTGTAGCTTTACCAGGCAGTCCCACAATTCTTTAGCATTGTCGTAGGGGCCGACTCAGTTCAACTCCTCCATTGTGAGTCCGCACTGAATGGTGTTGATTGCCTTGTAGTTTAGTTGTGCCTTCTTGATCATTGGGAGAGTCCAGTCTTCTGGTTCTAGTGGCACTCCATCTTTTGTTGGAGGTGTGTAGCCTTTCAGTATTGTGAACCAAAGCACGATATCAGACTTCAGATAACATTCTATTTTGTTCTTCCAATAGCTGAAGTTTTCTCCTTTAAATAGTGGAGGTCAGATGGTACTGTACCCTTCTTGATAAGAGTTCATCATCCTCGTATCAACAAAAAAACAAACAAATTTCCAAGACTCTCATATTGGGATTAGTAGTGCTGAAAGAAAAAAATAAGGGAGAAGAAAATTTTTAAAGGTGCTCAAAGAACGATTAAGTACTTTTAGAGCTACGGGGCTCTGATATCAATTGTAGGATCGAACGAGTGCAATAGTGGGGGGAGGGTGAATATCACACTTTAAAAACTTTTCTTTTACTCATTTAAAACAAAGTCGTGCAGTGAAAAAGTAAAGAACAGGTTCGGTTACTTGGTTCAGAGCCTAGGTCGACTCCTACTCCAAGGCTCGCGATCCTTGATCGCATTGATGGGAAAATCACTAAAACTCTTCTTTCCGAAAACCTCGGAAAGAAGTAGTGCATATAAGAAAATGAGTAAGATAGTAACAAGTTAAGTACAATACAAGCAATAATAAAAATATACCGACAGTATGTTAAAGGTGAAGGTCGGTCGGCACTCGAATGATGTAGTTGCTTGCGAATTGTAGCAGCAGTAACACGAGCAGCTTTCACAGAGATGATCTTCGAGTCAACCATAATCAGTTATCCAGCCTCGGACCTCGATCTCTCTTTTATAAGAATCGTCGATGTTTGGTTGACCGATCCTCAGGTTCGGTCGACCGAACTAGCTCCCTTCCATCTTCATTGAGGTCTTACGCTGATTCGATCTTCGACATTTACTATCATTAAAGTGTTTGATCGACCAATCACCCTTTTTGGTTGACTGAACAGATAATTTTCCTATTCACCAAGATTCGCTCTTAATGCTTCATTGATGAGATATCGTTCGATCGACCGATCTGCTTATTCGGTCGACCGATCAGCTTAGCTTCCTTCTCTGCTTCTGACCGAGCTAACATGTGCCACATCATTAGGGTCCAGTCGATTGATCCTATGGTTCGGTTGATCGATCAAGCTCTAATTGGATTCACTCTAGTTTGGTCTGAACTTGTATCTGTTCTGAGTTAGTCTACTTTAGTCGACCGATCCTTCTGTTCGGTCGACCGATCAGGCTGAACCTACAAAACAACGTTAAATAGTATTTTTCTGCAAAACAAAGATTACCACAGTAATATATAAAATGCATGAGTAATGATAATTGACAGTTCTACTGTCTTGATCTCAACTTGGAAACCTTTTCGGTTTCTTTAGTTGGATCAACGATCTTAGGTTGTTCCTGTAACGCCCGAAAATTCTCAAACTTGCATTAGAATTATTCTGTTATTTTTCTGGGATTTTTAGATATTTTTCCAGAATTTTTAGAGTAGCGGAAGTAGCAAAAAAATTATTAGAAAAGCACAATAGCCTAAGCGGGGATTGAACCCGAGACCTATGGCTTAGGGATAATGTTAGTAACCAGTTGTACCCAGCAGGGTCGTGCTGAAAGAGAAGGGAAACATTTATATTTATATTTAAGTTGGGCCTAGTTATCCACTTAATATAAATTAAGAACTTAAGTTGGTTTGGGTTTATTTGGTTGTGTTGGTTCGGCAATTCCCTCTTCACCGAGACCTTACACGCCGCCCCTCTCTTCTCTTCCTCCTTCTCTCGGCGCCACACCAAGAAGACCTAGGGTTCTCTCCCTAGGGCCCCAAGGACACTTTCCAGCGACGATTTCAGCACAAGGACGTTCCCCTCCGCGAGTAGAGCACGTGGATGCGAGCGAATCGTCGAGAAGTCGTCTCCACCGGGATTTCTAGCGATTAGATTTGTAAGAAATCTAGCACACAATGTAAGAAACCCCTCACCTGCAGTATAATAGCTTCCGTTTGAGTTTGTATGCTTTAGTTAGGATGTATGCGGCTTTTTATCGATATCTAGGGTGTATTTAACTCTCTTCGCAGATTAGGGACTTAGTTGAGCACCTTTAGATGGGCCGGGCATGTCTTCCCTCTTCAGATAGGAGGTTAGATGTTGTCGGGTGCCTAGAGGTGGTCTCCCTAATAAGGAAAAGAGTTAGAGCATCCCAGGTGTTCGATAAAATAGCTAGTTTGGTAAAAATGCACCATAGGCATTTTAACAGCTCAGTCAGATACTTTAGAGGTATCTATTCAGTATTCTCAGTTTATTACAGCTTATATGGATCAGATATCCAATGGGTGGGCTCCCACAGTCGCCTCTAGGTTTAGATAACCTAGCACTAGGTTCAGATAACCTAGAAACAATAGAATAAGCAGGTATTAGCTATTTCAGTATTTTATTTTCAGTGGCACTGTACTGGATCAGATATCCATTGGGTTGGACTCCCACAGTCGTCTCTAGGTTTAGATAACCTAGTTAACCCTACTAAATTCGGGACTTGCAAACCCGGGTCTAGTTAGGGATGCGCGCATGCCGGGCCCAAACAGCATGATTATGTATTTTCACTTATTATGAATTAGTTTTCAAAACTCAAAATTAGTTATGTTAGTTGAGTTTGAATTCGGTATCAGTTTAGCTTCAGTTTAGCTTATTATATGTTCAGTTCCGTCATCTTCATTGATTCATATGATTGGTTTCCATGCCATGTTCAGTATGCATGTTCAGTTATTTCAGTTTATGCTTGCAACCATAGTATGTCATGCCAGTACATGTTTTCAAATAGCATTCTTTAAAAGCATGTTTGCATCGTTGCATGTTTTAGTGAGGTAGTTGGTTTCTTACTAAGCTTTAAGCTTACAGATTCTATTTTTCCTTATACTGCAGATAGAGGTAAGGGAAAATGGACTAGCAGAGGAAGCTGGAGGCCAATGCAGAGATGGTGTGTGTGGCAGGAACTGGAATAAAAGATTCTTAGGGGACTTAGCAAGTTTAAACCGTAGAACTTTTTAGTGTTTTTACTTTCATGCACGTTTAGTTGTGTAATGCTATGAATCAGTGAACTATGTGTCATGTTAAGTTTAGAATACTAGTTTTATGTCATTAGAATGTTTCTCATGTAGGGTATAACTCATATGTGAGATTTTGGCACGAACCAGTGCAGAAATCAGAGTTTCAGTGCGAAATCAGAAACTCCGATCGATCCATGGATCGATCTGGGGTCCCCGATCGATCCATGGATCGATTGAGGGCTGATTCCGCGAACAGAAGGCTTCTGGATCGATCATCCGATCGATCCAGTCACATTCTGTCGCGAACAGAAGGCCTCTGGATCGATCGGTCGTTCGATCCAAGCTATTCCCCGCGAACAGAAAGGTTTTTGATCGATCATTGGATCGATTGACCTATGTTGGATCGATCAGCCGATCGATCCAAATAAAGTCCCGTGCACAGAAGCACGCTGGATCGATCACTGGATCGATCAGTGAGCCTGGATCGATCAGCCGATCGATCCAGATTATCATCTGAGCACAGTAGCAGTCTGGATCGATCCATGGATCGATCCAACAGAGAGCAATCGACCCAGTTCAGTCTGGATCGATTGGGAAGTTCAGTTTTGACCAAGAAACTTAGCAAATCAGCTTCTAGTTCATAGGGGATGTAGGATATACCTGGTATTCCTTAGAGTACATCCTTCAGTACATGTAGAACCAAGAATAGTTATCAGTTGGCGACTAAAATTTAAATTAGATCAGTTTTCCGCACAGTTAGCTCAGCATAACTGTAGCGATCGGCCTTACAGCTCAGTAGAGAGTGGTATCAGAGCAGTGTTCCATACTTCCTACACACACATCAGCATTGAACCTGCAGCTTCCAAGTAAGAATACCTCTACTCTCTTTATTGTTCTTGCTTTCTAGTTACAGTTCATGTTTATATGCCTACTGCTTGTTAGTATGTGATAGTTTTAAACATGATATCAGTAGTTATATAACTGTGATTACATTAGTTATGTTATGTTCTCTATGTCTTTAGAAATGGCACGCGGCCGCCCAGCTTGAAGGGCACTAGCTCGAAGAGGCGGTCACCCCGGAACCGAATTTGACGACTCCAGTGGTCTTAGAGGTTCCACCAGCTCAGCCTACAGTACCAGCACCAGCACCAGCACCAGCAGTCCCAGCAGCTGAGCCAAGAAAGGAAGCCTATCTGATCCAGTGGCAGCGAGTCAAGCCAGAGAACTTCTCAGGCACTAGTGAACCATGGGATGCACAAGCCTGGTTCAAAACACTGGAGAGCACGATGGAGCTCCTGGACTAGCCAGAACACGAGAAGGTGAAGTGTGCCTCCTTCTGCCTGACAGGAGACGCACGCATGTGGTGGGAAAGAATCAGAACGAAGCGCCCAGTGAACCGGATGTTATGGGCTGACTTCAAGAAAGAATTCTTCGAGGAGTTCTTTCACGTACGGGTTACAAATCGCCACTACGACGAGTTCACTGAGTTTCGTCAGGGCAACCTTTCAGTTGAGGAAGCCGTGAAGAAATTCAACAGGTTGGCTCGTCTATGCCCAGAGCTAGTCAGCACAGAAAAGGAACGAATCCGGTTGATGCTCAAGATGCTGAGGCCAGAGATAGCAGTGAACGTGGCTGGTGGCATACATAGGCCACAAACCACAGAGGAGTTAGTGAGCAGTGCCTTGACCACAGAGCATTACCAGAACAGCATAAAGCAGCAGAAACAAGTCTCCTCAGAGTCCAAAGGCCAAGGAAACTCTCACACTCAAAAGCAACAAGGCCACAGCTCCAACTGGAAGGGGAACTCCAACAGCAAGCGCAAATCAGGGAGTGACTCAAAAGGAGGACCATCTAGCAAGCGACCCAGTTATCCAAAGTGTGCTACTTGTGGAAAATTCCACCCAGGGGTTTGTCGCAAGGGCACACGAGAATGCTTTGAATGTGGACAAGAAGGGCACATGGCTAAGTAGTGCCCGAACAAGACCGGTCTTCCTCAGCCACAGCAGATTCAGTATGCAGGCCAGCCAGCTCAGTTATATCAGATGCAGGCCGCTCTAGAAGGTCCACTTATCACCAGGCAGATTAGAAGCCCCTCCACTATGGCAAATGCGAGGATCTACTCACTCACCGGAGAGGACGTAGCCAATGCCTCGATACAAGTCAGATTAGCATTTTTCAGTATAGTGCTACTTTTCTATTTGATTGGGGCAACCCATTCATTTATAGCCGGATGTTCTCCAAAAATTAGAAATACCCTCGAGGTACTTAGTGGTCATTTTGACTAAGATTACCGGAGAGATCATGGCATCCACGCCTGCTCGGGCGGTGCCATTATAGCAGGGAACTCTTTTGTGATCCGATCCGCTAGAAATGATCGACTACGACGTCATCCTTGGAATGGATTTCCTGATCGGATACTTCCATAGAGTGTCGTAAGCAGAAAGTCGTGTTCCAACCCGAGTACATCGAGAACCAAAGAGAAAAGCCGAAAATTTCTCTCATGAAGGCACGTGGTTGATGGATTCGATGTACGGGTACCTAGCACATGTAGTCAATACCGGCCAGGACCAACTAGCAGAGGTCCGAGTTGTATGTGACTACCCAGGATCTTCCCTGAAGAGTTAGCACCAGACAGTGAGATTGAATTTGAGATAGAGCTCTTCCCCGGCACCAATCCTATTTCCAAAGCGCCTTACCGCATGGCTCCAGCCGAGCTGAAGGAACTTCATGAGCAAGTACAGGAGCTACTTGACAAGGGCTTCATATGCCCTAGTCACTCACCATGGGGAGCGCCTGTACTGTTCGTGAAGAAGAAGGATGGAAGCATGCGGCTATGCATAGACTACAGAGCACTGAATCAGGTCACGATCAAGAACAGGTATCCTCTTCCCAGGATAGATGACCTGTTCGACCAGTTAAGGAGAGCAGCAGTGTTCTCTAAGATTGACCTCAGATCAAGATATCACCAAGTCAGAGTCAAGGAGGGTGATATACCGAAGACAGCATTCAGGACCAGATACGGACATTACGAGTTCGTAGTCATGCCTTTTGGCGTGACAAATGCTCCAGCTACATTCATGGATCTCATGAACAGAGTATTCAGAGAGTACTTAGATAAGTTTGTTATCGTGTTCATCGATGACATCCTTATCTACTCAGGAACTCAGGAAGAACATGCAGAGCACCTGAAGACAGTACTACAGACACTTCAGCAGAATCAGCTATATGCCAAGTTCACGAAATGTGAATTCTGGCTTGATCAGGTGTCCTTCCTGGGTTACATCATCTCAAAGGATGGTGTCATGGTAGACCCCAGCAAAATAGAAGCAGTAAGTAACTGGAAAAGACCAAAGAATGCTAGTGAAATTAGAAGCTTTCTGGGATTAGCAGGTTATTACAGAAAGTTTGTAGAGGACTTCTCCAGGATAGCCTCCCCACTGACAGCTCTTACCAGAAAGAACAGAAAGTATCAGTGGACAGAGGACTGTGAGAACAGTTTCAGCGAACTCAAAAGGAGGTTGACCAGTGCTCCTATCTTAGCCTTACCAAGAAATACAGATAGCTTTGACATCTATAGTGATGCCTCTAAGTTGGGACTAGGAGCAGTGCTGATGCAAGATGGAAAGGTGATTGCCTATGCCTCCAGACAACTCAAGGATTATGAGAAGAATTACCCTACTCATGACCTTGAGCTTGCAGCAGTGGTGTTCGCTCTAAAAATTTGGAAACATTATTTGTATGGAGCTCAGTGCAGAGTGTATACAGATCATCAGAGTCTGAAGTACTTCTTCACTCAGAAGGATCTGAACATGCGACAGTGCAGATGGCTTGAGCTGGTCAAAGACTACGATATAGACATCCTCTACCACCCAGGGAAAGCCAATAAGGTAGCCGACGCACTTAGCAGAAAATCCAGCGCTACCTTATTATCTCTTACAGCCATGTCACCGTCCCTACAGAAGGAGATCGTAGATTTCGGTCTCAAACTCATCGTTGGACAGCTCTCTACTATGACCTTAGAGTCTACCTTGCTTGGTGATATTCAGTCAGCTCAGGATCAGGACCCTGAAATACAGAAAATCAAGCAAGGGCTAATAGAATCAGAAAGTAGAGAATTCAGAGTATCCGATAGCGAGTGTTGTACTTTGGTGATGACTTTGTGTTCCGATCGAGGAGCTACGAGATGATTTTAGATGAGGCTCACAGGACTCCTTATGTGATGCATCCAGTTCCACCAAAATGTATCAAGACCAAGAAACGCTTTTGGTGGCCGGGATGAAGCGAGACATCGCCAGATATGTTAGCATCCGCCTCACCTGTCAGAGGGTGCAGAACATCAGCGACCAGGAGGAGTTCTGCAGCCTATACAGATTCCAGAATGGAAGTGGGAGGATATCTCCATGGATTTCATAGTGGGACTGCCCAGAACCACGAATGGTTTTGACGCCATCTGGGTAATAGTCGACAGGTTGACTAAATCAGCCCACTTCTTAGCTATCAAGATCTCCTACTCCATGGAGAAGCTAGCTCGTTGTATCTCCGTGAGATCGCGACTTCATGGAGTCCCACGTACCATTATTTCGCATGAGATAGCAGATTTACATCACACTTCCGGGAGTGTGTACAACGAGATTGGGCACGGTTAAAGTTCAAGACCCTTCCATCCTCGATGGATGGTCGAGAGCGAGTAAACTGTACTCAAGATATGCTCCGGCGTGTGCCCTAGATTTCAAAGGAAGTTGGTGCAAATATCCGAGTCTAGCAGAGTTTGCATACAACAACAGCTATCGCATGGCACCTTACGTGGCTCTCTATGGGCGGTGGTGTAGATCTCCAATCTATTGGTATGAGAGTGGTGAACAAAAAAACTTCAGACTGATCTAGTAGCAGATACCACAGCTGCTACACAGATCCGCCAGAGGATAGAGACAGAGCCAAGAGTTATCTTGTCGATACGCCACCCTTAGAGTTTTCTATTGGGATTCGGTGTTCCTCGAGTGGCTCCCATGAAGGAGTAATGCGTTTTGGGAAAAAGGGCAAGCTAAGTCCCATATGTGGGACCATACCTTATCATCAAGAGTGGGCAAGGTAGCATATGAGCTAGAGCTACCCGAGGAAATGTCGGTTGTCCACAACGTATTTCATGTCTCTATGGTGAAGAAGCATACCCCGATGCCACCCGTGATTGAGCCACAGACAGATCCACAAGACCTCATTTATAGTCGGCCTATTCGGATAATAGACCGAGCTTAAGAAATCATGAACAAGGAAGTATCATTAGTCAAAGTCATTTGGCATACCACACAGAGGAGGCAACTTGGGAGACAGAAGTACACAGAATTATTCTAAGTTCGAGGACGAACTTTTTATAAGGTATGGGGGATTGTAACGCCCGAAAATTCTCAAACTTGTATTAGAATTATTCTGTTATTTTTCTGGAATTTTTAGATATTTTTCCGGAATTTTTTGAGTAGCGGAAGTAGCAAAAAAATTATTAGAAAAGCACAATAGCCTAAGCGGGGATTGAACCCGAGACCTATGGCTTAGGGATAATGTTAGTAACCAGTTGTACCTAGCAGGGCCGTGCTGAAAGAGAAGGGAAACATTTATATTTATATTTAAGTTGGGCCTAGTTATCCACTTAATATAAATTAAGAACTTAAGTTGGTTTGGGTTTATTTGGTTGTGTTGGTTCGGCAATTCCCTCTTCACCGAGACCTTACATGCCACCCCTCTCTTCTCTTCCTCCTTCTCTCGGCGCCACACCAAGAAGACCTAGGGTTCTCTCCCTAGGGCCCCAAGGACACTTTCCGGCGACGATTTCAGCACAAGGACGTTCCCCTCCGCGAGTAGAGCACGTGGACGCGAGCGAATCGTCGAGAAGTCGTCTCCACCGGGATTTCTAGCGATTAGATTTGTAAGAAATCTAGCACACAAGGTAAGAAACCCCTCACCTGCAGTATAATAGCTTCCGTTTGAGTTTGTATGCTTTAGTTAGGATGTATGCGGCTTTTTATCGATATCTAGGGTGTATTTAACTCTCTTCGCAGATTAGGGACTTAGTTGAGCACCTTTAGATGGGCCGGGCATGTCTTCCCTCTTCAAATAGGAGGTTAGATGTTGTCGGGTGCCTAGAGGTGGTCTCCCTAATAAGGAAAAGAGTTAGAGCATCCCAGGTGTTCGATAAAATAGCTAGTTTAGTAAAAATGCACTATAGGCATTTTAACAGCTCAGTCAGATACTTTAGAGGTATCTATTCAGTATTCTCTGTTTATTACAGCTCATATGGATCAGATATCCAATGGGTGGGCTCCCACAGTCGCCTTTAGGTTTAGATAACCTAGCACTAGGTTCAGATAACCTAGAAACAATAGAATAAGCAGGTATTAGCTATTTCAGTATTTTATTTTCAGTGGCACTGTACTGGATCAGATATCCATTGGGTTGGACTCCCACAGTCGTCTCTAGGTTTAGATAACCTAGTTAACCCTACTAAATTCGGGACTTGCAAATCCGGGTCTAGTTAGGGATGCGCGCACAGCAAGTACAATTGTCGGGCCCAAACAGCATGATTATGTATTTTCACTTATTATGAATTAGTTTTCAAAACTTAAAATTAGTTATGTTAGTTGAGTTTGAATTCGGTATCAGTTTAGCTTCAGTTTAGCTTATTATATGTTCAGTTTCGTCATCTTCATTGATTCATATGATTG
The DNA here is from genome assembly GCF_018446385.1 of Zingiber officinale. Classification (NCBI taxonomy): domain Eukaryota; kingdom Viridiplantae; phylum Streptophyta; class Magnoliopsida; order Zingiberales; family Zingiberaceae; genus Zingiber; species Zingiber officinale. The sequence continues at coordinate 43,061,215 of NC_056002.1, read as the reverse complement.
GTTTCCATGCCATGTTCAGTATGCATGTTTAGTTATTTCAGTTTATGCTTGCAACCATAGTATGCCATGCCAGTACATGTTTTCAAATAGCATTCTTTAAAAGCATGTTTGCATCGTTGCATGTTTTAGTGAGGTAGTTGGTTTCTTACTAAGCTTTAAGCTTACAGATTCTATTTTTCCTTATACTGCAGATAGAGGTAAGGGAAAAATGGACTAGCAGAGGAAGCTGGAGGCCAATGCAGAGATGGTATGTGTGGCAGGAACTAGAATAAAAGATTCTTAGGGGACTTAGCAAGTTTAAACCATAGAACTTTTTAGTGTTTTTACTTTCATGCACGTTTAGTTGTGTAATGCTATGAATCAGTGAACTATGTGTCATGTTAAGTTTAGAATACTAGTTTTATGTCATTAGAATGTTTCTCATGTAGGATATAACTCATATGTGAGATTTTGGCACGAACCAGTGCAGAAATCAGAGTTTCAGTGCGAAATTAGAAACTCCGATCGATCCATGGATCGATCTGGGGTCCCCGATCGATCCATGGATCGATTGAGGGCTGATTCCGCGAACAGAAGGCTTCTGGATCGATCAGCCGATCGATCCAGTCACATTCTGTCGCGAACAGAAGGCCTCTGGATCGATCGGTCGTTCGATCCAAGCTATTCCCCGCGAACAGAAAGGTTTTTGATCGATCATTGGATCGATTGACCTATGTTGGATCGATCAGCCGATCTATCTAAATAAAGTCCCGTGCACAGAAGCACGCTGGATCGATCACTGGATCGATCAGTGAGCCTGGATCGATCAGCCGATCGATCCAGATTATCACCTGAGCACAGTAGCAGTCTGGATCGATCCATGGATCGATCCAACAGAGAGCAATCGACCCAGTTCAGTCTGGATCGATTGGGAAGTTCAGTTTCGACCAAGAAACTTAGCAAATCAGCTTCTAGTTCATAGGGGATGTAGGATATACCTGGTATTCCTTAGAGTACATCCTTCAATACATGTAGAACCAAGAATAGTTATCAGTTAGCAACTAAAATTTAAATTAGATCAGTTTTTCGCACAGTTAGCTCAGCATAACTGTAGCGATCGGCCTTACAGCTCAGCTAGTAGAAGGCGGGTCATTATAGTTCCCTTCAGGAACACGACCTTACTGTCGCTTCTCCAGTTGTTTACCTATACCTACCTGCCAAATTTTGATCCTCTAGATCTATTTGGACATTTCACTTAGCATTGATCGGCTCGCCAAGACTTTCTTTCGATTTTCGGTCCTCCATATCTCTCAATCTCACTACCAAGTGTCGGGTCCTCTCGACCCACTTGGTCTTTCCACCTAGGTTCCATGATCTTCTAAGACTTTCCTGCCTAGCCTCCAACTAGGTCTTTCTTGGTTGAGTAAATAGCCTGCACACTTAATCAATTTGTTAGATCACAACAAGACTTAACTTGAACCTTTGTCAACATCAAAACTTAGGTTTGATTCTGGTGCAACTTACACCAACAGTAAATCTCCTGTAAGATTAATTCTTCGCATGCAAGAATAAGGTAAGAAATATTTTGAGTGAAGAAAGAATCAGAGTTTTTAAATTTGTTGAAATAAGAAACAAAATAATACTGGAAATTCAAATTACAAAAATAAAGTTGTAGAAATTCAAATTACAGAAATAAAGTTGTAAAAATTCAAATTACAAAAATAAAAGTGATAAAATAAAAGTAAGAAAAACAAAATTTAGTCTAACTTAAATGAATATCAGCTAATGTTCTAAGCGCAGTCCCCGATAACGACGCAAAAAACTTGTTACGTCACTGTAAGTGCACGGTTATGTCGTCAGTTATATAAAAGATATCGAACCCACAGGGACTGGTTACAAGCACTAGCGATCTCTCATGTTGAATTAGCTAAACAATCGATGGTTACAAGATAAGTGTTAAGAAAGAAGAACTAGACTTGAAAGAGGAAAGAAAGAGTAAGAGATAAAGTGGAAGATCTTGGTTTAGGAAGATACTCTAGGAGTTCGGCTTCATTGTAACATTTACTAATGCATCATGGCCCACCTATTGCCTATCTTCAATTAACATGCTCTTATAGGAAGTTAGATTCATTGTCAACTTTCCCTTGCAATGTCAAACCGACAATAATAATTGGGTCAATATCCTAGGTATCGAATAGAGATGATTTCAATAAAATCCGAAAATGGTTAACCCCTGTCACTAGGGCACCTTGGTCATAGATAACAAGAATACATTCCTACTTAATAGCTATAGAGATAGAGATAGTAAATATGTTCAATTCCTTACTTCCTTATTAGGGATCATTTCTCCTTTCAAGGGAATATTCTAGATGCCCGTGAACAGGTTACCCCTATCACTATGGCCCCTCGGTCATACGATCTAGGGCATCCCCTCTATGAGATTAACAATCCTACATAAACATTCAATCAAACATGACAGTTAAGCATAGATGAATCACATACACATAAGATCGAATAGATGCAAGGCATTTAAACGTCATATAGATAAGAAATAGGCATAACTATGAGTTATTACATCAATACACAATCACAACTACTCCCTTAATCCTAGAACAATAGATCTCTTCCATAGCAGAAGGAAAAAAATCCAAAGACATAAAGATAGAAAGCATTCAAACCCAACGAGAGGAAGAAGGGAGAAGAAAGCTTATCCTATTACGTCGAGTAATCTTCTGATCCAATACTTCACTTCTGGAGTCAACGAGATGCTGAGATCGGCTTCAGATCGTCGAACAAAGATCAAGACTGGTGTGAATCGACACCAAGATGAGTCTCCCAAGGGGAGAACCTTCCTCTCTTGGAGAAGGGGCAAAGAACCCCTTATATAGTGTAAGGCACGAGTCTGACATGGCTCGTTCCATGGCCGTGTGAGATCTACACGACCGTAGTCTTCTTGGCTTCTGGTCAAGTGACACGACCGTGTCGAATCACACAGTTATGTTCTTCTCTACCTCTGGATGAGTAGTATGGTCGTGTGAGTTCACATGGTCATGTGCTTTTTCGCTTCTGGATGGATGGAATGGCAGTGTGAATCCACACGACCGTGTGCTGCTCCTCCTTTGGTGGAATAACACGGTTGTGTAGGATCACACGACCAGTGTTAATTTCCTTTGCTTGCTCTCCAATTCGTTCGCGCATGCTATTTTCGCTCCAAAAGCAGTAACTATCAATATAAATACATGGAAAGAACATATCTCCAATAAAGAAGAATAATTAAGCTGAAAACATGACAAGGGGTATTGAAATGCATAAATCATGTCACGCCCCCAAAGGAGTCCCTGCCAGACAAAAATCCGACAGCATCTTCCCTGTACCGGTGACAATATGAAGCATCACTACAAACAAAATATACATCAGCCACATGGGGCTGGAATATTTATATACACGACCACGCAGTTATAATAACAGCCCACACGGCTGGAATGAAACAATCACAACCACGCAGTTATATATAAAACAGCCCACACGGCTGTACAAACCAAACCAACACAGCGGAAAAACGAAAACGAAAAGCCTAATACAACGCAATCAACACACTACTAGCCGGCTAGGCTTTATACAACAATCACAACAACACAAATACAACAACCCACCAAATACAACAAATACAAATAAAACTTATAAAAATCCAAAAACGACCTTCGGATGTGACGTAGGACCCGGCAGACAGGATACTCCGAGCGACACTCCAACCATCTACCTGAAAACATAAAGATATACATGCGGTGGTGAGTATAGGTAACTCAGCGGGTAATAGACAAGATAGTGCATGGACTATAAATAAACATAGAGATCAAAGGTATACAGTCTCAGTAGGGAATCAAAGAACATGATCCTACTATCATAATCAACGCATCTGAACATATCAGACCTACTAACCTGACATACACACTGTACAAACCACAACCGACATAATGATAGATACATACCCAATCTGGAATCAACACCTGGTACAATGGTCAGTAAACTCACCGGATCTGCAACAGACGTACCCATGACACCTGCGCAATATAAATACGACTGCATATACATGTAAAATAAATGACATGTATGCAGCATGACAACCAAATGCAACAACCATATCTCAATCAAATGCAACAAATCATAATCACATGCAACTAGTATCTACTAGGCATGTATGCAGATATATCCACCCAGATGCACCGCGCATCATATGCAAAAGTGCATGCATGCTCCATGGTCACCCCCGCCACCTCTCCAGACACCACGACCCCTGTATGGCCGAGAGGCTTGGGTCTGTGACGACTGTACTACCCTCCAGCCCACTATATAGTGGTCGAGGCGGACAGTCCACTAGTAACTATCTAGCTACATAGTATCAGGGTCCCTGACTGCTCACAACGCTGGATCTCACAAAAACCTCGTGACCGGGTGGCACGACAGGACTAGCAGCAACTGCTCCAGCTACCACTACCCATGAGTGGCCGAGTGTGCGGTGCTATTTCCAAACCAACTGATGACTCTCTCAACCACAAGGGAGATAATGGTCATCAGATGCAATGAATGATGAACATGATATATATATATAATCATCATCCATGCAACCACCCCAAACCTCATAGATACCTCCAACAAGAGTATAATCGTCATGATACCTCCACGTATCCCACCAAACATATGTACACACTACACATGTATAATCAACCAAAAATCTCCAATAATCCCACCAGACACATGTACACAAAATATAAGTACAATCAACATGTATCCTCCAGTAAAAACACAACAGACAGGTGTATATATCCCAAACATACAATCAACACCACTCCTCCAAAAGTACATGACAAATACGTATGTACACACCACATGTAAATGCACGGTCAACAAGATGACTCCTATAACACATACCCACCTATGTACAGTCCACATCATATACCCAATCAGCATGATAATATCAACAACCCGACAATTCCTACAAGACATATTCTACACGTGTAATCACAACAGAGTAGATATCAAGAGTGGAGACTGTATATGAATTAAATAGACCATCACAAGGGTCAAGCATAAGTATCATGCAGGAAAAACAGCAACCGATCATGATATAAGATAAAGCAGCCTAATTCATCCAATAATAACCATGCACTAAGTATAAGAAAATCTACATAGAGGTCAAGGAAGAAATACCCGCCTTAAATCTGTCGATCGTGATCCGGAAATCCCTCGTCGAGACACTCGTCTCAAACCAAAGTCCTGCAATCATATAATGTATTTAGCTAGTTACATATAAAGTAAATAACTAAACAACTTTCCCCCACCTAATTAGGATAACGCTAATCAAACATGATTATGGATTAATCCTCCAACTAACCTTAATCATAATATAACCTAATTAGATTAGGTTATACATGATACATCACCAAAACTCCTCCAAAACAATAATCAAATTTTATCCAACATCATAACAATACTGTTGGGGTTGCAAGGTTGCAAACATAGTCCCATATTGGAAACACATGGGAAAGATCATGGGTTTATAAGAGAAAAGATATCTCCATTGGCATGAGGCCTTTTGGGGAGAGCCCAAGAGCAAAGGCATGAGGGTCTAGGCCCAAAGTGGACAATATCATGCTATTGTGGAGATATCTAAATTCTTTTCGATCCAACAATTTGGTATCAGAGCCCGGACTGCCAGAAGGTTTAACCGCCAACTGTGCACAAGAGCTATGGTCTGATTGAGCCATGTGGGTACAATATTGACCTCGAACAATGAAAGTGGGGGCTCCTATGTTCGGATCAAGAGGACCAGACACCAGGCAGGAAGTCCTAGTTGCGACTAGGCAAGGAAGTCCTAGTAGGTCGGGTGGACTGAGGGGCAGAAAGACCTGGTGGGTCGAGGATCGGACGTGGAAAGCCTATGGTCCTTTGTTTGAGGGGGGGATTGTTGGGGTTGCAAGGTTGCAAACATAGTCCCATATTGGAAACACATGGGAAAGATCATGGGTTTATAAGAGAAAAGATATCTCCATTGGAATGAGGCCTTTTGGGGAGAGCCCAAGAGCAAAGCCAAGAGAGTCTAGGCCCAAAGTGGACAATATCATGCTATTGTGGAGATATCTAAATTCTTTTCGATCCAACAAATACCTCCCAATTCGATAATCATCCAATCAACCTATCAATTAAATCGTCAACCACCCTCAATCACAAACTCCAACATAATTCATCTTTAAATTCTCACCCAAATTAATCTAACTAGATTTAACTCCATCCACAAATGACTCCCAAATCCATAACCGATCATAAACTCCAACATCCCAGTATTATCTACTATACATCATTATTCAAACATGCATAATCACCCTCATGATTCACCTCTAACAATTTATCCAAACAACCACAAATCATGCAATCTCCAACATAATACGATACAAATCCTTATCAATCCACATCTTAATTGATTCCTTAATTCTCACTAATCAATCTAAGCAAGAATAACAAAACCCTACAACCCATAAAACCTAATTTAGCTACATACTACCAAGAATCAAAAGTACATCAATGAAATACACTCACCTTGAGATAAGGTAACCAAAACCAGTAGCCCACAGCACCAAGATCTCTGTCCATAAGCTACACAAGCACCCACACATCTATTCTTCCAAAAATTAATCCATAGCTCAGTTTGTACAGCAGTGTATATGCTGAAAACCCTAATAATTCAGACCTTACTCACCTCAATAGAACCCTCACCTATGTACAGCTTCAAGAAGTGGAATTGGAAATGGCCGACAACAGGGCAAGTCCATATCACTCTGATCCTCTGCTTCCTTTAATCCAGAACAGAAAGATCATCACAAACAAACCCAATTAAGCAAGATCTTTGAAGCTTAATGATTCTAAGCAAAACCTACCTTGATCGGGCATTTTCAGATGGTGTCGGCACTTCATCCGGTTGATGTAGAGCAACCGATCACTCTCCAGCAAGCAAGATGATGATGAGGAGCAATCGATCATCTATGAACGCAGGTCAAGGCCCCTCGTTATGCCCTAGATCCGGACCCCGTCGATCGCGCGCACGAGATCATCTCCAGAGACGACCGCTCAGCCGGAGGTAACTGATACCATCAAGATCCAGCAACGTATCCTCGGGTGATGCGGTGAACACGAGTTCGTGGTGGAGACGTCGCTCTCTATCGACGTCGGCAGACACTAGGTCACAAAGATGAAGTCAGGAGAAAGGGGGATTGCGCCGACGTGAAGAGGAGAAGAGAGGTAGGAGGACTCCATGCTTCGAGAGGGAGAGGAAGGAGGGAAGCTCGGCCGGCGGTACATCGGGCATTCGGCGATCGAAGGAGAAGGAATCGTCAGAGAGGGAAGGGGATTTCGGGCGCGATGTGAGGAGAAGAAGGAGATCGGGGGAGAGGTCGGGAATCGGCGATTTGGGGGGAGAAAAGAAAAAGAAAAAGAATTTATAAATAAAACATTTCCTCATGAGTTTCCTAAACAGGCCTTATCTGTACCCGAAATTGATCCCCTCAAAACCCGTCTTACGAGCTCTGAAAAATTCCCAGAAAATTCCTAAAAATTCTGAAAAAATTCTATAAGGCTATTTCCCAAATAACCTTATATATTTTAATTTTCCGATATCTTACATTCTCCAATAAAGAACATATCTCCAATAAAAAAGAATAATTAAGCTGAAAATATGACAAGGGGTATTGAAATGCATAAATCAAGTATAAGAAAAGTACGTGAATATACGTCAAAACATATGTACATGTATATATAATCTATGTACATCATGGGTTAAGGTTAAACGAACACTTGGCATGGCGAGAAATATCTAAGTGGGTCAAAAGATTGACGAAACACTTGGTAATAAAATCTCAGCAGATCAAGATTGACTGGATGCTAGGCATAAGAAAGTCCCAACAGGTCATGGTTGACCAAATATTAAGAAAGGAAACCCTTGACTTGAGTTAAGCAAGTTAGGGTTGGTCAATCGATCAGGTAATCGATTGAACCAGGTCCCAAATAATAAGTTGATCGATTGAGAAAGTACTATGAGTCAAGGCAGCCCAATCGATCAACTAATCAATTGAGAGTTGTGCAAATCGATCAGTTGATCGTTTAAGCAGTGCTTTTGACTTGAGGAGCTCAATCGATCAGTTTATCGATTAGGAGGAAATCATGAGAGCACAGTGTGCTTCGTTGATCAATTGGGCTACTCAAATCGATCAGTTGATTAATTAGAGTAGGTTTTCTCATAATGACATAAGGCAACCGGAATCGATTGGTCAATTAATTTCGGGGTCTTCTACAAGAGCACAGAAGATATCTGGATCGATCAATTAATTAATCCATCTGCTCCAATCGATCAGTCGATCAATTAGGAAATAATCGTTGCATAGGTTGCGAGCTTTGGACGGCTGGGATCATCTGGATCTGACGTGGTAATCGATTGGAAGCAGGCCCAATCGATTGGGAACCCTAAAAGTGTAAAATATAAAGGTAATGACGAGGTTTAAACGTAACAACTCTTCACCAATTCTTCTCCAATACTCACCGCCGGTTCTTGAAGGTTTTTGGAGCAAAGTGCTGCTACATTTCCAAGCATCAAGAGGCATTTCCAAACAAGAAAAGAGTTAGCTAGGGTTCATTGTTGTAAATCTTGTAAGATTTCATTTGTATTTACTTCTCTTTTCTTCTTGTTATATAAAGAGTATTGTACAAGGTTTCTCCACCTTCGGATTGTTCTGAGAATGAGTGTTTTCATAGTGGAGAGTGTGCTCTTGTATCGATCCTTGGATTAATCACATCCTCTTGAGGTGGATACCAAGTAAATCCTTGGAGTTAGCATTGGAGGAGCTTGCGTCGTATTTTGCGCTATAAATCAACATCGATAAAGCGAGACAAGCTATTCGCCCCCTAGCTCCAGAGTGCCCCAATAGTATTGAGCAATGATTTTTTGAACATGATTCATGCACGAGAAATGATATTATAAGCTCAATATAAATGATACAAAGATGATAATCATTAAATCACACCATATTTGAGATACTTGAGTTTTCCTCTTTCTGAGGAAGTTAAATTTTAGATTTTTAGAATTGTTAAGGTCCATCAACCAATTTTGAGTAAAATTGGTTGATAGACCAAATGACCTCGAATTAACATAGGATCATTTCCTGTGTGTTTGGGCTAGTCTCCTAAATTTGTTCATTCCCTTAAACATCATTATGATACACGATATGGAGCAACGATTTTTTGAACTTGATTCAGGCAAGAGAAATAATGTCATAAGCTCAATATAAATGATACACAGATAATAATCATTGAACCACACTATATTTGAGATTCTTGAGCTTCCATCTTTCTAAGGATGTTAAATTTTAAATTTTTAGAATTGCTAAGGTCCATCAGCTTGTTTTGGGCAAAATCAGCTAATAGACCAAATGACCTCAAATTTACATAGAACCAATTCCTATATATTTAGTTTAGTCTCCTGAATGTGTCCATGCCCTTAAACATCATCATGATTCACCATATTAAGAGTTGAACAAGACCATACTTGAGATCCTTGATCTTTTCTCTTTTTGAGGATGTTAATTTTAGATTTTTAGAATTGCTAAGGTCCATCAGCCAATTTTAGAAAAAAAAAATTATTGTTGGACCAAGCGATTTCAGAATGACATAGGACCAGTTACAATGTGTTTAGACTGGTCTCCTGAATATGTTTATGCCATCAAATATCATTACAATGTGCTATATTGAGAGCAACAATTTTTTGAACACAATTCAAGTACTTTTGTTAATCATTTTATAAATTTATAATTTTATTCAAATACAAAGACCAATACAATAATTTAGAACAACTCACCACAACAATTTTATATAATCAAATAACAATCCAATACAAGAATAATTTAGACCAACGCAACGCAACACAACACAATCCAATAACAATTCAATACAAGCACAATTTAGAACAATGCAATACAACAATTTAAAATAATTCAATAACAATCCAATACAAGAACAATATAACAATTTTAACAATCCAATAATAATCCAATATAAGAACAACACAATATAATAATTTTAAACAATCAAATAACAATCCAATTTAAGAACAACACAACATAATAATTTAGAATAATTACACTCAACAATAACAAGAATCTAGACTAAAATATTTTCATTCCAAATAAATAGATGAAGTATCAATTTACAACAAACAAATGTAATACATCAGTTCATATACAAGAAATACAAACAAACTACGACATGCCAACAAAATTGATGATTCATTCTATTTTGAATTTACAAAATTTATTCTTAATGATCGATACTGCAACCTTCACTCTAAATTTATGAATATATTTTTACATGAATTCTATATTAATATTGTATAAAAAAATGTCTGATATATTGCATAATGAAGAAGTCGCAATCATTTCTGTAATATCACAAAACTAAAATAATAACAAAATTATAATGACAATATACCATTGAAATTTATTAATAATGTAATAATTTACTTATGATAATATTTGTTGAGGACGATCTACTTTAGTAGAAGCCCAATCATATAAAGGATGATATTCTTGTAATCCATCGTGCAATTCTTTTAGTTTGTCGTTGGAAAACATTTTCAATCTAGAGACCTATGAGCATTGGATAAATAAAAAAATTCAGTATAACAATATAACAATCAAGCTTTGTAAAATTCAATTACATAACATATATTTTGTAAAACTAAGTTAAACTAAGTTGATAAATTAATCAAAACAACATGATGAGATCCATATGCATATAAGGCATAAGTTAAAAAAAAATATTTAGTTAAAAATTAGAAGCTAAAAAGGTAGCATAGAAGCTACAAACTTTCAAATGTTAATATATTAAATATTACATCAACAAACAACAGCCACCATTCTCTTTACTATCATCATAATAATAATCCATTCAATATAATATAGAACAAATAAAACCATTAGAACAATCAAAAAGTATTATTCCTATCGCTATCAAATTATCAACTTTATGACAAAAAATCTGAACATGTACAACCCAAATTGCGATAAATTTAGTTTTCAGATATGACATAGGTCGTGACTTGCTAAAAATTTTCCTTTCTGAAAGAAATTGTCTTCTAAATTAGAGCAAATAAACTAAGAACTACCATATTTTTTGGATAAGATAGGATGATCCTTGTTATCACATACTCATTATAAGGGCTACAATGATAATTGCATCCAAAACATTGTGATTGCATATACCAACACACACAATTTATGGCATCAAAATTCAATTGCTTCAAGCGTGGCTCCTAATTAGCACAAAAAAAGATTTAGCCTTTTTTTTTTCTTAAAGTGCCCTTGAAAATGGGTTGGGAGTGTAGTGGATTAAATTACATTATAAAGCTTCAAGTATGGACTAAAATATGTTCACATAGAGAAAAGACTCTACAAAATGATGTATCATTCTTCTACTTAAACATAGTGTATTCTAATACCACCAAAATTTTATGACAACCAACAAATTAGTTAGGGTTCCATTTATCATGTTTTAATAATGTTAACATATAACCCTTGGACATCAAATCTTGAGCCTAAGAGCCATAAAATTACAATAGATGCAAGATACAAGTAATTGAGAAATGAAACTGCTTTAAACCTCAAAAGATTTCATCCTAAACCCTAAGCCAAAAGATAAATTTTAGCAATCAGTAAAGAAGCTGAACAAGGGAAAAAAGAAAGTAGAACATGGGGTGTAAAGAAAGGAGTAGCACCACTGAAGCCACTTTTGCGTCCTCTCAATGAACTTAAGAATGTCTATCTTCTTCTTGGAATTAGATCACTAGTCCTCCGCCTGCTAGTACATGTTCACCAACTTCTTGAGCGTAAGATAGGAGGCATTTGTGGCTCTCTACACGAGTGTGGAGAACTCCACAGTTTGCAACCCAAGCTTTGCCGCCATCACCCTCCCCACATCGCCACCATCTACCTGGCAACTTATGTTAAGGGCAGAAAGATGCACTAGGGTTTCAATTGTTAGGATCAGTTGAGCTAGAGGGGCGGGGGGTGAATGGCTCACTTTGTTTTCTTGATCAACTTGATTTTACGCAGCGGAAACTCGAAGGCAGTGCTAACTCGGATATTTACTTGGTATCCACCTCCCCAAGGAGGTGACTAGTCCAAGGATCCACACCACTCACACTCTTCCACTATCAAAACCCTCCTTCTCGGAATCACACCGAAGGTGGAGAAACCTTACATGGTTACAACTCTCCCTCTCCAAAGTAAAGGATCACACTCACCACAATGAAGAAGAAAAGAAAGATTACAGGCTTTAAAAAAGGCTTCTTCTTCGCTGAGTGAGATTTGAGAAAGTAGCGAGAGGGAGATTCTGAACTTGAGCACCTTTTGAAGATCTTGAGCACTTGAGAGAGTTGAGACCTTAGAGAGCAATGGAACAGTATTTGTTTCGTTTCTTGTATCTTTTCTTTTTCTTCCACGCCTTTAAACGTTGAGAAAACTAGCCGTTTCTCACGTAGTCGTCGCCGTGAATCGATCGGAGTCATATTTGGATCGATTCATAAGTATCCGTTGGAAACCATCACGTCACGATCAACGACTTAGATTGCTTCACTTGTGTTTGAATCGATCGGTGCAGTTCATGAATCGATTCAGACCTCTGCTCGTGAAATCGCAGCTCTATGAATCGATCGCCTGATCGATTGAGTAACCTCAATCGATCGCCTGATCGATCCAGGAGAAATCTGTGCTTCCCACAGAGGCTTCCTGGATCGATCACTCGATCGATTGGATTGCCCTAATCGATCGGCTAATCGATCCAGAAACATTCTGTGCTTCGCACAGAAACTTCCTGGATCGATCGCTCGATCGATTGGATTGCCCCAATCGATCGCTCGATCGATTGGATTGCCCCAATCGATCGGCTGATCGATCCAGAAGCATTCTGTGCTTCACACAGAAGCTTCCTGGATCGATCGCTCGATCGATTGGTTTTCCCCAATTGATCGGCTGATCGATCCAGAAGCACTCTGTGCTTCGCGCAGAACCTTCCCAATCGATCGACTGGTCGATCCAGAGGCATTCTGCCTCACAGCCGTGTCTAAATCGATTTTCCAATCGATTTCTGATACGTGAGGGATCATGCATCCAGCTTTATGACCTGCAGGAACTTCTCTTGCCAAGAATCTGGTCCTCGACCTTCTTGGACTTCTCTTGCCTTGCATCCGGTCTTCTGACCTGCAAGGATTCTTTTACCAAGAATCCGGTCCTCGACCTTCTTGGACTTCTCTTGCCTTGCATCCGGTCTTCCGACCTGCAAGAACTTCTCCTGCAAACTCACACTATATGTTAGATTTAACGTATTAACCTAAACTTAAATAATTGTCAATATATTGAAACTTCCAGGGCATGATTGCACCAACAATCTCTCCCTTTTTGATGTTTGACAATCTATTTAAGTTTAGGCCAATTTCCACTATACCATAATAGTACAATGATAAATAATGATTGCAACAACGCTGAAAATCATCTAAGTTAAACATAAGCAGTAAGTATGAGCATACACAGTAAGCTTAAGTTTCAATTTAAATTTTATTTAGCATGAATTTCAGCATTTACACAGTAAGCTTAAGTTTCAATTTAAATTTTATTTAACATGAACTTCAACATATATTATTTAGCATGAATTTCATCATATATCTCCCCCTTTGTCAAATATAAAAAAAAACAGAACTCCCCCTCATGATGTGTACTAAGCAAACACAATAAATCCAAGGATTACTCCCCCTAAACCACACAGATATCAACAAAATATAACCACGTGAATTGTAGAAACAAAAGAAAAGGGAGAACAAGTAGCATATCATATATCCAAAAATAAAATAGAGTTCACATAAGGACTCCATAACAACCATCCATAAGTGGTACAATAATATATCACAAAGAGACATAAAACTCGATGAGATCGTCTCCCGAAGGAGTGGGATCAGCAGCAGTAGGAGGAGCAGACGTAGTAGCTGGAGCAGGAACCGCCGCAAAGTCAGCACCAGCAGCATCCTTAGCATGGGGAACGGGGGTTGTGGATGGAACAGACTGAGATGGATGACCCGTCACCCAGGAGCTCACTAAATCCACTAACGTATCCATAGTCACCTGCATCGAAGTCTGTCGATTGACCATGGTCTCCATCGTGGAACGCAGGTCGGCTACCTCCATGGTTAGCTCCTCCAGGCGAGTGTCGACAGTCTCCTCGAATGTCGGAGAAGCTGGCTCGGGGATATCCTCCTTAGCAGCATCCGCCGCAGGAATCAATGCCTGTGCATCCCCCCTGCGGCGAGCCCTGGGTCCCTCACCAAAAGCACGTCCATCGCGCCATCGAACTCCCGCTGGACCACCAACTAAGCCCGTCTTCGTGAAGGAGCGGGAAGAAATCTGAGAATAAGCCACAGTCATGTGCTCCAGCCGTCCCCGGGAGACATCTATCTTCTGGGACTCCAGCCAGTCTGTGATAAGATGCCCGAAAGGCATGTGGACCATCTGCTATACTGGCTGGGTAAAATGAATGATGCAATGAAAAATGTTCAGAGCGATGTTGATGTCAAGAGAATGACGAATGGCATAGAGGGCAAACATGTGAGGAGGTCGCAGAGCGGCTAAGGCACGAGAAAAAATGGGGAAAAGGCAGTTAATGATCACTTTAAACAAAGCGGCGTTCTCAGCCGATAACTCAAGTGAAGAAAACTTAGTGATTTGAGCATTTGGCCCATCCGGACGAGGACGACCAAAGAGGAACTGATGCATGGATGCAATGCTGATATGCTCAAAAGGTGGAGGCAGCTCATCGGGAAGAGTGGGATAAAAGACAAAATCATTGTTGGATGGTAGACAGTCAAGAAAAGATCGAAGAATCTCATAGGAGAAGTCCAAGCTCCGTTTCGCAACACAAGTGCGATAATTTACACCATCAGAAGTGTGCAAATTATTATAGAATTCGGAGACAAGACCTACATTGACATCCCTCTCACAGGTTAACAATGAATCAAGTTTATAGTGCTTGAACCGGTTATAGGTATCAAAACAAGACGTCCTATAGTATTGGAAATCAACTGATCGAGGAGTTATGAGTTTGAAAGTGTGTTTGCTAAAAGCTTGCTGCATAGCAGCGTTAGGGAATCTCGGATCAGTAGGAGGTTGAGGATGTGATGGGGGTACGGATGATCCTTCACCCGATTCATGAACCTTTTGTTTCTTTCTGTGGGATAGGAAATGAAAAAGAACAAGAGGAGGCACACGATTTTGCATTGCAACAGAAAGATACAGCGAAGGATATGCAAAAATGCAAGAACAATGCAGGTAATGCAATGCATGAGGGATAATGCAAAACAATACACAAAAGCACACAATACATAAGTGGATTAGGTCAAATATAGGAGCAAAAACCAAATAAAAAGAAGAGAGCAAAGAGATTTACTTAGGGTTAGGGTTTTGAGACTGCATGGTGTGTGAGGACGCGGAGACGAGGAAGAAAAGCTGCCCAGTGCGTCGAGAGAGAAGGAGCAGAACTGGAAGAGAGGTGGAAGAGCTCCCCTTCGCCGGAGAAACACGTCGAAGTGAACGAGCGAGGCAGACGGAAGAGTCGCCTGGAAAATCGCCTAGGGCAAGACAGGGTCGAGAGAGAGAAAAGGAAGAGATGAGAATAAGTGGATCGATTCGAGAACCATTGGATTTAGGGGTTTAAGATGGGTTTTAAATTCTCAATCAATCGACCGATCGATTGAGAGCATGTGAATCGATTGGTCGATCGATTCATGAGGCTTCTGTGAGAATCGAACATACGTCTGAATCGATCCATCGATCGATTCAAACACACTGAATCGATCCATTGATCGATTCAGACGGCTTCTGCAAAAACTTGAGTATGCGTTCTGTGGTTAAACGAAAGTGCGTCGTAATCGATCCATTGATCGATCCAAACGATCTGAATTGATCCATTGATCGATTCAGATGCCTTCTGCAAAAATGCGTTCTGTGGTTAAACGAAAGTGCGTCGTAATCGATCCATTGATCGATCTAAACGATCTGAATTGATCCATTGATCGATTCAGATGCTCTCTAGAGTGAAATGTGAACCTCCCAATCTATCGACCGATCGAGTGGGAAGTCTGATATTTCTGCATTTCTGAAAACCTTTCAGATCCAAGTTTTGGAAATGCACAAATAATTGTATATTCATCTAAAAATCATGAAATTTTGTGTAAACACTAGTTATGTCTCATATTATCAAGGAAAAATAAAAGTCGACAAAAAACGACACTCCCTAGACAAGATTTACACAAAATTAAAAATTATCGAAAACATCAATGAGTCGAGTGAGTCTTATCAAGGTTTCAAAAATAAGTATGGTGCATATGGTGAGTTTAAAAATTTCCAATCATAATCGTAGGGCAACGTGCACATGATTTGTACACGTGCTTTCCCTATGATTGGACAAATGAATGTTTCATATGAAAATCACTTTTCTTGACCAAAATAATGCATCATAACAAGCATCATGACCAAGATAAATGTCCCTAACCTCTCACCCCATCTAAATCATATTAAGAGGACAATCCTATGTTCTTGTGAGAGGCAATGTTAAGGTGAATAAAACTTAAAGAGCTCTACCTATGAAGTGATCATGGAGGATGTGATTTAATCAATACAACACATTCCCAATTCCCTTCTAAGAAAGCTGAATTCAACTTCGGGAAGAGGTTTAGTGAAGATATCGGCTAAGTTTGATTTTGATCCAACATAATTAAAATGATATCACCTCGAGTGGCATGATCACGAATAAAATGATGTTTAACCTCTATGTGTTTCATTCTTGAATGATGAACGGGGTTTTTGGTCAAGTTGATTGTACTCACATTATCACAAAGAACTTGAACATTGTTATAAGTAAGTTTATAGTCATCTAGAGTATGAGTCATCCACAATAATTGTAATACACACTCTCCCATGGCAATATATTCCACTTCGGTTGTGGAGAGAGCTACACAATGTTGTTTTCTACTTGACCAACTTACCAAAGAGGACCCTAGAAATTGACAACTACCACTAGTACTTTTGTGATCCAATTTGCATCCAACATAATCGGAATCGGTATAGCCCACTAGGTCAAAAGTTTCGGTTCTAGGATACCAAAGACCAACATTTTGAGTCCCCTTGAGATAACGAAGAATTCGCTTAACGACACTCAAATGTGACTCCTTGGCACAAGATTGATACCGTGCACATATACCTACGGCAAAAAGTATGTCGGGTCTACTAGCCGTAAGATAGAGAAGACTCCCTATAGCACTACGATACACCTTGGAGTCAACTTCTTTCCCCTCAACATCTTTATCCAATTTAGTACTAGTGGCCATGAGAGTAGATATTTCCTTTGCATTTTCCATTTCAAATTTCTTAAGTAGCTCTTTTACGTATTTAGATTGATGAATGTAAATGTCTTCTTTTGTTTGCTTAATTTGTAACCCTAGGAAAAATGTCAATTCACCAACCAAACTCATTTCAAATTCACTCTCCATGTGATTAATGAATTCATTTAAATAATCTTTATTTGTAGAACCACAAATAATGTCATCTACATATACTTGGGCCACAAACATATCATTACTACTATTTTTCAAGAATAAAGTGGGATCAATTTTTCCTCTATGAAACCCTTTTGATACTAGAAATGTTGACAATCGTTCATACCAAGCCCAGGGAGCTTGTTTTAGCCCATATAAGGTCTTTTTAAGTTTATATACATGATTTGGACACTCCAAATTTTCAAACCCCGGTGGTTGCTCAACATATACCTCTTCTTTTATAACACCATTCAAAATGTTGATTTTACCTCCATTTGGTACAATTTGAACCCCTTGTGGGCGGCAAATGCTAACATCATCCTAATTGACTCCAATCTTGCTACGGGTGCATAAGTTTCATCATAGTCTAACCCTTCTACTTGATTGAAACCCCTAACAACCAATCTAGCTTTGTTTCTCACAACTATCCCCTTATCATCAAGTTTGTTTCTAAAAATCCATTTTGTATCAATAATCGATTTGTTTGTAGGCCTAGGAACTAAATCCCAAACTTGACTTCTCTCAAATTGAGATAGTTCATCTTGCATTGCTAAAATCCAATCGGGATCAAACAAGGCATCATCAATGGTTTTTGGTTCTATTTGAGATATCAAGGCGACTTGGCTTCCTTCATTTCTAAAGTAAGATCGAGTTCTCACTCCTTGAGTGATGTCTCCTACTACTTGATCTAAGGGATGATTTACATGAATCCTAGTAGGTCTTGATTCTTGATTTATTATAATTTCGGGTTCAAGTGGCAAAGATTCATTTTTCTCACCATCACTTTCTTGATTTTCTTCTCCTTGATAATCTACTCCATCCAATGTTAATTTCTCTAACTCAAAACGTATTTCTTCATTGTTTGTTCTTATAGAGTTCAAAGAAGGATTTTCTTCAAAGACAACATTTAGTGATTCTTCAACTAATTTTGATCTTTTGTTGTAAATTTGATATGCCTTGCTATGACTTGAGTAACCTACAAAGATCCCCTCATCCGCCTTAGCGGAAAACTTTCCCAAGTGATCTTTGGTGTTTAGAATATAGACCTTACACCCAAACACTCTAAGATGCTTAATTGTAGGTGGTTTACTAAACCACAACTCATGAGGTGTTTTTCTTAGAAACCTATGTATTAATGTTCGATTTTGCACATAACATGTCGTATTAATTGCTTCGGCCCATAGGAAACTATGAAATGAATATTCATTTAACATGCTCCGAGCGGCCTCTTGCAAAATCCTATTTTTCCTCTCAACAACTCCGTTTTGTTGAGGAGTCCTAGGGGTGGAAAATTCATGTTTATATCCTTTTTCTATACAAAAATTTGTGAATCTATCATTTTCAAACTCACCTCCATGATCACTTCTTATCTTGTTTATCTTATGAGCCTTTTCATTTTCTACTCTATTACAAAAAGTAATTAAGGTATCTAGAGTTTGATCCTTATGTTTCAAGAAAAATACCCGTGTATATCTAGTGTAATCATCCACAATCACAAAACAATATCTACTACCATTTAAAGAAATATATTTACTACTATCAAATAAATCCATGTGAATGAGCTCCAAAGCATTTGAGGTACTTACAACATTTTTACCTTTATGAGTAGCTTTGGTTTGCTTACCCATTTGACATACATCACATATTTTGTCTTTTTGAAACTTCAACTTTGGCAATCCTTGCACCAACTCCTTCTTTGAAAGATTTTTGATATTCTTCATGTTGGTGTGAGCGAGTCTCCAGTGCCAAAGCCACGTCTCCTCTTCTTTGGACATGAGACACTTAGCAAACACATTAGTAGCACCAAATAGTTCAACTTAATAAATACTCTCTCTTCTATGGCCTATGAGAATATTGGTGTTTAGTTCACTATACTTGATTAGGCATTGAGATGAGTTGAACTCAACTCCATAACCCGAATCACATAGTTGACTAACACTTAAAAGATTAAAGACCATGCCTTTCACTAATAGCACATTTTTTATTACAAATTTTTCCGAAATTCTAATATCTCCTATTCCTATAACTTTTAATTCGCCACTATTACCAAAAGAAACGGTATCTTTACTTTTGTGTCTAAATGATGAAAATTTTGATGAGTCCCTCGTCATATGCTTAGAACATCCACTATCTACGAACCATGTTGTTCGATGCTCCCCCTTGGCGCATGCCTGTTTAAACACGATAAACCAAATGTTTTGGTACCCAAACCTTGGGTCTGGTAGCATCAATAACAAATTACTTGGGTACCCAAGCTTGAACAAACTTAACTCTTGAAGCATGATTTCTACTAATTAGAGACATGAATTTAACTTATCTTGTGATTTAAAACCTAGTCCCACTTTGTTGTACACACCCCTTTGAGCTCCTAGAATCATGTCTAAATACTTTGAGCTTGAAGTAAATTTTTCTAGAGCACATCTAAGATCATCAACTTGTAATTTCAACGATACATTTTCCTTTTTAAGATCATCAAAATTATTTTTGTCATTTTCATGAAGCATGAAAGTTTCACATAACATAATTTCATTTTTAAGTGATTTCAAGTCATTTTGTAATTTCTTAACCTTCCCTTTTGATTTAGCTAGTGCGTTGGTTAAGCATGCAATGGTGGCATACATCTTATCAAGCTTGGGAGAAATTACCTCGTCATCACTAGATGATGACTCACTTGAAGACTCCACATCCTCTACACGACTATCTTCATCTTCACTATCTTCAACATGGCTTAAGGCCATGAGAACCATGTGCTTTGAGCTCTTCCTTTCATCTTCTTCCGATGAGCTTGACGATGAGTCATCCCATGTGGCTTTCAAAGTCTTCTTCTTTTTCTTGATCTTTTCCTCTTGCTTCTTCAACTTTGGACACTCCGTTTTGTAGTGCCCCTTTTTCTTGCATTCATAGCAAATAACATCAGTCTTAGTCTTAGAATCCACAAGAGATTTACCTTTTCTCTTTTCATCATTGAAAATCTTCTTGACATCCTTTTTGTCAAACTTCCTTGAATGTCTCATCATTCTTCGAACAAAGTTTGTCATTTCACTAGATGATAGCTCTTCATCACTATCACTATCACTATTTTGTTCAGATTCCGAAGATGACTCCTTCTCCTTTTTCTTTTCCTTGTGCTTCTTTTTGCTCTTTTCACCTGCAACCAAAGCTATACCTTTCTCTTTGTGGCTTGTGTTAGCTTGCTCATGTAATTCCAGTTCACAAAATAATTCATCCAACTTTACTATTGACAAATCCCTTGATACTGTTGGTGCGGTTAGCACTAACGATTTAACCCAGGTTTTGATGAATGACAAATCAGGTTAAGTTAGTCTGTTGTTGTCTAACACTCTGATCAAGTGTGCAGAAGAAGTCCAGATAGGTCGACGGGCTGACCGGATGTCTGGCACGAAGTCCAAGCAGGTCGACGGGCTGACCAGACGCTTGGCGAGAAGTCCAGCTAGGTCGATGGGCTGACCGGATAGCTGGCGAGAAGTCCAAGCGGGTCGACGGGCTGACCGGACGCTTGGCGAGAAGTCCAGCTAGGTCGACGGTCTGACCGGATAGCTGGCGAGAAGTCCAGACGGGTCGAAGGGCTGACCGGACGTCTGGCAGGTAAGTAAGGTAAGTCACTGGAGGGGAGTGACTGCGAGGACGCGTTCCCGGTAAGGGAACATTAGGCGTCGATCCGGCTTAGATCCATTTCGGATATCTAAGTCGAGATCGTGACTAGATTCCGGTCTCGGAAAGCGGAATCTAAGTCATACTTCTTATGTCAAATTTATAAACTGTGCTAACACTCTATTTTGCAGGATATACATTATTTATTTGCCTCGGACTAACCTTGTCTTGCAGGAAAGCTGGTTTCTGGAGAAAGGTGGTCCGGGCGCCCGGGAGGCGATGTTTATCCCGATTACGCGTCGCCACGTGGAGCTCGCCGGTTGGACCTGCCACGTCTCACCAGGGCGCCCGGAGGGGATCCGGGGCGCCCCGAGCCTCATATAAAAGGAGGGTCAGAGGGGAGCTTCAAAAGAACAATGAACTGAGAACTCTTCGACTGCTTGCTCTGCTGCTCTACGCTCCTGCGACGCTAACAAAGCCCCGACAAAGTGCTCCTTCTTCTTTGGTTAATTTTCTTGTCGGTATCACTTTATTTCCATTAGCATTTCTGTACCTTAATTTGTAATAGTATTTCGAATTGCTAGTGAATTGCCCAACGAAAGTACTCAAGGAGTACGGGCCTTCGAGTAGGAGTCGTCACAGGCTCCGAACGAAGTAAAAAACACTTTGTTCAGTTTGCCTAAGTTTTTTATTATTCCGCTGCGCTTAACTCTTATTAACGCGATTTTTTCGAATCGATATTCACCCCCCCTCTATCGACGTTTCACGATCCAACAAGTGGTATCAGAGCAGGTACCGCTCTGATTTGGTGCAACCACCAATCAAGCAAAAGGGGGTCGTTTTAAAGAAAAAATTAGATATCGTTTGTCTTTAAAATAAAACCTTACACATTTCGTTTTTTTTTCCTCCAAAACCGTTTTTGAAAAACACATCATCATCTTTTCACCGTTGCTTAATATTGATAAAATATTACATTTTCAAAATTTTGGAATAATATTTTTTATTAATATTTTATTATTTTTCGAAATTAGTGCAATATTATATTCTTTCTCTAGCACTGCTAATCCAAGACCAAGTCTTGAGATTTTTTATTTTTTTTATTTTTGTTTATCTTGTCGGGAAATTATGACTCTTCTAGAAGGACGGAACCCCTGCGAACCACCACCATACGATCATGAAGACTTCAACTACTGGAAGCGGTTAATGGAATGCTTCTTAGGAAGCGTAGACATCGATTATATGCTAATTTTGAGGAAACCTACTCAAAACTCGGAACTGAACAAAAAAGGTAAGTAACATTATTTGTAATGTTTTACCTAACAATATTTTATGCAGATTAGAAAAGTACAAGAATGCATATGAGCTGTGGATCCAGTTGATCAAGCTTCACGAGACGCCGATGGAGCTAGAAGATCAAGTTAAAGTCAAATGTGGACTCGAGTCAAATCCAACGGAGAAGCCTACTGAATTAGGGGTTGCGCTCAAGGTTAGTAATATTTACCAAAATACCCCTGCTAATAGTGGTTTAAATAATCAGCATGATGATAACTATGAAATTAGTCCAAGTATGGTGCATGACAATCTAGATTTAAATGATTTAAATTCAAAATCACAAAATAATCTAGACTCTGATCAAGTCAATCAAGACTCTGATCAATTTGGCATCAACCTTGACTTGGTCAAACAAAACAATGACCAAATCAACTCAAATAATTTAATTAATTCAGAAAATTTAAAATTAGGTGAGCATTTAGACATAAATAAAATAAATTTGAATTTAAATGCTAAAAATGAGAAAATGGATAAAATTAATAAATACCTTGATAAAATATTTAATAATCAAGATAAAATCAGTCTAGAAAATGTTATCCAAAATCAAGATAATTTAATTAATAAAAAATTAAACTTTAAAGATAAAACTAATCTAATAAATTCAATTAACCATATCAAGTTAAAAGGCAAAGAAAATATAAGGATAAAATCAAACACTTTGATAAAATCAAAACTGAATTTAACAAACTTAAAATTAAATGTTAAAGATAACATATTAAACAAAAATAATCTAGAAATTTCAAAACTAACAATTAATAAAAAGCTAAAAGATAAACCGTTAAGAAGATATAATTCAAACAGTTTAGTTAATTCAAATTTAAAAATAAATAAAAACTTAAACTTTAAAAATAAGCTATTAAAAAAAGATAATTCAATTAACCCAATAAAATTAAAATTGAAAGAAAATTCAAATATTAAATACACTCTCTTAAAGAAAGATAATTTGACCAATTTAATTAATTCAAAATTAAAAACTTAAACTTAAATTACAAATTAAACATTAAAACTTAACTAAAACCAACTCTAATTAGACACAAACCTAAAACAAAAATTTAAATTAAAAGCCAATAATTCAGGGGGAGGCTCCAGAATAGCTGGCACCTCCAAAACTACCTTACCCGACAGGGTAACCCAAATAAACTAACCCGGTAGGGTAATTAGGATTAGTTAAAAAGGGACCCAGTTTAACTTGAATCATGGTACTGGTGAAGTTTTTTGATGATAGTACGTTGGGGAAGCTTGGGCATCGCATGTCTAGAAAGATATGACTTCAATCTGGTGCATTTGGCCAAGTGGAACCGACCGAAGCAACCTTTAAATGGATCCCAACTAGTTAGACCAAGGTTTAGTACTAAGCTCCGTGGATAGGACTATTCGGAAAACCTCGAAAGGTTGGTTACTTCTAATGACGTCCAAGTGACTCACCAAGCTTAGAAGTTTATCCGAAGAATGCCTATTTGTTGAGACCAAAGCTAAACCTGAATCTAACACAAGTTAAACCAAACTCTATAATTAAATCTAATTCATCTCACAAAATTATAGGATTCCCTGACTGAAAACTTGGATCGGGTGAGATGACTAAGGATCAAAATTAAATTTTGAATTTCAAATTAAAATTAAATTTCAAATTTCAAATTAAAATTAAATTTCAAATTTCAAATTAAAATTAAATTTCAAATTAAAACTAAATTATTTTTTAAAATTAAATTTTAAAAAAAAAACAATTTTAACAATTCTTTAAAAAAAAATTTATTTTAAAAAACTATTTTAAAAAATTCTTTAAAAACTATTTTAAAAATTCTTTAAAAATTCTTTAAAAACTATTTTAAAAATTCTTTCAAAACTATTTTAAAAATTCTTTCAAAACTATTTTAAAAATTCTTTAAAAACTATTATAAAAAATTCTTTAAAAACTATTTTAAAAATTCTTTAAAAAAAACAATTTTAAAAAAATCTTTAAAAACTATTTTAAAAATTCACTAAAAAATCTTTAAAAACTATTTTAAAAAATTCTTTAAAAACTATTTTAAAAAATTCTTTAAAAATTATTTTAAAAATTCTTTAAAAACTATTTTAAAAATTCTTTAAAAACTCTTTTAAAAATTCTTTAAAAACTATTTTTAAAATTCTTTAAAAACTCTTTTAAAAATTCTTTAAAAATTATTTTAAAAAATTATTTAAAAACTATTTTAAAAATTCTTTAAAAAAAACTATTTTAAAAAATTCTTTAAAAACTATTTTAAAAATTCTTTAAAAATTCTTCAAAAACTATTTTAAAAAATTCTTTAAAAACTATTTTAAAAAATTCTTTAAAAACTATTTAAAAATTCTTTAAAAACTATTTTAAAAATTCTTTTAAAACTATTTTAAAAATTCTTTAAAAAATCTTTTAAAAATTCTTTAAAAAATATTTTAAAAATTCTTTAAAAACTATTTTAAAAATTCTTTAAAAAACTATTTTAAAAATTCTTTAAAAACTATTTTAAAAATTCTTTAAAAACTATTTTAAAAATTCTATAAAAATTATTTTAAAAATTCTTTAAAAGTTCTTTTAAATTCTTTAAAAACTATTTTAAAATTCTTTTAAAACAAAAAAAATCCATTTAAAAAATTACTTAAAAACTCATTTAAAAATTGTTTTAAAAATCTTTTAAAAAAAATTATTTTAAAAAAGTATTTTAAAACATTTTAAAAATTATTTTAAAAACTCTTTTAAAAATCATTTTAAAAATTTTAAAAATTCTTTTAAAACCTTTTAAAAATCATTTTAAAAACTCTTTTAAAAATTATTTTAAAATTTTTAAAATTTCTTTTTAAAATTATTTTAAAACATTTTAAAAATTATTTTAAAAACTCTTTTAAAAATTATTTTAAATTATTTTAAAAATTATTTAAAAATTACTTTTAAACTCTTTCAAAAATCAGTAAAAAAAAAAGTCTTTTAAAAATTAAATCTTTAATAAATCATTTTGAAAAATTCTTCTTAAGATTATTGTTCACTTTGATAAAATGTTGTTAACTTACAAAAAATTATTTTTATTGATTATTTAAACTTTAAAAATTATTATTTAGATTTTAATTTTTTTCTTAAACATTATTTTAATCTTAAATTAAAACTCATTAAAACTTAATTTAAACATTACTTTTCAACTTAATTTAACCTAACTGAAAATTAAAACTTAAATTAAAACTTAAAAATTTAACTTAAACTTAAAACTTAAACCTAAATTAATCACTGATATTAATTTAAATCTAAAATCAAAACTGAATTGAACGTATATTAATTGTCATTAAATAATTATAAAAATCATTTTAAAATCCAGTTAGAAATCCCTTAAAAATAATAATAATTATAATTCTTTTAAATTCATTTAAAACTTAGACACCTAACTTAAAAACTTAAATTCCGTTAACTTTAACTTTAAACATTATGTAATTAATAAGTAGAACTTAACTATTTAAGTTTAACTTTATTTGAGAACTAAGCTTGATTTGATTAGAACCTAGGTTTAACCTTAGTAAAAATATTAAAATTACTCTAAGTCATTTTTTTATCAACCTTTAAAATATTATTTTTATTAAAACATAATTAAAGTTTGACTTAAATTGAACCTTACTTAACCTTGTTTAATAACGAGTTTAACTTCAAATTACTACCAACTTTAATCCAACTTAAAAGGAAGTAAATGAAAAGTTAAATTATAACTAACACCTTCATCAATTAATACAAAATTTAGATTATATTAAATTATTGAATCAAGCAAAATTTAATCAATAAATTATTAATATTGATTAATTATTAAATTAATAACAACTTATCTTACTTAACATTACACTAAAGGTTAACTCATTTCAACTGAATCTAACATTAATTACGTTTAGTCAAATTTAAATAAACAATTTTATAAAGATAATTATACAATCGCCTAAAACACTTAGGTACGAAAATATGTTACGGTTGTAAAATTTTATATTAAGGGGGAGTAATAAATAAGAATGATTAATAAATTAAAGGAGTATCAAATTCAGGGGGAGGTTTATTTTTTAATTATCTCCTTAAGTGTTATTTTTTAATCTTCTCTTTAAAATCTCTCTAGAAAATTCTACCTCATTTAAAAAAAAAAAAAATTCTAGTTTGAATATTTTTAGCAAATATTTTCAACATTTTATGTTAAGTTCAGGGGGAGGAATTAATTAAAATTTTCCCTTCGTTTTAAAAAATGTTTTCTTAAAAATTTTTTAAACCTATTTTTGAAAACTAACTCTTATAAAACTAAGTTGTTTTTAAAAAATTGGGTTTTACCTTTTATTGAAAATTGATTTTGAAAATTAGATTTAACTTAGTTTTGAAAATTGAATTTAAAAATCTAGTTCTTAAAATTTGATTTTACTTAATTTTGACAATTTGATTTGAAAGTTAAAATTTACAAAAATTAGTTTTAAAAATTGCTTTGTTATTGAAAATTGTGGAAATTAGATTTTTCAAACTTAAGTTTACAAACTAAGCTTCTCAAAATCATTTTCCTTAATTTTGAAAATTGAATCTTTTACAAACTTAGTGTTGAAAAATTAATTTCAATCAGTTTTGAAAACTGGATTTTTCAAACTTAGTTTTGATTTTGAAAACTTATGTTTGAAAAGCGTTTCAAAGTTGAAACGTGTCTTGGAAATTTAAAACTTGATCTTGAAATTTAGAACTTATACACTTATGTTTGAAAGTTGTTTTTCTAAAAGCTAAAAGCTAATGCTTCAAACAAGTTTTCAAAAAGTTTAAACTCCCCCAGATTATCTTGACATTTTTTCTTTGTCTGAAGTCTATGCTTACTTAATCCATGCTTATTTTTGATGAATGCCAAAGGGGGAGGGTTAGGTGGTTAAGTTAGCTAAACCAGAATTGAAAATACAAACTAACTTAAAAACCCTTTAAATGCTTGTTTTTTTCTTGCATATGTTTTCACTAACTTAACCAGGTTGTCATTCCATCAAAAAGGGGGAGATTGTTGGTGCGGTTAGCACTAACGATTTAACCCAGGTTTTGATGAATGACAAATCAGGTTAAGTTAGTCTGTTGTTGTCTAACACTCTGATCGAGTGTGCAAAAGAAGTCCAGACAGGTCGGCGGGCTGACCGGATGTTTGACACGAAGTCCAAGCAGGTCGACGGGCTGACCGGAGGCTTGGCGAGAAGTCCAGCTAGGTCGATGGGCTGACCGGATAGCTGGCGAGAAGTCCAAGCGGGTCGACGAGCTGACCGGACGCTTGGCGAGAAGTCCAGCTAGGTCGACGGGCTGACCGGATAGCTGGCGAAAAGTCCAGACGGGTCAAAGGGCTGACCGGACGTCTGACAGGTAAGTAAGGTAAGTCACTGGAGGGGAGTGACTGCGAGGACGCGTTCCCGGTAAGGGAACATTAGGCGTCGATCCGGCTTAGATGCATTTCGGATATCTAAGTCGAGATCGTGACTAGATTCCGGTCTCGGAAAGACGGAATCTAAGTCATACTTCTTATGTCAAATTTATAAACTGTGCTAACACTCTATTTTGCAGGATATACATTATTTATTTGCCTCGGACTAACCTTGTCTTGCAGGAAAACTGGTTTCTGGAGAAAGGTGGTCCGGGCGCCCGGAGGTCCGAGCGCCCGGAAGGGATCCGAGCGCCCGGGAGGCGATGTTTATCCCGATTACGCGTCGCCACGTGGAGCTCGCCGGTTGGACCTGCCACGTCTCACCAGGGCGCTCGGAGGGGATCCGGGGCGCCCCGAGCCTCATATAAAAGGAGGGTCAGAGGGGAGCTTCAAAAGAACAATGAACTGAGAACTCTTCGACTGCTTGCTCTGCTGCTCTACGCTCCTGCGGCGCTAACAAAGCCCCGACAAAGTGCTCCTTCTTCTTTGGTTAATTTTCTTGTCGGTATCACTTTATTTCCATTAGCATTTCTGTACCTTAATTTGTAATAGTATTTCGAATTGCTAGTGAATTGCCCAACGAAAGTACTCAAGGAGTACGGGCCTTCGAGTAGGAGTCGTCACAGGCTTCGAACGAAGTAAAAAACACTTTGTTCAGTTTGCCTAAGTTTTTTATTATTCCGCTGCGCTTAACTCTTATTAACGCGATTTTTTCGAATCGATATTCACCCCCCCTCTATCGACGTTTCACGATCCAACAGATACCTTATAGGCATCCAGCATAGATGACCATAATGAGTTTCTTGGGAAGGATTCTAACGCATACCTTATGATGTCTCGGTTCTCTACACTCTCTCCAACTGAATGAAGACCGTTTAGGAGTTCCTTGTAGCTCCCATGTAGTGAACTTACCGTTTCTCCCTCCTTCATTGTGAAATTTTGGAGTTGGTTTATCAAAAGATCTCTCTTTGCAATTCTTGAATCCTTGGTGTCTTCATTTAACTCAATGAGCTTGTCCCATAAATCCTTGGCACTCTTGAAAGGTCCAACCTTGTTAAGTTGTTCCGAGCTTAATCCACATTGAAGAGTCACAATCGCCTTTGCATTTGCTTGAGCCTTCATTTTATGTTCAACAGTCCACCTTGATGATTCAAGCATTCTTCCATTTTCGGTTGGCGCCGTGAATCCCTCCGTGATTGAGAACTACATGTCAATCTCGGTCATAAGATAGTGTTCCATGCGGCTCTTCCAATACGCGAAATTGCTGCCTTCATAGAATGGTGGTCGTGAAGTATTATGTCCCTCCTTCAAAGACATCTTGTAGCTCTTTAACTTGTGCTTTCTTGGCGATGAATCCTCAAAAGCAAACCAATGCTCTGATACCACTTGTTATGATCGGTTGAGCTAGAGGGGGGGGGGGGTGAATGGCTCACTTCTTTTTCTTGATCAACTTGATTTTGCGCAGCGGAAACTCGAAGACAATGCTAACTTGGATATTTACTTGGTATCCACCTCCCCAATGAGGTGACTAGTCCAAGGATCCACACCACTCACACTCTTCCACTATCAAAACCCTCCTTCTCGGAATCACACCGAAGGTGGAGAAACCTTACACGGTTACAACTCTCCCTCTCCAAAGTAAAGGATCACACTCACCACAATGAAGAAGAAAAGAAAGATTACAGGCTTTAAAAAAGGCTTCTTCTTCGCTGAGTGAGATTTGAGAAAGTAGCGAGAGGGAGATTCTGAACTTGAGCACCTTTTGAAGATCTTGAGCACTTGAGAGAGTTGAGACCTTGGAGAGCAATGGAATAGTATTTATTTCGTTTCTTATATCTTTTCTTTTTCTTCCACGCCTTTAAACGTTGAGAAAACTAGTCGTTTCTCACGTAGCCGTCGCCGTGAATCGATCGGAGTCATATTTGGATTGATTCATAAGTATCCGTTGGAAACCATCGCGTCACGATCAATGGCTTAGATTGCTTCACTTGAGTTTGAATCGATCGGTGCAGTTCATGAATCGATTCAGACCTCTGCTCGTGAAATCGCAGCTCTGTGACTCAATCGATCGATTGAGTAACCTCAATCGATCGGCTGATCGATCCAGGGGAAATCTGTGCTTCGCACAGAGGCTTCCTGGATCGATCACTCGATCGATTGGATTGCCCCAATCGATTGGCTGATCGATCTAGAAGCATTCTGTGCTTCGTACAGAAACTTCCTGGATCGATCGCTCGATCAATTGGATTGCCCCAATCGATCGGCTAATCGATCCAGAAGCATTCTATGCTTCGCACACAAGCTTCTTGGATCGATCGCTCAATCGATTGGTTTTCCCCAATCGATCGGCTGATCGATCCAGAAGCACTCTGTGCTTCGCGAAGAACCTTCCCAATCGATCGGCCGATCGATTGGCTTCCTTCCAATCGATCAACTAATCGATCCAGAGGCATTCTGCCTCACGGCCGTGTCTAAATTGATTTTCCAATTGATTTCTGATACGTGAGGGATCATGCATACAGCTTTATGACCTGCAGGAACTTCTCTTGCCAAGAATCCGGTCCTCGACTTTCTTGGACTTCTCTTGTCTTGCATCCGGTCTTCTGACCTGCAAGGATTCTTTTGCCAAGAATCCGGTCCTCGACCTTCTTGGACTTCTCTTACCTTGCATCCGGTCTTCCGACCTGCAAGAACTTCTCCTGCAAACTCACACTGTATGTTAGATCCAACGTATTAACCTAAACTTAAATAATTGTCAACACATTGAAACTTCCAGGGCATGATTGCACCAACATCAATTGCCCCTTAATCTTGTTAATTCGATTCAATTGCTAGTCTTGAAAGCCCTAAGCTCGGTGACCCTCTACTAATTCTGTAAATCCCAAATCGAAGCTCGTTAAAGGATTGAGGAAGCTGACCAAAGCGACAAAATCATAGGTGAAAAGGCGAGGGAGGAGGCAGAGAGCAATCACAAAAGAGAGGAAAGGATAGGTAGTTTTAATTCACGGGAAAAAGGTAAGAGTGGTTTGGAAAAAATTTGGTTTAGACACGTACGCAATGAGGACAAGGGGCAAAATGGAAACGATATACGTGATTTGGTAATTATCAAAGTCACGTACTTGATTTGGGTAATAGACAAACTTACCTATACGGTTTGATAAAAGGATATTTTTTTTATCCAGGTAATTCACTTTTCAAATCGACTAATCCTAGAGGTGACCGGCTCGACCCCACAAACTTTCTGGAATTAATCATGCTGAGGAAATGCCTTTACTAGGAATTGACCTAGATTTTTCTGTTGGTATAAGTATTGCCTTTCCATTTGGGTTATACCCTGGGGAAGAAAGAAAGTATTTTTCTTTTAACTAGCATTAAGTATCCAACCCTTTAATCCGACTAATCTTGTGGATGATCAACCTGACCCCATAGAAGTTTTCCACTAACCATCAGAATAAATTCGAAAGTACTCGTAACAGGTGACCGAACAACTCAACATCTAAGATTTATCATCCAACTGAAAAAATATCCATTATAGCTAAGAATAGATCCGTGAGCATTTAAGAGACTGTATGGATGCCCTAAGGTTGTACCATAGTCCATAGGGGGGCAAAGAGAGTATATATTTTGATGAGATATATATTTTTTCTTAATCAGGTCAGATAACATCGAACCTGGAGCGACTAGCTTGACCCTATGAAATTTCTTCACTGACCACTAGGGTAAATCGGAAAGCACTCACGGTAGGCGGCCCAGAAGCCCAACATCGCTTGATTGTGAGTCCCATTTGAAGGAAAAATCCTTACAAATGCACTGTAGCTAGGAATTGAACCATGAGTGTCTGGGTCATAACCATAGCCCCGGGGGATATATATTTTGATGATACAAAAAAAATGATTAACCAGACTGGGTAACGTCGAGTCTGGATGACTGGCCTGATCTCAAGAAAGTTTCCAACTGGCTACCAGGGTAAATCGGGAAGCACTTATGACTGCAGCCCAAAAGCCTAGAAGGCCAGCATCCCTTAGGTGCAAGTCTCATTTGGACGAAAAATTCCTATAAATGTATCATAGCTGAGAATCGAATTGTGGATATATAGGAGATAAGTTAGTGCCCTTACCACTGCACCATAGCCTCAGGGGCTATATATTTTGATGATATATTGTGCAAATGTTGAAACACTCACTCCTAGCACATTGGCCAACCGATCTCACGGCTAATACAGAGGAAGCAAATCAGGAGCCTACAGATAGTGAATACATAGGAGAGTCTATTTTAATCCTCAGCATTTTGCCGAGGATGGACTCCCGACTCTATTGTGCAAACTCTCATGCATTAATCACTGAGACATGTCTTAGGGACTATATTTTGATGATATAAAAAATGATAAACTCAGCTAGCCTTGGCGGTGACCGTTTTGGTCCCATGAAATTTTTCTATCGACCATTAGGGTAAATAGAGAAGCGCTTGCGGCAAGTGGTCTAGAAGTCCAGCATCTTTTGGTTGCACCCTATTTGGAGAAAAAATTTCTACAAATTTACCATAACTAGAGATCGAGCCATCGGTATCTGGTTGATAACCTGGATATCTCGCCGCTACATCATAGCCCCAGGAGTTATATTTTGATGATATATGTAGTAAAAAGTGATTTGCTTATCTCAATACCTCCATCAATTCATCTCTAGACCAATAAAAAAAATCATAAATAATTACTAACTATTAGTAGAAATAGTTTAAGATGTAAAAAAACATACTTAAATATACCGGGTTTCAACCCGTCATCAACTTGACATCATTATACTGTCCCGAAAGAACTATATTGACGACAAACTGTCATCAACTTGGGTCATTTTTAATGTGGCGTACATCCTAATAATGAGGCCAATTTACAACCGCACCTTTAAAATAATGGTAAATAATGTCCAAAACAATCCCAGAGAGTCCTATGCGACCGGTCATGTGCGGCAAAAATTTAACGGACATGATTCTCGCTCTACATAACTTGCTCTTCCATGGCTAGGGTTTTGCTCGAACACTTCCCCGGCGGCGGATCGATTCGAAGCTAGGTATCTTCCTCTTCCTTCTCGTCTCCATATTTCTAAATCTGATCCTTTCGTCGGTCGTGCATTCGATTTATTGTCCTTTGCGTTTATGCTGTTTGAGTTTGTGTTTCCCATTCTGCCTTTTCAGCCTTGAAATCGATTGCATTTCGTAACTCGTGGAAGCAATAGTTTTTTTCCCCTTAGGAATTCAATTTCAGTGCCCTTCTTGAGTTTTAGTGGCAATTCCAGTGTTGATCATATGAATCAACTCTGTATAAAACAAACTTGTTGGTCTTTTTTTTTTCCTTAAGTGTTGGAATTTTATTCACTATTGATCTGGAAACAAGCGGGCTACCGCCAACCAGTAATCAAGTTGAAAAAAATTATGTTTGTTGTTGCTTAGATTTATTGAATTTCTTGACTTCATCTTTATAACACTGTCAATTACCATGTATTCTGAAGTTTTATGCATTGTAATTTGGATTTTTGTCTAGTGGCTGCCGTTCATTAGATCAGATAACTTTTTGAACAAGATTAGATGGCTCCAAAAGGTACGTTTCTTCTATTTTGCATTAATGTGCTGTAGACTATATTTTAACCACCATGGAAAATTTCATTTAATACCAAAATTTAGACATTTTAATATTTCACTTTATCTTCTATGAGTTAAATAATGCACCTTCATGTTTGTGCAAGTGTTGATCACCTGAAAGTTACTAAAATTGATTTCATTGATACATTTTTTTAACTGACGTTCTTTGTTAATACTGATATTATGGATTATAGTCAAGTGAATTTTTTTTTATAATCGTGACTCAGTTTTTCCTATATCAAAGTATATTAAACTGGAACCTCTATTCTGTGAAGTATGAGTAATTTATATCTCCCTCCATATGTGCATTGGAGTACTAGAATGTTTTTAATGATTTAAAATGTTTATAGTCTTGTTATGTGATCAAATTGTTGAGTTGGTAATTTGAAAGCCCCCTGAGTAATAAGACAATTTGGTTCCCTAAAGCAACTTAATATGGCTGAGAGTAGCTATTAGTGTGATATTTTCACCATGATATGCTATTTTTCTTTTTCTCTTTTCTTAAAATACATACCTTTCAGTTGTCTATATTGTAAGAAAAAGGCTGTGTAGTTTAGTTGATGGAACTTGTTTTTGAAAAATTAATACAACAAGTTCTACCACTTTTTTTTTTTTTTCATATCCTGGCAATTATAAGTTTCTAACAAGTGGGTAGAATCTAAAAGTTGTAAAATTGGAAGAGGGTGAGATGAAGCTTTCTATAAAAAGTGAATGGTGCAATGCCATTCATGCCAAGGTACTTACTAATGCACTGTTGTTCTGGTTCAATCTGACCACATTCTGACCTTCAGTCTAGGGGAATTGGTGTTAAATCTAATCAGCTAGCTGTTTCTCCCTCTTATTTCCCCTACTAGATTTCCACCCAAGTAAACCCAGTTATCTAAATTTTAGAAATCAAACAGTTTGAAATTTGAATGGGAGTAGTTCCTTCCTGAAGCATCTTATGCACATATATCAGAATGTCCATTGCTGAAATGAGCAATCTTGGTTGCATAATTGGTTGGGAAGAAAAGAATTGGATCATCATTGGTTCTCTGTTACTCACTTTTCATATTATCTAACTGTTGCCTTTTTATTAATTTTCTGTCTAATGTGCTAGTAGCTACCTCGAAGAAACCTGATGACAAAGTGCAGGCTGAGAAAGTTGCCAAGGCTGTGAAGTTGGGATCAACTCTTAAGAAGAAGGGCAAGAAGATTAGGACCTCTGTTACTTTCCATCGGCCGAAGACACTTACAAAGCCCAGAAATCCTAAATACCCCAGAATCAGTGCTCCACCAAGAAACAAGTTGGATCACTATCAAATTCTCAAGTATCCCTTGACCACTGAATCTGCAATGAAGAAAATCGAAGACAACAACACGCTCGTCTTCATCGTCGACCTTAGAGCTGATAAGAAGAAGATCAAGGCCGCGGTAAAGAAAATGTATGATATTCAGGCAAAGAAAGTGAATACTCTGATCAGGTTAGTAGTCTTTCTTTTGCAAGTGTTGCTCCAGACAACGCTTTTGGCTAATGTGTAATGATTTTGCACTTTGACCAGGCCTGATGGAACTAAGAAGGCATATGTGAGATTGACGCCTGACTACGATGCCCTTGATGTTGCGAATAAGATTGGTATCATCTGAATGTGACGATGGTGATTTGCTTGATTACATCAGATTTGGCAGTTGAATTTAGAGTTTATTCTAAGAACTTTTGAAATATCACCTCAAGTTTCTTTTTAATGTGTTGTGTTTTGTAAAAACCTTTTGATAGTCTTGCAAAACAAGCCTTAATATTCTCTACTGAAACTCCAGCGAGGTTTCAGTGTGTATGTATCTCAAAATCAAGTCATGTGATTAAAAAAAATGATTAATTAACTTAGATAACATCGAGCATGGGGCAATCTTCATCCTATGTATCATGGTTGAGTGGATTAGAGTAGTGGCTTATAAACTTGCATTGTTGCTTGCTTGAGTAGGGTATATGATGTCTTCCAATATTGAAGAAGTTCGTGCCTTACATCTTAGAGCAATTACTATATGATTGGGGCTCGATATGAGTTTACCTATGTTTATACTAAATCATAAGGAGCATCAATCACTTGCAGAATCTATTTGAATGTGTGGAATAGTTGCATGGCTAGTTGACTCAATACTTCTTTGTGTATTATTTAGGGTGTGAATGATGTAAATGCATCCCTGGAATCTGACTGGATATCATGTATTTAAGTCTAGGATGAAAAAAAAAGTCTAGGATGAGTCACAACTGAGTTGGGTCTATTTCCGATTTAAATTGGACTTGTTTATGTATTCAATTGTGCAATAGTTTTTTCTTATATTATTTTTTTGGTGAAAAATTAGATGATGCACATAGCTATTCTTTCCCACTCAGTGATGTTGATGCTTCATTTATCATTAACCATGTTTATAAATTCTTCAAACTTCTGCACAGCAATCTCTTTTGTCAATTGTTTGGCTGGCCAATCTCTTAGTTGGCAAACACCCTAAAATTATGTTTGAAAGAGATTTGAGGGAATCACCTGCCCTCTCCTTGTTCACCATTAAAGCATGCTCATCCATCTCAATTAATGTGGCCATCTAACTCTCTCTCTCTCTCTCTCTCTCTCTCTCTCTCTCTCTCTCTCTCTCTCTCTCTCTCATTTTCTTCAATTAATATACTAAATCTGATATCACTTCATATAATTAAATTATATATTGATTCATATTCATATTATTTTTTAAAAAAAAGCTCAAAAAAATATCTCAGTCAATTTATCCTCATCAACATCATCTTTAAATTATAAATTAAGAAAACATAATTTATTAAACTAAATAAAGAAATCAGTTAAATTAAACAAAAGCATTTATATTATATGTTAATATTTAGATTATGTAAGTGGAGAATGTTACTTAGTCCAACATCACATCTAAACGAAAGAGTATTTATAAATTAGTAAAGATACAATACTCAAAATTCAAAACTTATAAATATTTATTATGCAAAGAAGAACAAGTTTTCACTTCTCTTCCATTGTTTGTAACTTACAAAGTCACAATTTTGACAATGATATTCCATGAAGTTTTCCAATTTTCTTCTCTGCTAATAATGTTTACAAAAAGAAAAAGGAAAAAAGAAATTATGATTTATAAATGTAAGGATTTGGTTCGGTCTTTTTTCTAAAACCGGGCGTTCTCGAACCCATGCAGATCGCTGACCCGGTTCATGGACTTGCGCATGATGGCCACCTTGGCCAGCTGCTCGGCGGCGCGCCAAGCCGATGTCGGGGTCAGCGGCTCCGCAGGGGATTCGCTCCTCCGTCGCTGCCTCCCGGCCAGAGAGAGCGCCGCCTCCTCTTGCGGCTGATCATGGTAAATCTGGTGATGCGCCAGGCAGCGCCGGCGCTGCTGTAGCTCGGCGAGCTCCGCGTCCAGGTTGCGGACAAGATGGTGGTCCTGGACTTCGGAAGCCGACTGAAGCAGCAACATGCGGGCGGAGGAGAGCAAGTGGTGGGCAGTGTTGTAGTCCGAGAGCTCCGCGAGGCGGCGCGACTCTGCAATCGCCCTGGTTGAGACAAAGACGTTGCGGAGCCTCAGGGACCCTCCGCCGAGCTCCGGGCAGAGAGGCGGCAGTGGAAGCACCTGCTCGTCTCCGAATGATAGCTCGTGGGTGGTCGGATCGCAGTAGTTGCATTTGGCAGTCAACTGGTGGTGGTTGTTGGATGTCTCCGCCATCGCTGGCAAGGGCACTCGCAGCTCGACCAGAAGCTCTCTCTCCTCCTCTGCGTAGAGATCCCCCATGCGGAGAACAGAGCTCCCTGAGCCAATAACCACGTCGCCGCAACCGCCGCTGGTGGGGTACACGGCGCAGATTTCGCCTGACAGGAACATTAGTTGGAGGCGGACGTCCTGCATCACCACCGACACGAGGCCGCCGACGCACTTGATGAAAGCGTCCTCCGACGGCCCTTGGCTCCTCTGCAGTGCGTCCTCTGCTCCGTCTGCATCTTCGAGGGGGATTTCCAGATGTGCGAAGCGCGTGGTGGCGACAGCTGTGGTGGTTGTCGACAGTGAATGAGGCCGGAGATCGCCGAAGCCGGTGCCGCCGGTTTCGTCGCTAATGTGGATGTTGCTTTCATTGGACTGTCCTTGCTCGCAGAGGTGCTGCTGCTGCCCGGCGTCGGAGAGGAGCATGATGGTGGCCACCGGGTTGCGCTCCCGGCGATCTTCCAGCACCTTCGTAGCCTTCCTGAGGGCGTCGCCGACAGTGGTGGCAGCTCCGATCTCGCCGCCCACTACGACGAGTCGCTCGACGATCTGCCGTGCGGCGCGCTGGCCCTGCCTCGACATCCGCCGGAGAGGAAGAAGCCTCTTGGCGCCCACCGATGCCGAAAAGGCCACCATGGACAGCCGATCGGCGGGGGCCAACGACGACACAACCAGCAGCATCGCACGCTTCAGCATCTGGAGCTTCTCTCCCGTCATGCCCTGACTCACGTCCAGAACCGTCACCAAGTCGACCGGGGCGCGGCCGCGGGTCTGATAGAGAAGAGGCGCAGACCGCAACGGCGGCGCTTTTACCTTGATCGCCACCACGTAGTTCCGGTGGCGCCGCCCTTCGGACAGCAGGGCCGCCTGCGGCATAACGATCACATGGACGCCGCCGACCCGCGATTTCGGCGTTGACTGAAGGAGACCATGGAGCTCGCCTTGGTCGCCACTTTCCTCGTTCTTGTCGTCCTCGTCGGCAGCTTCCGGTATGGGATTAAAGCGCCCACCGCCTGCTTGGTTTGTCTTCGGCGCAAGGAGCAATGGCTCGTCGTCGTGGTAGACCTTGGCGGAAGACGCATCCGCGACGGCGACTCTGCTGCCTTTGACGGTGCCACTTCTGCCGACGCCGGAGCTTCTCCGATTCGGATTCTGGTTCTCCGCCTCGCCGGCCATTCTTGGCTCCGTACGTTCCTCACGGCGATGCACGGCGGAAAGGAAGGGCGCCTGGCGCCAGGCGGCGGAGCACACAGGGCACGCGAGGCCCCCGTGGCTTCTAACGTGGGCGGCGATGCAGGGGAAGTGGAAGGCGTGGGAACACTCCGCCGTAAACACCGGCATTTCTTGGCTCGCCTTCAGGCTCTGCGAACAAATCCGGCATCGACTCTGCCGAAGAACAAGAAGTGCACTTCAGAAATGAGAACAAAAAGCCGTAAAGCCAAAAAGCAACTGCAACGCCCTCCTCCATGATTCTGCAATCAAATCTCCCAGCCAAACAAAAGCTGCGAATCTCTTCGACCATCAGATCAGATCGATTCAAAGAAAAAGGTACCTTCGATAGGTTCTTGAAGAAAGCAAATTTGGAAGGCGATCTCGGAGACGAAGGGGTGGAGAAGGCCTTCCTATGAAACAGCGCTGGACTGCGACTCCGAGGAGTGGAGCTGTCCGACGCGTGCGCAGCGGCCGGCGGGTCACCTAGCTCCGGCGTCGCCATCCGCGGCGTGGGCGGGTTGCTGCCTCCTCTTCCGCCGGATAAAAATCCAAGCTTGGCGCAGCTCCTCGGACTGGGGCCATGACTGAGGGTCGCGGCGGCCTCCTCCGCCGCCATCGCTTCCGGCGCTTCCCGCCGGACCGCCTTGCAGAAAGCTCTCCGCCACCCTCCCGTTCCCATTCCTCTCTCCCTGCAGCGCTTCCCTCCTCCACTACGCTGCGCCTCAATTATCTAATCTTCTCTTCCTCTTCCGTTCACCTCTTCCAGATCCGCCATTCCCATATATACTGCAACCGCCTCATCGCCATCGCCATGGACGCTAATAACTCAGCTTCCTGCAGCAACAGGAGATTAAATAATTAATTCCTCTGCAACAAGCAACCTTATCGACAGCTTTAAATTTCACCGCTGCTCAAATCCATCAATTACTCTCCTTTGTCAGGACCTGGAGAGGGTAGGCGGAGGCGGAACTTGGAACTGTCCTCGTCAACACAGATTTCGCCGGTAAAAGAAAATTAACTCGTAGCTCTCCTTCCTGGATCCCATAAACCTCTCTCCGACGCTGCGCCCGCGAAATTAAACAAAGAATAAAAACGCTCCTCTGATGTCTTTTTCTTCTTCTTCTTAATCAGCCATCAGTGATCAGTAATCCGTCCGCAAGGCTGGAGCGGTCATTATTGTCAGTCAACTACTCCATTTGCCGATATTAATGCTGGCCCTTGTCACTGTTGGGATTTACCGCGATGAGTCAAAGTGGCGACTGGAGGATGGATATGGAGGGGAGCTTCTAGTGGTGGTTGCGTGGTTCGAGCTGGGCGGCGGCAGAGTGGCCGGCGTGGGTTAACCGGGGCGGGAGAGAGGAGGAGGAGGAAGGGGTCAACAGTCAACTGGAGTTTATCCGGGAACACGCTGCCACACTCACCCATACCATACCTCGCCGTTTTGGACCGCTCTGTTTATTCTAATAATATCGGAGGTAAAATACAATTAAGCAAAAAAAATAAAAACGACTGTTTATCACTATTACCATTTTAATTAATATTAAAATATTTTATATTATTATTGGATCATTTTTTACTTTAAGCAATTTTGATAAAATTAAATAACAGTATTAAATTACTTACTTTTTTATAAGTTAAAGGTAGGAAATCATCTTTAATTTCATTATCATTATAAAAAATCCTTTTTATTTATGTTTCAAGTTATCATTACTTACTATCGTAGGAGTTTTAGTTAAAGTTATTTTAACATGTTTAAAATTATCAAGTAATTATAATAGAAAATTACTTAACACAAAGAGTACTTTTTAAATTTTCAATCAAAGTTTAACTTGGAAGTGTAAATTATTTTATTTTTTTGGTTCATAATAATTTTATGGAATGCAAAATAACTAGGACAAAAATAAAAGGGCCTTTAAATTTTACAAATCATTAAAATGTGTTTTTTTTAAAAAAAAAAATAAATGGGTGCTTTTTTTATGATTTTATTTTGCAAGTACACTCGACCTGTGCTATTCTAGAAGTTATTAGGTAGTTTCCACATGTAGAAATTACTTTGTAAATACTACAATGTATTTAGGGTCGACGTTACCTAGTAGCTACGCAACGTGTTTAGTGTGAGATTAGAATTTTTTATTTAAAGTTTAAATTGTTAGGTTGTAACGGTTACAAATAAGGTTTCATATTGAAAATATATAGAAAAGATTATGAATGTATAAGGAAAATATATAGAAAAGATCATGAATGTATAAGGAGATATAAAATTTGAAGTCAATGAAATTGAGATGATTCCTAATGAAGGGGAAAAATAGAGATTAAGTTGTGTTAATTGTAAGTAAAAAAAAATTAATTTGATTAATGTAAATAGTTAAGGAATTATATAATTATTATTATTTTGTATTTGATATAAAGAATATTACAAATGATAGATAAGAAAGAGCTTTAAAAGAAATAATTATTGAGCTTGCTTAAGTTATACAATTAGTCTAGCCTAGTTGATTTATTTGGCCTCTATCGATTTGTTTGATTGGTAGTCTAGCTTGTCTCTCGGTTGGTCAATTCAATTTGCTTAGCCAATTTAACCTAGATAGTGTTATTGGCCCACTTATTGGACAAAACGAAAGGGTTGAAACCGTGTAGGCCAAGGGATTCGAATTGAAGAGGCAAACTAGATGAAGTGAACTAATGAAGAGGGTAATCCAATCAAGATGGATGAGATGAGCAACCTTGGAAAGTCGATTGAACCGCTCAAGGTAGGCAAGTTGGGTGGATCAATTGGGCCAAGTGTGTTGAGTGGATCGATTGGGGCAAGTGGGTCAGATGAATCAGTTAGTTGTGAAGGTTAGGTCAATCAATGAGTTGGCCAAATTAGTAGAATTGGGTAGGTCAATCAGTCTAGATGACCATATTGAGCTAGGTCGAAAGGTGAAGATGGTCAAGTCGAGTGGAATTATCAAGTCAAGTGTGTAGGACCGTAAAATGCAACTTTCTTTTCTTTATAAAACCAAACAAAGATAGAGATATGTAAAGACAAGGTTGGTTTACTTGGTTTGTGGTCCAGCGACTATTATTTCAAGACTCACAATTCCTTGAATCGTTTCCGAATAGGTAATCCACTATAGTGTCTCCTTTCCAAAAATTTTAAGAGGAGGAAAGCTCGTACAATGAAGTGAGGATAGTAACAAGTTTACTAAACCTCTATTAAATGAAGTACAATAAAGTAAAGAAACCAACAACACCGAGATGTAGAATTGTGGTGTTGGTCATCAGAGAGTTTTGGCATATCAGCACTTGCACGAACATAGCAACAGAAAAGGATTGGAGAAAATTAATTATCCAGCCTCGGACCTTGAGGTTTCTTTTATAAATTTTTCATCCAGTCGACCAAACCACTTTTTAGTCGACCGATCTCCAGAAACTGCTTGGGTTCGTGTACAAATTCATGATTTACCCAGATATATCTTCTGCGAAGCCTACCTTATCGGTCAATGACCCTCTTGATCGGTCGACTAAACATTAGAATTTCCTTTATTGCTTGATCTGATCTTATCCAATTTATCCTTACCATATTTATTCGGTTGACCACCTAATATTCGATTGACTGATCTTTTGAGTTTCCTTTGTTAACTGATTCGATCATATCTGATCTCTGGTTACCAAATTTGTTCGATTAAGTGATCCTCATGATCGGTCAACTGTGTTGGAAATACAATCAAAGTCCTATATTGGAAATATATAAAAAAGTGTTGGTGCAACCTTAGGTCAAAGTTGACATGGTTGACCCGACTCGAGTTGACCTGACTCGAGTTGTATTTTGATGTTTGACGAGAATAGAAAAATTGTATCTTGATGTTTGACAAGAATACAAACTTGGGAGATTGTGGGTGCAACCTTCGGTCAAGGTTGACCTGGTTGACCCGACTTGAGTTAACTTGATTCGGGAAAAGTCCAAGTATGGAGACTTGGCACGGAAAAGTCCAAGCAGGGAGCTTGGCACGGGAAAAGTCCAAGTATGAAGACTTGGCAACGAAAAAGTCCAAGTATGAAGACTTGGCACGGAAAAGTCCTAGTGAGTGAAGCTTGGCAGTTTGGAAGTCCTGGTGAGTGAAGCCAGGCAGATGGAAAATCCTGGTGAGTGAAGCCAGGTAAAAGCCCTAGTGAGTGAAGCTAGGCAGTTTGGAAGTCCTGGTGAGTGAAGCCAGGCAGATTGGAAATCCTGGTGAGGGAAGCCAGGTGAAAATCCTAGTAAGTGAAGCTAGGTGAAAGTCCTGGTGAGTGAAGCTGGGCAAGGGAAAATCCAGATGGATCAAGGATGATCGGACATCTGGTGTTGGGAAGTCCAAGTAGGTCAAGGGAGTGACAGGATACTTGGCACGAAGGAGAAAGTCCGAGTGGGTCAAAGGGATTGACCGGACACTTGGCGGGGAGTCCTAGCAGGTCAAGGGAGTGACCGGATGCTAAGCATGATGTACCAATAGGTCAAGGTTGACCGGATGTTGGTTTGGAAGGCTTGGGACTTGGTTTAAATACAAAAGGTGTGGATTGATCGATGGATCGATCCATGATACATCGAGTTATCGACGGTCGGTGACCGATCGAACGATCGAGAGAGTTATTGATCGGTCCGAGACCGATCGAGACGAGACCAACTCACAGAGTTGGCTGATCGATCGGGACCGATCAGCCTAAGGCTCGATCGGTCCACGATCGAGTCCGATCGAGATGGAGATGGCTGATCGGGGGACCGACGCTAAGTCCCGATCGGTCCCATGACCGATCGAACACTCTTGGACCGATCAGGAGTGTGCCTGAGCCCTAGCCGTTGCGACACAACGGCTAGTTTATGTGTCTTCTTCGCAGGTTATATAACAGGTCAGGGCTCTGGCTGCTACAGTGCTTCTTCTTCTTCCTTCTCACTGCGATTTGAGCTTTGCTAAAGCTTCGTGTGAGCTTCCTCGACCGGTTGATCAGCTGCTGTTGGCATCGTGAAGTTTCTGCTTCATCAAGTCGACGAGAAGAAGGCAAGCAAACTTGGTAGAGTGTAGTTACATTCAGATTATCCATTGTTTCTTGTTTTATTTCTTGTACTCCTTTATTGCTGTTGCAAAAGGGATTGTGGCGAGGTTTCTCCACCCAGAAGGAGTTCATATTAGCCGGTTATCCGGGGTCTCATCCACCGACGGATTGATAGGCTTCGTCCACCTTACGGACACGCCGAGGAGTAGGAGTTTCATCTCCGAACCTCGTTACATTGTCGAGTTTAAGGTTTGCTATTCTTTGTTTCATTTCTACATTGTATTTCCACTGCGCTAACTAAAATTGTAGGAAGAAACGCGAATTTGGGGTCGGCTATTCACACCCCCCCCCTCTCTTGCCTCGACCGTCGATCCTAACAAAAAGATCATGGGGTTATAAGATAAAGATATCTCTATTGGTATGAGGCCTTTTGGGTAGAGCCCAAAAATAAATTCATGAGGGCTTAAAACCAAAATGGATAATATCATACTATTATGGAGATATCTGAAATCTTTTAGTCCTAACAATTGATATTAGAGCGAGGTCACTCTTCATCGGATTAACCCTCGAAAGAAGCACGAGCTAGAGCCATGATCTAGATCAAACCATGTGGGTAGAACCTTGACGAAGTAGGGGAGGCCCTGAGTAGGCCAATGGCATGATGCTTAAGGGGAGACCCTGAGCAAGTCAAAAGTGATCTAATGCTTGAGGAGAGGAGACCCTGAGTAAGTTAAGAGTGACCCGATACTTGAGGAAAGGTCCTGAGTAGGTCAAGAGTGACTCGATGCTTGAGGGGGGTCCTGAGTAGGTCAAGAGTGACCCGATGCTTGAGGGGAGGCCCGAATCATGAGAATAATGGTGGTCCTTTGTTTGAGAGGAGGATTGTTGGAAATACAATCAAAGTCCCATATTGAAAATACATGGAAAATATCATGGGCTTATAAGATAAAGATATCTCTATTGGTATGAGGTATTTTGGATAAAGCCCAAAAATAAATATATGAGGGCTTAAGCCCAAAGTGGACAATATCATATTATTGTGGAGATATCTGAAATCTTTAAGTCCTAA
Organism: Zingiber officinale; assembly: GCF_018446385.1. Classification (NCBI taxonomy): domain Eukaryota; kingdom Viridiplantae; phylum Streptophyta; class Magnoliopsida; order Zingiberales; family Zingiberaceae; genus Zingiber; species Zingiber officinale. Next base: position 43,016,541 of record NC_056002.1, on the reverse strand, counting down.
TAGACTGGACCTTTATTTCTTTCTTTGCTGGATTCGGATATGACATATGTTTATCTGCATGGATCGAGCGACCAGACCATAATGTTTTGTCGATCGAACCCTTCGGCCAACTGAGTTCTCCGTTTTCTACAAAAAAGAGTTACTGTTATGACCAAATGAATTTAGATATCTCCACAATGGTATGATATTATTCACTTTGGGTTTAACCCTTCATGGTTTTAATTTTAAATTTTATCCAAAATACCTCATACTAATAGAGATAATTTTTCCTTATAAGCCCATAATCTTTTCAATGTGTTTTCAATGTAAGACTTTATTTGCAACCCCAACAAGCCTTCCTCAAACAAAGGACCACAAGACCCCTCTCATGTAGAAAAACCTATTCATTTAACATCTGATCCTCAACCTACTAGGTCTTCTTACCCCTTGGTCATGACCTATTAGGTTTTCTTGCCCCTCGATCCACCCGACCTACTAAGACTTTCTTACCCCTCAGTCTAACTAACTTACTAGGTATAGCCGCAACTAGGGCTTCTTTGCTTAGTTGTCCATCAAGACTTTCTATTTGGTGTCTAGTCCTCTTAATATGGACATAAGAGCCCCCACTTTCTTTGTACGATGTTAATATTTTACTCACATATCTCAATTAGACTATAGATCTTGTGTATAGTTGACGGGTAGACCTTTTAGAAATCTAAGTTCTGATGCCAATTATTAAAACTGAAGGAATTTAGATATCTCCATAATGGTATGATATTGTCCACTTTGGTCCTAAGCCCTTATGATTTTATTTTTAAGCTTTACCCAAAAGAACTTAAACCAATGGGGGGATATTTTTTCTTATAAGTCCATGATCTTTTTTATGTATTTTTAATGTGAAATTTTGTTTACAACCTTGCAACTCCAATAGTTAGCACAATAATAATAGTAGTTATGCAAAATAAGATTAGAAACAATATAATTATGCATAAATGAGTCTAACAGTTAAGCCTGTCTGATCTTGACTTAGAAACTTCCTTTGATTTTTTAGTCAAATCAACACCTAAAGTTGTCCCAACTGGGACGTGTCCTTATGGCCTTCCATAACTAAAAGACCTCTCTATAACTTACCTTATTTACTTCTTAAACATCCTATCTGACTGACCTATTTGGACTTTTACTTTTTCTTTTTCTTAGTGTCAGATTAACCCAATCTATTAAGACTTTCTTACAATACTAAGTTAACACAATAGATAGAATTGTAAAGTGAAATAGTGTAAGAAACATATACTTTAGTCATCTAAATATGCTAGTCCTATCAACCATGCGCAGTCGACCAAAAATATTGTTTTAGTCACACTTTCTTGGAGTTCACTCCTCCAAAATTGTTGGCCCAGGTAGGCTGGAGGAAGGGGAGGTGAACTGGCTATTAAGAAAAACCTTCCTCAAACTTTTAACTCGGACTAGTAAAAAAAATAGAGTAAATGAACAAACAAAAAAAATGAGGCCAATAGAGTTACTTGGTTACAACTGAGAGGTTGTTAATCCAAGGCAAGTAAACACACTAAAGATCTCCTTCTTTGAAGGTGGAGAAACCTCTTACACTCGTTGAAAGCTCATAAAGTAGCTAGGAAATAAATACAGAAGTTGTTTTTCATTTCCTAGGTCCAAGGGTCTTTTTATAGCCCTTGGAAAGAGTTATCCGTGGCAAGAAGACACCTCCAACAGGCTGGAAGGCACCTCCAATGAGGCGCCAAAGGATAAATCTTTATCCTTTGGCAACGGCTAAACTCAGCCTGGTCATAGGTGCCTTCCATAAAGCTGGAAGGCTCTTTCATACTGTTCATCGAAGGCGCCCCTCCATCCATGGAAGGCGCCTTCCACAGTGAAGGTGCAGAGGCGCACGGAGGCGTCTTGAAGGCACCTTCAACTCCCTTTGAAGGTGCCTCCAACAGTATTTCCAGCCTTCTTTTTGCTCTTCTGTTGCTCCGATCACGTGGGTGATCTTGACCATCCGGGATAGAGCTCACCCGAATCCATTTCTCAGTCTTCTCCTCGAGTAGGCTTCCACTTCGGTTTCTCGTCTCTCAGAACGTCGCGCACGTCCCTCTTGCCCACCGGTGTACTCTTTCGTAGCACCTTGTCCCTCGGATATACCGAGCCCATCGGTTCCCTTCTTGTGTCATCCTTCTCGCTAGCTACGTTTTTCGCTTAACTTCTTGTGTTCTTAAGCTCCTATACACTTAAACACAAGGGTTAAATACTAACAGAACCTAACTTGACTTGGTTGATCACATTAAAACTACCATGGGGTACCAACAATCTCTCCCTTTTTGATGTGATCAAACCCAAGTTAAGTTAGGGTAATTAAAAAAAATTTCTAATTTTTGCAAGTAAAAAAATTGCAAGTAAGAAAATTTTTCTAAATAAAATAAAAACTTTTTTTTTACTAAAAAATTTTCAAGTAAAATTTTTTAACTTTTTTGCAAGAAAAAAATTACAAGTACCCTCTAGACTTGTTCTTCCCTACTCTCCCTTTTGATCACATTAAAAATGAGGTTCCTTTAAAAGTCTAAGAGTAAAACTAAAGAAATTTCTAAATATTTTAAAAGATAAGAATAAAAAAATATTTAATTAATTTTTAACATAAAATTAAGCCATTTTTATAATATCTAATTGTTTAACAGATAGTCAATTAAATATTTATTTCAATAATTGTCTTCCAGGTTATGGCGAGGCACTAGATCTTCGTAGATATTGGAACAACAACCACTTTCTAGACAAAGCCTCTTAAAGAAATTTATATTTAATTTACTCTGAAAGCTATAATTTAAAAATATTCAATCCAAATATGATTTTAGAACCCAATATTGGGTCTTTCTTACTGGGTTAATTAAAAATTTCTTAGGTATGAATTTCTATGAAATTTTCTTAATTTGACCCTTATGGTATTTAAGGTATCAATTCAACCTACTATATTTTCTAATATATTGAATATTTGAGCATGTGTGATTTTTTAAAGTTTCTATCTTTTTTTACAATTTTTCATTCTCAATTTTAATTTTATCAAAATCTTCTAATCGACAAGATTTAGCTAGTATTGATTTTAATTCCTTAACTTCTTTTTCTAATTTATAATAATTTTTTATTAATAATTTAATAAATTGAAATAACTTGTCAGAAGGAAGAGATCGTACCTGACTTACCTTGTCGATCCCGTGATCCGAAGCTCCCCCTGAAGTACTTCTTTCTTCCGATGTCACTCCCCCTTCATTGATGCTTTCGATTCTCATTTCGGATGAGCTTGCTTTGTCTCCTTCTTCTTAGTGACTTGCCACTAGCGCAAGTCCGGCGATGGCTTCAATTTTTTATTTGAACAATATTTCGTCCCACGTCGCCTTCATATTCTTGTACTTATTCGCTTGGGTTGGCTTCTTATTCTTGCTCTTGTCCTTGTCTTTCAATTTATGATAGTTATCTTTCACATACTCTTCTTCATTGCAGTGGTAGCATCTTATCATTCTTTTTCTACGCTACACTTGATTAAATCTTTTAGTTTTAAATAAATTTTTAAATTTACGTACCATCAGTTCTATTTCACTATCATCGAGAGAAGATTCTGTGTCTTGTTTATCCATCTTTGCCTTTAAGGCAATGTTATACTCCTTCTTCGAACCTATACATCTCATTTCATGGATTTCAAAAGTTGAAAATAATTCTTCTTAAGTAGTTGAATCTAGATCCTTAGATATATAATAAGCATCTACTAATGATACACATTCAGTATTTTTCGGGGATGTGTTAAGAGCGTACCTTAGCGAATCTCGGTTACTTACTTTTTCTCTGAGATTCGTGAGTCCAGTGATGAACTCCTTGATCCTTGAGTGAAGGTGTGCAATAGTTTCGCCTTCTTCTAGTTTGATGTTGTTGATCTGGTTTCTGAGCATATCTCGTCTCGCGAGTTTCGCCTCTGAGGTTCCTTCGTGTAGTTCCAGGAATTTCTCCTAGATCTCTTTTGTAGACTCGTAAGCTCCAATCCGATAGACTTCTTGTGGTGGTAAGATGCTTAGCAGATAGAATTCTGCTTTGCCGTTTGCCACAAGATCGGTCTGCTCCTTTTTGATCCAGTGGTATTTTTCTTTGCCTTCGGGTACTACAAAATAAAATTCTATTATTAAAAGAAAATCGAAATCAGTTTTGAAAAATACCGCCATCTTCTTCTTCTAGTTGGCGAAATCCCCCTCGAACTTCGGTGGGTAGATGTTTGATCCGGCCATATCGTATTCTTCATTCAGTAGTTAGTCTTTCTGAAAAGAACATGATTTTTATACCACTTGTTGGCCCAGGTAGGCCGGAGGGAGGGGAGGTGAACTGGCTGTTAAGAAAAACCTTCCTCGAACTTTTAAATCAGACTAGTAAAAAAAATAGAATAATTGAACAACAAAAATAAAACGAGATCAAAAGAGTTACTTGGTTATAACTGGGAAAGTTGTTAATCCAAGGTAAGTAAATGCACTAAAAATCTCTTTCTTTGAAGGCAGAGAAGCCTCTTACACTCGTTGGAAGCTCAGAAGTAGCTAGGAAATAAATACAGAAGTTATTTTTCATTTCCTAAGTCTATGGGTCTTTTTATAGCTCCTAGAAAAAGTTATCCATGATTGAAAGGCGCCTCCAGTAAGGTGCCAAAGGATAAAGCTTTATCCTTTGGCAATGGCTAAACTCAACCTGGTCGAAGGCGTCTTCCATTAGGCTAGAAGGCACCTTCATACTTATGATCGAAGGCACCCTCCAGCCATGGAAGGCGCCTTTCACAGTGAAGGTGCAGAGGCGCGCGGAGGACTTTAACTCCCTTTGAAGGCGCCTCCTGCAGTATTTCCAACATTCTTTTTGCTCTTCTGTTGCTCTGATTGCCTGGGTGATTTTGGCCATCTGGGATCGGGCTCACCCGAACTCATTTCTTGGTCTTCCTCTCAAGCAGACTTCTTTTTCAGCTTCTCGTCCCTCAGAACATCGCGCACGTCCTTCTCATCCACCGGTGTACTCTTTCGCAGCACCTCGTCCCTCGGATGCACCGAGCCCGTCGGCTCCCTTCCCGTGTCATCCTTCTCGGTAGTTGAGTCTTTCGCTCGACTTCTTGTGTTCCTAAACTCTTGTACACTTAGACACAAGGGTTAAACACTAACATGATCTAACCTGACTTGGTTTATCATATCAAAACTATCATGGGGTACCAATAAGAACTTCTCATTACATAGGGTTAATTCACTCCTCCTAAACTTCTCACTAACTAGGATTCACTCTCCTAGAGTTTTCCCTTTACTTGGAGTTCACTCCTCCAAGGCTTCTCACTACCTAAAGTTCACTCCCTTAAGATTTTTCTCTTGCTTGGAGTTCACTCCTCCAAAGTCTCTTACTATCTAAGTTTCACTCCCTTAAGATTTTTCTCTTGTCAAGCATCTGGTTATTTTTGTCCTACTTAGACTTTCCCTTTGTTAGTCATTTTGTCAACCTTCACCTGATTGTACTATCCCTTTGCTAGTCATCTGATCAACCTTAACCTAACTAGACTTCTTACTTGACTAGGTCAATCTTGATCAGACTCCATTAAACATATTGTCAAACAAACATCAAAAACCTAAAGATTGATTGCACAAACAGAGTGAATTAGTTAGGTTAGGTTAAGTGGGGATATTGAGTTCGACAAATTAGGTGGGATAATCACATTAGTTGGGCCCCATACAAATTAATCGGGTTGAACGAACTAAGAAAGCTATGCAAATGATTTGGATTAAGCTAATCGAGCTAACTAATCTGAATGAGAAGTTGCATAGATTAATTGAGCCAAATTAGATAATTGAACATAGTGAATTGACTATGCCAATTGAACCAATTAAGCTAAGAAAAGAAGTGCAGTTAGTAATGTTTACTGAACCAACTAGCTTACATTGATTGGGCAAATTGGATCGATTGAATGCGTTGAGTGAACCATCTAAATCAAGTATATATCATGTCACATGTGTTAGTACTTGTGTAAGCTAGAGGAGGGGGGGGGGGTGTAGATCTGATTGCTTCTTGTCATTGATTTGTGCTCGTTGTTGAATACACAACGGAAACGTGAATCAACTTTGACTCCACATGCACAACACTAAGATTTTACTTGGTATTCGCTTTCTTGAGGTGACTAATCCAAGGGTCCATTCCAATAATCACTTCCACTACGAACGCCCTCCTTCTCAGAAACTTTTCAAAGATGGAGAAGCCTCATACAAACTTGTTTTTACAAGAACAGAACAAGAAAAGCAAATACAATTACAAAAGAAATAAAAAATGACTTTACAATTAAGAATCTTGATTTGCTTACTCTTTTCTTGCTTTGGATTACCTCTTGGTAGTAGAAAATGGAGCAGCACTTTTTCTTCAAATCCTCAAGAACTGGCGCCTTCAAATCTCCACAAAATCCTCTTTTATAGGGTTGTATTTGGGCTAATTTTCACCTATCAATTGATTGATAGACTTCACCAATTGATTGCCATCATATTTGACCATTTAACTTGGAAAATGGCTATTTTTTTACCTTACCAATCGATTGATTGCTCTAAGTCGATCGAACCAATCAATTTGAAAGCATTATATTCGCACAGTGCCACTAATCGATTAATGAGACTCACTAATCGATTAGTATTGTAACGAAAACACTGCAATAACAAAATGAAACCCGGAACTGTAGCAACTCCAAAGTACTATAGCAAACCCTAATTACTATAACAAACCCTTGATTTTAGGGTTTAAAGAAACCCATTGAATTGTAATGACCCTAGTTACGGTAGCAAAAATCATAATTAACGTAGTAACCCCTAAAAAGATCTCAAAATTTCAATTTTGGGATTTAGAGTTCATCGGTTGATTGATACGTCTTACTAATCGATTAATACTCCTGTTTTAATTTTACCAAGTTGAATTTGTTAGGACTCATGTGAGATAGAGTGGGGTGAATAGCTTCGATCACTTCTTGTCGTTGTTTTGTGCTCATCATTGAATGTGCAGTGGAAACTTTGCTTCAAACTTGACTCCACATGCACAACACCTTAGTTTACTTAGTATCCACCTCCTTGAGATGACTAATCCAAGAGTCTACACTAGCGATCTTCTTTCATTATAAACTCTCTTCTTCTCGAAAAGTTTTCGAAAGTAGAGAAGCCTCTACAAACTCATTCTTAAAAGAACACAATAAGAAACAAGAAAACAAACACAAATACAATCTCAAAAGGCTTTACAATCAAAATCTTGCTTTCTTGATCTCTTATTGCTCGGAAATGCACCGGCTTCAAACCTCTTCAAAATCATCTTTTAAAGGCTGCTGCTCAGGCTAATTTCTTCTTATCAGTCGACTATAAATCAGTTAACTAATTTGATGAATTCGACCATTGAACCTGTAAAACAATTCTTTTTTTACCTATTTGACCATATTAGTCAACTAATTTTCTAAATTAATTGAATTGATTTGCTTCTAGATCAAATATTCATATCTTGTCAATCATGATCTACTTAGAATTTTCATATCTTGTCAAGTATCTGATCAACCAACTAATGATATTGATTAATTATCAAATATTCGATCAACCTTGACCTACTTGACCTTTCACTTGACCAATTAACATATTGATTGATTGTCAAGTATTTGGTCAATCTTGACCTACTTGACGTTATTGGTGCAATTTACATTAATGATCTAACTCAGATTTTAATGAATGATAAGTGGATTAAAGTTAGAGTGTTTGTGATGTATTTGCTTTACCAAATGTGCAGGAGCTGATAGGTCTGGAGGACTTGATACCAGGCTGAAATCCAGTTAGGTTCACAGGACCCGATAGCTGGTGTGAAATCCAGATAGGTCTACGAGACTCGATATCTGGCGAAAAGTTTGGTTAGATTTACGGGGCCTAACAATCGGTCGAAATCCAGTTGGATCTGCGGACCTAACAACTGGTGAGAAGACTTGGTGGGTTAAAGGCAAGTTAAGTAATTACAATTGGTAAGTAAAAGAAAAGCAACTATAGGAGAGATCCCATGAGGATGTGTTCCTGGTTGAGGAAACAGTATGCGTCGATCCAGCTTAGGTCTATTTGGGAAACCTAAGCTAAGACTTTGACTAAATCCTGATCTTAAGGAGATAGAATCTAATTACTAGTATTATCTTATTGTATTATACTAAATTTATTTTATAGGATAAATATATTTTGGTTGCCTGAACTAACTCTTTTTTGCAAGAAAGAAGAGGTTAAAAAAGAGTGTTCGGGTGCTCAGAAGGAATCCAGGCACCTCGACTCCGGGCAGTCGGAGTTGATCCAGGCACTCGAACCAGCTTCGTAAGCCGGGTGGCCAGGCACCCGGGTGACCCAAGCACCCGAAGTTAGTCTAGGCTCTCGGGCCAAAAAAATTCATCTAGAAGCTGAGTTAGAGCATGACAACTGACCGAACCCACGTTAACAGTCCAAGCACCTGGAGGAGGTCCGGGTGCCTAGAGGTGGATAAACTTCATAGATGAAGTTTTGACGAGAGCTAGCCATGTCAGCACAGTCCATGCACCTGGGAGGGGATCTAGCGCCTAGATTGGGCTATAAAAGAAGCCTTTGACTAGCAGGTTCAGAACATCAAGTGCTATGACTTTCATTCCTGCGCATTGCTTTGAAAAAGCTCCTAAGATGCTATAACATTCCTCTGACAACTAGCGATTATGTTCTTTTCATGTTCTCTATTGTCGGTAACCTTTTCTTATAGTTCTTGTACTTCAATTTTGTAACATTTCAAATTATTAGTGGATTACCTAAAGAAAGTACTCAACGAATGTGGGCCTTGGAGTAGGAGTCCTCGAAGGCTCCGAATCAAGTAAAAAATTACTTGTGCTAGCGCATGCTTGTCTTTTTCTTTCTAACTTCTTTCTCTTTATCTTTTTATCTGTTGCATAATCTTGACTTTTAAAAAAGTGAAAAACGCTATTCACCCCCTCCCCTTTAGCGTCTTTATGATTCAACAAGTGGTATCAGAGCCAAGTTGACTCTGAATTGGTGCAACCACCAATTAAGCAAGGGAGTGACATTCAAACTTTCTTTTAATCTTTTTTTATTTTGAGTTTTTCAATATAGTCCAAATTGGTGCAATTTCCTCTTTGGACAAGTCTTCTCGTCTCTTTCTGTAATATCTTGAATTGGTGTAACACCAATCAAGTTTTTCTTTTCTCCCACACTACTTACCCTAAGATCAAGTCTTGACAATATTTCCAAGTTTGTCTTTTAGAAATTAATGGCTCAAAATAAGGGACACAATACCATTTGTTCCCCTTCTTTAATGGGGATGACTTTCCATATTGGAAGAAGTGAATGGAAGTGTACCTGAAGACAAACTTCGATCAATAGTTTAACATCCGGAAAGGATACAAGACTTAAATCAACAACAACATCGGAACTCTGATGGACCTAAAAAATTAGAATCCAGAGATGAAAAAGAAGGTGCAAATCGACTTTAAAGCGTTAAACATAATCCAGTGCAGACTCACGAAAGAGGAACTGAACCGCGTTGGCTCATACGAAAATACAAAGGAACTTTGGGATAAACTCATCGAGTTACACAAAAAAAACAAATGATGTAAGGTAACCGAAAAGGATTCGCCTATGAATAAATTACTTAACATCAAAATGTAGGAATGAGAAAAAGTGACTTGGAACGAGTCATCTTTCGAAGAATTGGACAACGACTAATTGAAGCATCACAACTACCTCGCGCTGATAGCATCCGGATCGAAATCTGAAAGCGAGGAAGAATAAGAAAGAGTAAGAGATAAGAAGTTTTATTTGGTTACAACTAAGATGGTTGTTAATCAAAACAATTCAAAAGTTCCACTCACATATCTCCATTGACGAAAGTGAAGTAGTCTCTTACAATTGTTGAAAGCATGGAAGTAAAGAATAGAATTTGAATATAGTATATTTCATAAAATTTAAGAATCAGAGCTCTATTTATAGCCCACTGGTCAAAGTAGCTATTTGCTGATGTGGTAGCTCTCAGGTGCCTAGACTCGATCCAAGCATTTGGACCCAGTCTAGGAGCCTGGACCCAGTCTGGGCGCCTGGGTGTGGTCACCTCGATCCACTCTCCAATGGCTTCTTGATAAGTATTTATCAATTCCTGAGCGCCTGGACGCAGTCAAGGTGCTTGGAGTCAGTTAACATGGCTCCACACTACTCTTCGCTGCAACGGTTGCATGATGTGACCCAAAGGGATCAAGGCGCCTAGACCTAGTCAACTCAATAGTTGTCTTTGTTCCAATCACTTGGGTGATGTTCTGGTTGTCCAAAGTTGAGCTCACCCAAACATAACTCCGGTCTTCTCCTCAAGAAGTCTTCTTCCCTGACTTCTCGTCTTTTGGAAGTGTCGCACGCATCCTTCTCATTTGAAGGTGTACTCTTTCGCAGTACCTCATCCCATGGATGTACCAAGCTCGTCAACTCGTTTACCTTACCAACTTTCTCGCTAGCTACCATTTTTGCTTGACTTCTTATATTTCTAAGTCCCTACATACTTCGACACAAGGCATAAAAAATGCAGAACCTAACTTAACTCGGTTGGTCACATCAAAAATAATCCGAGGTACTTATAATCTCCCTTTTTTTATGTGCATCAACCCAAGTTAAGTTAGGGTTAAACCAAAATGAAATAATTTAAACAAGTAAATTTGCATTTATAACAGAAAATATAATTTGAAATAAAGTCAACAAAGTAATATAAAATTTTATACCTCTCCCTTAACTTATACCTTCCCCGTTAACTTAATCTTTCTAACTTTCTCCCTCTTTGATCACATCAAAATGAATGTTAGGAAAAATTATAAAAAATAGTTAGGAAAATATTGTAAATTTTTTTAGAGGTACAAAATAGATTTTTCAGTGATATGTATTTTTATCAAAATTTATTTTCATATAATTAATTTTTATCAATTAATTATCTATTTTTATAAAAACAATTTAAAATTTATTTTTAATTTTATAAAAATCCTAAATAATTTTTTTCCATATCAATCATAATTAATCTAAGGATGATAAAAAATTTTATACACAGAATATTTTTATTTTAATCATAAAATATATTTTGAAAAGATAAAGTTATTTGGAAAATGAAATATTTAAAAATAGTATTTGAGCCTTAAAATCTATCTAATTTTTCTACTTATTTAAAATACAATGGTAAGTTTTTGAAAATAAAGTTTTTCAAAATTAATCTCCAAAATGTTTTAAATTTTAAATTTTAGTTTTTTGATAAAAAATCATAAAAATATTAATTATTAGTCAAAAATTTTTGGAAATTTTTATATGAACATATAATTAATCTGTGCTTCACAAAAATAAATATTCAATAGAAAATATGAAAAGTGAGTATACGAACTAATTAATTTTTGTAAGCAATGTTAAAATTTAAAGTAAATTAAAATTTAAACATGCATAAAAATTAATTTTAATCAAATTAAGCATGATTTAGGAATCTAATATAAGTTCATATCTATTAGATTTATCAGAAATTTTCATAGAATATAATTCTTAGAAATTTTTACAATTTAACCCCTATGATTCCTAATATACTAATTAAGCCCTTTGTAATATTTAGAATTTGAAATTAGTAAAGAATTAGAATTTGAATTTGTAGAATTCTTTTCTAATAATTCTATTTTATCTTTTTGTTCAACATTTTCAACTTTCAATTTTTTAAAATTCTCTAGTAGGTAAGCATAATCTTTCTTTGAATTTATGTATTTCATCCTAGTTTTTTATAAAGATCTACTTTGCATTTTTATAGCTTCATATAATTGATTGAAGGGTAGAAACCTTATCTTATTTACCATATCGGACTTATAGGTAGATACTCCCCCTTCATCATTGCTTACTTTCAAAGTGGTTTCGTTGTCGTCTTCCTGGTGGTTAGCCATTAGTGCTAGTCTGACATACTCTTCGAGTTCAGACCCTTTCGATGATGACTCATCCCATGCCATTTTTCGATTCTTGTGTTTGAATTGCTAGCTCTATTGTCTTTTGCCTTGCTCTTTAATTTTGGACAGTCATCTTTGATCTGCTCTTCTTCTTGGAAGTTGTAGTATCGAACCTTCCTTTTTCTTTAAAGTAACTTTGTTGCCTATTTCTTATCAAAGTTATTAGTCTTAAAGAATTTTACTAAACTTCCTTACCACAAATGCTTCTTCTTCTTCGTCGAGTGAGGAATCTGATTCTGATTCGTTCTCTTGGCATTTAGCATTAGATTCTGACTTAGTTCCTTTTCTTTTATTAAATCTAAACATCTAGACTCATGTAATTTGAAAGTAGAAAAAATATTTTCTAATATACTTATATCAAGATCCTTGGATATGTAAAATGAACCCACTATAGATGTCCATTTGGGAGTTCTTGGAAAAGCATTTAACGCATATCTTAATGAATCTCGATTTGTTACCATTTCTCTGAGATTTGTGAGTTTGGTTATCAACACCTTGATTCTTGCCTGTAGATGAGCTATTGTTTCCTCTTTTTCCATCCAGAGGTTGTTGAATTGGTTTTGAAGCAAGTTCCATCTCGCTAGCTTAGCCTCCGAGGTCCCTTTGTGAAGCTCCAAGAACTTCTTCCAAAGCTCTTCAGTGGAGTCATAGGCGTTGATCTGATTGATTTCTTGTGTGGTAATATGGTTACCAAATGGGATTCTACTTTTCCGCTGGCCACGAAGTCATCTTGCTCCTTTTTGTTCCAGAGATGTTCTTCTCTTTCATCGCCATGGTGATCTCTGGGCGCTATAAAATCATATTTGATAGTTAATAAAATTTCAAAATTAGTCTTAAAAAATATCTTCATTCTCTTTTTCCATGTGGAGAAATCTCCTTCAAACTTTGGCGGGTGAATGCTTGCTTCGGCCATCTTCGTGCTACTTCAATTGGCGATTAGTCCTTTTGAGGTGGTTCCTTTTGAGGTGGTTAGACTCTAATACTAATTGTGGGTCTAGGTAATGCTAGCTAGAGGGAGTGAATAGCCTACATGTACATTTTAAAACTAATCTCTTGCTTTTTATTTAGTAAGGACGCACTGTTAGTTTAAACAAAACAAATAACAAAAAGAAAGAGTAAGAAACAAGAAGTTTTACTTGGTTACAACTAGGATGGTTAATCCAATGCAATTGAAAAGTTCCACTCACATATCTCCTTTGACGAAAGCGGAGTAACATCTTACAATCGTTGAAAGCACAAAAGTAAAGAATAAAATTCGAATATAGTATGTTTCATAAAATTTGAGAATCGGGGCTTTATTTATAGTCTATTGGTCAAACTAGTCGTTTGCTAATGTGGCAGCTCCCGGGTGCTTAGACCTGGTCTGGGTGCTTGGACATGGTCGCCTTGATCCACTTTGCAATGGCTTCTTGATAAGTGTTTATTGATTCTTGAGCGGCTGGATGTGGTTCGGGCACCTAGAAGCAGTCCGAGCACCTAGAATCGACTGACGTGGCTCCATGCAAATCCTCTTCACCGCAATGGCTATCTGATGTGGACAAAAGGGATCTGGGTGGCTAGACCTAGTCTAGGTGCTTAGATATAGTCAACTCAGTAGTTGACTTTTGTCTGATCACTTGGATGATGTTTCGGTCATCTAAAGTTGAGATCACCTAAACCTAACTCCGACCTTCTCCTCAAGCAGTCTTCCTCCCTATCTTCTCATCCCTTAGACAAGTCACACGTGTCCTTCTTATCCACCAGTGTACTCTTCGATAGTACCTCGTTCCTCGGATGCATCGAGCCAATCAACTCATTTCCCGTGCCAACCTTTAAGCTAGTTGTGCCTTCTGCTCGACTTCTTATGTTCCTAAGTCCCTACACATTTAAACACAAGGTATCAAAAATGCAGAGTTTAACTTAACTCGGTTGATTATATCAAAGCTAACTTGGGGTACTTACACATACATTAAATGCACAACTTTTCAAAAGAAAATTCATCAAACTTAAATGATACATGTATAATATAACATGTATCAATCTTAAACAACATATATCAAAATTAACAATACATTATCAGGTCAAGATGAAGGTATGATATGATATCATGATATATAATAAAGCACACAAGCATGATAATTATAGCACAACGAAAATACTTAAATTTTTCATCGAAGTGTCATCATATAATCATCATGCCAAATACTCGATTTAACATAGGTAACCTATCTACCTCGAATCCAAGAACCCACATTTGGCACACTTTTGAATTATATCCTATTTGTGTCAATTTTATCAATTTAATGACTCAAATTCTTTTATTGGCATCCTATTAAATCCTCAAGGATAAAAAATAAAATCTTATTCTCATAATATCACAATGCCTTAAAAATATCCTAAAATATCAACTTTTTCATAGTTGGGTTAACTACCCTACTAATCTAAGTTGGCACACACTAAACTAATTTAGTGTGAAGGAACCACACTCTCAGGAACTCAGTAAATTTTAGAGCTCCTTGGATGTACTACGCATTCACCAAGGATAACCTTAATAAATACCTTCCTGATGACTCTCCTAGGCTTCTTAGAAGCCTTGATCATTATAGTCTCATCACGATCGACACTAGGGATGACTTTTCTTACCACCTTGACTTTACTCCTAAACCTAGAGTTTGATCCACAATTATATGGAAGTCTATGGTATGAGGATACATTTTCATTTGACTTAAATTTGTATCTCAAACCTTTCTTACCCTTGGATGGTTCTTGTCTATCTAATCCTAGATTTTTTTTCTTAGACACTTTAACCTTATTTATCATATTTTTTAGGGTCATCTCCAATTGATCAAGTCTTGATCTCAAAACTTGATTTTCTTTTTCCAAGACATAAATTCTTGATTGTCCATGTCTTTCTTGATTAATTTACTTCCTAGACATGTGTCTAAACTTCTTTGAGTTATTGCGTAAATTATTTTCTACCTTCCCATCCTACATGGAATAGGTCTATTATGGAATACCCTAAATTTTTCTTAGGTCTATCACAATTCTTATTTTCATGATAATTAGTATTAAGACAATAAAATTTATTTCTAGATTTCCTGTTATCATTGTTGGTGCAATTAAGTACCAATGGTATAACTTAGATTTTGATGAATGATAAATAATTTAAATTTAGATGTTGTGTGATCTAATACTGTTACCGAGTATGCAGGAATTGACGGATCTAGAAAACCTGACACTAGACTGAAGCTTAGTTAGGTTTGATGACCTGCTAATTGACATAAAGTCCAGATAGATTAAGGTGTGACCTGATATTTGGTAGGAAGTCCAGCTAAGTCTACGAGATCTGACAACTGGCTAAAGTCCAGTTGAGTCTATGGACCTGACAACTAACAGAAAGACATGGTGGATCAAGAGGCAAATCAAGTGAGTGCAAATGGTAAGTGAAGGTAAGTAACTAGAGGAGAAATCTAGTGAGGGCGCGTTCCTGGTTGAGAGAATAATAGACGTTGGTCTAACCTAGGATTTTAGCAAAACTCAAAGTCAAGACTGGGCAGTTCGGAAACTATTAATAATATTACTACTATTCTTTCTATGTTATTACTTGTCGTACTAACCTTGTGATGCAGGAGATCAAGAAGCTAAAAAAAGGGGTCCTCCAAGTGCCCGAACAAAAGTCTAGGTGTTTGGAGGTCTGGGCACTTGGAGTTGGTCCAGGCGCTCGGTAAGGGGTTGAACCAAGCAGGCATCTAGCTGAGGTAGCACACTCTGACTGGTTGACATACGTCAGTGTCCAGGTGTTCGAACTAGTCCAGGTGCCCAGAGATGGATAAATTTGCAGAGATAGAACTTCGATAAGGGGTAGACAAGTCAGTTGTCGGGAACTGGGATCAGGTTCATGCACCTGAATCGAGTCCAGGCGCTCAGATCGGGTTTAGATGCCCGGAGGTGGATAAGTCAACAAAGTCTTAGGATCGGATAGGCCTCGTTGGAGGCACCCGGGGGTGGTTTGGGCACCTAGAAAGGGCCAATGATAAGGACTTTGTCCAGAAGCTTCAGATATCATTCACTCTAACTTTTGTACTCGGATGTTGCTCCAAGAAAACTCCTATGACATCAAAAGGTTGCTTTCAACAACCAACGATCAAGCTTCTACTCCTTTTTATTATCGATATATTTTTATTCACTTGCATTATTCTTAAAATTGTGTAATATTTTGAGCTTATAGTGATTTCCCATTGATAGGTCCAAGGGACCTAAGTGTTGGAGTAGGAATTATCGAAGGCTCCGAACCAAGTAACCAACTACGTCCTTGTATTTTGTTCTTCTTGTGCTTTCATTTGTTGTATTCATCTGCGCACTTTCTTTTAAGTTTCAAAAAAGATAAAGCATCTTTAAAATACACATGATTCTCTCCCCCCCCAACGTGCTAACGGTCCTACAATCATGATGTAAGGAAATGTCATTATTAAATAGTACCTTAGGTTTGCTCTTAGGAACTCTCCCTTGATTTAACCTTTCTTCTTTATTCTTACATGAAAGTTTCTTCTTTGGACATTGATTTTGGTAATGTCCATTTTAATTACATAAGAAGCACACAATGTACTCTTTACTCTTTCGCACCAAGAATTCGGCTTCCTTTGATTTCTCCCTTTCCTTGGATGTCATTTGAGCCTTCTTCTTTGTTAATTATAGATACTTACTTTTGTTGTATCTATTCTCCCTACACTTAGAATATATAATATTATTTTTATCTTTAATGCATAAAATTGATATACCTTCCCGAGTTGAGCTATCTCCACTGATAGAAATGGTACATTCTTCTTCATTTTGCTCTAGATGTTGAGGGGTTCTCTCATTTCAATGTCAATGGTCTCTCCTCCCCTGGCCCTCAATCCTTGAGGTAGAGGTTTCTTCCATCTCATCCGATGTATAGCGTCTTTTAACTTCCGAATCCTCAATTTCTTAAGTCATTGAGTCTCTCTCCTTAAACTCATCATCTTGTGCCAATAGGGTTGGATCTTCATGAAACTTGACCAATTTTCTCAATAGCTCATTTCCATCCATGTAATTTCTTAATTTACACAAAATATCATTAGACACTAAATTAGTTAAAATCTTAGTTATCTTATCATGAGTCTCAGATCTCTAGATTTGCTCCTTCGAAGAGGTTTTCTTTTTCTTTTAATCTTTTGGAGCTTCAAATCCTTCTATTATAGCAAACCATTGCTTTATATCTATCATAAGAAAATTTTCCATCCTTTCCTTCCAATGATCAAAACCTCCTAATCCAAAAGGAGGTGGAACTCTAATGTCGTATCCAAGTCCATCTTCGAACTCTAGTTGATTCCTTCAAGATCTAATACTTTATCTTCTACCTCTAGCTTTTGTGCTTCGACAAAGGTTAATCCGATGAAGATTTGTCATGCTTTGGTACCACTTATTAGAATCTTGTGAGCTATTGATCACTGTCTCAACTGTGGACTCATCATTTGAATGTGCAACTGAATACTTAAATCAAACATAACGTCACATGCACAACACCTTGGTTTTTTTTACTCGGTATCACCTCTTAAGGTGACTAATATAAGGCCTAGTCCCAGTGATCAACCACTACTAAATTTTCTCCTTCTCAGATACCTTTCAGATGCGGAGCTACCTCTTACAATAAGTTTTCACAACAATATAACAAGAATATGAAATACAAAAGAAAATACATGAAAGTAAACTACTTTACAAGAATCTTTCGTTGGATGTTTTCTTGTTGTTTGGAATTATCTCTTGATGGTCTAGAAATGCAGCAGCACATTGTACTCAAACATCTAAGAATAGGCACCTTCAAATCTTCATGAAACTCTCTTTTATAGGGTTGCATTCAGGCTGATTTTTACCTAACAATTGTTTGTTTACCTTCACCAATTGATTGCCATTGAATCCAACCATTTAAAACTATAGAATAACTTTTTTTTACCCGAGCAATCGATTGCTTAACATCACCAATCGATTAGCAACCATTAGTTGAACTGGGAAATCTATTCGAAAATGTTTTGTTCACTGCTACAGTACTAGCAATTGATTGTTGGTAGTTGATTATTGCATTCCAACAATTGCTGAAAGTTGATTAATGTATTTTAGCAATCAATTGTTGAGTTCCAACAAACACCTTTTACACCCTCAAACCATGAATTTGGAGTTTTGGAGTTTATTGGTTGATTGATACATCTTGTTAATCGATTAATACTCCTATATTAGCCTTACAAAAGTTGTATTCTCGTCTTGCCTAATATCCGGTTGATCTCAACCTATTAGGATTTCCTTTGGTAAGCATCTAATTAACCATGACCTTTAGAGACTTTATCATTTGCCAAACATCCGGTCTTTCTTGACCTGTTTAGACTTTCTTCATTGCTAATTGTCTGGTTTATTGTTGACCCACTTAGATTTTTCTCATGCCAATTTCCCTGTTGGAATTCCAAATGACAAGTATCCGGTCAACCGTGACTCATTTTAATTTTCCTCTTGCTAACTCTTTGTTAGACTTCTGATAACTAAGTGTCCGATCAACCATGATTTTTCTCTTGCTAACTTTTTGTTAAACTTCTGACCGTTAAGTATTCAGTCGACCATGACTCACTTGGACTTTTCATATCTTGTCAAGTATCGGGTCAATCTTGACCTCTTGACTCTTGGTGGCAAAAGATCATACACTGACCTTAAACACCCCACACTACCGGTCCCACATTCATTTATAGAGAGGTAAATCTTGGATCATTTTTTTTTTTGCCTTTTGAACAGAGACCATTGAATGGGAAAAGGAGTGCAAGGTTGACCTTTTTACTCTTGCTCAACCAACTAATGATATTGATCGCCTATCAAATATTCAATCAACCTTGATCTACTTGACCTCTCTTACTCCACCAACTAACATATTGATCAAATATCAAAACTCTAACTTAAGTCAACTCGAGGTTGGTCAACCTTAACCGATTGCACCAATAAATGTAATAAATCAAATTGATTAGGCAAATAGAGCACTTCAAAAGAGACTTGTTGATCGAAAATTTTAGATAAATAAAAGGATTAAATACATATTAAATTATTATTCTAATAATTATACTATTTTATTATCATGATTAAATAAAAAGATTACAACTAATTATTTATCTTTTTCATTCTTTCTTTTTTCTCCTAGTTTAATTTTTTATTTTAATTCATTTAATCATAAAAATATGCAATCATACTTTTACTATCCAAAGTGATGGATATCGTTAATTAGATTAGGGATGATAATGAGAGGAGATGGAGCAAAATCTCAATTTCCATCCTTCATTTTACATATGAATACGAATGATCTCGACAGAGACAGAGCAAATTATCATCCCTAATTTGGATACCCGAGCTATGATGGATTGTTCCTTGGTCTCCTAGTTAAGTAGTCCATTCCAATGCATCCCAAAAATTATTTTTTCTTCTAAGCAAATTAACAAGTGTCATATTCTAAAATATACAATAAATATAAAGGAAAAAAACAATAAACAAATTTATATTAAAAACCACAATATAAGTTAAAGGTACCTAAACCACCATGCTTGATTAATCAATGTATGATTAATTCAAAGTATTGATTGTACATTGAAAGATGCTTAAGGTGACACCCATCAATCATAGCCTCTCTAAATTATTGTCCTTGTTAGGATCCATGAACACTTTGTTGCTTTGGACTTTGTAACAATTAAGAAACCCTACTTTTTGACAAAATGCAATTTAATTAGGTGGGGCATCACAATTAGACAATTATTGGTATATGTAATTTCACTTAAGTCTAACCCTAAGCCTAAGTCTAACCCTAAACCCTAAACTTCACACGTGTTTGAACGAGTCTTAGATTACCAGTTTATTGGTCGGAGGAATGGACTATTTGGTCTGATGAATGGATTGATAAATTTAGATTCTTGAAAAATAAATAGAAAAAAAAAGCTCAAATAAATGCTTCAAAATTAGTATAATTTATGAGATTTTTAACAATCAAATTTGCCTTTTAGGATGTGTTGAACTAAATAGAAAATAAATGAAATTGATATTCTAATTAAGGAATGTGTCAATAAGGAATAAATAGGAATATCTATTTTTTTTATTTGGTTTATGGAATATAGAACATGATAAATATTTCATCTAAATTCATATGTTTATCTAAATTTTAAATTAATGTTTTAATTATTAAAAACTACTTGAAATTTTAAAAAGAAATATAAAACCCCCTAAATTTTTAAGATGCTATTTTTTGAACTCAAACTTTTAATTATTTTTATTTATTTTTGTTTTAAAAAAAAAAGCATGATAATCTTGAGTCATCTGGTGGAAAAGGTGAAATCATCATCTTAAAGATCCATTTAGAACAACCCCATATATTTTATTCAGTTTTAGTGTCATTCTAGACGAGGGATAATCTTGAGTCATCGTTTGATATAAAAGGAGTGTATGTATGAGATATTTCCATTATAAAAGCTTGACCTCTTGTTAGCTCAACTTGTGGGAAAATGTATTCTCTGGATGTCTCGATTCAGAAGCTTCTCGAACTCTATGACTCTATGGATCCATAAGATGCTTGGATTAAGGGAAAATGTCCTTTGATGTTAAAGACCGTGCCCAATGCGAGAGTGAAGGGTGTGTTACATTGTACTTATATTTTATCTTTGTAACAACTAACTTAAAATTATTGTCAGATATAAAAATAATTACCTAGAGGGATTTTTGTTAAGTTATGCCACACTGCACATTTGATTTGAGTCGGACATGCATCGAGTTTTAAACTTGTGTATTGAGGACTACCCTACAATTGATATAGTTAGTGTATCGACATCTTGGATTTGTTATATTTCTTAAGAAGAAATTTAATTCCTTAACACTCTAAAAAGCAATTCACAATGTATCATTTAACTTCAACCATGTTGGGAAATTATTAGTATAATCATCTTCGGATCAAGGTTGGCCAGTTTAACTAAGCTCAAATAAATTCGAGCTTGAGTTTCGATTTTTAAACAATATGTAAAGAAGAGGTCAAGTATGTCAAGGTTAATCGGATACTTGACAATATATAAAAGATAAGTCAAGTAGATCATGGAGGACCGGATACTTGACTGGAAAAGTCACAACTGGAGGTTAGGCAAGACAAAGTCCTAACTCGAGGGTTAAATAGGGGAAAAGTCCTAACTGGAGGTTTGGTAAAGTAAAGTCCTAATGGGTGGTTAGGCAAGGCAAGTTCTAACTCAAGGGTTAGACAAGAGTAAAGTCCTAACTGAAGGTCAGATAAAAGAAGCTCTAAGTAGGTCAAGGAGGATCGCACGTTGGCAAAGGAAAGTCCAAATGAGTCTGGGAGGACTGAACATTGGCAAAGGAAAATATAAATGGGTCAAGGAGGACTGCGCTTAGTGATCGAAAGTCTAACAGAAAGTTGGCAAAGAGAAAGTCCAAATGGGTCAAAGGTCGACCAGATACTTGGTGAGGAAGTCCCAACAGGTCATGGTTGACTGAATGTTGGGTAAGGGAAACTCTAGACTTGGATTAAGCAAATTAGGATTGGGCAATCGATTGGGGCAATCGATTGACCCTAAACTAATCGATTAGGAGGTTCTTACGAAACACAGAAAGGACCCAAATTAATTGGTTAATCGATTGGGCCGAGCCTAATCAATTGGATTAATCGATTAAGGCCAAGAGTTTCACGAAGAGAAATTCAAAAAAATAAGGCTAAATCGATTGACCCAATCGATTTAGCCTCTTCTAATTGATTGGTCAATCGATTGGATAGTGTTTTGTCGTGAGGAAGAAGAATCAATTGAGGCAATCGATTAAGAAGTCTTAATCGATTGAGCTAATGGATTAAGGCCTTTTCACGAGAGAATAGAGGGTTGTGGAATCGATTGAGTAATCGATTAAAGCTTTCTGAATCATTGGAATGGCTCAACAATCCATTAGGGATCGAAAAAGAGCCATTCTGCGGGTGCGCGAATGGTTAGATGATGTCGTAATTGATTAGGGAAAAGCTGAATCGATTGGGAGGCATCGAGTGAACCCCATAAGAGGATTTTCATGAAGGTTTGAAAAATACTCTCACACATCTTGACCGCTTGTTCTTAGGTGTTTGGAGAAGAAGTGTAAAATACCGAAAGTAGGCGAATATTAATAAGAGAATTTTCCGGAATTTTTGGATATTTTTCGGAAATTTTTCGGGGCTCGTATGGACGAGTTAACGGGGATAAAATTTAGGTCCTAGGAAAGCCTGTTGGGGCTACCCTATTTAAACGAGGAAAAATTTATTTTCTTTTCCTTTATTTATATCTTTTCTTTTCCTTTTTATTTTATTTCTCTCGTTTTCTCACTCGCCGATTTCCCTCCTTCTCTTCCCTGTGCCCGACGCCTCCTCCTCGTGCCGATCTTGCCCTAACCGCCGTCTCCTCTTGGGGCGACGGTTCCTTGTCTCGCAATTTAAGCCGTGCCGAGGGTTCTAAGCATTTTCTTCTCCTTCTTCCCGAGCTCTGCCACTTCGCTGAGAGACGGCGTTGATCGCCATCCTCCCGGTCCTTCCTCCCTTTTCTTCTTATTCTTCGATCGTCGGCCGCCATCGCCTGTGCCCTAGCACAAGCCACCACCGGCCGGGCTGCGTACCTCTCCCTCTCGAGTCACTCCGGCCACAGGAGTAAGAGCCGGCCTCTCCACGCCGAGCTCTAAGTTTTCAGCGCCGACCACCGTCGGCCATATCTTCTCTTATTCCCTTACTGTGTCGTGCCCTAGTTTTGGGTTTGCATCTGCCGCCGCACTTTTGCACAGTGCTGCCGTCACTTGACCTAGCCAGTCATCAGGAAGTTTGCTGCCATCGTCAACGAAGCCTTGGTCACCTACTCAAGGTGTTGTTCCACCGCCGGCTAAATTTGGTTTTTCTGATCAGTTGAGTGTCAACAGAAGCTTGGGATTTAGGTATGAAATGTTGGGCTTCAATTTGATTCATCTTGCAATCTTGAGATGTTGATGCAATGTATTAGCATAACATGTGTTGTTTGGGCAATAACTTTGTGATCCCCAGCAGCGGCTCTGATCTTGTTTCAGCAGCCAACATCTTTGATTTTGGATCAACAGTGATACATACGAATTGAGGTAAGGAGTAGGGATTTGATGCATGATGTAGAGGATTGTTAGATTGGTAAATACATTGAATTAGGTTGGAATTGGATTATTATGATGATGGATATGAAATAGGTTTATGGGTTGATATTGGAATTAAGGATGAACTTATTATTTAATTGGATTAGAATTTAGTTTGGCTAATTGTTGTATGATAGAATTAACTAGACATTCTGTTGGATACAGGACTTTGATGCGAGACGAGTATCTCGATGTCGGATTTGGACATTTCTATTGAAGGCGGGTACTTTTGACTTATGTCATTTGATATACATAGTAGTGAATTTAACAAGTTGCATTAATTATGTCCTTTATTTGTTTCGGTTAGTCACTACCCAATATCTGATACATGATTGATTGATTACTTGATTTGCATCCCATGTATACTTTATTTGTTTATACATGCTTATAGGGGGTAGTGATATACCATGTTCAGGACCTAGGTTTTTATACCTTCTGTGTACCTTTGATTCGATATGATTCGTTGACCTAGGGTGCACTTTTCTATATATATGGATTAGGTCAGGATGTTTTTATGGTTATTGCCATGCACCATTTGCATGATTGCATGTTGTGCGATAGTCCGCTCCATTATTGTTGAGCACATCGCCAGTTACATGGATCTTCACACACCACCACTCATGGGTTAGTGGTCGATTCAGGCAGAGTGTGTTGCAGCAGGGACTCTGTTAGACACCGTTGGCCCGCTTATGGGTAGTGTGACACAACGTGTTATCCGGTAGGGATTCCTCCCCGTCATCGTGTACCGGGAGTTGAGAGCATTGCGCTCTCCCATTTATGATTTGGGGTAGGAGGATAGGTGTACTCTGACAGCATCCCGTCCACTCGGTCACTCATCAGGAGTAGTGACGACAGAGTGCACGGTTGTCACAGCCCTACCCACTCGGCCTCACTATTGTGTGAGATGATCGACTGGCGTCAGGGGTGACCAGGACGCATCATTGACATCATATGCATGATGCATTTATTACTTGTGTTTGTGTTTGCTGCATTTATATGCTTCATATTGTTTGGATACCTATGTTTGACATGCATACAGGATTTCCCTATCCCTCGGACTGTTTGACCTTATACTCAGGTCCTGGTTAGTACAGTTTCTCTCCTGTTTACTTCAGATGCATTTTTATCTTTCTTATCAGGAGACTGTACGAATGATTAGTGCTAGGTGTTATTAACCTACTTTGTATATCAGTTGTACCTGCTGAGTGTTGGACTCACCCCGCCTCCATTGTTGTTATATTTCAGGATGATGCTGTCAGGAGAGAGTTCCAGTTGCTAGTCCCCTGCAGACCACCAGCTGTAGTTGTCTTTTGGTTTTGTTTTGTTTCTTATTTGACTATGTTTGGACTTAGTCTTGTGTTGGTTTTACTTATGGATTTTGTATGGATTCTTATCGTTGATGGTTTTGGTATGATTTGATTTTATTCTACTACATGCCTGCCTAGACTGCATGTCACGCCCCAGAGGAATCCCTGTCCGAGAAAATTTCGGCAGCATCTCCCCTGTACGGTGGACAATCTGAAACTTTTCTACATCCTCACATACCTCAGCCACAGGCGGCTGGAATAATAAAAACAATAAAAATACATCCACACATTCCACGCAGTTTATATAACAAGTAAACAGAAAGATAATACCCTGACTCGAAATCAACCCTACTCCACTACACTCGTAAAGCTTAAATCCGATGAACCCACCTCTTCTGCCGTCCAGGCAGGCATGTAGTAGAATAAATCCAAATCCAAATCCATCGACATAATAAAATCCATACAATGTCCATAAGTAAAATAATCCAAAACATAACAAGTTCAAAACAGTCTAGAACAGAAAAGAATCCAAAAGAAAACCAATCATATCCTCGAGGTCGGTAGGGACCAGCAACTGGAACTCTCTCCTGACAGCATCAACCTGAAAATATCAATAATGGAGGCGGGGTGAGTCCAACACTCAGCAGGTACAATTGATATGCAAAGTAAAGAAATAACACCTAGCACAAATCATGCGTACAGTCTCCTGATAAAAATAAAGATAAATGCAAACCGAAGTAGACAGGAGAGAATCTGTACTAACCAGGACCCGGTATAAGGTCAAACAGTCCGAAAGGTATAGAAGACTTGTATGCATGTCAAACATAGGTATCCAAACAACATGCAACATATAAATGCAGCAAACACAATCACAAACAATAAATGCATCATGCATATGATGCCAATGTCATGGTCACCCCTGCCGCCAGTCAGCCAACTCATAACAAAAGTGGGGCCGAGTGGGTAGAGCTGTGACAACCGTGCACACTGCATCACTACCCCTGATGAGTGACCGAGTGGACGGGATGCTGTCGGAGTACACACGTACTCCTACCCCAAATCATAAATGGGGGAGCGCAATGCTCTCATCTCCCGGTACGCTATGATGGGGAGGGATCTCTAACGTGCTACACGCTGCGTCACACTACCCATGAGCGGACGAACGGAGCACCGGAAGAGCCAAACTGACGTGCTACCACGCTGTGTCACGCTACCCATGAGCGTCACAACGGAGCACCGAACAGTGATGAAACTGGCAATGTGCTCAACAATAATGGAGCAATCTATCGCACAGCATGCGATCATGTAAATGGTGCATGTCACTAAGCATGGTAATATACTAAACCAACCTCTGGACATATAACAATGGGCACCATAGTGAATAAATCATATCAAAATATACTGATCAATAAGGTATCAAACCTAGGTCCTGAACATGTGAAACATGGTTATATCACTACCCATGAGCATGAAAAATCAGGTACGAGATCAATACGAGATGCAAACAAACAACCAATCAAACATGTAACATTTATTGGGCAGTGATTAACCGAACAAATAAGAAACACAATTAATGCAACATGTTAATTTCATTACTAAGCATATCAAAGACAATAAGTCAAAAGTACCCGCCTCCAATAAGAAAGGTCCAATCAGTCCAAATCCGGACGTCGAGAAACTCGTCTCGCGTCAAGGTCCTGTGATAAATCCTACAATTTAGCTAAGTATAACAAATAGCTAAATAAATTCCTAATCCATCGACCATCTAGGGTTAGTTTCATCAACCCTAATTACACCATCAATCAAAATCAACCAACATATTTGATTGTATTCATTAAGCCTTACCTCTGGATCAAACAAAAGGTAGATCACAGCGGTTAGTGCTCTCTCTCCAACAAGATCTGCAAAGGAAGTCACCATATAAGGTCTACACAGGATTTAATATATTTAACCCTATGCTTACATAACAAATGTAATACCAATAACTCAGACCATCAAAATCATCCAATTCATCTTCCCAAACTCACCTCAACAGATTCCAAATTCTTCAGCCGAGACCTCCTTGCTAAAGTTTTCCCCACAACGCACAATGCTTGGCTAGAAACTCTACCTCACAGCCGTGATTTTTAATCCACAATAGGGAAAATTCTTCACTGAACAGATCACATATGAAGATCAATAATGGAGATTATTAATTCAACAAGGCATTCAAATATAACCTACTTCCATAATCCATCTACTAACCTTACTGATCTCCAACACCTTCAATCCGTGACCTAGCCACAAGAAAGGTGGAAGACAAAAATCCTCAGAGCCCTACTATCCCGTTCACTCCAGCGGTCGGAGGACTAGGGCACAGGGAAGGCAGCCAAGTCGGATCTGATGGTTGGCGCGACTCTGTACAATGACATCTCTCGGTTCCCAGCGATCTAGGGTAGAGTGGTGTTGAAGAAAACCTCGGCGGAATCACGCAAGAAGAGAGAAGATCGGCGTGTTCCCTTGAAACTCTCGGCTGGTTTGAGAAGAGCTCAACGCCGGTGCTAGGGCACTCCTCGGAGGGGTAGCCGGCGATGGTGCTAGGGCAAAAGGGTGTCATCGCCGTGAGAGACAAAGAGTGCTAGGACACATGCGCGCCGGCAGTGGATCAACGCTGCTCGGTTCGGCCTCCGGTTGTGGCGGCGCTTGGTGCGGCTCGAGGAAGAGAAGAAGGAGAGGAAGGAATCGGGAGAGGAAGTCGGTGCGAGGGAGGTTTAGGGCATGGTCCTTGGCGATGAGATGAAGAGAAGGGGGAAGAAGGAACCGCCGGCCCGGCGCCGGTTAGGGCACAGAGGAGAAGAAGGTCGCGGCGAGGAAACGGGCGCGCTTGGAGAAGGCGTCGAGCACGAGAAAAAAAATAAGAGAAAAAGAAAAAGAAAAGAAAAGAAAAGAAAAAGGGAAAGGAAATAAAACTTTTCCTCATTAAAATAGGGTAGCCTAAACAGGCTTTTCCGGTCCCCGTTTTTATCTCCGTCAACTCGTCCGTACGAGTTCCGAAAAATTTCCAAAATTCCGAAAAATTCCCTTATTAATATTCGCCTATTTCCGGTATTTTACATTCTTCCCCACTAATAAAAATTTGGTCCCCAAATTTCGTTATCTACCATCAGCAAACACTAACAACAGGTAAAGCGTATAAATGCTGAACGATAAATTAAATCACATACCTCAAGGGAAAAGATGGGGATATCGAGCTCGGATAGTATCCTCGAGCTCCCAAGTAGCCTCCTCATCCGAATGATGTTGTCATCCGACTTTAACCAGCCGGACAGTCTTGTTCCACAACTGATGCTCTTTCCAGTCCAAAATTCGTATCGGAACCTCCTCATAAGTGACGTCAGGCTGAACGGAAACTGATATATCTGCCAGCACATGCATCGGGTCAAGCACGTATCTCCGCAGCATAGATACGTGGAATACATCGTGGACGCCTGACAGGGACGATGGTAGTGCTAGTCGGTAAGCTACCGCTCCGATCCTCTCCAAGATCTCGAAAGGGCCAATATACCGCGGAGCTAGCTTACCTCTGAGGCCAAATCTCTTCACCCCTTTCGTGGGTGAAACTCGCAGAAATACATGGTCGCCAACTGAGAACTCTAGTGGTCTGCGTCTCCGATCAGCATAACTCTTCTGGCGATCCTGCGCCTCTGACATCCTCCGTCTGATAGTACGGACCAACTCTGCATCCTGCTGAACTCTATGAGGTCCCAACAACTGGGCCTCTCCAATCTCATCCCAGAGGACGGGTGTCCGACAAGGTCTACCATACAACGCCTCAAACGGTGTCATCTGAATAGCCGAATGAAAGCTGTTGTTGTAAGCAAACTCTACTAACGGCAGATGGTCCTCCCAACTGCCTCCGTAATCCATAACACATGACCTCAGCAGGTCCTCTAAAGTTTGAATGGTCCGCTCTGACTGTCCATCCGTCTGTGGATGGAAGGCTGTACTAAATCGGAGCTGCATGCCCAAGGCCTGTTGCAGACTCTGCCAGAAACGAGACGTGAACCGGGGGTCTCTATCCGAAGTAATAGTCAACGGAACATCACGTGATCTGATGATCTCCCGGCAAAACAGATCTACCAATCAATCCAGGAAATCAGTCCTCCGGATCGCTAAGAAGTGCGCGAATTTGGTTAATCAATCAACGATTACCCAAATCGCGTCATGGCCTCGTCGTGTCCTCAGCAACCCTACCACAAGTCCATGGTAATGTGATCCCACTTCCACTCAGGAATAGGAATCCGCTGAAGTAACCCTGCAGGTCTCTGGTGTTCAGCCTTCACCTGCTGACAGACAAGACATCTAGCTACGAAATCCGCGATGTCTTTCTTCATGCCGTTCCACCAGTAGGAACACCTCAAGTCTCGATACATACGGGTCCCGCCTGGATGGATCGTAAATCGAGAGCGATGAGCCTCCTGAAGTAGCTCCTGTAAGACCGGACGAGACTGAAGTACGCATAATCTGCCTCGGAAGTGTATAACACCCTCCTCGTCTCGTGTGAACTCAGTCTGTTGTCGGAAGCTATCTGGCTGCAAATAAACTGCAAATACTGATCAGCAGCCTAGGGCTCTCGGATCCTCGTCCTGATCGACGACTGAGCAACCATGGTAACCAGAGTACCCTGCTCTGTCTGTCCTTACCCCTCAAGGCCCAAACCGGAGAAACCTTAAATCAAGTCTGTGACCACAACTCGGTGGCAAGCTAAAGTCCCTCCGGACTTCCTGCTAAGCGCATCGGCAACCACATTAGCTTTCCCCGGGTGATAGCTAATGGTACAATCAAAAATCCTTCAGGAACTCCATCCATCTCCTCTGTCGGAGATTAAGTTCCTTCCAAGTAAACAGATATTTGAGACTCTTATGGTCAGTGAGAATCTCAAATGTAACGCCATATAAATAATATCGCCAAATCTTCATGGCAAAAATAATGACGACTTGCTCCAGATCATGTACAGGGTAGTTCTTCTCATGTTCCTTCAATCGACGAGAAGCATAGGAGACTACCATATCGTGCTGCATCAGAACAACGCTCAAACCCTGAATAGATGCGTCGGTGCAGAGGACATATTCGTCCTCTCCAGAAGGCAAAAATTCAAAATCGGAGCCGACACTAGTCTCTGCTTCAGCTCCTAAAAACTAGTCTTGTCATCTTCAGTCCAAGTGAACTTCACGCCTTTTCAGGTCAAGCGTGTCAGTGACATAACTATCCGAGAGAAACTCTCAACGTATCTCCGGAAATATCGAGCCAAACAAAGGAAGTTGCGAGCCTCTTCTATAGACTCCGTCTACTTCCAACGGTAACAACCTCGATCTCCTGTGAAACCACGGTATACTCCTATTGGTGACCGTGTGTCTCAAACATCTCACAGAAGACAATCAAAATACGCACTACTGATCTTCACATCTAGACGTTTCCATCGAAACATCTCTAGAACTATGCAAAGATAATGTGCGTGATACACCTCAGATCAGGAATAAAACACCACGTCGTCAATAACGATAACGAATTCTGATCCAATATCCTAGGGATACCCAAATCATCTAGTCCATGAAAACATCTAAGGCTCCGCAAGCCCTAATGGTAAAACCAAGACACATAATGTCCGTATCACCGACATTCCCAATCCATAAGATCCTCGACAATAAACAGATCTAATCACCAACGATATAAATCACCAAAGAACAGATCCTCCAGTGTGAGAGCAACGCTCCATCACAGAAAATACCACAAATGTGGGAGCAACGCTCTACCCCAAGAAATCCTCAATATGTAGGAATAACACTCCATTACAAATAATCCATAACATGTATCTGCAATAGATATGGGAGCAATGCTCCGCTATAAGCAATCCGAAATATGTATATGTGGGAGCTCCGCTCCACCACAAACGATCCATAAGTGTCCAAGGCACCTAACTATCCAACTAGAGGCTGCACGAGACCACTCAACCACATATCACTGTGGGCAGCCAAAGGTATAAACAACCTAGTAAACAAATCAAATCCATAGTCAACTCTATCATCATCCTAGTGGGTTGGTCACCCACTAATAGGAGAATTAGTTGACAGGGTTATACAACCAATAACATAATGTAGACACTCAGCATTCTACATTCAACATAAGTAGAATCATCATGATACTACCAACAAGACACCTGGCATACGTGCACACACAACATAGGTATGATCGACATAATCATCCAATTAGTACATACCAAACACACTCATAGCACAGGTATAAATCAGTGTGATACTTCCAACAATACCTACCGAACCCGTGTGTATATATCAACATAGGTATAATCGACAATACCCCTCAAACAACCTCACCTGGCATATATACACCTATGCCAAGAATATAATCAATGTAATACTTCCAACAAAGCCTAATAGACACAAGTGCATCCACAAATCAAATATAATAAACAAGATACCTCAAATATTACACCGAACGCATCTGCACATATCACAACTCAGATTAAATTGATAAAATACATCCAATGAAACACTCAAACATATGTGCACATTCCACAACATAGTTTTTAATTGACAAATACCTCCAATAAACAATCAGACATGTATGCCTATCCACTCGGGTATAATCTACTAAAAACCCACAATAATCATATGTATAATTGTGTACGACCCAAAAGACAAAGTCAGAATTCAAGAACATCAAGACACTCTCATTTTTTTATCCTCAAAAATATCAGCCCACACAATATCAGATGAATAAGTCTCTACTCCCCATGAGAGCAAGTTAACATTCAAAGCATCAAATCATTATTTATCAACATAGTCCAATATCAGAGGAAGTAAACACCAATTTTATCATCCTGTTAACTAACAACAACTAACCAGATTTATTAAAATCTCTTAGGCACTCTAAACCATAAACTCTCTAGCACCCGATTTATAATCTGATCACCAACTATAAACATCAAACCTGTAAATATCATACATGACACTCACAATGTCACTATCAACAACAACCCAAATAATAGATCATCAAAATAGTTATCCACTAATAGATCATCAAACAACCACATAACATTTACTCTCATAAATCATTAGAAATCAACACATCACAATATCAGATCTCCCAATATTCCTCAACCTCAGATCATTCTCAACAATGATCAAATATGATAACTCTCCAATGACTAATTTTCATCGTATCAGATACCCTAATATCCAAAAGATATGAGTATAAAAACTCTACTGGCTAAGTCCACAGGAATATATAGGTATCATCCATTACCCAGCTTACAATAGCAGAGGCTGATATGTGCCTCCATCTCCTAATAGTAGTAACAGAAGCTAAAACTACTGATGGTATGATATGAAAAATCACCAGAGACTATAATCCTTGATTTCTATTAGGGTCAACCAAGATCAGTGGCTAACCCATCACATGTAATATGCCTACAACAACCAGACAGGTAATAAAGATAAAGTGCTAACCGAAGTAGACAGGAGAGAATCTGTACTAACCAGGACCCGGTATAAGGTCAAACAGTCCGAAAGGTATAGAAGACTTGTATGCATGTCAAACATAGGTATCCAAACAACATGCAACATATAAATGCAGCAAACACAATCACAAACAATAAATGCATCATGCATATGATGCCAATGTCATGGTCACCCCTGCCGCCAGTCAGCCAACTCATAACAAAAGTGGGGCCGAGTGGGTAGAGCTGTGACAACCGTGCACTCTGCATCACTACCCCTGATGAGTGGCCGAGTGGACGGGATGCTGTCGGAGTACACACGTACTCCTACCCCAAATCATAAATGGGGGAGCGCAATGCTCTCATCTCCCGGTACGCTATGACGAGGAGGGATCTCTAACGTGCTACACGCTGCGTCACACTACCCATGAGCGGACGAACGGAGCACCGGAAGAGCCAAACTGACGTGCTACCACGCTGTGTCACGCTACCCATGAGCGTCACAACGGAGCACCGAACAGTGATGAAACTGGCAATGTGCTCAACAATAATGGAGCAATCTATCGCACAGCATGCGATCATGCAAATGGTGCATGTCACTAAGCATGGTAATATACTAAACCAACCTCTGGACATATAACAATGGGCACCATAGTGAATAAATCATATCAAAATATACTGATCAATAAGGTATCAAACCTAGGTCCTGAACATGTGAAACATGGTTATATCACTACCCATGAGCATGAAAAATCAGGTACGAGATCAATACGAGATGCAAACAAACAACCAATCAAACAGGTAACATGTATTGGGCAGTGATTAACCGAACAAATAAGAAACACAATTAATACAACATGTTAATTTCATTACTAAGCATATCAAAGACAATAAGTCAAAAGTACCCGCCTCCAATAAGAAAGGTCCAATCAGTCCAAATCCGGACATCGAGAAACTCGTCTCGCGTCAAGGTCCTGTGATAAATCCTACAATTTAGCTAAGTATAACAAATAGCTAAATAAATTCCTAATCCATCGACCATCTAGGGTTAGTTTCATCAACCCTAATTACACCATCAATCAAAATCAACCAACATATTTGATTGTATTCATTAAGCCTTACCTTTGGATCAAACAAAAGGTAGATCACAGCGGTTAGTGCTCTCTCTCCAACAAGATCTGCAAAGGAAGTCACCATATAAGGTCTACACAGGATTTAATATATTTAACCCTATGCTTACATAACAAATGTAATACCAATAACTCAGACCATCAAAATCATCCAATTCATCTTCCCAAACTCACCTCAACAGATTCCAAATTCTTCAGCCGAGACCTCCTTGCTAAAGTTTTCCCAACAACGCACAATGCTTGGCTAGAAACTCTACCTCACAGCCGTGATTTTTAATCCACA
This sequence comes from Zingiber officinale, assembly GCF_018446385.1. Lineage (NCBI taxonomy): Eukaryota > Viridiplantae > Streptophyta > Magnoliopsida > Zingiberales > Zingiberaceae > Zingiber > Zingiber officinale. Next base: position 42,983,135 of record NC_056002.1, on the reverse strand, counting down.
ATAGGGAAAATTCTTCACTGAACAGATCACATACGAAGATCAATAATGGAGATTATTAATTCAACAAGGCATTCAAATATAACCTACTTCCATAATCCATCTACTAACCTTACTGATCTCCAACACCTTCAATCCGTGACCTAGCCACAAGAAAGGTGGAAGACAAAAATCCTCAGAGCCCTACTATCCCGTTCACTCCAGCGGTCGGAGGACTAGGGCACAGGGAAGGCAGCCAAGTCGGATCTGATGGTCGGCGCGACTCTGTACAACGACATCTCTCGGTTCCCAGCGATCTAGGGTAGAGTGGTGTTGAAGAAAACCTCGGCGGAATCACGCAAGAAGAGAGAAGATCGGCGTGTTCCCTTGAAACTCTCGGCTGGTTTGAGAAGAGCTCAACGCCGGTGCTAGGGCACTCCTCGGAGGGGTAGCCGGCGATGGTGCTAGGGCAAAAGGGTGTCATCGCCGTGAGAGACAAAGAGTGCTAGGACACATGCGCGCCGGCAGTGGATCAACGCTGCTCGGTTCGGCCTCCGGTTGTGGCGGCGCCTGGTGCGGCTCGAGGAAGAGAAGAAGGAGAGGAAGGAATCGGGAGAGGAAGTCGGTGCGAGGGAGGTTTAGGGCATGGTCCTTGGCGATGAGATGAAGAGAAGGGGGAAGAAGGAACCGCCAGCCCGGCGCCGGTTAGGGCACAGAGGAGAAGAAGGTCGCGGCGAGGAAACGGGCGCGCTTGGAGAAGGCGTCGAGCACGAGAAAAAAAATAAGAGAAAAAGAAAAAGAAAAGAAAAGAAAAGAAAAAGGGAAAGGAAATAAAACTTTTCCTCATTAAAATAGGGTAGCCTAAACAGGCTTTTCCGGTCCCCGTTTTTATCTCCGTCAACTCGTCCGTACGAGTTCCGAAAAATTTCCAAAATTCCGAAAAATTCCCTTATTAATATTCGCCTATTTCCGGTATTTTACACGGCAGAAGAGGTGAGTTCGTCGGATTTGAGCATTACGAGTGTAGTGGAGTAGGGTGGATTTGAGTCAGAGTACTATTGTTTTTTTGTTTACTATTATTAACTGCATGGTTGTGACAACCAGAGGCTGATTAAATTATATTAACTGCGTGGTGTTTGCTTTTATTTATTGTTATGATTCCAGCCGTCTGTGGCTGAGGTATATGTGTTATGTAGAAGTTTCAGATTGTCCGCCGTACATGGGAGATGCTGTTGAAATTTCTTCGGACAGGGACTCTTCCGGGGCGTGACAAGAACTGTTGTTGTATTTTCTACCACCAAGAGGCAGTCTAAAGCGAGAAAAGAGTAAGCAAAGTAAGATTCATGTTATAAAGTCATTTTCGATTTCTTTGTAACCTTGTTTGTATTTCTTATTTATATTTCTTGTATTTAAGCTTGTACAAGATTTCTCTACCTCCGAATTGCTTCCAATAAGGAGTGTTTTTCATAGTGGAGTGTGTGTACTGTGTAGATCCTTGGATTAGTCATCTTAAGGAGGTGGATACCAAGTAAATCCAAGTGTTAGCGATTGCTTCGAGTTTTCCATAGCAACAAATCATCAACGAAGTGATTGGAGCTCATCACACCCCTCCCCCCTCCCTTCTAGCTCCCAAAGTGTTCTAACAAGTGGTATCAAAATGAGGCCGCTCTTTATTGGACTAATCGCCGAAAGAACAATAAACTAGAGGAAGAAGAAGAAGTTGAAGCTCTAATTTTAACAAGTCAAGGATTTATCATTCAAGGAGCTCAAGTTCAAAAATAGAGTTTAGAGATGGATTCAGATATGATATTTGAGTACCTCCACCATTCAGAATTGGGAGTTTCGACCTTTGGAAATCAAAGGTTAAAATTTTCTTCATGATGGATATAGAGCAATGGTTTGCTCTAATGGAGGGATTTCAAACTTCAACAGATGGAAAAGGGAAGCTCCTCAAGAAGAAGAAATGGACCAAGAAGCAAATCAAAAGATGTGAGGCCAATGAAAAAATAACTAAAGTATTGGTTAATCTATTACCAAGCACCATCTTGTGTAATATTGGAAAGTATTAATATGTCAAGGAGCTATGGAGCAAATTGGCAAAATTTCATGAAGATCCAACTTCGGTGCAAAGTGAAGCAAAATCCAAAGAGGGGGACTCATTGGATCAAGAGAAAGAGAATTCGGAAGTTGAGAGATGCTCAACATCCGAGAATGAAGTTGAAGAGGCATCCACCTCGAGAATTTAAGGAGAGCATCAATCATTGAAATTAGAGCAGAAGAAGCTTCTATTTCTAGGTCAAATGAAGAAGGACCATGTGTGACCCCTACAAGCAAAGGTATAAAAATTTTAATTTATAAAAATAAATATTATATCATTTGCGTTGAGTTTAAGAAAAATGGACACTACAAGATCAAGTGTCCAAAGTTGACCAAGAATATTGGTCAAATGGCACCCAAGGTCAAAGAAAAATAAATAGAAGTCAACCCCATAATACGAAACGGAAGAATCACATTGTGTGTTTCTTATGCAATCAAAAAGGACATTATCAGAACCAATGTTCAAGAAGAAAGGAGGAAGCTTAAGTCAAGGGGGAGCTTCCAAGAACAAAGTTAAGGTACCATTAGTTATCCAACCAAGATGAAAGGAGGAAGCTTAAGTTAAGGGGGAGCTTCCAAGAACAAAGTTAAGGTACCATTAGTTAATGGTACTTATTTAAATAATGATAACAAACATTCTAGAAATAATTGTTTATTATTTTAATACTATTTATCATTAAAATATAAATCAAGAAAAATCTAAGGACAATTACAAGTCATTTTATGCTAAGACTACCATACGTAAGGGTAGGAAGGTAGAAAATGGTTTAGCCAATAAATCTAAGAAAATTAGATATGTGCCTAAAAAGAAGAATATCCAAGGCAATCAAGAAAAATCCAAATTTGAGAATTTAAGAATAGAAATCAAGTTTTGCGGTCAAGACTCGATAAATTAAAAAAACTCTTAAGAAAATGACAAATGAAGTCATAGGGTCAATGAAGCAAAACCTAGGGATAGATAGACAAGATTCATGCAATGAAAAAAGAGGTTTGGGATACAAACCAAAGGTCAAAGAGAATGTGTCATCTTACCATAGAGTTTCATATAGTTATGGAACCAACATTAGGTCTAGGAGTCAAGTCAAATTACAAGGAAGGCTATCCCTAAAGTTGACTTTGAGAAGACTAATGTGACTAAGGCTTCTAAGAAGCCTAGGAAAATCATTAAGAAGGTTACAAGAGATGTTATCCCTAGAGTTAACCATAAGGTGACTAAGACTTCTAATAAGTCTAGAAAAGTCATCAAAAAGATATCAAAAGAAGTTATCCCTAGTGAATACCTAAAACACCCAAGGGGTACCAATAGATTTTGGATTCCTAGGAGTGTGTTCTCTACATCCTATATGGATTTAGAGTGTGTCAACTTTAATTGGAAGGGTAGTTAACTCAACCATGGTGAAGTTGGCACTTTGAGATATTTTCAAGGTATTGTTATACCTTGAAAATGAAAAGTTGTTTTTTTTACTCTTGAAAGAGTAAGAATGTGCTAATAAAATTTAAAGATTTGAGCTTAATCAAATTGACACAAATATGATAAAACTTAAAGAAATGGTAAGTTGGGATTTTGGTTTATTTGGACAACTTTGATTTATTTTTGGCTTAACAATTAGTTAAGATTAGGACTTAGATGAAAATTTAGGTACTTCCTTTTTGCAAGTATTGTCATGTTTTATATGCTCATCATATGTCATTATTGGTGCAGTGGGGGCCAGCAAGAGGGAGCTGAATTACCTATAAAAATATAAAAATAAAATTAATCTTTTCCCAATTTTTTTAACTCAAATTAGTAGTACAATTATAATAAATTAAATGAGCAACTAATAAAATAAAAAGAGGCGAAAAATTACTTAGTTACAACCTAGGTGGTTGTTAATCCAAGACAAATAAAAGCACTAAAAAGTCTCATTCGTAGAAGGTGGAGAAGCCTCTTACACTCGATGGATGCTCAAAAATATGCTAGAAAATGAATATAGGAGTTGTTGAATATTTTCTAGGTTCAGGAGTTTTTTTATAACCCCTAGAAAATGTTATCCACAGCTTGAAGGTGCCTTCAAAGTGGTCTAAGGCGCCTTCCATCAAATAAATCTTATCCACGGAGGATAAAACTTTATCCTCATGTAAAGGCTAGGGAAGGCGCCTTTCATAGGTTGGAAGGCGCCTTCCAGCCCATGGAAGGCACCTTCCATAAGGCGGCGAGCAAGCTTCCAGCCCATGAAGCCTTGAAGTCGCTTTATCTTCTTCGTGTGGGTGATGCTTCGGTTATCCAAAGTTGAGCTCACCCGAATCCAACTCTGACCTTCTTGTTGAGCTAGTTTCCTCCCCAACTTCTCATCTCACGAATGTCGTACACGTCCTTTTCATCCACTGGTGTACTCTTCTGCAGCTCCTCGTCCCTAGGATACACCAAACCCGTCGGCTCGATTCTCGTTTCATCCTTCTCGTCTGCTGCGTCTTCCGCTAAACTTCTTACACTCCTAATTTTTTGCACACTTAGACACAAAGCATCAAACACACACAGGACCTAACTTAACTTGGTTGACCACATCAAAACTATCTCGGGGTACTTGCAATCTTCCTCTTTTTGATGTGCATCAACCCAAATTAGAATTAGGAAAAAACAAAACATAAAATTTAACAAGACAAAAAAAAAACTGGAACTTTATTAAGTACAAAGTTACAAAATTAACCATCCCCCTGAACTTAAGCTCTAAATTATCCTCATTTGATCACATCAAAATAAAAGTCGGGGAAAGAAAATATAATAGTTAGATAAAAGTTTAAAATGTTTCTAAGGGATTAGGAAACAGAATTTAGAGTAAAAAAAATTTACAATTTTTTTTTTCAAAAGTCTAAATTTTCAGGATTTAATAATCATATTTATTCAAATTTAATTTAAAAATAAGTTTAATACTTCAAAAAAAAATCTTAAAATTCAGCAATAGTATATGAATAGGCAAAAATAAATTTATGCAAAATATTTTAAGGATTTTAACAGAAATAAAATATTTTGTATAGAAACATAGTTTTTACAAAATAAATTTTAAAAATGTATTTTTGTCCCAAGAAATCTCTCAAATTTTTCTAAGCTATTGACAACATAATGCATAACAAGAGAAAAAATAAATAAATTTTTTAAAAAATAATTTTTTGAGAATTTTTTTTTCAATAAGATTTTTGGTAAATAATCCCTGGAAACTTTATTATTTATCAAGAAATTTCAAGAATAATTTTATAAATTGAGAACAAACTTTTCTATTATTAAAAAAAATTGAATAAGAAATTCTAAGGAAAACTCATATGAAAAATATTTAAGCATAACATTCATTTTTAAAAATGAATATTTAAAAATAGTATTTTTTTCTAAAAATCTGACTAATTTTTCTATATGTTCAAAATATAACGGTAAATATGTGAAAATCATGTTTCTCAAAATACGCCTTCAAAAAATTTTTTAAATTTTAAATTATGTTTTTTCAATAAGAATTAAAAGAAAATTATTTAATCAGAAAAAGTCCCAAATTTTTTTATATATAAATAGATTATGTATTATTGCAATATGAAAAAAAAATAGCAAAAATTATGGAAATTAAGTATACAAAATTCATTTTGCAAGAAAAATTAAAATACATGCATAATCATTTATTTATATTAAGCAAGATTTAGGGACCCAAAATTAATTTTTACCTACTGATTAACAAGAAATTTTTTTAGTACATATTTTTGTGATACTTTTTTAATTTGACCCTTATGGAATTTAAAGTACCAATTTAGGCTTTTATAATTTCTTGAATTATTCGGATTAACACATAGAGAAATTTTTTCAATTCAGGTCTTCTATTTTTCATTTTCATCCTTTAGTTTTTCATACATTTCTAATGGACATGAGTGTGCTCAAATCACTTTTAGGTCTAAAATTTCCTTTTTCAAATTATTTTTTTAAATTTTAATGTGCATAATGATTTAGACATAGATTTAATACCATTGTAAAGTTGATTTGGAGGAAGTAAGCATACCTCCTTACCATGTCAGCTTTAAAATTTGACTCTCTCCCTTCACTGATGATTTCTTATGAAGTGGCTCCCCCTTCGTCGCTGCTCTCCTTTTGGTGACTTGTAGTGCTAATCCAGCATGCTCTTCAATTTCAGACTCCAATGATGACTTGTCCCATATTGCCTTTAATTTGTTGTGCCTTGACTTGATTGACTCTTTCTTCTTCTCATTCATCTTCAGCTTTGGACAATCATCCTTGATGTGCCCTTCTTCATTGCAGTTGTAGCTTCAAACTCGTCTTTTCTTCCTTGTAGACATCTTATCCTGAGACTTATTAAATTTATTAATTTGTTAAATTTTTGAGAATTTTCTTACCATATAAGCCTTTTCATCTTCATCAAAAGAAGTCTCGGTATCTGACTCGACCTTTCTCATGTTTAGTGTGATGTTGTTGTTTGGCTCCTTATTCTTTCTGATCCCTACACATCTAGATTCATATAGTTCAACGGTAGAAAATAAAGTTTCTAAACTACTTATCTCTAGGTCCTTGGATATATAGAAGGTGTCTACAATCGGTGTCCATTTAGCAGTTCTCGGAAATGCATTCAGTGTGTACCTTAATGAGTCTCGATTTGTTACCTTTTCTCCGAGACTTGTGAGTCTGGTGATTAGTCCTTGAATCCTCGAGTGTAGATGTGCAACTATTTTGTCTTCTTCCATTCAAAGGTTCGTCAGTTGGTTCCAGAGTAAGTCCCGTCTCGCTAGCTTTGCTTTGGGCGTTCCTTCGTGTAGCTTTAGGAACTTCTCCTAAAGTTTCTTTACTGATTCATAATCTCCGATCTGATTGACTTCTTGAGGTGGAAGTATGCTTAGCTGGTAGAACTCAGCTCGTTCGTTTGCTATGAAGTCGGCTTGATCTTTTTTCGTCCACTAGTACTCTTCTTTCTAGACTCTTTGTTAGTTCTTGGAGGCTACAAAATCATATTTAATTATTAAGAGTAATTCAAAATCTATTTTTAAAAAATACCTCCATGCTTTTTTTTCCATGTGTGAAATCCCCCTCAAACTTCAAAGGATAGATGCTTGGTCTAGCCATCGTTTCGGTGCTTCAGTCAGAGATGTTGGTTAATCCTAGGAAAACGTACCGGTTCCACTGTACAAAAATTTTTGTATAAGTGTCTAACCTTTCCTTAAATAACCTATTGTGTTCTTTAGAAGTTAAATTAGGAATCGCAGACGGAACTTAACATCATTGATTCCAAATTTAACTTATCTGTTCTTAATGGTTTAGATTTGAATCGCAAGCGGAACTTAACACTATTGATTCAAACCTACCTAGATTATTAATTCCATAAATATTAATTTCCAAAATTGGCTTCCAGGACTGCATGGCGAGGCACATGGCCTTCTTGGATATGGGAGCAACCACCACCGCCTAGGCAAAGCCTTTTAAGGAAAGCTAATATTTATTTCCTTAAATAACTCTAGGTCAACCAAAAAGAACAATCGAAACACAAGTTCGAAAAAGAAGAAAACACAAACTCGAAAAACTATTTCGAAAAACTAGATCTAATTGCCTCTTGTATTTAGAATTCTTACAAAAAGAAAACTAGCATGATGCGGAAAACAATTGCTAATTATACCTTCTTTTTGTATGCTAATGACCTCAAGATCTTCTGCCGTATTCCTCGCCTCGCCTTGGACGTCGTGTGGGCGACGATCTTCCAAGATGAACACCACCCTAGAGAGTCCTTCTCCTCCTTGCAATATTCGGCCACCACCACCTCTAATAGAAAAGAGAGCAAAGGGAGAAGAGAAGGGAGAGGGTCGGCCACCAAGAGATCACCCAAGCAAAAGAATAAGAGTTGTGTCTCATGAAGCCCCCTTACCCCTTCTTTTATATTACTTGCCCAAGGCAAATAAGGAAAGATTTTAATAATTTTCCTTTTCCCTTTTTATTTTCCTTTTTCCTTCCTCTTGATTGAATTAATCATCAATCAATGGTTGAGATCAATCCTATTTGTTTTAGGATTGGGATTGAATCCTATTGGCCGGCCCTTGCTTGGGCACCAAGCAAGGTGGCCGGCCACATTAAAAGGCAAGGAAAAAAAAATTTTTATATAAAATTTTACAAGATAAACTCTTATAAAATTTTACAAGTTCTCTTTCCTAAAGTAGGAGTTAAAAAAGGAAAGTTTCTAAAATTAAAACCATGTTTTAAAATTTAAAAACTTTCTTATAAAATTTCCTTTTTTAACATGATGATAGAAAATTTTAATTTTAAAACTTATCTCCTTTTTTTCTTAAACCATGAGGATGGTTAAAAAAGGAAAGTTTTAAAACTTTTAAAACTCTCTATTAAAACATGTGGCCAAATTCAAATTAGGAAAGTTTTAAAAATTAAAATCTCTCTTTTAAAACTTATAGTTTTCTACAAAGAGAAGATTTTAAAAAATTCAAAACAACCCTCCCTTTTTGAATTATTGTGGCTGGCCCCTACAAGCTTGGTCACCAAGCTATAGGGCCGACCCCTTCAAGAGGATGTGGCCGGCCATTGCTTGGTCACCAAGCAATGGTCCGGCCCCCTTCTTGGACACCAAGAAGAGCCTTACATTTGGATGGACTTGAGGCTATAATGAGGCTACGACAGGGATCTAGAGGAGAAATTGGTTTTGGCCTTCCGATGAGCTTGAGTATCCCGTGTTCGCCCCGAACACACAACTCAAATTCATCGATAACAACTCATTCCACTAAAGAGTTATTACCGCACTACCGTACCAATCCCAAATTACATTATGGGCTCCTTCTTATCATGAGTGTGTTAGTCTCCCTGTGTTTAAGATTATGAATGTCCACTAGTTAAGTAAGTTACTGACAACTCACTTAATTAATATCTAACTCCAAGAGTAGTACCACTCAACTTCATTGTCATGTCGGATTAAGTCCACCTGCAGGGTTTAACATGGCAATCCTTATGAGCTCCTCTTGGGGACATTCTCAACCTAGATAACTAGGACACAGATTCCTTCTATAATCAACAACACACACTATAAGTAATATCATTTCTCAACTTATCGGGCATATTGATTTATCGAGCTAAACCTCACCCTTTGATAAATCAAAGAAATAAATATTAAATATATGTGCTTGTTATTATATTAGGATTAAGAGTACACACTTCCATAATAACTAAGGTTTAGTTCTTTTACTAAGTCAGTACAAAAAGAATTTACCTAAATGATCCTACTCAATACACTTAAAGTATATCAGTGTAATTTATTAGTTAAGATAAACTAATACTTAATTACACTACGACTATACTGATAGTTTGTTCCTTTCTATCTTAGTCGCGAGCAACTGTTTATAATTTATAAGGTACTGATAACATGATCCTCTGTGTGTGACACCACACACCATGTTATCTACAATATAAATTAATTGAACATCTACATTTGGTATATACAAATGTAGACACTTGACCAATGTGATTCTTATAAATGTATATACAAAAGCTAGGCTTTTAGTATACACTTCAACAATCTCTCACTTATACTAAAAGACTATGCTGCCATAAATGTTGCCATACATCTGATTCCCAACCCTTCAACATGCCCATCAAAAGCTCTTGCCTTAAGGACCTTAGTGAAAGGGTCTATAGGTCATCACCTGATACAATCTAGGCAGCAACAACTTCTCCTTGTTTATACGATTTCTCGTATTGGGTGGTACTTGCGCTCTATTGTGTTTACTTGCCTTATAGACTTATGGTTTCTTCGAATTTGCTACTGCACCATTATTATTACAATAAATTGTAATAATCTTTGGAAAAATCAGAAATCATATCTAAGTCTATCTTGAAGTATCTGAGCCATACAGCTTCTATAGCTGCCTCTGAGGCTGCCATATACTTAGCTTCCATAGTGGAGTCTGAAAAAGTACCAATGCTTAACACTCCTCATATTTATGGCTTTACTTCCTAAAGTAAACACAAAACCCCGAGGTCGACTTACTATTGTCCCTATCCGATTGGAAGTCAAAATCTATGCAACCCACAAGGACCAAATTAACTGCCTTATAAACTAGCATATAATCTCAAGTGCTTCTAAGGTACTAATATATGCTTTACTGCAGTTCAATGTCCTTGTCCAGGGTTACTTAGATATCTGCTAACTATGCCCTCGACAAAATAGATCTCTGATCTCGTGCATAGCATACATTAGGCTTCCGACAGCCGAAGTGTAAGGAACTACCTTCATGTCCTTTATCTCCTTTGATATCTTCGGAGATATCTCTTTAGATAAAGTCGCTCCATGTCTAAAAGATAGAAAAACCTTTCTTGGAGTTTTGCATGCTAAAACGAGCTCATTGTATGAAGCTTGGGATAAGTACAACATTCTTTTCTTTGCGATCCTTGATCCCAAGAATATGTGCTCGTTCTCCTAAGTCCTTCATAGCAAATTGCTTGGACAACCATACCCTTACTTCCGATAACACCTTGATATTGTTTCCATCTACCAAAAATGTCATCTACATATAGTACAAGAAATACCACCACGCTTCTATCACAGTTCTTGTATACACAAGACTTATCCAGTAATATAATAAATCCACAGGTCTGGATTACTTTATTAAACCGGATATACCAAGACCTTGAAACTTTACTTCAGTCTATAGACTGTTTTGAGCTTACACACAAGATGCTCTTTGCTCTTTGCAATGAACCCTTCTGGTTACTTTATATGGATATTTTCTTCAAGACTTCCATTGTCTTGACATCCACTTACCAAATCTCATAGTCCATATAGATAAAAGAATCCGGATAGACTTAAGCATGGCTACCAGCGAAAAAGTTTCCTTTTTCAACAAGCCTTGCTATGAAAGTTTCCACCTTCCTGTCTATCCTTCTTTTCCTATTGTAGACCTATTTACACCAAATGGATTTTACATCATTTGGTGGTTCTATAAGCTCCCAGATTTTATTAGAATACATGTATTCTAATTCTGTATTCATTGCTCTTTACAAAGATGTTGTATCTTTATCTTGGAGTGCTTTGTCATATATCTGGGAATCAGGTTCATGTTCACAAGGGATCAGGTCCAAAGACTCTCCCAAAACTTGAATCTCTTAGGTTGCTTAACAACCCTCCCACTACGACGAGGCACTTTCTATAACTTTGTATCATTTGTGATACGTGTTGCAGTTTCTTGTGATATTTCATCTTGTACAGTTGGTACTAGATTAAATGTGTCCTTTATTATTTCCTTAAGAACAAATTTACTTATGAGCTCGTGGTTTATTACATAGTCCTTTTCTAAAAATTGGTCATTTATGCTAATAATGACCTTCTGATTTTTAGGACTATAAACATACTTTCATTTCTCTAGGATAACCTACAAACAAGTGAATTCCTATCCAACTTATCATTGTCTCTCTTCAGCATATGTGCTGGACTACCCGAATCCGAATATGCTTCAAAATAAGCATACGCCTATTCAGCAATTCTATATGAGTAGAGAGTTCTGACTTTGGAAGATACTATGTTGACTTCCGTTTCCAGAGTATATCCTTAAAATGAATTTGGTAATTTTCTGAATAACTCATCATCAATCTACTCATTTCCTTAAGAGTCTTATACCTTCTACTACATCATTCTGTTGGGGTGTACTAGGTGTAGTTAGTTTGGATTAAATCCTGACTTCTGATAAGTGACTCCTAAACTATCCTAAGAGGTACTTGTTACTACGATTTCACCGCAGTATCTTGATACTTTTACTTTGACGTTATTCCACATCAGCCTAGTATTCTTTGAACTAATCAAAGTACTAAGACTTGTGGCAAGTCAAGTAAATGTATCCTTATCTCGAATAATTGTCTATAAAAGAGACAAAATATTCGATACTACCTCTTGTCTGGATAGTCTTAGGATCACACAAATCAGAAGGAACCAATTCCAACATATCTTTGGCTCCATACCCCTTAGACTTAAAAGATTCTTAGTTATTTTTCCTTCCAAGTAAGACTCGCAGGTTGGAAAGATTTCCACTACCAATGAACCCAAGAGTTCATTGGTTATTTTCCTTTGAATCCTACTCAAGTTAATATAACCTAGCCTTAAATGCCAAAGATATAATTGGTTCATTTCCGAAGGTTGCTTTCTCTTAAAGTTAGAAGATGTGTTATTTAATTTCCATTTATTGCATTATGGGAGTTATTGGATTTATAAATTGCCATCTAACGTACCAGAATAGATATCTTTCCTATTTTCTCGATAACAACTTTGTTATCAAAATAGACACAATATTTACTCTTTAAATAGTTTAGAAACTGAAATAAATTTCTTTCTAAACTTGGTACTTAAAAGCAATTTCTTAAAATCCATGTTTTATTCCTATCAAAGGATAAACATCTCCCACTGCAACAGCTGTTATTTTTACAGCAATGCCCATGTGGACGGTGATTTATATAGTTGTCGGATTTTCTGGAACCCCTGCAATGAATTGCAGACATAATCAGTGGTTCCTGTATCTACACTCCAGGTACCGGTAGATAACACCACTAAATATGTTTCAACGACTAACAAAATACACCATTATTGTTCTCAGTTCTGAGAGGACAGTCTACCTTAATGTCCAAGTTTTCCAATCATTACAATTGGGACTACTAAGTCTATTCTATAGTATAACAACTAGGGGATTGACTAACATTTGAAATCCTAAGAATCACAAAAATATTTGGTCAAGACCAACATCTCAAAATCCCTGTGAATTTTATATGCCACGTTAGTGTGGGCGTATACAAATTCTAAAAGAAGATTTTATCCATTAATTTTATTATCTTGTCAACCTATGACAAATAAAATTAATGGTTGGTCTGTCTTTGATCAAATATTTGGTCAAGACTCTAAATTTAAGATAATATTGATTCCTCAAACAATACTATTTAAATTTACCAACACCTCAAAACACCGTGATTTTTGCATGCCACGTTAGTGTGGACGTATACAAAATCAACATTTGTAAGAGGAGGGTTTTACCCATTGGCTATCTTGTCAATATAACTTTTTGACAAATAAAATTACCTCAAACACCATGAATCTTGTATGCCACGTTAGTGTGGACGTATACAATTCAAACATTTGTAAGAGGGGTTTATTAATTTTATTTTCTTGCCAATTTAGTTTTATGACAAATCAATAGTTGGTTTCCCTTTGGTCACACAAGTGATAGTAGTGACTCCGTTGGGGAGGATACTATTAAATGTGTCTAAGTATACACCATTACTTGATACTAAGTCCATTAAATAGAATTGTGCCCCTTCAGTTGGAGAAGATCACACACATCCTAAATAACTTTCTATAACCATCCATTAAGGAAGTTTGATCTAGTGATCCGCAAACAAACTCATCCGTTGTGGAGGGAGGCACTCAGAGCCAACACGCAAGCTTGTTGCATCACTTACAAACCAGTAATGGAGACCGTGGGATTAATATACTAATCCCTCTCCCACTTAATTATTTAAAATTGAGGATTTTAACCTATGCTAGCATACATCACATGTATATAAATATCACAGCAATAAATTTGGAAATTAATTTTCCAACTATTATGGTCTTTTCCTTCACTATCTTCGGTATGCTCCAACCCTAGCTACTGCCATCTTTAGCCACTGCCATCGGGTCGAGTTGTCGCATCCATCTTGCTTCTTATTTCGCTGCGCCTCTGGTGCTCCAAATGTACCACGCCTCGCAAGAATCCGATTCGCGACAAGAAAAGAATTTTACATATATCGATCCTATATTCCTCGAGGGAATGTACATGTAATCTAGATCGAAAAATAAAATTCTAAAAATAATACAGCTCCTGCTGTATTTTATACATACAATCATGCACACAAATAATGCCCTTGGCATGTCCAAGGGTCCAATCACACATAATAACAATAAGTCATAATAGTTGGAGCCTGCAACCAAAGAGTTAGCACATCCTACTATTTTCCTGCCTAAATTATGCATGACATGTGCATAACCTATTTGAATTCTAAAATTACACAGAGGCAAACCCTAGCTCTGATACCAATTGTTGGTTAATCCTAGGAAAACGTACCGGTTCCACTGTACAAAATTTTTTGTACAAGTGTCGAACCTTTCCTTAAATAACCTATTGTGTTCTTTAGAAGTTAAATTAGGAATCGCAGACGGAACTTAACATCATTGATTCCAAATTTAACTTATCTGTTCTTAATGGTTTAGATTTGAATCGCAAGCGGAACTTAACACTATTGATTCAAACCTGCCTAGATTATTAATTCCATAAATATTAATTTCCAAAATTGGCTTCCAGGACTGCATGGCGAGGCACATGGCCTTCTTGGATATGGGAGCAACCACCACCGCCTAGGCAAAGCCTTTTAAGGAAAGCTAATATTTATTTCCTTAAATAACTCTAGGTCAACCAAAAAGAACAATCGAAACACAAGTTCGAAAAAGAAGAAAACACAAACTCGAAAAACTATTTCGAAAAACTAGATCTAATTGCCTCTTGTATTTAGAATTCTTACAAAAAGAAAACTAGCATGATGCGGAAAACAATTGCTAATTATACCTTCTTTTTGTATGCTAATGACCTCAAGATCTTCTGCCGTATTCCTCGCCTCGCCTTGGACGTCGTGTGGGCGACGAACCTCCAAGATGAACACCGCCCAAAAGAGTCCTTCTCCTCCTTGCAATATTCAGCCACCACCACCTCTAATAGAAAAGAGAGCAAAGGGAGAAGAGAAGGGAGAGGGCCGGCCACCAAGAGATCACCCAAGCAATGGAATAAGAGTTGTGTCTCATGAAGCCCCCCTTACCCCTTCTTTTATATTACTTGCCCAAGGTAAATAAGGAAAGATTTTAATAATTTTCCTTTTCCCTTTTTATTTTCCTTTTTCCTTCCTCTTGATTGAATTAATCATCAATCAATGGTTGAGATCAATCCTATTTGTTTTAGGATTGAGATTGAATCCTATTGGCCGGCCCTTGCTTGGGCACCAAGCAAGGTGGCCGGCCACATTAAAAGGCAAGGAAAAAAATTTTTTTATATAAAATTTTACAAGATAAACTCTTATAAAATTTTACAAGCTCTCTTTCCTAAAGTAGGAGTTAAAAAAGGAAAGTTTCTAAAATTAAAACCATGTTTTAAAATTTAAAAACTTTCTTATAAAATTTCCTTTTTTAACATGATGATAGAAAATTTTAATTTTAAAACTTATCTCCTTTTTTTCTTAAACCATGAGGATGGTTAAAAAAGGAAAGTTTTAAAACTTTTAAAACTCTCTATTAAAACATGTGGCCAAATTCAAATTAGGAAAGTTTTAAAAATTAAAATCTCTCTTTTAAAACTTATAGTTTTCTACAAAGAGAAGATTTTAAAAAATTCAAAACAACCCTCCCTTTTTGAATTATTGTAGCCGGCCCCTACAAGCTTGGTCACCAAGCTATAGGGCCGGCCCCTTCAAGAGGATGTGGCCGGCCATTGCTTGGTCACCAAGTAATGGTCCGGCCCCCTTCTTGGACACCAAGAAGAGCCTTACATTTGGTTAGACTTGAGGCTATAATGAGGCTACGACAGGGATCTAGAGGAGAAATTGGTTTTGGCCTTCCGATGAGCTTGAGTATCCCGTGTTCGCCCCGAACACACAACTCAAATTCATCGATAACAACTCATTCCACTAAAGAGTTATTATCGCACTACCGCACCAATCCCAAATTACATTATGGGCTCCTTCTTATCATGAGTGTGTTAGTCTCCCTGTGTTTAAGATTATGAATGTCCACTAGTTAAGTAAGTTACTGACAACTCACTTAATTAATATCTAACTCCAAGAGTAGTACCACTCAACTTCATTGTCATGTCGGACTAAGTCCACCTGCAGGGTTTAACATGGCAATCCTTATGAGCTCCTCTTGGGGACATTCTCAACCTAGATAACTAGGACACAGATTCCTTCTATAATCAACAACACACACTATAAGTAATATCATTTCTCAACTTATCGGACATATTGATTTATCGAGCTAAACCTCACCCTTTGATAAATCAAAGAAATAAATATGAAATATATGTGCTTGTTATTATATTAGGATTAAGAGTACACACTTCCATAATAACTAAGGTTTAGTTCTTTTACTAAGTCAGTACAAAAAGAATTTACCTAAATGATCCTACTCAATACACTTAAAGTATATCAGTGTAATTTATTAGTTAAGATAAACTAATACTTAATTACACTACGACTATACTGATAGTTTGTTCCTTTCCATCTTAGTCGCGAGCAACTGTTTATAATTTATAAGGTACTGATAACATGATCCTCTGTGTGTGACACCACACACCATGTTATCTACAATATAAATTAATTGAACATCTACATTCGGTATATACAAATGTAGACACTTGACCAATGTGATTATTATAAATGTATATACAAAAGCTAAGCTTTTAGTATACACTCCAACAAGAGATTAGTCCTTATGAGGTGTTCTAGCTCTGATTGTCACGCCCCGGAGGAGTCTCTGTCCGAAGAAATTTCGGCAACATCTCCCCTGTACGGCGGACAATCTGAAACTTTTCTACAAGCACTAAATACCTCAGCCACATGCGGCTGGTATAATACAATAAAAGAAAACAAACACCACACAGTTAATAATAAAGCAGCCCACTCGGCTGTACCAAAAACCAAAACACAAAACTGCTAGCCGGCTAGGCTTACACAACCAATAACAAATACAAAACATCACATAACAACATCAACTCTCCAAAAATAAAACCAGAGTACCGAGCTAAACAAACTGATACATAAAAACAAGCAAAACATACGTGAAACCGATAAGTCCTCTGATGTGACGTGGGGACCAGCAGACAGGATGCTCCAAGCGACACCATAAATAACCTGGTACCTGAAAAATATAGAGTCCACGGGGTGAGTTCAACAACTCAATAATACCAATAGACATGCCTAGTAAGATATATCTAACAAAGAATAAACATGGAATACGACTTCCTAATCATATATCTAGGAAAGATGCAAACCGAAAGGTAACTAAGGAAGTCTGTACTCACCAGGGAACTCCTATCCAAACAAAGGGTCACAAACCGAAAGTGCCTAAATCTGTATGCATGCCAAACATATGCATCCAACCAAATGCAGCAAATAAATGCAGGAAACACAATCACAAGAAATAAATGCATCAATGCATATGATGTCAATGATGTGTCAGTCAGCCATCTCACACACAAATGGCGAGACCGAGTGGGTAGGGTGACAACTGTGCACTCTGTCATCACCGCTGATGAGTGACCGAGTGGACGGGATGCTATCGGAGTACTGTCCCGTGACCCCAAATCATAAATGGGGAGCTCAATGCTCTCAACTCCGGTACACGATGACGGGAGGAATCCCTGCCGGCTAACACGTTGTGTCACACTACCCATGAGCGGACTAACGTAGTCAAACAAAGTCCCTGCTGCAACACACACTGCCTGAATCGACCACTAACCCATGAGTGGTGGTGTGTGCAGATCCATGTAACTGGCGATGTGCTCAACGACAATGGAGTCGACTATCGCACAGCATGCAATCATGATGCATGACACTAAGCATGGCAAAAACTGATCAACATAACCATATCCATACATACAAAATGGGTACTGTAAAAGCGATGGTCACATACCAAGATCTAGAGTACACAGGTCAGATAGAATATCAATAACCCTATGTCCTGAACATAATAAGTATGGAATATCCTGATCAGCATAGAAAAATCCATATATACATAATATGGGTACCACAGTATCAGTAAGTCAAATCCACGGATCTAGGGTATACAAGTCCTCTAAGGTATAACAACCTAGACCCAAATCATATCCCTCTTCCATAGCATATGTACCAACAATATACACAGATCAAAGAATCAGGGTCTAAACACCCGAATCATATATGATATACAAATAGAGGTACACAAATCTGATATGGCACAAAAACCTAAGTATCAGATAATCTAGATACACAGGCCAGAAACAACAATCCAAATCCTAGTCCTAACCTCAGTAAGCATGGTATGTCACTCTAGAAACTAAGATACTCATGGTAACAAGATAATCATGGCAACAAATCACGAGATATAATCACAGGTGACAAACCTAACATGCTATGGATATCAAACAGTGACATACCAAAGGCAAACATGTTCATTGCATGTAGTTATAAAATACTATACATATCCAATGACGATATCATAAAAGATAAGTCAAGAGGTACCCGCCTCCAATAGGAAAGATCCAATCAGTCCAAATCCGGACGTTAAGAAACTTGTCTCGCGTCAAGGTCCTGTGATAAATAGTATAATTTAGCTAAGTATAAACAAATAGCTAAATAAATTTCTAATCCATCGACCATCTAAGGTTAGTTTTATTAACCCTAATTACACCAAAAATCAACCAACATATTTAATTGTATTCATTAAGCCTTACCTCTGGATCACACAAAAGGAAGATCACAGCGATTAGGGCTTTCTCCAACAATGTCTGCAAAGGAAATCACCATATAAGGTCTACACAGGATTTAATATAATTAACCCTATGCTTACATAACAAAAGTAATACCAATAGCTCAAACCATCGAAATCATCAAGTTCATCTTCCCATACTCACCTCAACAGTAATTAACTTAACACCAACCTTACCCATATTCCCTGATGCCTCAACACTGCTCAAATCCTATAGAACTTACTGCCAAGATCCGGAGAAGCTGCTGTGAGAAATCAGTGACAAATACCACTGTTATCAGCCAACAAATCCAACATAAGATCCGGAGAAGCAGCTGGTGGCGCAGTAGGAAAAATTACCAGTCGGGTAGGCTGACCACAACCCAACCCAGAGGAGTTAGGGTTCGGATCCAGCAACAAGAGGGAACCTAGGACAAAGGAAGGAGTCGGCTAGGCACTGCACAGTGGAGGAGTCGGCTAGGCACTGCACAGTGGAGGAGTCGGCGTCGGCAGAGGGAGGACAGCCGGTTGCCGGTTGTGGTAGCGGTGACACTGTGCAAAACTAGGGCAGAGAGAAACGGGAGAAGGGCGTCGGCGGCGCTGGGATCCCCACGGCGACAGCGGCCTGGGTCGGTCCTGGTGGCCGGCAATGTCCCGTGCGGCGGCTAGGGCTGAGGAAGAGCGGCAGTGCTCGGCGTCGGCACCAGTGGGCATAGAGCAAGCTTTCGGCGATTTTAGGGCAGGGGAAAGCTTCGGCTCGGGTGGAGAAGAAGATGAAGAAAAGGTCTTCGGGTGTGCGGCTCGGGAGGAAGAAACCGCCGGCGTCGGGCGCGAGAGAAGAAGAGTGGAGTGGATGAGGGCTCGAAGAAACGGAGAGAAGAGAGAAAAATATAAGGAAAAAGAAAAGGGAAAAGGAAAAGAAAAATAAAACTTTTCCTTATTAAAATTGGGTAGCCTAAGCAGGCTTTTCCGGACCCCGTTTTTATCTCCGTTAACTCGTCCGTACGAGCTCCGAAAAATTCTTGAAAAATGTCCAAAAATTTCGAAAAATTCCCTTATTAATATTCGTCATTTTTCCGGTATTTTACATTCTCCCCCACTAATAAAAATTTGGTCCCCAAATTTCAGTATCTACCGTCAGCAAGTACTAATAACAGATAATAATCATTAATGCTGAACGGTAAATAAACTCACATACCTCAAGTGAAAAGATGGGGATATCGAGCTCGGATCGTATCTTCAAGCTCCCAAGTAGCCTCCTCATAAGTAATGTCAGGCTGAACTGGAACTGGAATATCTGTCAGCACATCCGTCGGGTCGGGCACGTATCTTCTCAGCATGGATACGTGGAATACATCGTGCACGCCTGACAGGGACGGTGGTAGTGCCAGTCGGTAAGCTACTGCTCCGATCCTCTCAAATATCTCGAAAGGGCCAATATACCGCGGAGCTAGCTTACCTCTGAGACCAAATCTCTTCACCCTTTTTTTGTGGATGAAACTCGCAGAAATACATGATCGCCAACAGAGAACTCTAGTGGTCTGCGTCTCCAATCAGCATAACACTTCTGGCGATCCTGCGCCTTTAACATTCTCCGTATGATAATACGGACCAACTCTGCCTTATGTTGTGCTCCATGAGGTCCCAACAGCTGGACCTCTCCAATCTCATCCCAAAGGACGGGTGTTCGTCAAGGTCTACCATACAACGCCTCAAACGGTGTCATCTGGATAGCCGAATGAAAGCTGTTGTTGTAGACGAATTCTACCAATGGCAAGCGGTCCTCCCAACTGCCTCGAAAAACCCAATACACCTTACCTTAACAAGTTCTCCAGAATCTGATTGGTCCGCTCTGACTATCCATCTGTCTGCGGATAAAAACTAGAGCTGAGTGACCAAGACCTACTGCAGACTCTGCCAGAATCGAGACGTGTACCGGGGTCTCTATCCGATATAATACTCAAAGGAACACCATGTAGTCTGATGATCTCTCGGCAGTACAGATCTGCCAATCGATCCAAGGAATCAGTCCTCTGAATCGTTAAGGAATGCACGGATTTGGTTAATCGATCTACGATTACCCAAATCGCGTTATGGCCTCATCGTGTCCTCGGTAAACTCAACACAAAGTCCATGATAATATGTTCCCATTTCCACTCGGGAATAGGAATCCACTGAAGTAAACCAGCTGGTCTCTGATGCTCGGACTTCACCTACTGACAGACAGACATCTCGCCACAAATTCTATGATGTCTTTATTCATACCATTCCACCAATAAGAACACCTCAAATCTTGGTACACACGGGTACCGCCTAGGTGGACAGCAAATTATGAGCGATGAGCCTCTGACAGTAACCCCTATAAGACCGGATGAGACTGAAGTACGCATAATCTGCCTCGGAAGTGTATAACACTCTCCTCGTCTCGTGTGAACTCGGTCTGTTGCCCGGAAGCTATCTGGTTGCAAATAAACTGCAAATACCAATAGTCTAAGGCTTCCGGATCCTCGTCCTGATTGACGACTGAGCAACCATGATAACCAGAGTACCCTGCTCTGTCGGTCCCTGCTCCTCAAGGTCTAACTCAGAGAAACCCTGAATCAAGTCCGTGACTGAAGTCCGGTGGCAAGCCAAAGTCGCTCTAGACTTCCTGCTGAGTGCATCAGCATCCACATTAGTTTTCCCAGGGTGGTAGCTAATTGTACAATCGTAGTCCTTCAGGAACTTCATCCATCTCCTCTGTCGGAGATCAAGTTCCTTCAGAGTGAACAGGTATTTGAGATTTTTATGATCAGTGAGAATCTCAAATATAATACCATATAAATAATATCAGCAAATCTTCAAGGCAAAAATAATGGCGGCCCACGACAAATCATGTATTGGGTAATTCTCCTCATGCTCCTTCAACTGCCGAGAAGTAGGAGACTACCCTATCGTGCTGCATCAGAACAGCGCTCAAACCCTGAATAGATGCGTCGGCGCAGAGGACATATCCGTTCTCTCCAGAAGGTAAAACCCAAAAATCGGAGCCGACACTAGTCTCCACTTCAGCTCCTAGGAGCTAGTCTTGTCATCCTCAGTCCAAGTGAACTTCACGCCTTTCTAGGTCAGGCGTGTAAGTAGCATAACTATGCGAAAGAAACCCTCGACGAAAGGTCTGTAATATCCTGTCAGTCCCAAGGACTGCGGATCTCCTGCACTGATTTCGGCTGCTCCCAACGGTAACAACCTCTATCTCCTGTGGAACCACGGTACACTCCTACTGGTGATCGTGTGTCCCAAACATCATCTCATAAGACAATCCAAATCAGCACTATTGATAATCACATATAGATATTCTCGTCGAATCATCTCTAGATCTATGCAAAGGTGGTGCACGTGACTCACCTCGGATCCGAAATAGATCACCACATCGTCAACAAAGACAATGGAAACCAATCTAAACATCCTGGGAATACTAAAATCATCGAGTCCATGATAACATCTAGGGCTCCGTAAGCTCTAATGGTAAAACCAAGACACAAAATGTCCGTATCACAGACATTCCTAACCATGAGATCCTCAACAATAAATAGATCTAATCACCAACGATTTATAATCATCAAAGAATAGAACCTCCAGTGTGAGAGCAATGCTCTATCACACGAAATATCATACATGTGGGAGCAACGCTCTACCACAAGAAATCCTCCATATGTGGGAGCAACGCTCCACCACAAATAATCCAGAATATATATCCACAATAAATATGGGAGCAATGCTCCGCTACAAACAATCCGTAATATGTGGGAGCAACGCTCCACCACAAACAATCCAGAATATGTGGGAGCTACGCTCTACCACAAACGATCCATAACATGTGGGAGCTACGCTCTACCACAACAATACATAAGTGCCCAAGCACCTAACTATCTAGCTAGAGACTGCACAAGATCTCTCTACCACAGATCAATGTGGGTAGCCTAGGGTATAACCACCCAGTAAGCAAATCTAATCCATAGTCAACTCTATCATCCTCCTAGTGGGTCGGTCACCCACTAATGGGAGAATTAGTTGACAGGGTATAACGACCAATATCATAATGTAGACATTTAATATTCTACATTTAACATAGGTAGAATTATCATGATGCTACCAACTATACATCTGACACACGTGCACACACAACATAGGTATGATCAACATAATCCTCTAATTAGTCCACACCTAACATACTCACAATATAGGTGTAAATCACCGTGATATCTCCAACAATACATACCGAACCCGTGTGCATATATCATCGTAGGTAAAATCAACAATACCCCCAAACAACACTCACATGACAAATATACACATATGCCAAGAGTATAATCAATATATACTTCCAATAAGGCATACTAAAACCCAGGTGCTTTTACAAATCGCACATAATCAACAAGATACCTCCAATATGTCAATCAGACACGTACAGCTAACTAAATAGCTATAATCCACAAGGAACCTACAATAACCATATCTAGATGGGAATACCCACACTATCCACAAATGAACTATCCATCATAGAACTCCTTCAACTCATAACAACCATATGTACACTTCATATATATGCATAATCAACATATTTAATCCAATCTATCACACAAATCATATGCCACCTTCTAAGTTATCCAATCAGGTACATACAGTCAAAAATTAAAGTATCCATAGAATATGATACATCGATCCTCCATAGACTGACCAAAATCGACAATGATATACGATCAACTCTGTCTTTTCCACATCAGTACAAAACATGTACTCAAATGTACTTTAGATACCAAACTAAGCACAAACTACCCAAAGATTCAGATCGGACCAATAAAGCTAAATCGGTCATCTATTAACTAATCAAGAATACCTTAATCCTCCATAAGCTACTAAGGTATATCAATCTACGACTACCCAAGTCGACAAGCGTAAGTCAGTCTTTCACTGACCCATCTAACAAGAGTAAACCAGTTATCTACTGACGTAATTAATTAAGATAAAATGATATACTACTGGCTAGATCAACATGAAGATATAGATATTATCCACTACCCAGCTAATACTAGCAGAGGCTGGTATGTGCCTCAATATGCTAATCAACTAGTAGTAATAGAAGCTAATACTACTAATGGTGTGATATGAAAAATCAGCAGAGACCTGTAATCCTTGATCTCTATTCCGATCTACCATGATCAATGGTTTACCTAACACATAAATTATATGATATATCAACTAGACAAGTACCAATAAATAATGCTAATACAGGTCATAAACTGTAATAGTGAACAGGGCATATACTAACAAAAGGTAGGACAACAGTATACCAACATACCTCCTATAGCTTGGAGATGTCATGCTGCTGCCAGGTCCCAAAATCCGAAAAGTCACATCGAGAAGACCAAAACACAAAATCCGAAACACCGGAAAAATAAGACACGTAAGTCGATCTCTGATACCAAATAAATTGATATCAGACAAATCTCAAAAATCCAAAACACATAGCAAGTATCGTATACCTGCTCTGATACCACTAAATTGTCACGCCCCAGGGGAGTCCCTGTCCGAAGAAATTTCGGCAGCACCTCCCCTGTACGGCTGACAATCTGAATCATTTCTACATGCACAATATACCTCAGCCACTGTATAATACAAGAAAAAAGAAAATAATAATAAGAGAATATGGCTGTACCAAAACCAAAACACAAAACTGCTAGCCGGCTAGGCTTACACAACCAATAACAAATACAAAACATCACATAACAACATCAACTCTCCAAAAATAAAACCAGAGTACCGAGCTAAACAAACTGATACATAAAACAAGCAAAACATACGTGAAACCGATAAGTCCTCTGATGTGACGTGGGGACCAGACAGGATGCTCCAAGCGACACCATAAATAACTCGGTCTGAAAAATATAGAGTCCACGGGGTGAGTTCAACAACTCGTAATACCAATAGACATGCCTAGTAAGATATATCTAACAACAATAAACATGGAATACAGCTTCCTAATCATATATCTAGGAAAGATGCAAACCGAAAGGTAACTAAGGAAGTTGTACTCACCAGGAACTCCTATCCAAACAAAAGGGTCGTCAAACCGAAAGTGCCTAAATCACGTATGCATGTCAAACATATGCATCCAACCAAATGCAGCAAATAAATGCAGCAAACACAATCACAAGAAATAAATGCATCAATGCATATGATGTCAATGATGCGTCCTGGTCACCCCCAGTCAGTCCTCTCACACAAATGGCGAGACCGAGGGTAGGGCTGTGACAACCGTGCACTCTGTCGTCGCTCCCGATGAGTGACCGAGTGGGCGGGATCTTGTCGGAGTACTCCTGTCCTGTGACCCCAAATCATAAATGGGGAGCTCAATGCTCTCAACTCCCGATGAGGAATCCCTGCCGGCTAACACGTTGTGTCACACTACCCATGAGCGGACTAACGTAGTCAAACAAAGTCCTGCTGCAACACACACTGCCTGAATCGACCACTAACCCATGAGTGGTGGTGTGTGCAGATCCATGTAACTGGCGATGTGCTCAACGACAATGGAGTCGACTATCGCACAGCATGCAATCATGATGCATGACACTAAGCATGGCAAAAACTGATCAACATAACCATATCCATACATACAAAATGGGTACTGTAAAAGCGATGGTCACATACCAAGATCTAGAGTACACAGGTCAGATAGAATATCAAAAACCCTATGTCCTGAACATAATAAGTATGGAATATCCTGATCTGCATAGGAAAATCCATATATACATAATATGGGTACCACAGTATCAGTAAGTCAAATCCACGGATCTAGGGTATACAAGTCCTCTAAGGTATAACAACCTAGACCCAAATCATATCCCTCTTCCATAGCATATGTACCAACAATATACACAGATCAAAGAATCAGGGTCTAAACACCCGAATCATATATGATATACAAATAGAGGTACACAAATCTGATATGGCACAAAAACCTAAGTATCAGATAATCTAGATACACAGGCCAGAAACAACAATCCAAATCCTAGTCCTAACCTCAGTAAGCATGGTATGTCACTCTAGAAACTAAGATACTCATGGTAACAAGATAATCATGGCAACAAATCACGA
This sequence comes from Zingiber officinale, assembly GCF_018446385.1. Taxonomy (NCBI): domain Eukaryota; kingdom Viridiplantae; phylum Streptophyta; class Magnoliopsida; order Zingiberales; family Zingiberaceae; genus Zingiber; species Zingiber officinale. Next base: position 42,957,408 of record NC_056002.1, on the reverse strand, counting down.
GATATAATCACAGGTGACAAACCTAACATGCTATGGATATCAAACAGTGACATACCAAAGGCAAACATGTTCATTGCATGTAGTTATAAAATACTATACATATCCAATGACGATATCATAAAAGATAAGTCAAGAGGTACCCGCCTCCAATAGGAAAGATCCAATCAGTCCAAATCCGGACGTTAAGAAACTTGTCTCGCGTCAAGGTCCTGTGATAAATAGTATAATTTAGCTAAGTATAAACAAATAGCTAAATAAATTTCTAATCCATCGACCATCTAAGGTTAGTTTTATTAACCCTAATTACACCAAAAATCAACCAACATATTTAATTGTATTCATTAAGCCTTACCTCTGGATCACACAAAAGGAAGATCACAGCGATTAGGGCTTTCTCCAACAATGTCTGCAAAGGAAATCACCATATAAGGTCTACACAGGATTTAATATAATTAACCCTATGCTTACATAACAAAAGTAATACCAATAGCTCAAACCATCGAAATCATCAAGTTCATCTTCCCATACTCACCTCAACAGTAATTAACTTAACACCAACCTTACCCATATTCCCTGATGCCTCAACACTGCTCAAATCCTATAGAACTTACTGCCAAGATCCGGAGAAGCTGCTGTGAGAAATCAGTGACAAATACCACTGTTATCAGCCAACAAATCCAACATAAGATCCGGAGAAGCAGCTGGTGGCGCAGTAGGAAAAATTACCAGTCGGGTAGGCTGACCACAACCCAACCCAGAGGAGTTAGGGTTCGGATCCAGCAACAAGAGGGAACCTAGGACAAAGGAAGGAGTCGGCTAGGCACTGCACAGTGGAGGAGTCGGCTAGGCACTGCACAGTGGAGGAGTCGGCGTCGGCAGAGGGAGGACAGCCGGTTGCCGGTTGTGGTAGCGGTGACACTGTGCAAAACTAGGGCAGAGAGAAACGGGAGAAGGGCGTCGGCGGCGCTGGGATCCCCACGGCGACAGCGGCCTGGGTCGGTCCTGGTGGCCGGCAATGTCCCGTGCGGCGGCTAGGGCTGAGGAAGAGCGGCAGTGCTCGGCGTCGGCACCAGTGGGCATAGAGCAAGCTTTCGGCGATTTTAGGGCAGGGGAAAGCTTCGGCTCGGGTGGAGAAGAAGATGAAGAAAAGGTCTTCGGGTGTGCGGCTCGGGAGGAAGAAACCGCCGGCCGACGGTTAGGGTCGGCGTCGGGCGCGAGAGAAGAAGAGTGGAGTGGATGAGGGCTCGGGCTCGGCACAGTAACGAGGAGAGAAAAAAATATAAGGAAAAAGAAAAGGGAAAAGGAAAAGAAAAATAAAACTTTTCCTTATTAAAACTGGGTAGCCTAAACAGGCTTTTCCGGACCCCGTTTTTATCCCCGTTAACTCGTCCGTACGAGCTCCGAAAAATTATTGAAAAATGTCCAAAAAATTCAAAAAATTCCCTTATTAATATTCGTCATTTTTCTGATGTTTTACACTGATAGTACTTATTGGTGCAGCGGGGGCCGACAAGAGGGGGTTAATTGCCTACACAAATAAAACTAACACTTTTCCTCATCTTTCAATTCAGATTAGTAGCATAATTATAATAAATTAAATAAATAACTAATAAAATAAAAATAGGTGGAAAATTACTTGATTACAACCTAGGTGGTTGTTAATCTAAGGTAAATGAAAGCACTAAAAAGTCTCCTTCATTAAAGGCAGAGAAACCTCTTACACTCGTTGAAAGCTCAGAAATATGCTACGAAATAAATACAGGAGTTGTTAAATATTTCTTAGGTTCAAGGTCTTTTTATTGCTCTTGAAAAATGTTATTCATAGCTTGAAGGCACCTTTAAAGTGGTCTAAGGTGCCTTCCATCAGATAGATTTTATCCACTGAGGATAAAACTTTATCCTCAGGTAACAGCTAGGAAAGGCACCTTCCACTGGCTGGAAGGCACCTTCCAGCCCATGGAAGGTGCCTTCCACAAGGCAGCGAGCAGGCTTCCAGCCTATGAAGCCTTGAAGTCGATTTATCTTCTTTACATGGATGATGCTTTTGTTATCCGAAGTTGAGTTCACCTAAACCCAACTCCTACCTTCTCCTCGATTAGGCTTCCTCCTCGGCTTTTCATCTCTCGAACGTTGTGCACGTTCTTCTCATCCATCGATATACTCTTCTACAGCTCCTCGTCCCTCAGATGCATCAAATCAGTCGGCTTGATTCTCGTTCCATCCTTCTTCTCCACCGCGCCTTCCACTCGACTTCTTGCGCTCCTAAGTTTCTGCACACTTAAACACAAGGCATCAAACACAACCTAACTTAATTTGGTTAACCACATGAAAACTATCTTTGGATACTTACAGTCAAGATATCATATTTTACATTCATATTCATATGAAAAATGTCATGTCATGTCATACATGCATCATTTAGATATGATCGATTTCTTTTTGAAAATATGCATTTGATGTATGTCATAATCATTATCATGCATGGTTTTAAATTCTTGTAATTTAGGACAATAATGGCATCAATTGACATCTTAGGTTGGATGATCAAAACCTAAATGCTTAATTAGAAATGCATAAGCCCTTAGTTAGGAAAAACCTAATTTTCATCTCATAAAAACTATAAGGATGACTTATATGTGTATTGAGACACATTAAATACATGTGAGATGTTAGGAAGATAAATAAAACTCAAGGTATTAATTTAGTGCATCTTTTTGAGTTTTAGTATTGTCAACACAAATGATTATATGAAGTCCAATCAATAGAAAAACTAATATACGAGTCATGTGCATTTAGCCCAAAGAATATGATTGAAAATTTTATTTTAAAAAATATTTTTATATTTTATATTTTAAATCAGTTTAGAAAATCTTGGTGAAGTCTATCTTTTGATAGGAATCATCATTGATTAGTTAAATATAAAGTAGAGTGAAATATTGAAATTTTTAAAGGTTTCCAATTTTGTATCAATCTTTAAAAATGAGAGTGATTTTCATAGAAAATTATTTTTTCCATTATAATATATGATATAAATAATGTCTACATAAATTTTCATGATTAAATCATAGAATTATTTAGGGATTTCTAAATTTCGAGCTAAAATTGAAATCAGAAATTCAGTTATGGTAATCGATTAGGTCAATCGATTACAATATCCTAATAAATTAAGGCAATCGATTGAGGTGAATTTCCACGAGCATAGAGGCTCGAGGAATTGATCAAATAATTGATCAAGACTCCGTAATTGATTGGATCAATCAATTAAGACGGGCGTCATAGATTGTATCCCAACTTCAATCGATTTAAAGAGGCTATAATCGATTGATAGATAAAACCAATCGATTAAGAAGGCTGATTTTGGCTGAAATTGTCTGATTTCAGTTTATTAAACCAGAATTAGTCGAGTTAACCATCCCTAACACTTCAAAGTACTTTAATAAGTATTTAAGGATAATTTTCTTAATGAAAATAAAAAATAAATGGTTAAAGGTGACTAATTTGAAGTTTAAGAGAAGGTTTGGATTCAAAGTTAAATTTTCAAGCTCAAAACTTTAATTTTAGATTTCCTAAAGGTTTAGGAACTTCAAATCATTGTGATATGCTTAAGGTTGAGCATAGGTTACAATGAAAGGTATGAGACTTTCATTGAACTCTTTGATAAAATGGACTCTTAAGGTGAAGAGTTTTTTATGTATGTCAAAGGTGGAGAAAATGTTGGATTTAGTTAGAAACCCACATTTACACTTGGCTTGGGATGAAGAATGGAGTTGGGCAAATATGGGTTAGCCTAACTTAAATATATTGTCAAATATTAAAAAAAATGAGAGATTATTGGGAGATTATTGGTGCAATCGTTCTCAGGTTAAGGTTGACCAGTTTGACTAAGCTCAAGTGGATTCAAGCTTGAGTTTCGATATTGGGATAATATGTGAAGAAGAGGTTAAGTAGGTCAATGTTGACCAGATACTTGACAATATATAAGAGAGAACTCATGTAGGTCATGGAGGACCAAATACTTAACTGAGAGTCCTAACTAGAGGTTAGGCAAGGTAAAATCCTAACTCAAGGGTTAGGCAGGGGAAAAGTTCTAATTAGAGGTTAGGCAAGGGTAAAGTCTTAACTAGAGATTAGGCAAGACAAGTTCTAACTTGAGGGTTAGGCAAGACAAGTTCTAACTTGAGGGTTAGGCAAGGGTAAAGTCCTAACTGGAGGTTAAGTAAAAGAAAGTTCAAGCGAGTCAAGGGGGACCGCACATTGGCAGAGAAAAGTCCAAATGGGCATGAGAGGAGCATACATTGGCAAAGGAAAATCCAAGTGGATCAAGGAGGACCGCACTTGATATTTGAAAGTCTAATGGAAAGTTGGCAAAAAGAAAGTCCAAATAGGTCAAAGGTTTACTAGACACTTGGTGAGGAAGCCCCAATAGGTCATGGTTATGTTGATCGAATGTTAGGCAAGGGAACCCTAGACTTGGATTAAGCAAGTTAGGGTTGGGCAATCGATTGACCCTAAGTTAATCGATTAGATAATGGATTAAGAGATTCTTGTGAGAACACAAAAAGAGTCTGAATAAATTAGTCAATCGATTGGGCTGAGTCAAATCGATGGGACCAATCGATTAAGGCCAGGAGTTTCGCGAAGAGGAATTTGCGAAAACAAGGTTAAATCGATTGACCTAATCAATTCAGTCACTTTTAATCGATTGAGTCAATTGATTCGATAATATTTTGTCACAAGGAGGAAGAATCAATTGAGACAATTGATTAAGAAGTCTTTATCGATTAAGCCAATCGATTCATGCCTTTTCGTGAGAGAATAGAGGATCATGGAATCAATTGGATAATCGATTAAAGCCTTCTAAATCGATTGGGATGACTCGTCAATTAATTAGGGTTCGAAAAAGAGTCATTCTGCAGGTACACAAACGGTCGGATGATGTGGCAATCGATTAGAGAAAAGCTGAATCAATTGTGAGACGTCGAGTGTACCCTAGAAAAGGATTTTCACGAAGGTTTGGAAAAAAAAAACTCTCTCACACATCTTGGTCACCGGTTCTTAGGTGTTTGGAGAAAAAGTGTTGTTATATTTTCACCACCAAGAGGCAATCTAAATTAAGAAAAAAAAAACAAGCAAAGCAAGGTTCATGTTGTAAAGTTATTTTGTCCCCTCGGGGCGGTGCGATGGTTAAGACATGGGGTGTTGTCACATGAGGTCTTGGGATCGAAACTCGGCGTGACCGAGCATAACCTCCCCCATGTCTTGGCCATTTGCACTAATGGCTAAGTAGCCACCCGTGATTTACCTCCTCCGTGTTGGCCTAGGGACGGGTTGGCGGGGGCGCTGGGGGCGAGCGAATCGCCTTTTTTTTTTGCCACATGTTGTAAAGTTATTTTAAGGCTAGTAGCCGCCCGTGATTTACCTCCTCGGTGTTGGTCCTAGGACGGGTTTGCGGGGGCGCTGGGGGCGAGCGTATTCGTCTTTTGTCACCATGTTGTAAAGTTATTTTCGATTTCTTTGTAACCTTAGTTTACATTTTTTGTATTTGAGCTTGTACAAGATTTCGACATCTCTGAATTGTTTTCGAGAAAGAGTAGTTTTCATAGTAGAGTGTATGCATTGTGTGGCTTTTAAGTTGATCAAGCCACGTGATGTCCTCACCCTATCACTATTAATGATGAGTCGTTCAACAAGTAAGATGTAGAAATATTATTATCGAAATAGAGTCCTACCATATTTTTAATACCAAAATTATTATCAACATATTCCCTGCAAGCTACGACCGGAGGTCACTCTATCCACGTCCATAATGAATATTTAATAGAGAGAATAGAGTAAGAATATACATTATCGAAAGAAACAATAAAGAATAGCTGTTTCTAAAATAACGATTTCTGATCATGAATAAAAGAAACTACAATTTTACATTCAAATGTTGGAAGTTGAATATCTATTTGTCCATGACACTGAAACAGTGAAACCCTATTAATTAATGGTGACTCAATCGGCAGAGAAGATATTGGACATATATTATTCTGAAAAATAATAAATAAATAAAAAGAAGGAAATGGCTAAGCATTAGTATTCATGGGCCATGCTATTTGTTGGTGTCAATATCAAATATCATTAACAGTTCACAGTCAACAAAGTGCAGCAGCGCGATGAAAGCATCTATTTTCCTTTTCGTGTGGATGGGTTGGCAAAGGCGCTCACCGTGACGAAAGCATCTATCGATTGTTTTTTTTTTTTTAAATTGGTTTCGGCCAAGTTTCAGTTTTAGTTTGTATGATTGAACTGGGCCAAATTTCGGTTGGATCTTTATTTTTTAAAAAAAAAAAAATTGGAGTCCCTTATTATTATTATTTTCGTTAAAAGAGATTTTTTTTATATCTATAAAATATTAAATAATATGTTATCTTATTTTCATTTCGTAAATATTATTATATCAATGTTATCTTATCTGGGAAAATAAATGATATCATTCATCCCAAATAATTCAATATCATCAGTGATCCGGTGGTAAGGACGGGACACCCTCGCCGACGGCGGTCAACGACACGTGGAGGTCAAAAGTCAATAGGGGCAGCCCCAAGGTCCTACCAAGCAGACAGAACATCTGACCAGTCGACCGAATGTCCTCCAGCCCGATCGGAATATAGCTCGACCACAGGTCGAGCTTCCGACGCTTAAGGTAAAGGAGCTTATGGGCCGAGCGGACATGCCGCTCGGTCGAAGCACAGATCACTGAGGTGCGATCTCATCTGAGCGTAGGACCGAGGATCTTCCCGCTCGGTTCAATACATACACGTACCCGAGTTCTAGGAGCGCCGAACGGCAAGACCGCCTGACCCTGGAACAGACAAGAGACGCAAAAGGACGAAAGGGACAGCTGGTAAACATCATCCTCAAGAAGCCCATCGCCGACAAGCAACATGGTCGGCGGCCGGACCGGACAGAGTATCGTACGGTGGAAGCTTCCATCGTCACGTCAGGGATAAGCTCGGACGATTGCGGAAGGGTATCAGACATGATTTTCTGACACACTCATTTGGAGGTATGTTTGGGGAAACGTGCACGCATCGAGAAGCATGCCCGCGCCTCCCTGGGGTCTTATATAAGGACTCCAAACTTCGACGGAGGTATGCAGAATTCTCATCACTGTAGCCACAGTTACTCTTCCTCATTGCCTGACTTGAGCGTCGGAGGGTCGTCGTCGGAACCTCTTCCCGGCTCGACTTCTTTGTAGATTCGCCAGAGATCCACATCACCAGTCGGAGACAACGGAGAGTGTCACGCCTCCAGTGTCCGTCGACTCAATGCTTGGACAGGATCAATCAATTTCATGATAAAATATAAATAACTAAATGAATGATATTTTACCTTAATATAATGACTATTTATATGAAAAAAATAATGATACCTGGTTAGATATTTACATCTGGTGAAAATCAAGTCTAGCCCTTATTAGAATAAACGTAGTATCAACTACATCGACTCCTAAAAGATATTTCAATGTTATCTTAGCTTCCATAGTAGTCAATTGAGTAGTTTTATATTAAAATATTTTTTATCATTTAATTAAAATTACTTTTAATACCGTTGTATCAATTATGAAAAAAATTAGTGTAACATAATTAGTGTGATATTGAACAAGTTGCAGTAATAATTATAGTTATATGCTAAAATAGTGTTAAAGTGATTTGATTAAATTAGAATTGATGTGGAGGTAAATAAGGGTATGCGTGATGGATCCTTAACTTGGCCAACATTAACTCCAAAGGATGTGTCAAATACTGAGCCGGCTCAACCAACCTAGTCATTGACCTCTTCCGAGGAGTCTTCCTAACAAAGACGGACTCCCCGAAGAGTCTTCCCAATGAAGGTTGACTCCTTCATCTCATCCACTAAGCTTAGCCACCTTTAGCTTAGCCACTCGGCTCGACCATGCTAGCTTCTTTAGCTCAACCACTTAGCTGAGCCACCTTCAGCTCAACCACTTGGCTCAACCATGCATGCCATCTCCTTCATCTCAACCACTCGACTCAGCCATGGCAGTTCCTTCAACTCAACCACTCAACTCAACTACTTAGCTTAGTCATGTTGGTTCCTTCAACTCAATCACTCGGTTCAGTCACTCGGCTAGGCCAGGCCAACTTGTCTTGCCAGACTCGGCCTTTCCGACTCTTCCTCCTTAACTCGGCCATGTCCAACCATTAGTTGTGTTGAGATTTTGGTACCAAAAGCATGATCTACATTAGAGGTGGAAATCAATAGAACAGGGATGATGTGACTCACAAAGTATGAGATGGCGTGACTAGTAAGGCATGACATGACATAACCCATATAGTGTGGCGATATGACACATTATATACTTGTACGGAATGTCTCATCCATTAGCGTACAGAAAACATGGGCGCAATCCTCTCACAAGGGAATATATATAAGGTAGTTCAACCCTCAGGCGGAGGTATGCACATACAAGAATCCTCAATTTACTACTATTCTTCTACATTCATTCTTCCCCGCTCCCCTATAAGGGACTTGACTTGAGTGTCAAAGTGGTTGAACTAGGGCACACTCTGACCTCCCTTCTAACCCTCTCTTAAGCTTTGTAGGCATCCGAACTGCTAGGTGATTTCCTCCTACATTCTATGACTTCATCAACGCATAAGGCGACTGCTAGGTGGCTCGCCCGTCGATAGTTTTAGGCAGGAACAAATTGGCGTCATTTGCAAGAACACTAAGTTGAGATCCTGAACTGAGATGTTAAGATGGATGACACGGGAAAAATCATTGATAAGCACAACCTCGCCAATGAAATAGGATTAGTGGAAAGCATTATAGGTTCTTGTTAACATTGAGTAAGAAATTCAGAAGGCTTTTCTTCTCCAAATGTGATTAGCTTCAGCATTCAAGCAGGAGTCTTCTAGGATATCAACATGTGATTTCATGGGCAAGATGGACAGTCATAAGATTGAAACAAACCAAAGATCTCTTCTGCATATCTCCTCTGCCTTTGTGGTGGAGAAACCCTTGTTGTTCTTCCACCTGTCCCATAATCGGCATGTTCAAAGGAAGTCGACCGATGTCAAGAACTCCCTTCACCTCCTTCAAAGCCATCTCCAAGTGAAGGTATTTCCCTCCACCCCACCAAGTCTTGAGCAAGTCAGCTCGACTCTTCCATACAAGTCAGCTGGCTCAAATCAGTCATACATGGCAGCTCATCTAGGTAGCTCGACTCGATCATACAAGTCAGCTCTGGTCAGCCATGCAAATTAGCTCAGCCCGACCATACTTGGCAGCACATCTAGGCATCTTGACTCATCCATACTAGGTAGCTCGGCTTGGTTATACTTGGCAACTCAACTCGGCCATACAAGGCAGCTCAGCTCAGGCATACTTGGCAACTCATCTAGGTAGCTTGACTCGGCCGTACAAGGTAGCTCAGATTGACCATATTTGGTAGGTCATCTAGGCAGCTCGACTTGGTCATATAAGGCAGCTCATCTCGTCCATATTTGATAGCTCATCTAGGCAGTTCTTCTTGGTCAAATAAGGCAACTTAGTCTTCCAGGCAACTCAATCATCCCAAGCAGTTTATCCATCCCTTTTTAGCAATTTGAGACAATCATCTCAAGCTATATCGATAGATAAATCTAAATTTAAATTTTATAATTTCAACTTAAAATATATCCCTCTTTTTTATCAAACAAAAATGTCATCTCCCTTAGACTCTTATGTTTCTATGGAATTACATTCCCCTGGTCTCGGACCAACGGAGTCCATCAACAATTACCATTTTTAGGGTTCAATATCTTCTAACTCGGATATAGTCATGGTGAGCTCATATATTCCCCTGGTCTTAGACCAGTGGCATCTATCATTAATTGCCCTTTTCAAAATCTAATCTCTCCCGACTCGAACATAGTCGTGGATTGAGCTTATATATTCCTCTAGTCTCGAATTAGCGGCATCTATAAGCAATTAACCTTTTTAGGATCAAATCTATTTCGACTCGAACATAGTCACATATTGAACTCATATATCCTTTTGGTCTTAGACCAGTGACGTCTATTAGCACTTACCCTTTTTAGGGTTAAATCTCTTCTAACTCGGACATAGCCGCGGATTGAGCTTATATATACCCCCTTGTCTCTGACTAGCATTATCCATTAGTAATTATCCTTTTCAAGGTTCAATCTCTCTCAACTCGAATATAGTCATGGATTAAGCTCATATATCCCCTAGTCTTAGACTAACGGTGTTTATCATTAATTGCCCTTTTTAGGGTCTAATTTGTTATATCTGAGAGATGTTTTAAAACAATTACCTTATGATATGTATTATTTATTAGATAAATAAAAATTTACTATTTGGGTGTACATATTTTATGTATATAATTGAATTTTAAACTCACTTACTGAATGCCTGCAATACAATTCATATCATGAGAGAAATTGTGATTGAATCATGACTAGTGAGTGGATCACGACTAGTAGTATCTCTACATGTATAATTATGAATGTATTAAAATCTTTTCTATCGACAAATTGATGTGTTTGCACATTATCGATTCAGTGAGACTAGCATGAGTTATACTTCTTGGTCTAACCAAGCAAGTGTTCCTCACTAGTGAGAGACATTGGATGTCGAGAGTTAAACGTGGATGCTAGTTTTAGTAACTAGTTCATTGGAGTGACATATTGTAAGACTTCATATGATTCTCTCTCTCTCTCTCTCTCTCTCTTTATATATATATATATATATATATATATCAATGAAGCTCTACTACAGCTCAAGTGCAAGTTTTATTCAATTTGAGATATTCAAGTGATCTTGGTCATGAAGACTTATACTTTAACATCTTAAGCAGACATCTCTTAGGAGGTGTGGACTTGGGATGATTGGGAATAAGTCAAAGTTCGCAAAGGTATATGGATAAGTCGCAGAGGATTTATTGCTCCTTGAGAGGAGAGGTATATGTAGGACTATTGATCACGTGAGTAGGGGTGAATCATGTGATTTTAAAAACATTTCGTTTCTTTTTGAAATTGAGTTCAAAACGGAATCATTAAACTAAGTAAGAAAGAAAACAATATAAGAAAGTGAACACAAGTATTTTATTTGGTTCAGAGTTTTCAACAACTTCTACTCGAAGATCCAAGTCCCTTGGACCTATCGATGGGAAATCCACTAAATTCTCTATCAGTAAACTCCCGGTAGAGTAACTGAATACAAATAGAGAAATTGGAAAGTGTTATAGCCCTACACTTTTCTTGCAATAAACCAAATAACTGTAAATTAAATTTTACGAGCACACAGGTGAAGAATTTGTGAGCTCAGGTGTTGAAGTTGATCCGTTTGTAGTAGTCAAGTGAAGCAACATTGTAGGACAACAACAAAATGAAGTTTGAAGTAGCCAAATGATCGTGAATAAGTGTAGAAGATTTGTTGCAAATGATTATTTGAGGTTGCTGGTCGAAGGCTCTTTTATAAGCCTTTTTAGGCGCCTAAACCACCCCCAAGTGCCTGGATCGAGGCATATTTGATTCTTCTTTATCGCTAACTTATTAATGTTTGGGTGCCTAGACCGGGTTTGGGTGCCCGAACCGCTGACGTGTCTGCCCCTCATCAAAGCTCTATCTCTGAAAATTCATCCAACTCTGAGAGCTTGGACTGGTCCAGACACCTAGACTCTAACATATGCCGACTAATCAAAGTATGACACCTCGGCTAGTCGCTTCCTCGACTAGTGGCCTAGTTCGGCTCTTGACCGAGAGCCTGGATCAATTTCGGGTGCTTAGACCTCTGGGCGCCTGGACTTTGTCCGACGCCTGGAACCTTTTTTCTAACCTATGTCCTAAACTAAATGGATATAAGACGAGTGAAAATAATGAAACATGACTCACTGTAGCTGCTAAAAGGTTTCAGAAGTAGTTCTAAAATCAACTATTGATTTTTCATTCAATTGAATATCATAATATACTATTAGGTGTCACTCATGATATATTTATAATTAAATAGTTAATTATGAATGTTTAACATAATCGGGAACCTATTGAGCCACATGCACTACGAGTTTATCTGAAAGACTTAAAATGAGTTTAAGAATTAGATTCATAGATCGAGAAAGATTGAGTTTGGTTAGACCAAATTAAACAAAGGGCAAATCTAAAAAAGGGTTTGATGCAATGGAAGTGCAAATGAGACATATCTTTTGAAGACGATATGTTCCCTCTTTGATTTAATTATAAATTAAATTGGTTTGGTTTTAATTAAAAGGGCTTGGTTATTAAATCAAGACTTTTGGTTTTGAACCAAACCTAGTTTGGTCTTGAACCAAATTTAAGGCTATTGGTATAAGTTATGGGTTAATAGATATGGGTTTTGAACTTGCTCCTCTAACTCGATAAGGGATCTATAAGTAAGATTAAAGAAGAAAGAAAAATAACTCTCTTTTGATAAAAACCTAATCGTTAGGTTTTATTCCCTCTTCCTCTTCTCTCTTTGTCATCAACCAAACAAAAGGGACAACCCCTTTGTTCTGTCGCCACCACCTAGCCCTGATGCTTGTAGTCTCATTGTTGGGCCTCTCGGCCGTCACCATTCACCCAACAAGGTTGTGACCCTACCAGAAGCCACTGTAGCCGCCTAAGGGTTGCATCCCTTGCTGTCCGGGTGCATTATCGCCCAATATCCAACTCCACTGGCTGTAGTTGTGTTGTCAACCCTTCTTCTAGCCTCATCCGCCTGCTGAGGGCCAAGATGTAACCACTAATAACCCCACTGACCGGATAGCAAAGGTTGCTGCCAGTTCTAGGTGTCATCCGCGGTGTCTCTTTCGTGGGGTCTCTCTTTGTTTGGTGTCGACTGGTTGCATGCGCCGCCAAGAACCAAACTTTATCTTCGCACACAAGGCTAGCACCTTTTGCAAAGATGGAACTTGTGACTTCTAAAGTCGTCTTGAAGATTGCTTGGTGTTAGATTCATCAATTTGGGTTGGGTCTGTTAGATTAGCCCGTCCCGTCAAACAATTTGACCGATTGGGTTATAATTTTATCAACCCAAGCCCACCGCGGGCTGACTCACCTAGGCCCGTAACCCATGAGGGTCGGCCCATGACGAGCTTGGGTTGGCCCACGAGTTGAGAAACACATGTAAGGCAAGTTTTATGTCAATTTATTATCTTTTTTACTATAATTTTAAAATAAAAATAGCACTTTTCATTAAACAAGAGTACTTATTTGTATCTATTTATATTTAAAATACTTGTTTCTAGATACATTTGATTGATGAAACCTTTTTAAAGTAAAATATTAAAGATATGAAATATTTTTTTTAATTTTTTTTAAATTTTTGATGGGCCCGTGGGTTAGCCTGCCTAACCCGCAAATCACCTAGATTGGGTTGGGTTGGGAATTTCCTAACCCGCCAAGATGATGGGTTGGCCCGCCCTGCCCCACCAAATGCCTGCCCCACCATGGATCGACCCGTCCGACCATGGATTGACCCGTCTGACAGCTCTACTTGGCGTGGACACAATAGAGGCAAGGGTTCGATAACGTTACTTGGTTGATACACTTTCCACTCCACATCATCCGTCATGTATGACTAGTTTAAATTTATTTTTGTAAAATTTTATTTTATGATCATGTCTAAATGGATGTATCCTCGTATACATGTGTGTGTAATTTAATAATTTAGAATTATTATACTATTTTTGTCTTTGTTGTGCATATTTGTGAAATGTGTTTTAGCATGTACTCCATCGGGCTACCTAACACAATCTCTCCAAACTCAAATATAGTCGCGGATCGAGCTTGAATATCCCCTAGTCTCAGACCAATGACGTCCATCAACAATTGTCCTTTTTAGGGTTCAATCTCTTCTGACTCAAATATAATTACAAGTCGAGTTCATATATCTCACTGGTTTCAAATCAATGACGTCCATTAATAATTGCCCTTTTTATGATCTAATCTCTTCTGACTTGAACATAGTTGTAGATCAATCTATTCTTTATTCGACTCCACGAGTATTCAGGAGTTGTGAGATTGAACCTCCTATTTTCTCCTGACTAGGAATTAGTCATAGGTTAAACTATTTCTCTCTTGACTCGGATATAATCATGGATCGAATTATTCTCTCTCTGACTCCAAGGGTATTCATGAGTCATGATATTGAGCATACTATTCTCTCCTAACTAGAATATAGTTGCAAATCAAGTTATTCTCTCTCCAATTCTATGGGTATTTAGGAGTCATCAAATTGAGTTTACTATTCTCTTCTAATTCAGATTACCCGTGAATCAACTTATTATTCTCTCCCAACTCAGACATAATCGAGTATCAAGCATTCATTCCCCCTATCTAGGCAAACATTGACATTTCTATTGGTGTAGGTTGCACTAATAATTAAACTCATATTTTGATGTATGACAAAGGTTAAAGTTAGATTATATTGTGATTTAATCCTTTTACCAAGTATACATGATATTAACTTGATGGGTTTAGAGGATTGAAACACCATATTAAAGTCCAATTAGGTTGATAGTTAGTATGAAGCCTAGATTGGTTGAGATTTGACAAGAGGAAGACCAGTTAGGTTGATAACTAGCTAAAGTCCATATTAGTCGAGATCTAGCAGGAAGTCCTGGTAGGTCAAGAGACTTGACATCAAGGAAGTATGTGATCGGTATGTGGAGGTAAGAAATTGGAGGAGAGATCTAGTGAGGAAGTGATGCCGGTTAAGGGAACAGTAGGCATCGGTCCAACCTAGGATTTTAGTGAAACTCAAATTTAGGATCGGATAGTCCAGAAATTGTCAAATATATTACTCATTTTCATATTATTTCTTGTTATGCTAACTTTATGATACAAGAAAGTAAAATGCTAAAAAAGGGTTCCAGGCTCTCGGAGGTGGTCCAGGTGCCTGGGCAAGGAGGCGAAGCAACAGACGACTAGTTGTGGTACCGTACACTGATTAGCCGACACACGTCAAGTCCAGTCGCTTGGACTGTTACAAGCGTCCGTAGATGGATGAAATTTCAAAGATTGAGTTTAGCTGAGGTGCAGCCACGTCGTCAGCATTCTAAGTGTCCGGTGGTGGTCCAGGCACCCGGAAAGAGCCTATAAAAAGAACTTCAACTAGAGCCTTCAAAATAACATTTGCTCCGACTTTTGTTCTTGCATGCTACTCCAAGAAAGCTCTGATGACATCGAAAGGCTGCTCCGACAACTGATTATCAAGAAATTGTGTTTATACTTCTTTCTTATCGGTAGCATTTAGTTTACAGTTCGTGTATTCAAATTTTGTAACCCTATTTTTGAACTAATAGTGATTGCTTAACGAAAGTACTCAACGAGAGTGGACCTTGGAGTAGGAGTTATTAAAGGCTTCGAACTAAGTAAAAATACTTGTGTTAGCGCTTGTTCTTTATGTTGGTGCAGCGGGGCCGACAAGAGGAGAGGGGTGAATTGCCTGTAAACTAAAAAATATCCTCCTCAAAACTTTCAACTCTAAAATAGTGCAACAATAATAAAAATAAAATCAACTAACAGAAAAGAGAGAAAGGAACTCGGCAAGTTGACTTGGTTACAACCAAGAAGGTTGTTAATCCAAGGCGGTTGAACAGACATACTAAGAAAGTCTCCTTCTCTGAAGGCGGAGAAACCTTTTACACACTAGAAGCTCAAACAGTTGCTAGGAAGTTGATACAGAGTTGAATGATTAATTTCCTAGCTCCAGGGGCCTTTATATACCTCCTGGAAAACTTATCTTGTGCCTTGAGGGCGCCTCCAATGAGGTTGAGGGCGCCTCCAGCCGAGGTGAGCGGATAAAACTTTATCCGCACGCAAACGGTCGAGTCAACCCAGTTAAAGACGCCTCTAACAATATTGAGGGCACCCTCAATGTTGAAGTTGCCTTCAACACTGTTGAATGCGCCTTCAGTGTTGAGGGTGCCCCAACAGTATTGAGGGTGCCTCTAATAGCATCTTCAGCTTTTCTTCATCTTCACGAAGGCTTCCGAAGTTTCGATTGCTTGGGTGATTACGGCCAACCGAAATAGGGCTTACCCGAACCCAATTTCTGACATTCTCTTCGAGTAGGCTTCCGACCTGACTTCTCATCCCTCGAACGCCGTGCACGTTCTTCTCGTCCACCGGTGTACTCTTCCTCTGCTCTTTCGTCCTTCGGACACACCGAGCCCGTCGGCTCCCTTCCCGTGCCGTCCTTCTCGCTAGCTGCGTCTTTCGCTCGACTTCCTGCGCTCCTAAGCTCCTACACACTTAGACACATGGATCAAATAACAAGTAGGACCTAACCCAACTTGGTTGATCACATCAAAACAACCATGGGGTCCAACACTTTATTCTTTCTTCTTTGTTCTTTCTCTTTTCTGCTGCATTTGTTTTAGCTCGTTATAATTAAAAAACAATAAACGTTATTCACCCCCCTCTAGCATCTTTTTGATCTTACAATTTCATCTACCCTACCTCCAACAGAGTCATTATGCCCAAGTCTAACAAGTTCATCGCATTTCTAACCGTCATAATTCCATTAATAGTGGAAGACTTCTTTAATCTCTGACATTAATGGCTAGTAAGTCGGACTCACGTTTCCTTCGACCAGACTTGAGGAGATGCTTATAATGTAGAGGTAAATAAGGATCCATGTGATAGGTCCTTACTTTGGTCAATAAAGACTCCACAGGGCATGCCAACTATCGAGCTGACTCGACTAGCCGAGTCATTGATCTATTCTGAGGAGTCTTCCCAATAAAGGACAACTCCCCCGAAGAGACTTCCCGACGAAAGTCGACTCCTTCATCTCAACCACTCAGCTCGTCCACCTTCAGCTCAACCACTCTATTTGGTCATGTCAGTTTCTTTACCTTAGCCACTCGACCCAACCACCTATAGCTCATCCATTGGGTCAGCTATGCCAACTCCTTCATCTCAGCCACTCGACTTGGCCACCTTCAACTTAGCTACTCAACTCATCTATATCAGCTCTTTCATCTCAACTACTCGACTTGTCCATGCTAGTACCTTCAACTCAACCACTCAACTCAACTACTTGGCTCAGTCATATCGGTTCCTTCAACTCAATCGCTCGGTTCAGTCACTCGACTCGGTTAGGCTGAATCGTTTCATTGAACTCAGCCTTGCCGACTCTTCCTCTTCAGCTTAGCCATGCCTAATCATCAGTTGTGTCAAGGTTTTGGTACCAAAAGCATGGCCCACATGAGAGGTGAGGATCAATAGAATAGGAGATTGTTAAGACTAAAAGAATTCACATATTTCCATAATAGTATAATATTGTCTATTTTAGGCCTGAACTCTCATGGATTTATTTTTGGACTCTACCTAAAATATCTCATACCAATTAGATATCTTGTATTTTATAAACTCATGATCTTTTTCATATATTTTCAATGTGGGACTTGATTGTATTCCCAACAATTCTCCCCTAAAAAGAAGGATCACCATTATTCTCATGGTCTGAGTCTTCCCTCAAGCGTCCGATTACTGTTGACATGCTCCAAGCCTCCCCTCAAGCATCCTATATATCCGGTTAATGGAATCCATATCTCTCCTCTAAGAATTCAGTCACCCTTGATCTGCTTGGACTTTTCATTTAGAATTCACTCATTTGGGAGCCCATATCTCTTTTGTTCAAGGCCATTATTCCACTCATATGGTTTGATCTGGACCATGACTTTTATACAACTTGTTGGGACCATTGGGGATACAATCAAAGTCCTATATTGAAAAAATATAGAAAAGATCGTGGGTTTAAAAAGATGAAGATATCTCTATTAGTATGAGACCTTTTGGGTAGAGCCTAAAAATAAAATCATGAGGGTTTAGACCTAAAGTGGATAATATTATACCATTGTGGAAACATATAAATTCCTTTTGATCCCAACAAATGACATCAAAGTCATGGTTTAGACTGGACATTATGTAGGATAGCCTTGAACAAAGTTGAGGGGAGACTTAAAGCAAGTTAGGATGACCGGATTCTTACGAGGAGGCCCAAAGCAAGTTGGGCTAACCGGATGCTTATGGAGGCCCGAGTAAGTCAGGGTAGCCGGATGCTCGTAGGGAGACTCAGTGTAGGTTAGAGTAACCGATACTCACGAGGAGGTTCGAAGTAGGTCAAGGGTGATCAGATGCTCGCGGAGAAGTCCGGAGTAGGTTAAGAGTGATCAGATGCTTGCGGGAGGCCCGAAGCAAGTCATGGGTGACTGGATGCTTGTGGGGAGGCCCGGAGTAGGGCAAGAGTGACTAGATACTTGTAGAGAGGCCCGGAGCAAGTCAAGAGTGACTTGATATTTATAGGGAGACCTAGACCACGAGAGTAATGGTGACCATTTATTTGAGCGGAGAATTGTTGGGGATATAATCAAAGTCTCATATTGGAAAGATATGAAAAAAATCATGAGTTTAAAAAAGATAAAGATATTTCCATTGGTATGAGGTTTTTTGAGTATAACCAAAAAATAAATCTATGAGGGGCTTCAGTCTAAAGTGGATAATATCATACTATTGTGGAAATATGTGAATTCATTTTGATCCCAATCGATTAGGGTACGAAAAACATAGGCACCATCCCTCCCGTAGAAAAATATATATAAGTTAGTTCAATCTACATGTGAAAATATGAATATACAAAAATCCTCAATTTACTATTGTTTTTCTTTTATATTCATTCTTCCTTGTTCCCCGCTGAAGATTTAATTTGAACATCGAAGTGATTGAATCAGAACACTCATTGACCTACATTCTAATCTTCTCTTGAGCTTTGTATAGGCGTCCGCACAGCCAAATTTTCCTCTTATGCTTGGCGACTTCATCAATACTATACGCAAGGTAGTTACCCGATGGCTGCCTGCCAACCGTCTCAAGTAGGAACAAGAATAGTTTTAATTAGGCCGGAATAATTTTAATTAAATTGATAAAGAATATGCGGTAGGAAGTTATAGTCGCGCTAGAAATAGAAAAATTTTTTCTTTGATAAAAAGAATAACGGAGGTAGCTAATGCTTTTTTTTTATTTTAAAAAAGAGACTTTTAATTTTATAGTCGATTCGAGAAGACACTCAGCAAACTAGAGACATATGGAATGATAAGATATAAATGCTGGTGTAGATCTTAAATATATGCTGACAAACAATTGTATCATTATTGTACAGTGTTATTTCAACATAAATAGTTAATAATTAATTTTAGTAGATACAAAAAAAATATAAATTAATTTTAGATAAGTTTTCCACTTGATTTTTTTTACAGTTTATCAAGTATGTTGTTATTTAAGAAAAAAAAAAGGAATTTAGAATTTCTTAGCAAAGGAAGAGTAATTTATGCATTTATCTTATTTGGTTCGTCCATTTCAACTAGTTTACTTAGAGTGTTTGGATCCTTAGTTATCTGGTATTATCCTTCGTTGTGCTTACTGGGTTAGACTAATCCACTAAAAAAGGTTGACCTGATTGACATATCATCCCACTCGACATGCCTAATTCACTCAAATCAATTGAATTACTTGACTCCCACTAGACCATACTATTCTATATGCTCAATTTGTCCAAGCCAATTAACCCAAATCAAAAAAGATATTTGTGTTAAATAAGTGAATGGAGAAGAAATGGAAGAGGAAAGAGACTCCATTGTGAATGAGACTTTAGTCCCACATTAGAAGTTTCAAGGCAATTTTGTTGGTTTATATTAATTCACATACATTGAGGTTGTGAACAAAAATATGGGGAGAGACTCTCTCTCATGCGTAGGTGCGTAAGGGGGTGCAAATCCAGGCTCGGATTTGTATTGAACTGAGTTGACTCGTGTACGAGCACGTCCTGTGCACACGAATGCCAGATTGGTCGGGGCAAACAAATTTGCCCAAGTAGAACAACTAACATTTTGCCACATAGATCTTTTGCTGCTGTGAAACGAACGCATTAAATTCGAGGACCATTAACGTCATTAACTCTGGCCATTGATCCGAGCTTCTATATAAGGAGGCTCCGATCGATAGGCAGAAGATAGCAAGCAAAGCTCTCCGTTTTTCTTCCTCCTCCTCTGTCGTGCGGCTCCTGCTCGGCGGAGTGCCTGTGGTAGCATTCGGGTACCACTCAACTCATCGTGACTGCCAGTGCTTGGTTGGATTCATGGTCGGCTATTGTATCATGGGAAACAGACGACTCTTGTAAGCCTCAAAGTACAGCCGGAGGTGGACAAATCTGTTTCAAGAAAACTATGACTCGCAGGCCTCGGTCAGCTCGCCCGGTCGGTCTCTTTGTCCGACCGGCATACTTGTTTGCCTGCTCGAGATCTTCACCTGACCTGCCTGTCTCGGTCGGCCTAAACCCTAAACCCAGCCTGCCTGTCTCGGTCGGCCTAAACCCTAAACCCAACCTGCCTGTCTCGGTCGGTCTGCTTCACCCGACCAGCCTGTCTCGGTCGCCCTGCTTCACCTGACTTGCCTGTCTCGGCCGGTCTGCTTCGCCCGACCTATCTGCTCGACCCGACCAACCTGTCTGCTTCGACCAGCTTGTCTGCTCGACTCAACCGACCTCTCTGATAGCCCGGCCTGTTTGCACTGCTCGGCCAGTCTGCCTCGTCCGACCGGCCACTCTTGCTCGGCCTATCTGCCTTGTCCGACCGGCCTCACTACTCGAACGCTCTGCTCACTCAGTCACTCTGAGGTTGGAACTTGGATAAAAACCAGCCCCTGCTAGCAGCTTGAGATCATCTGCTCAGGTCAACTCAACTGTAAGTTGAATTTAAATTTTATGTAATTTTAAATTTAGCTAAATCCTTACAATTTTCGATAACAGATTATTTGTATCTAACAATTTATGACCTAAATCAACGACTTCCATCGGATGCGGAAGGTATTTAGGGTTATCATCCGAAATCAGGAAGAATAACAATTATTTTACGAGCTAAAGAGAAGGAGGATTTGTGAAGAAAATAAGAAGAACAATAAAAAAAAACAAATAGAAATCATCTTCCTTTAAGTTTTACCGAAAATGAAAATTTTATTAATATTAGAGATAATTCCAAAAATAACTAAATAGAGGTTTATATAGATAAACTCTGACTTATAATATGTAGAACTGTCAAAAATACTCTAAATATAATTTTTTTTACCAAAAATAGTAAAATAAATATTTGGACTATCTGAAAAGACTTTAAATGTTATTTTTTAATCTGTAATTTGATGATTATAAATTCCACTCAATAACCAATATAATAGATTTTGACAGAGCTATAAGTGGAAAAAAACATAGATCCTCATTTTGATTCACGAGTTACAAGTTATGTATTTTTAAAGTTGGAAAGATTTTCTTGGATATCTATTGATCTTGCATCACCATCTTCCTAAGTGAAAAAGAAAAAGTCATAATTTATACAACTACATACATTTTCTCGTAATTACCTTGATGAAAGAAACTAAGAATCAAACTAAAATGATGTTACTAAAAGTTAGAATATCCACATCAGATACCCTATTTAAAAAATTTATCTTAAATTTTGAATAAAGTAGTTAAAAAATCTTTGCATCAGCTACCTTATCGATTCCCAAAATTATACATTTATGAACAGTACTTCTCTAAATTTAGGGAATGGATTACATTCCCTAAACATTATAGAGGAGAGAGAAGAAATAAGGAAACTGATATATGATGTATTAAAAAGTGGATATCCAAATTTAATAAAATAATTTTTTTATCCTAAATTATGTATTTTGGATAGGGAAACTGATATGAATGGTCTTAGAATGAGTAAGATTTGATGAGATGTACCGAAATGAAATTAATAAATTAACAAAAATATAATTAATTAGAAACAAATACTACTTATTTTTAAACTATGTGAACTTGTAAAGAACACAATCAATACTTAACTGATGATTGAGTAAATTAAATCAACTTAATTAATTTCTTAATTAAAGAGTTGAAAAAAAAAACAAATATCTCAAGTCATCATCATGGTCGTCAATTAGTGAGTAGTGGCATGTGAGTGGAGCCGGCGAAGGACATGATGCAACAGTTTGTAATTAATCAATCATTTAATTTTTTTAGTCAACTAGTTAAGACAAGACGCCCACTCTGCTCCTAGATAATCGGATCAGTTTTAATTTAAAACACCTATCAATATTAATTAATAAACCTTCATGATCTTCTTTTAATCTTTTTTTTTAAGTGAACAGTAGTCAACGAATTGGATCCATCCATAGGATTTTTTTTATTATTTATTTTTATAATTTAAGTGTCAAAGTAAATTTTGAATCCCGAATAAAGAATTAATTATCTAATGTGGTACAAGAACATCAATACATCGATATATCTCGCGGTGTCTAACTC
Source organism: Zingiber officinale (assembly GCF_018446385.1). Classification (NCBI taxonomy): domain Eukaryota; kingdom Viridiplantae; phylum Streptophyta; class Magnoliopsida; order Zingiberales; family Zingiberaceae; genus Zingiber; species Zingiber officinale. Next base: position 42,935,034 of record NC_056002.1, on the reverse strand, counting down.
GTTTAAATCGATCGGACCGATTTAGTATCTGGAAGGGATAGATGGATCCAAATAAATAAGAGCAAACAAGAGTGGGGTCGTGGCCATGTACATGTATATGGGTTGGACGTTGAGATGAACCATGTGAGGCAATGCCCTAACCGCCGATATGATAACTCCCCCTCAATGAGTGCGATGCTCAATTAGTCCAGACAAGAACACTACTGCTCTCTCTTCAACCCCCATCGATCGATCTTCTCATCATTGAGGTCGTTGAAGGCTTCCAGCAAATAAATTAACATCCCTGTTCACATATATATATATATATATATATATATATATATATATATATATATAAGCAGTTAGCAGTGCATGAACTGTCGTCAACCTCCGCGCCAAGCCCATTTCCATGGTGGAGAATGAATTCAGCTATTGTATATATTCTTTCGTTAGAGACATATTTGCACTGTCTTTTTAGTTCAGCTTATTTGGCTTTGCTCCAACTATATTGGATAAATAATGATTATTTTAAAGATGAAAGTTTAGAAAAGAATTATAAAGAAAATAAGATATAAAAAATTGATAAATGAAAAAAAATTATCGATCGTCTCCTGATTTTACCAAAATAAAATAAAAGAATCATCAAAAATACTCATATCAGGTCCGACATGAACCTGATATGGAATCATATCAGGCCCGACGATCAGGCCCATGTCGAGCCTGATATGATTTCATATCAGATCAAATATGGATCTTTTTGATGATTCTTTGATTTTAAATATTAACATCTATGAAAAGTTGAAATGAATAATGGACATCATATTTGAATTTCTTACAATATCATAAATTCATAGAAACTGAAATGGGTACAATTAGAACTCTCTAGATCCATCAGTGAGTTTTGATCGAAATCTACTGATGGACTTAAAAAAACTCCGATTATACTCATTTCAGTTCCAGTGGATTTCTGAGATGGTAAGAAATTCAAATATGTTATCCATTGTTTATTTTAACTTCTTCAAATATATTAAAATGTAAAAAATTGACTAAATTTTATGTAATATTATTTATATATTCTGATTAAAAAGAGAATAGAGAGAAAAATAGTGAAGTAAACGATAAAAAAAATTAAATTGTTAGGAGGGTAAAATAGGAATTACATTTGAAAAAGTGTATTTTTTTATAAATAATAAAGTATCATATTTTTAGTAAATTTAAAATTTTAGATGAACTATTTGATAAATTATCAAAAAAATTTATATCACAGTGATTTAAATTTAAATATTGGAGGATCTAGCTTCTGCATTGATCCATGTAAATGAATCTGACCATGCAAATTAAAAAAAAAAAATCATCATCATTATTGACCATTAATGTCCAGCAAGATGTTTCTGTTTGCATGCAGGTTCATGCATAGACCATATGCATTTCCACATCAATATGAAAAATAATAATTTGTCATGTCGTGTCAAGGAGCTAGCCATTGCTACTTGGGAAGTGCAACTAATACCTGAGCATAGTTCTTTCAATTGAACAGTGGAATCAGATTTCATCATAAGTATTTAACTTTTATATTAATTATTTTATATTAATATAAAATAATAAAAACTATCCTGCACTAAAGTCCAGTGGCAGCGACATTCCAATGATTTTTAAATATTCATAATTCAAATTTCAATTATAAGAATATTTTTTTAATTACATGGTAAATTTAGGAGTTAATTATTGGACGATGAGATGACTACACTTTTAAATTTATTTTAATAGTTTATGGAAAATTTATATAGGAATTAACGGTGATGTCCAACATTAATCGGTTTGAAAATTTTAAAACCTCAATTATATATATATCCCTCCGTTATCACTATTCATTACTTAACGGTTGAATGTTATGTAAATAATTAACTGTATCAATCTATATTCAATTTATTGTGCTCAATTTGTGAATACGGTATTGTACCATTACACTGTTTTTTTTTTAGTTTTACAAATCTGGATTAGTCAACTGATTTTAACACATCAATCTATTGGGAGATTATTAATATAATTATCTTCATATCAAAGTTAACTAGTTTAATTAAATTCGAATGAATTTGAGTTTGAGTTTCGATATTTAGATAATACGTGAAGAAGATGTTAAGTAGGTTAAAATTGATTGGATACTTGATAATATAGGAGAGAAAGGTCAAGTAGATAATGAAGAATCGGATACCTAATTAGGAAAGTCCTAATTGAATGTTAGGTAGGGCAAAGTCCTAATTGAAGGTTAGGTAGGGCAAAGTCTTAACTCAAGAGTTAGGCAAGAGAAAAGTCCTAACTGGAATTAGACAAAGAAAAGTCTAAGTAAGTCCAGGAGAACTACACATTGGTAAAGAAAAATCTAAGTAGTTCTGAGAAGATCACACATTGACAAGAGAAAAGTCCTAACTATGATTAGACAAGAGGATTCAAGTGGGTCAAGGAGGACCATACTTGGTGATCGAAAATCCAACAGAAAGTTGACATGAGATGGAAAGTCCAAGTGGATCAAAGGTTAACCGAACAGTTGGTGAGAAAGTCCCAACGGGTCAGATTGATCGAATGTTAGGCAAGGAGACCCTAGACTTGGATTAAGCAAGTTAGGGTTGGGCAATCGATTGACCCAAAACTAATTGATTAGGTAATCAATTAGGAGGTTCTTGAGAGAACATAGAAAGAGTCCGAATCGATTGGTTAATAAATTGGGTTGAGCCTAATTGATTGTACCAATTGATTAGGACAAGGAGTTTTATAAAAGGGAATTTGCAAAAATAAGGTTGAATTAATTGACCCAATCGATTTAGTCATTGCTAATCGATTGGGTCAATCGATTAGGCAGTATGTTGTCATGAGGATGCCAACATAGAAAATATTGAAGCTTGATGCCCTAATTTTAACGAGCCAAGAAATTATCATTCAAGGAGCTCAAGCTCAAAAATGAAATGTCAAGATGGATTCAGACACGATATCTGAGCACCTCCACCATTCAGAATTGGAAGCTTCAATCTTTTGAAATTAAGGGTCAAAATTTTCTTTATGATGGACATAGAGCAATGATTTTCTCTAATGGAGAGATTTCAAACTCCAATTGATGGAAATGGAAAGCTCCTTAAGAAGAAGAAATGAACCAAGGAGCAAGTCAAGAGGTGTGAGGAAAATGACAAAGTAATCAAATTATTAGTTAATTTATTACCAAATACCATATTGTGCAAAATTAGAGAATTTCAAGATACCAAGGAACTATGGAATAAATTGACAAAGCTTCATGAAATCTCATCCGCAATGGAAAGCAATGACAAAGGCAAATAGGGAAACTCTTTGTTTCATGTGCATGAAGATTCGGAGGTTGAGAGATATTCAATATCCGAGAATGAAATTGAAGAGCCATCTACCTCAAGGATTGAGGGGGAGCGTAGTTCATTGACATTGAAATAAGAAGAGGTGTCTCTATCCAGATTAAATAAAGAATCATGTGTCACTCCTACGAGTAAAGAAGGTATAACAATTTTAATTTGTAAAAATAAAGATCATATCATTCACTTTTAAGTGTAGGGAAAAAGACACTATAAGAATAAATTGGTATTAGAGTAAGGTCACTCTGAAATGATTTAACAGTTTTTTGAGTAAATTTAAAAAAAAAAATTACTTTTTATTTAAAGAGATTTTTCTTATATATCTATTCCTTTTATCTTGCACTGCTAATCTCAGGACAAGAGTTTTGGAAATTCCTTTTGTTAATTCTGTTGTTGCAAGAATGTTGAACTTCTACCAAAAAGGTTTCCGCCCCCGCGCTATTGAAAGGGGAAAACTTCAGCTATTGAAAAAATAGAATGGAGTGCTACTCAAGTCCAACATTGTGATTTGGTTTACCATACTTAAAGGATATACACCTCAGATGGTAGATGAAAATCCAATAGAACCAGAAGACTGGACTCTCCTAATGATCAAGAAGGCGCAATTGAACTACAAGGTGATTAACACCATCTAGTGCAGGCTCACTATGGAAGAACTGAACCAAGCCGGGCCATAAGACAACGTAAAAGAACTTTGGGATTATCTGGTAAAACTACACGAGGGAACCGATGAATCATAGGTAAATAAGAGAGATCTTTTATTGAATAATTTATTTAACATTAAAATGCTTTCCGGAGAGACGACCACCCAACTACACACACGACTCAAAGGCATCCTCAACGATCTCCACTTGATCAGACACCACCTAGAGAACCACGACACAATAAGGTATACACTAAACTTCTTTCCACGAAATGCTTTGTAGACATTGATAGTAGATGCCTATAAAGTTGTGGGCATTGATAGTAGATGCCTATAAAGTTTCTAAGGATCTTTCAATTCTTAAGTTAGACAAATTATTTTGTGAATTAGAATTACATAAGCGATCTAACTTGAGCCAAGTCGAGAAATGAATTGCCCTATATGCTAGACCAAGTAAGGAGACCAGATCAAGAACAAAGAACTAATTAGAAAGTGAATCACACTCAGACTCAACAAATGAAGAAGAATTGGTCAACATGATCTGAAGACTACTGACAAGAAAGAAGTTCAAGAGGAGCACCAAGAAGGTACCGATCAACCAGACTCAAAACAAATCATAAATAATTTGTTATAGATGCAACATGAAGGGGCATTTCAAACACGAATGCCCAAATCAGAAGGAGAAAAAACCTAAGTTGACAAGAAGGAAGAAAGCCCTCCAAGCAACATGGAACGAATCATCTTTTGATGAGTTCGACGCGGAAGAACTGAAGCACTAGAGCCATCTTGCCTTTATGGCAAGTAACGAAGAATATTCTGAGTCTGAGGAAGAATACGAGTCTGAGACCAACACCAAGTCTGAGAGAAGCCACGAATTCTTATCCATTTTCAAAGGTCACAAAATAGTAACTTTTTATTCCAAGTCAAATTTACTTAAAGTAGTTAAATGTTTGTTTAAAAAGTTAACAAAGTCTGAGGAACAAAATAACTTACTACTTAAGGAAATTAACCACCTTAAGGAGTAAGTTAGCTTAAGTCACTCGACTAATTAAGTTCAAGTTGTAACTTTAACTCAAGTTGCAAAACTTGAGGAATAAAATTTCAACTTGAAATGTCAAGTGGAGCGACTCAAGAAAATATTGGAAAAGTTTGAATTGAGATCTGAGTGTCTAAATATGGTACTTGGATCACAATGAGCCATGTACAAAAAAATTTGTAATTGGCTATAACCCAAACAAAACCAACAAACCATATTTGTCATTAATTAGTCAAAATATTAGAAATCAAGTACAAGCATGAGTTCCTAAAAATTACTTAACCAAATCAATTAAACTAGACTAATATTTGATCCCTAAGAGTGAAATTCATTTCTTAGATAGACCATATCTAAACTATGACTTAGGGGGAGCAAATAGAAAAACTGTTCAACCTACTTGATTAATCAACTATGCATACTTAGGATTAGGTTTACTTTTCTACTTAGCTTAGAATGGTTAGTTAGAAAGGTTTGCTAAATCCTAATAACATAGCATAAGAATGGATTGGGATGATAGTACGCCAAGGAAACTTTATCGAAGACATGTCTAGGCTAAATCTTGTGTATTCTACCTGGTGCACTAGACCTAGCGGATCTTGCCGAAGTTGCCCTAGTCAAACATGAGTTAGTTAGACTAAAACCTAGTATTAAGTTTTTTGGGCAGGGCTATTTTGGAAAGTAGTCATAAAGTGGCCCACTGTTAATACACAAGAAGGTCATATGTCTCGCCACTAACTGAAAACTTATCCTTAAGAAGCTTACTTGATTAATCCAAAGCTAAGTTTGAATCTAACAAGGGTTCAATTTTTCAAAATTCTTAATAAAAACTCAATTAAAACTTAAATTAATTAAAACTTAGGTTAATTAAAACTTAAAATTAATTAAAATTTTAAACTTAAATTAATTGCAAACCTGAATAAAAAACATAATTTAAAATTAATTAAAAGTTAAAATTCAAACTTAAATCAAAATTTAAAACTTAAATTAAAATTAATCAAAACATAATTAAAATTAATTTAAACTAAAATTAATTCAAACTTAAATTAATTAAATTAAAACTTAAATTAAAATTTTAATTAATTAAATTTAAACTTAAATTAATTAAAACTCAAAAATTATACTTAATTTAATACTTAAACTTAACTAAAGAATTAATTAAAACTTTAACTTAAACATAAGTAAAATTTTAAGCTAAAACTAATATTTTAAAATTAAGATTTTAAATACTTAAAATTTTATTAAACAAACTTTGGTCTAACTCCTACGTTATGTGTAGGAATCCAAAGCTTTATACAAATAAATTTTGGACAGTGGCTGCTCTAAGCATACAACTGGAGATCAACAAAAATTCACAAGTATCAAATTCAAAAACCTAGTGTCCCGTTCTCTGGGCATTGAAATTCGCTCCAAAATGGAAACTACGTCCATCAAAGTAAATACGCAAGAGAACTAATTAGGAAATTTGATATGAAAAACTCTAAAGAACTAAAAACACCTATGGCAAGTTATATAAATTTAGATAGTAACCCAAATGGTAACTCAATTGACTTAAAATACTATAGAAGCATAATAGATAGCTTACTACTTAACTGCAAACAGACCTGATATATTATTTATTGTAAGTATGTGTACTAAATATCAAATATGCGCTAACGAATCTCGCCTATCACATGTTAAAAGAATAACTTGATATCTAAAAGAAACCATAAATGTAGGAATATGGTATATGAGAATATTACACTTCAAATTAGTTGACTATTTTGATTCAGATTATGCCAGTTGTAAGTTAGATAGAAAAAGTATAAGTGGAGGATGCCAACTACTAGGACCTTCTTTAGTTATATAGCTGGTTTAGTAGAAAACAACATTGTGTTACCTTATCTACTACTGAAGTCGAATACATAGAAACGGACGAATACATAGCTCAATTGTTATGGATGCCCCATACCTTAAAAGACTTTAATTTAGAATATAAAAAAGTTAAAACCTTCATTGATAATATAAGTTTTATAAACCTAAGTAAAAATCCAGTACATCACTCTAGAATAAAATACATAGATGTTCAACACCACTTCATTAGGGATCATGTCTCAAAAGGTAATATAGAACTTTAATACATTGAATCTAAATCTAACCTAGCTGATATATTTTCCAAACCTTTACCAAAATCTGAATTTAGTAACTTAAGAAGACATTTAGGAATGTGCTTTATAGAGTAGTGTTCTTTATTTCAAAATATGTTTTTAAAAATTATTAATTATTAGTTTTCCAAAATTATCTTCAAAATTCCCCTTTCAAAAATTTATTTTCAATATTTTAACCTTATGGATTAGACTAGGACTTACCGGAGAATTGCATGCTCCTATAGTTTTAGCAGCTAACATCTCACAAGTATAGTAGGATACTTTGCTTATGTATTATAAAACATAAAAAAATGCGAGATGCTTAGGAGTTAACCTAAGATTTCAGATGCTTATGTCAGTACATCGCTATAAATCTAGACTTTAAATAAAATATATTGATCAATTTGAGTAATCTGATTAGTAACAAACTAGTTGGAACTAAAAGCTCAAATTGACTAACCTGAATCAATAGTTGTTATCTTGTAGTGACGCTAAGTATGAAAGTTGGGCATTCATAATAAGGACATTTTTTTTAAAGTTTTTAAACCATGATTGAAATTTTAGGTATATATAAACTTAAGGGGAGCATAAATATTATTTTTGAATTTATTTTTAGCCTACGATATTTCTAAACTTCATATTTTATCCTCTTTACCAACTTTTTAAAAAAATTTATGAATTTTTAAATTTTCAAATATTTAGATTTGCATTAACATTTTTTTCAATGTTACATTTCAAAATTTCTTTTCTCCAAATATTTCAAAAGTTGTTTTATTGTATAGTTATCGTTTTTAAAATTTATGTTGTTTTAAACTTAAATTTTCAACTTTCAAATTCTACACTTATGTTTTTAGACTCCTTCATGTTGGGACCGAAAAGTAGCTAGAGGGGGGTAAATAGCTCTTCGCGTGCTCGTCGTTGGCGTTGCTCGTTTCTTTGATGGTATGCAGCGGAAATATAAGAAACAAAAACATACAACGCTAACAAGGATGGTTTACTTGGTATCCACCTCACAAGAGGTGACTAGTCCAAAGATCCACACCTACTCACGCACCCTCCACTATCAATAACACTCCTTTATGGTAACTACCAAAGGCGGAGAAGCCCTACAACACTCTCAATACAAAAAGAAGAAAGGGAAATACAAGATAAGCAAAAGCTTACAAGATGTACAATAAAAACCCTAACCCTAACTTCTTCTTCTTGTTTTTGATCCGCCTCTTGACTTGGAAAAGCCACCAAGAATCTTCAAGAACTGGCGATCTGGAGCTTGGAGAGAGCTATGGAGGTGCTAGAGAGTATCTGGAGTGAATCGGTGAAGTTCTACCGTAGCCATCGCACGTCTGCAGCTCAAATACGACGCAACGGTCAGATCCCGATCGATTCGAAAGCTCCCAATCGATCGGGGAGGCTTTGGATCGATCCACGGATCGATCCAGAGCGCCTCTGTGATCCAGAGTTAGCCCTAGAAGTGACCTAGTGGAAGTGAAAAAGGCTTCTAAGAAGCCTAGAAAGGTCCTTAGGAAGGTATCTATGGAAGTCATCCCTAGTGAGTACCTAGAGCATCCAAGGAGCACCAATAGGTTTTGGGTTCCTAGGAGCATATTCTCTACACCTTAGATAGGTTAGAGAGTGTCAACTCCAATTGGAAAGGTAGTTAACCCAACCTTTGTAAAGTTGACACTTGAGAGCATTTTCAAGGTTATTGTTAACCTTTGAAAAAGAAAAAGGTTATTGGGTTACTCTTTGAGAGAGTAATATATGTGCCAAAATTTGAAGAGTTGAACTTAATCTAACTTGGCACACTTAAGAAAAGTATAAGAAAAATCAAGTTAGAATTTTGATACTTTCTTAAGGAATTAAGAGAAAACTCATGCTTTAATCAAATGTGCTTAAAGCCTTGAAGAGAAAAAAATGTGTCAAAATTTGAGGAGTTAAATCTAATTTAAATTGACACATTTAGAAAAGGATAAGAAATGCCAAGTTGGGGGTTTTGGCATTTTCTTAGAAGGTTAAAGGTGAATCTAAGCCTTAATTTGATTTCATATACTCTTTGAAAGAATAAAATGTGTCATACTTTGAGGAATTTTTTTTTAATTTAAAAATGACACAAATTTAGAAAGGGAAAAAGAAATGTCAAAATTGGGTTTGGCACTTTCTTGATGAAATTGGGCAATCTAGGATTTAATTTTAAGGTATAGCTAAGAATTAAGGATACTTAGATAGATTATCTAGGTACATTTTATTTATGCTAACTTGTCATGATTGTTTGCCCATCATATGCCATGACATCATATTTAGCATTCACATTTTATTATGAAAAATACAAAAATATCATGTCATGTCATGCATATATCATGTAGTTATAACATGCTTTGCTTATTTTGATGTATGCCATTAATCATCATGCAGTATGTCAATTTTCTTATAATTAAGGACAAAAGACATTTATTATGTATGGAAGTGTTCCAACAAGAGGGATCATATCAAGTGACATCCTAGATGGATGATCATGATTTTTACAATGCCTAGATAGAGATGCATGATCCCTTAGTTTAGGGCAAGACCAAATATACATCTCACAAAGAACTATAAGGTGACTTGTATGTGTTTTAATACACGTTAGATACAAGTGAGATGTTAAGATGGTGAACAAAACTCAAGATGTTGATCTAGTGCATCTTATTGAGTTTTAGATTCATCAAAACACATAGTTATGTGTCTTCCAATCATTGGGAAAGCTAATGTACAAGTCATGTGCATTGAGCCCAAAGAACGTGGTTGGATATTGGTTTTGAAAATGATTTCAAAATACTTTTGAAAAACCTTGGTGAAGACTATCTTTTGATAGTAATCATCATTGAAAAGTTAGATACAAATTAGGAGAAAACATTGAAGTTTTCAAGAGTTTTCAAATTTGTGTCAATCTTTGAAAATAGGAAGTATTTTCATAGAAAACTATTTTTCCCTGATAAAGTATACCCTAAATAATGTTTACATGAGTTTTCATGATGAAAACAAGTATGGATTGGTTAAGAAAAACCAAAGTGAAGTTTCGGTTGAGGTTTAGTTTCATTATTAAATTTTGAACCTCAAAACTTCGAGTTTTGGTTTTCCTAATTATTTAGAAACCCCAAGTCATTGTTGGTGCAATGATGGAAGTTTGACCATATTTTTAGGGGGAGTTACGCTTTGGAAACATAAAAATCTTTTCCAAGACCAAAAGGAGGTCAAGTGTTAAGGTAGCACATGACATTGGTATGAGGGGTGTTACCAAGAACAAGAGAGAGTCATCCAAGGCTAATAAGAAGGAATATGCTAGGGTAGCATATAATTATAGCAAGGATGAGGTGTCCAAGATTAAGGACAAAAAGAAATTAATCAAAGACAAGGTGTCTAAGGTTAAGAAGGTGAGTCTTGTAGGCCAAGTGTCACCTGAGATGCACCAAAATGGCCTAGTCATAGTAAATGAGTCACCTAGGGAGGTGGATAAGATTAAGAGCTCAAGGGGGAGCTCAAAGAGTCTTTGGGACATATAGTAAATGATTTTAAGTGAACCAAGATGTGCCAAAGGGATTAGAGATAGATTTGAGTCTCTACTATACTTGGTTGGCACAATTAGGTTAAGTTGTATGAATGGAAATATGAATTGGGTTCATATTGCATGAAAATTAGTTTTTGATATATAGATGTCATATAAACCCATGCTAGGAAAGTATTGTGGTTTAGTATGGGCAGATACATCAAGAGGAAGCCAAAACTAGGACTTTAGGTCAAGGTTCAATTGAACAATTTAGCTAGTTTTGAATTTTGTGTCAATCTTAGGATCTGTGATAAATATATTTTTATATATATTTTTCCCAAGTAGACAAGGTTAAAATAGACCTCTCCACAAAATTTGAGATTTTTTGGAGGTCTGTAGAATTTCTGGTGCATTTCTGAAGTTGGTCAGAAAAGGTTGATTTTTTCAGAAATAGGGTGCCAGTCGACTGGTGCAGATACCAGTCGACTGGTAACAGTGTTTTTGAGCACAGAATGTCTCTGTAAGCTCATTTTTATGAGGGCAGTCGACTGGTGCCAAGACCAGTCGACTGGTAACAGTAGATTTCGACCACAGAATGTTTCTGTGAGGTTCTGTCGAAGGGGGCAGTCGAATGGTACCTAGTTCAGTCGACTGATACCAGCCTAAAAGTATTTTTCGACATTGTTATTGACCGTGTCAACTCGTTTAAATGTATGAGATCAATGGGGGATAAATACATGAGTTTAGGGTCAATTTGGATGATATGTTTTCAACAATTGGGATATTGTTGGAGCTCTTTTTGATGTATGGCAAAGGGGGAGAAGTCTAGGTTTAAGTGGGAAACCTATACACCTTTTCAAGAAATCCTAACTCAAGGGGGAGCTTAGGTGAAGGGGGAGCGATTGTTTAGGCAAAGGGGGAGAAGTTTACCTTTGCGGGAAATCCTAGCTCAAGGGGGAGCTTAGGTGAAGGGGGAGCCTAGGGATTTAGGTTCCATTATTTATGCATGAGTTGATTTGCATATGTATTACATTTATGTTTTCCTAACTTAAACAGGTTGCCAAACATCAAAAAGGGGGAGATTGTTGAAGCAATCTAGGTGCCCTAGGTTTTGATGTTTGGGCAAAGGTTTAAGTTAGGTTTATTGTTGTATTTGATATGCATTGTGAGTGTGCAGGATACAGGTACAACAAGGAAAGTCCAAGTGTGATCTTGGCAAAGGAGGAAAGTCCAAGAATGAGTCTTGGCGGTGTAAGTCCAAGCATGTAGTCTTGGCAACGTAAGTCCAAGTGTGACTTGGCAATGGATGAAGCCCTGGAGGTGAGGAGCCTCTTGGGAAAGGAAGACCCGACAATATGGACAAGGCCGAAGGAAGCTCCAGAAGGCAAGACGTGAAGGATGGGGAGACATCCGAGGGACGTGAGGCTGATGGAGGAGGCTAGAAGGCTAGGTCTAGGTTGGTCGGGGCGAGAACGAGTGCTGAGTGAATGTACTTGAGGCAAAATCCTAAAATTAGGGTTACTGTAGCGTTACTGTAGCAGTACTGTAGTGTTACTGTAGCAGTACTATAGCAGTCGACTGATGATTGTAGCAGTCGACTGATGCACTGTAGCAGAGAGCCGTTGAGGTAGCCGTTGGCACCAGTCGACTGGTGCATTGACCAGTCGACTGGTAACGGGCAAATCAGGTTCTGATTTGTTCCAAGCTCTATAAGAAGGAGCTTGGTATGGCCGGCCAAGGTGACGAAATTAGACTTGGTTAAAGCCTAATTAGTAGTCACCAATTTGCTCAAGAGATCTTTGTGTGCCAAGAGGTCTTGGTTGGAGTTGTAGTGAGGTTTCTCCACCCACAAGGAGGTTGAGCTAGCCGGAGTTTGCCGGGGACTAATCCACCGACGGATTAAGGGATCGTCCACCTTACGGACACGCCGTGGAGTAGGAGCAAGTTATCTCCGAACCACGTAAACACCTTGTGTTAGGGTTTGTGTTTGGTTTGTTGTCTTCTTCCTTCTTGTTTTAGGTTAACTTTCGTATTTGTTAGTTTATTTTTGTATTCCGCTGTGCACTAACATTATAGGAAGTAAAGTTTTGGGTGAGACGCTATTCACCCCCCCTCTAGCGGACGTCAAGGTCCCAACAGAAAACTCTCCCTCTGAAGAGTTGCTCATTGTTGTTCACAACTTCACTCATTGTGATCAACACGATAATGAAGATCCCATACCCTTCATTATCCTTAACCCTACATTCTCCCCCAATGTAGGCAAATGCCCATCCTTGAGCATTATCCACTTGAACAATGAGGATATCCACTCCCCATTAAAGTTCAAACGCTCAACTTTAAGCATGTTCTTAACGGAAGGTTAACCACCTTCCAAGGTTCATGAAAAATAATTTTCATGTCTTTAAAGAGTCCCTCCCCCTAAAGACATGGTGGTAACTTCTGTCATTGCACAAACAATGACTTGGAATCCCTAAAACTTTAGGAAACCTAATTTTAGAAGTTTTGAGGTTCAAATATTCAAAATTTGAAACAAACCTCAACCTAAACTTCAATTTAGTCTTTCTTAACCAATCCACCCTTGTTTTCAATATGAAATCACCCTTTTTATGTATACACATGTATTTTGAGGGGTTAGGAATGGTTACCTAGACTAAAATAAGTTCAAAATGCTGAAAATAAGCTTTCCCAGCCAAAATCAGCATCTTCAATCGATTGGAGTTGAGTTCCAATCGATTGAACCCTGCTGAATCGATCCACTGATCGATTCAATCTTCTTGGATCGATCGGCTGATCGATCCAGCGAGCTTCTGCTCGCGAGAAATGCCTTCTCAATCGATCGGCTGATCGATTGGAGGCCTGAAATTGCTGAAATTCAATTTCAGCCAATTTCAGAAACCCCTAGAAAATTCTAAAAAATTCCAAAAATCGTAAAAATTTGTGTAGACATTATTTAGGGTATAATTTATCATGAAAAAATAGTTTTCTATGAAAATACATCATATTTTCAAAGATTGATACAAACTTGAGAACTTGCAAAAACTATAGTGTTTTCTTCAAGTTTGTGTCTAACTATTCAATGGTGATTACTATCAAAAGATAGCCTTCACCAAGGTTTTCCAAAATTATTTTAAAAACATTTTCAAAACCAATATCCCACCATATTCCTTGGGCTTAATGCACATTACTTGTACATTAGCTTTCTCAATGATGGGAAAACACATAACTATATGTTTTGATGAACCTAAAACTCAAAAGAATGCACTAAATCAACATCTTGAGTTTTATTCATCTTCCTAACATCTCACTTGTATCTAATGTGCACTAAAACACATACAAGTCACCTTATAGTTCTTGTGAGATGTGAGATTTTGGTTTTGTCCTATTCTAGGGATCATGCATATCTATCTAGGCATTTTAGAGATATTAGACATCCACCTAGGATGTCACTTATTAATAAGTGTTGTTAAATGCCATTTGTCCTTAATTATAAGGAATTAAACTTAATGCATGATTATGTTATGGCATACATCAAAAGGAAATAATTTTCAAAAGAAAATATCCTATAACTACATGATGTATGAATGTCATGATATGGTATTTTTGGATTTTTCATAATAAAACATGAATGTAAAAATAGACATGATGTCATGACATATGATGGGCAAACAATCATGGCAAGGTTTAGCATAAATAAAATATACCTAGATTTCCTTTTTAAGTGTCCTTAACCACTTAGCTAACTCAAAATATACCACTTGTTTTAACTTAAAACGTTAAACCTAGATTGCCCTAAATGCTTCAAAGAAATGCCAAAACCTAAATTGACATTTCTATTTCTCTTGATTTGTTTACGCCACTTAGAAATTAAGCATATCCTCAAATGTTGGCATATTCCATTTTTCCTCAAGAGTAATCACATAAATCAAGGTCCGGATTGCCTTAAATTTCTAAGAGAATACCAAAATCCCAACTTGGTATTTCTCTAGGTTTTCCCAATTTATGCCATTTTAAGATAAAATCAAATTTTCCACCATTAGGCACATTTTACTCTTTCAAGGAGTAAATAATAATTCCATTTCATTTTCAAAGGTTAACAAAAATCTTGAAAATGCTCCTTGAGTGTCAATTTCCTCTAAGTTGGGTTAATTACCCTTCTAATCGGAGTTGACACTCTCTAACCCATCTATGGGGTAGAGAAGATGCTCCTAGGAACCCAACACCTATTGATGCTCCTTGGATGCTCTAGGTATTCACTAGGGATAACTTCCCTAGATACCTTCCTAGTGACCTTGTTTGGCTTCTTGGAAGCCTTGGTCACTTTTTCTATGTCAACTCTAGGGATAGCCTCCCTTGTGACCTTGTTTGTGACTTTCTTAGACTTCTTAGAAGCCTTAGTCACATTTATTGCAACAATACTCTTAGGGATGATTTCCCTAGTATTCTTGACTTGACCACTAGACCTAGGGTTAATTCCATAACTATATGGAACCCTATGGTACGAAATTTCATCCTTCTTAGCCTTAGGTTTGTATCCCAAACCTCTATGACCATTGGATGACTTTGATACTCCTAGACCTAGATTTTTACCCTTAGACCCTTGTGTCATATTTGTGATTTTTCTAAGGGTCTTTTCTAATTTATCAAATCTTGACCTCAAGACTTGATTTTCCTTCCATAATCCCTCAACCATAGATTTTTCACTAAAATCATGATTTTTCTTCTTCTTAGGTACATACCTAGAATCCTTAGGGTTCTTACCTAAGTTTCTATCTACCTTTCTAACCCTAGATTGAGAGGTTTTGGCATGATAAGCTACATGATTTTCCTTAATGCTATCATGCTTCCTATTTTCATGGTAAATAGCATTAAAATGATATAAATTTGACCTAGCATGCTTTTTACCATTTTGCAAGGGAATAGGCTCAATAAAAGATACCTCCTTTTTTACCTTGGAGGCTCCCCCTTGAGTTGAGCTTCCTTCATGAGCCTTGGCCACCTTCTTCCCCTTGGGGCATTGACTTCAGTAATGCCCCTTTTGATTGCAAGAGAAGCATATAATATGCTCCTTGCTCTTCTTTGTATTGGGGATGGTCTCCTTAGGCTTCACCTTGCCCTTTTGTGCCACTTGACCCTTCTTCTTGACCAATTTAGGGTATTTACTTTTGTAATGCCCATGTTACCTACATTCAAAGTATATGATATGATTTTTATTATTAATTGAAATGTTTATACCTTTGCTTGTAGGGGTGGCATCTTCTCCTTTTGATCCGGAGGTAGAAACTTCCTCTTGATCCGAAGATATTCCTCCATTCGATTTTTCTTGACTTGCGGAGGTGGAAGCTTCTTCATCCTCATCTTCTCTTGACCCGGATGTGGAGGATTCTTCTTGCTCTTGCTCCGGTGTCAATGAAGATTGCTCCCCCTCAATCCGAGAGGTGGAGGCTTCACCTTCTTCTTCATCCTCTTGTACATGAAACAAGGAATATGCTCCTTCCTTGCTCTTTTGATTGCACTCCTTTGAGGATGAAGCTTCTTGGACTTCCTCTTCTTCGGAAGTTGAGCATCTCTCAACTTCGGAGTCCTCCTCTTGATCTTGCTCCAATGAGTCGCCCTCTTTGGATTCCTCTTGATTCGGTACAGTGGAGGGTTCTTCATGGATTGTTTACAATTTGCTCCAAAGCTCCTTGGCATCGTTGACTTCTCCGATTTGAGCCAAAATGTGGCTAGGCAATAAGTTGACCAAAAGCTTGGTCACTTTATCATTTGCCTCACTCCTTTGAATTTGCTCCAAGCTCCATTTGCTTTTCTTGAGAAGCTTGCCCTTGGAGTTTGTTGGAGCTTTGAAGCCTTCCATTAGAGCAAACCATTGCTCTATCTCCATCATAAGAAAATTTTCGATTCTTGATTTCCAAGAATCGAAGCTTGTGGATGTGTACGGTAGAGCCACCCTTGTGTCAAATCCAAGTCCATCTTGGAATTGCATCTTGAAGTTAAGCTTCTTGAAATCTTTGACTTTTGATGAATTTGCTTCAACTTCTTCACCCTCTAGCTTTGCTTGTTTTGTTTGCCCCTTCCGGCGATGATTCCGGTGAAGAGCGACCTTGCTCTGATACCACTTGTTGGGACCGAAAAGTAGCTAGAGGGGGGTGAATAGCTCTTCGCGTGCTCGTCGTTGGCGTTGCTCATTTCTTTGATGGTATGCAGCGGAAATATAAGAAACAAAAACATATAACGCTAACAAGGATGGTTTACTTGGTATCCACCTCACAAGAGGTGACTAGTCCAAGGATCCACACCTACTCACGCACCCTCCACTATCAATAACACTCCTTTATGGTAACTACCAAAGGCGGAGAAGCCCTATAACACTCTCAATACAAAAAGAAGAAAGGGAAATACAAGATAAGCAATAGCTTACAATATGTACAATAAAAACCCTAACCCTAACTTCTTCTTCTTGTTTTTGATCCGCCTCTTGACTTGGAAAAGCCACCAAGAATCTTCAAGAACTGGCGATCTGGAGCTTGGAGAGAGCTATGGAGGTGCTAGAGAGTATCTGGAGTGAATCAGTGAAGTTCTACCGCAGCCATCGCACGCTTGCAACTCAAATACGACGCAACGGTCGGATCCCGATCGATTCGAAAGCTCCCAATCGATCGAGGAGGCTTTGGATCGATCCACGGATCGATCCAGAGCGCCTCTGTGCTCTGGGAAAATGCCTGGATCGATCCACGGATCGATCCAGCGCTTATCGCGCGAACCAGCAGCGTCCCAATCGATCAGCCTCCCAATCGATCGGCTGATCGATTGGGACCTCTGGATCAATCCACTGATCGATCCAGAGGCTCTTTGTTCGTTGAGAAAGACCTGGATCGATCCACTGATCGATCCAGAGGCTTTCTGTTTGCTGGGGAAAAGCCTGGATCGATCCACTGATCGATCCAGCTCCTGGATCGATCCACTGATCGATCTAGCTTTTGGTTTTTGCCCAAAACCAAGTCTCAAGCCTCTCAAATCAACATTCGGTCAACCTTGACCAGTTGGTACATCATGCCTAGCATCTGGTCACTCCCTTGACCTGTCAGGTCTCCCCACCAAGTGTCCGGTCAATCTCTTTGACCCACTTGGACTTTTCTCTTCGTGCCAAGTATCCAGTCACTCCCTTGACCTACTTGGACTTCCACCAGATGTCTGGTCAATCTTGACCGATCTGGATTTCCTCATGCCAAGTATCCAGTCAATCCTTTGACCTACTTGGACTTCCCAATACCAGATGTCTGATCATCCTTGATCCATCTGGATTTTCCCTGTGCCTAGCTTCACTCACCAGGACTTCCAATCTGCCTAGCTTCACTCACTAGGACTTCTCTTCTGCCTGGCTTCACTCACCAGGTCTTTCACCTAGCTTCACTCACTAGGATTTTCACCTGGCTTCACTCACCAGGATTTTCTTCTGGCTTCACTCACCAGGATTTTCTTCTGCCTGGTTTCACTCACCAGGTCTTTCCTTTTGCCTAACATCCCAGTTAGGACTTCCCAGTCAAGTATCCGGTCATCCTTGACCTACTTGACTCTTCTTCAATCAACCTTGTATTGTCAAACATCGAAATCCTAACCAAGACTCAAGCTTGGTCAACCAGGTCAACCTTGACTTGAGGGATGTTGCACCAACACTTCATTCTTTAAGAAAAGAAACATTTTTCTTCATATTTTTTATTTAAATCATTTTCAAAATTTTATTTTTACAAAACATTTTCAAAAATTTATTTTCTAAACAACTAATTTCATCACTTGGTTTTTGGTTACTAGTTCTTATTTTCAAAATTCTTAAAATATTTTCAAAAAACATATATTTGTACTTAAAAATATTTTCAAAAGTCTATTTTTCTAAACTTATTCATTAGAAATCTTGAGTATATTTTTAAAACTAACTCTTTTCAAATCATATTTTCATATGCTTATACATCTTTCGTTTAAATTTTTTCTAACTCCAAAACTTAAATCTTAGAATACTTTAGACTTGTTGTTTATATTTTTCCCTAGTTTTGATATGCGTCAAAGGGGAGATATAGTGAATTTAGGGGGAGTTAACAAACTTAGAAGGAGAGTTAAGGTAAAATGCTTGTTTACTTATTTTTGCATATGTTATAAACTTAACTATGAACTTTAGTTGCTAAACATCAAAAAGAAGAAAATTGTTGGTGCAAGTTGTACCAGATCGAACCTGACTTTTGATGTTGTAAAAGGTTCAAGTTAAGTCTTGTTATGATCTAACAAGTTAAATAAGTGTGCAAGATATTTACTTAATCGGGAAAGTCTTAGTAGATCATGGAAACTAGGCAAGATGTCCAAGTGGATCGAGAGGACCCGACACTTGGCAGGGAAGCTTGATAGGTCTAGAGGATCTCGTATCGAGAGGAAACCCTGGTGAGAAGGTTTGATGCAAAGCGACAAAGTCTAAACAGGTCTAGAGAACTAGTGTTTGACAAGTAGGTTGAGGTAAACAACTAGAGAGGAGTGACAGTGAGGTCGTGTTTCGGAAAGGAACAACCTTAGGTCGCCGATCCAACTAAAAAAATCAGAAAAGTTTCCAAGTTGAGATCAAGATAGTTCTACTATCAATTATTATTCATGTATCATATATCACTATCCTAACTTTGTTTTACAGGAATATTTTGTTTAACTCTATTTTACAGGTACCGGTCTGATCGGTCGACCAAACTCATGGATCTGTCGACCGAACCAAGTTGATATAGAGCAAAGATCAGTCTGAAGCAAAGTTTGGTAAAATTACTCATCAATCGATCGAACCAATAGATCAGTCAATTGAACAAAGGTGACATGGTAAATATCAGATCGAGCTACAACAAATATAGAAGCCAGGCTGATCAGTCGACTGAACCTAGGGATCGGTTGACCAAACAATCAGAGAATTAATGGCAAATCTCAACGAACAAGGAAATTGCACTGATTGGTCAACCGATCAAGGGAATAAGTCAACCAAACAATAAATGCTCATAAACATGTGGAGATCAAATCTCGTCGAAAAGGAAAGCAAGGGGTTTAGTTAATCGATAGGAGGATCAGTTGACTAAAAGGATCAATCGAACAAATGACTTTTCGGTTGACCGAACCAGACTTATATAAGGGATGCTCGATGTCCGAGGTAATGCATCAATTCTCAGTTCATCTCTGTGCAAATCTGTTGTTCGTGCTCTTACTCTGCGCTCCATCTTCATAAACAAGCTGCTCTAGCTCCATCTTCATAAGTAAGCTGCTCCATCAAGTAGTGCTGATAGAGCTTCATCTTTTACCTATTGTTGGTGTAATTTTAATTAGCTTGCATTCTTTTAATTTCAAGAAGATAGTAGTGTGTTACTATCTTCTAGTTTCATTTGTACGAATTACTTCTTTTTGAAGATTTTGGAAAGAAGAATTATAATGGATTACTCATTGGTGTAATCAAGGATCTTGGAGTAGGAGTCGACATAAGCTCTGAACCAAGTAACTGAACTTGTCTTATTATTTTCTTCTGCACTCTGATTGTTTTTAAGATACAAAAGAAAAAGTTTTAATGAGTGATATTCACCTCCCTCCCCCTCTATTATTTCTTTTCGATCCATTATGTTCATGTGAGGCACCTTCTAAGCTATTGAAGGTCCCTTCTATGAAGTAGATCAACCTTCCATACGAAGGTGCGAGGGCGCCTCTAAGTCTCTCAGAGGCACCTTCCATAAAGCAGATCAGCCTCTTAGCTGATCTTGTTCACGTAGGTGATGCTCCGGTTAATCAGAGTTAAGCTTACCCGAATCCAACTCCGACCTTCTCCTCAAGCATACTTCCTCCCGGGCTTCTCATCCCTTGAACGTCGCACACGTCCTTCTTGTCCACCGATGTACTCTTCCGCAACACCTCGTTCCTCGGATGCACTGAGCCGCTCAACTCCCTTCTTGTACTATCCTTCTTGCTAGCTGCGTCTTCCACTCAGCTTCTTATGTTCCTAAGCTCCTGCACACTTAGATACAAAGATCAAACACAACAAGACCTAACTTGACTCGGTTGATCACATCAAAACTAACCCAAGATACTTATAGAATAGACACTTGGCATGAGTGCGGAAGTCCAAACATGTAAAGTAAAATCAGATATTTAACATAAGAGAAGTTCTAGCAGGTCAAAGGTGATCGGATGTTAGGCGCATGAAGTCCTAGTAGGTTAAAGTTGACTAGATATTAGATAATGAAAAGATCTTATGGGTCAAGGTTGATCGGATGATTAGGCAAAGGAAGTCATAGTAGAGTGAGGTCAACTGGATACCAAGAAAAATGAGATTTCAACTTTGGAAAGGCTGAAACATGGTAGAAATCAGTTGCTAGAAAGTGGCAATCAATTGATAAACCCTAAAATCCTGAATTCAGGATTTGAGGGAATAAATGAGGTTTGTTTGAACCTAACAATTGATTGCTAGAATGCAATAATTGATTGTTGACACCGTAAAACTCAACTGCTAGCTATTAGTCGACAATTGGAATCTAGCAATCAACTGTTGACATTGTAGTAGCACACAGAATGGTTCCAACTCAACTATTCGGTTCAACTATTGGATACCAGTTGATTGATAAGATCCAACAATCAACTACTGTAGTGTTTGAATGAATCGAACATTCCCAACTCAATTGATCAGTTTGACTGGAGGCTACTAGTCAATTTCTATGGTTCATCAATCAACTGATAACAATCAAACTGCATGGAAAGATTCGTTTTCCATGTTTAAACAATTAGATATGACATGATAGTCGATTGATGAAGTCTAGCAATTGATTGGTAAGCAGAAATCAGCTCGAGCAACAATCTTTAAAAGAGGGGTTCGAAGGAAATTGAAGGAGTCAATTCTTGAGGGTTTAGAGACGAAGTGTTGTTGCATTTCCTACCATCAAGAGACAATCCAAAGCGACAAAAGAATAAGCAAAGTAAAATTTCACTTGTAAAATTGTTTTTGCTTTTATATGTATTTTTTATTTTATTTTGTGTTATATTGTTTTGCAACAACATGTATTGTAAGAAGTTTCTCTACCTTCAAAAGGTATCCGAGAAGGAGAAGATTTAGTGTTGGTAGATCGTTATAACTAGACCTTGGAGTAGTCGCCATGGGAGGTGGCGAAGCAAGTAAAATCTTGGTGTCGTGTAGTTGCATCAATTTAGTTTGAAATTTCTATTATGCAATCTATCGACACAATCAAAGATATTTACCCCCTCTAACTCATAAAGTCTTAACAACAAAGTCTAGAATTTTAAAATATTGATATGGTGTGAAATAGGGAAGTCTTAAGAATCTTTTATAGTGTTGATGAGTGAATATATATGATGGGCCTAGGTAATTTAATGAGCTTGTAATAAAATATTTCAAACTTGTAAATTTTAAAAACTCAAAGCTCTCTATCTAGATTATGAAATCCATGTCTGATGTCATGGTTATACTCTGGAGGATGCTAGGAGTGCAATAAATTTGGTTTGAAATATTTTTAAGATGCTTAAAATCATTAGTGAGTTTTGACTCACTGATGGCTGTCTACAATATTTGAAAATTCAATTCTAGAGGATTCTTATAAACCATCTGGTGATGTTGGTGAGTGGGTATGACATGCTTAGACCCTTTAATAAGTTCGTGATAAAATATTTCAAAGTTGTATCAATATTAGAAATTCACAACTCTCTATCTAGGCTGTGAAATCGATGTTTGAGGGTATAATTACACTCAGGATAAGACAAAAAAGTATAATGGACTTAATTTAATTTGAAGTATTTCATAGGTTTATAAGGACATCAATAAGTTTCGATCAAAACCCATTGATGACCTTACAGTAATAAGAAATATAAAATTTTAGCATAATCTAAACTACACTGTGGAATCTATATCAGAGGGCATGACTATACTCAAAAGACTTTTAAAAGTATAATAATATTGGTTTGAAGTGAGTTGAAGGTATTTAAAGTTCAAAGTAAATTTTAATCAAAATTGGTTGATGACCTTCTAAAGTCTAAAATTTTAAAATTTTGATATGAACCCAAATAGATGAGTCATACTAATTTTTTATGATGTTGATGAATGAATAGGATAGATTTATCTCCTCTCGTGAAAAAAAAAAATTCTAAAACTATATTAATTTTTTTTTAAAAAAAATAGCCATCATGCTCTGAACTTCGAAGTGTCTGCCGGCACCACATGCATTTCCACATCAGTATGAAAATCAATCATCTGCCTTGTCAAGCCAACGAGGCACTGCAAGGTGGGAGATGTATCTTGTAAACTGAGCCTCAACAAAGTTCTTAATTTTTTCATTGTTTAATGAAGGAAGTCAACATGTACAGAAACTAAAGTCGATACGTGCTGCTTGGACGACCACGTAAGTGCATTGGATGCATAGATTATTATTGCATTCAGTCTTGCTTCTTACTCCCGGATTCGGCGCATGCATTATATATATTTAAGCTCTATTAGTCAATGGACATCCAAATTAAGGCCATCTTAAAGTTAGTTTGATCTTTGGAGTAATTAATAGAGGAATCGAGCTCTTTGATTTTTAAGTTTCAATATGCATATGCATATGCATTTGGAGTTTCTCATGAAATAATGTTAATTTATACAAATCCTCGAGATCACCATGTATCGATATGGTTGTAAACTTCCTTAGGGGATAGATTATCATCACTATGAAGAATTTAAAATGTCCATATGACATGACAACCCAATTTCTAGAGATTGAAGAATAGAAATAAGTTTCACGCTTGATCACGTCCAAGATGCATATATGTGGGCAATGTCTTTTAGATTCATATAGGAATATATTATCGATAAAGTTTAATCTCATGGCTTAAAAATGAACCCTAGGTTAGGTTGGCCAAGCCTGAGTGATCTTTTTTTATCACCCTTGGTTCAAAAAGGCCCACAACACAAATTTATCCTCTCAATAGTATTGAGAAGTTGGATCGATTCATAAATTTTGAGTCGTATTGTGTCGGTCATGAGGTGACAAGTGTTAACTTCCCGAACATTCATCCTCTTATCATCTTCATCTATCTCCATATCTAATGAAATCATTGTGGATCACACCATTTAATGTGATGGATTAACCTCCATTGCTTCAATTTTGTGACCTATTCCTATTGACCCATGCACATGGCCAATCATCAAGAGTAGGACCAACACAAACATGGGTTAATTATAGGATGTGAAAGGTTGGCTCATCCTTATTAATAGTGGTGACTACAATGTGAAACTATTGCTTTCGACTTTGCCTAAGATTTTGATCTTACCTACTCGTGTTTAGACCTTTGATAATTTGATCACTATTCTTTAATTTGTAAGTGTAGAGCACATTGGCTCAGAACAATATAAGTGAGAGTTTGAGAGGTTTGATGGAAATGAAATTTATGTTTAAGCAGAATATACGATTAATTTAAGGGGAGATTAAGGACTATTTCTTTTCTTTTAGGTCATCCACTAGGTTACTCTTTTCTATAACATCCATGATCATTTGGTTGGTGCATCAACTCGACCAACGGCTTGCGGATGGTTTTCTGTTATGTCATGATTGGTGCAATCGCCTCAAAAGATTTGATTATCAAACTCAACTTCATAAAGTGTGATGATAATCCTTAATTATGCTATGGTTGAAACAAGTCTTACAGAACTCGACCATCGAAATCAACTCCATAACTCCCACTTGGGCCTAGACTCAGATTGATATCCTCAAGAGAGTGAGTTGATATCCTCAATTGCCATATAAAGAGGAATGGGCATAAAAAAAGTTATCCTAAAAGGAAATGTGACTCATGTTATGAGATGCAATTTAATTAGATGAAACTTTGTTTAGTCTAGTAACTTCTTTAAAAGAACACCCTACCCTGGTTTACAAGATGGTCTTGCTAGCATCCTATCAAACAAGGATGCTCGGCCATGTCGAGCTGATTTTAAAATCCTTGAAACTAGAAAAGGGTTTTTTTTTTTTTAACTTTTGAAGCCAAGTGATGAAGATATTGGAGTCAGCTAGCTAAATGATCTCTCGAATTCTATGAAAATGATACTGAGGACTACCTTCCTCATCGAGAAATCAAAATTTTGAGATGTCTTTTCTTGTCTTCCATAGATAGATGTACATGTAAATACTTCAGTTGAATACATGTTGCTTAGCTTCTTATCCTTTTCCCTGTAACAAAGAGAGATGAATATCGATGTAAATAGAACAATGGAGATATTGCGTTAGATTTATATCAAACAATGTTTAAAACTGTCTTACATGTTTAATTTGGCATTTTAGAAGCCCTGGCCAAAGACTATTGATGTAGACCCATTTTCACTATGATATCAAATAAATTATCAAATCCCTCTGCACTACTATAACATAGGAAATGATCTGGATCGCCTCTTATAAAGAATGTAACAGGATTGATAAATCTTAAGACCAAGTTATTTGTAAATGGAATGTTTTAGGGTTTGAATCTTTGATATTGAAATGGCGGGTTTGTGTTGGATGCTAAACCTAACAAATGAAAAACAATGCATATAATTAAAAATTTAAACTAGCTAAACTACAATTGTGGGAGAATTAAAGGAAACATAAAGTAAAGCATACATAATCTAACCTAACCTAATTGCAATCTAAATTAATGATAAGAACTTAAAGCATTCAATGAAATAAGCATGCAAGTAATTAAAGGAATTGAAATGCATTAACAAAAGTAAACAAAATGTAAGGGGCAATTAAACAAACACATAACAAGCATGAAAACTAAACTAATCTAAGCCCTAAAGATATGGAAATGGCCAGGGCCTTCTTGGTCTTTAGAAACCTTGCACGGTCGTGTGGTGTACACGACCGAGGTTTCTTTTGGCTTCAAATCTTGGCACGGCCGTGTGAGGTTCACACGACCGAGGCCACTTCCTTTTCTGCTGCAACCACACGGCCAAGGATCTCCACACGACCTGGGCAACCCCCCATGGCAGGGTCGTGTGAGGTTCACAAACAACACCTTCCTCTCTAGCTTCGCTTGCAGATTTGGCCTCGAACATAAATCCTTCACCAAATTTGACCCCTGTATACAGAAAATGCACAAAAGTAGATCTCCGAATGAAAAGAGTAAATATGCTAAAAGGAAAGCTGAAAGTACGAAAATGCATAGATAAAACATGCTCAAAGTATGGGAATGTGCGTCCAAACATGCTTAAAAGTGTATATAATCTACGCACATCACCTCCTCTAGAGCAACGATCCTATAGTGGCAAAGAAAATATAATGAACGATGGAAGATGTAGGTGGATTATTGATGCATGGCCAACATAGGAGTACCTAATCTTCAACGGGTCATAACTTTTGACTCGGGATTCAGAATCAGACTATGTCTATACTCACACATGTATAATTTAAAAATCTATGTTTGTAACTAGAAAACCTATAACCGCCAAATTTTGGGCCCAAAAAACACCATTTAAGTTCTTTTCGAAGAATCCAAATATTTTTTGTTATTTTTAGTAATTATATATGTATGGTATTTAGGATATTTTTGGTATGTTAGGTATTTATGGATTAGAGTTTGTCTATATAAGCATCTTGTTTAACTATTTGAGGGATTATCCTCTATTCTTAATAAAGTTTCATTTTTTTGATAAAACCTAGAGCTTCGGTTTTTTAGCAGGTCTCTCTTTAGTTTTTCAACGGTTTCTCTTCTTGTCTTCTCCACAATTCCCCATTCTCATCAGTCCACAGAATAATCGCTATCCTACCTAGCATCAATTATTCAACTAGTAACTAACTGAGAAAGGAAACTAAACAATGAATGAGAAAAGATGACCTTCATCATATTCATACATGTATATGATAATGTAGTCTAAAAAAAAGCTAAAGAAGTTCTAAAGTGCCAAATACATGAGTGAAACTCACATACAAGAGGATAAAGAATAAGCTTATTAAGATCTTCACTATGTATATAAAAATTATTAAGCTTAATCTATCAAGGTAGAATCCATTGCTACAGCAGAAACAACATGCAAGCAAAGTACCTAATCATGTCAATCGATCTAAAAACTCAACAGTCAAACTTAAAAAACTTTTATATTCTCAAAGTATTATAAGGGAACATACAGATAACTGCAAAACAAAACTACACAAAAGTATAAAGCAAGAAGCAAAGTATTCAAAGATAAGCAATCAAAGCAAAGTAACAAACAAGGCAAAGCAACAAAGAAGTATAAGATCAAGGAAAATAAGAAAAAGAAAGGAAAGGAACAAACTTCCCTTTATTTATGGTAGCTAAAGGAGATTCAATAATAGAAGCCAGGCTAGAAGTGGGATGGTTCGAGTGGAGGTGAGTGCTTTCTTCATGTAAGCAGTGTCATTAAGCTTTGCTCCCTCCATCGTCGCGTCCTTGAAAGTTCTCCAAGGTGATTGGAGACGGTTCTGTTGGTGCAGCGGCGAGGCCGGTGAGAGGGCGCAACATCTATAAAAGAAAAATAAAACCTTTCTATGTTTTTCCAACTAAGATGAGTAGTACTATCACAATAATTATAATCTCAAAAATGACAACTAATAAAAAGATGAAGCAAACAGATTTGAGTTGGTTACAACCTAGGTGGTTGTTAATCCATGGCAGTTGCAAAGCTCTACTAGAAAAATCTCCATCTCTGTAGGCGGAGAAGCCTCTTACACTCTTTGAAAAGCTTAGAAAAGAGTAGGAAATAATTACAGTAGTTGTTCTCAAGTTGTTATTCTATTTCCTAGCTCCAGGGGCCTTTTTATAGCTCTTGAAAATCTTATCTTTAGCTTGAGGGTGCCTCCAAGGTGGATGGAGGGCACCTCCAACAAGGCAGCAGCGGATAGACCTTTATTTGCTGCCAACATCTACTTTGGCCAGGTCGAGGGTGTTGGTCAATCCTAGGAAAATCGTACCGATTCCACTGTACAAAAAATTTTGTATAAGTGTCGAACCTTTCTTTAAATAATCTATTGTGTTCTTTAGAAGTTAAATTATGAATCGCAGACGGAGCTTAACATCATTGATTCCAAATTTAACTTATCTGTTCTTTGATGATTTAGATTTGAATCGCAAGCGGAACTTAACACTATTGATCCAAATCCACCTATGTTATTAATTCCATTAAATATTAATTTCCAAAATTAGCTTCCAGAACTGCATGGCAAGGCACATGGCCTTCTTGGATATGGGAGCAACCACCACCGCCTAGACAAAGCCTTTTAAGGAAAGCTAATATTTAATTTCCTTAAATAACTCTAGGTTTAACCAAAAAGAACAATCGAATCACAAATTTGAAAAATAAAGAAAACACAAACTCGAAAAATAAATTCGAAAAACTAGATCTAATGCCTCTTTTATTTGGAATTCATACAAAGAAAAATAACTAGTATGATGCGGAAGAAAATTACTAGTTATACCTTCTCTTTGTATGTTAATGACCTTGAGATCTTCTGTCGTATTCCTTGCCTCGCCTTGGACGTCGTGTGGGTGACGATCCTCCAAGATGAATACCACCCAAAGAGCTTTCTTCTTCCTCCTCTAATATTCGGCCACCACCACCACCACCAAGGAAAAGAGAGCAAGGGAAAGGAGAGGGAGAGAGGGGCCGACCACACCAAGATCTCCAAGCAAGAGAATAAGAATTGTTATATTATGAGGCCTCCCCTCCCCCTTCTTTTATATTACTTGCCCAAGGCAAATAAGAAAAGACTTTTTACAAAAATTAAAATCTTCCTCTAGTTTTCCTTTTCCCTTTTTATTTTTCCTTTTCTTACCTCTTGATTGAATTAATCACCAATCATTGATTGAGTTTAATCCTATTGGCCGGCCCCTTGCTTGGGCACCAAGCAAGGTGGTCGACCACCTCATCAAGGAAAAAGAATAATTTTTTTATAAAATTTTATAAGCCCTTATAAAATTTTACAAGCTCTCTTCTAATTTCCTAAAGTAGGAGTTAAAAAATGAAAGTTTCAAAAATTAAAAACCATGTTTTAAAATTTAAAACTTCTCTTATAAAATTTCCTTTTTTAACATGGTGATAGAAAATTTAAATTTTAAAACTTCTCTTTCTTTTTTTCTTAAACCATGAGGATGGTTAAAAAAGAAAAGTTTTAAAACTTTTAAACTTTATTTTAAAACATGTGGCCTAATTTAAATAAGGAAAACTTTTAAATTTAAAATCTCTCTTTTAAAACTTGTAGTTTTCTACAAAGAGAAGATTTTAAAAAATTAAAAACACCCCTAATTGTTTGAATTATTGTGGCCGACCCCTACATGCTTGGGCACCAAGCAAAGGGCCGACCCTTTAAGAGGAGATGTGGTCGGCCATTGCTTGGTCACCAAGCAATGGACCGACCCCCTTCTTAAACACCAAGATGGGCCTTTCTTTGATGGACTTGAGGGTTTAATGAGGCTACGATAGGGACCTAGAGGAGAAATTGATTTTGTCCTTCCGATGAGCTTGAGTATCACATATTCGCTCAGAACACACAACTCAAGTTCATCGATAATAACTCATTCCAGTAGAGAGTTATTATCGCACTACCGCACCAATCCCAAATTACATTATGGTCTCCTTCTTATCATGAGTGTGTTAATCTCCCTGCGTTTAAGATTACGAATGTCCACTAATTAAGTAAGTTACTGACAACTCACTTAATTAATATCTAGCACCAAGAGTAGTACCACTCAACTTCATTGTCATGTCGGACTAAGTCCACCTGCAGGGTTTAACATGACAATCCTTATGAGCTCCTCTTGGGGACATTTTCAACCTAGATAACTAGGACACAGATTCCTTCTATAAACAACAACAAACACTATAAGTAATATCATTTCCCAACTTATCGGGCCTATTGATTTATCAAGATAAATCTCACCCTTTGATAAGTTAAAGAAATAAATACTAAATATATGCGCTTGTTTTTATATTAGGATTAAGAGCACACACTTCCATAATAACTAAGGCCTAGTTCTTTTATTTAGTCAGTACAAAAAGAACTTACCCAAAATGGTCCTACTCAATACACTTAGAGTGTACCTGTGTAATTTATTAGTCAAGATAAATTAATACTTAATTACACTACGACTATTCTAATGGATTGTTCCTTTTCCATCTTAGTCGCAAGCAACTGTTTATAATTTATAAAGAACTGACAACATGATCTTCCGAGTGTGACACCACACACCATGTTATCTACTATACAAATTAATTGAATAATTACATTTAACAAATAAATGTAGATATTGACCAATGTGATTCTTTTATTTCAAAAATAAATGTTTACAAAAGTTAGGCTTTTAGTATACACTCTAACAATCTCCCACTTATACTAAAAGACTAAGCTACCATATCTGCGACCATACATCTGATTCCCATCCCTTCTACATGCCGATCAAAAGCTTTCGCCGGAAGGGCCTTAGTGAAAGGATCTGCCAGGTTATCTGCTGATGCAATCTTGGCGACGACAACTTCTCCTCGCTTGACGATGTCTCGTATCAGGTGGTACTTGCGCTCTATATGTTTACTCGCCTTATGGGCTCGTGGTTCCTTCGAGTTTACAACTGCACCGTTATTATCACAATAAATTGTGATGATTTTGGGTAAATCAGGAATCACATCTAAGTCCATTAGAAAGTTCCTGAGCCATACTGCTTCTTTGGCTGCCTCAGAGGTTGCCACATACTCAGCTTCCATGGTTGAGTCTGAAACACATTTCTGCTTAACACTTCTCCATGCAATGGCTCCACCTCATAAAGTAAACACATAGCCTGATGTAGACTTATTGTTGTCCCTATCTGATTGGAAATCCGAATCCGTGTAACCCACAGGAAGCAAATCATCTGCTTGGTAAACTAGCATATAATCTCTAGTCCTTCTCAGGTACTTCAATATATGTTTTACAGCAGTCCAATGTCCTTGACCAGGGTTACTTTGATATCTGCTAACCATGCCCACGGTAAAACAGATATCAGGTCTCATACACAGCATTGCATACATAAGGTTGTTGGTTGCTACTCGGAAAACCCAATGGCTCCACTGTATAAAAATTTTGTAGGTGATCTGAACCTTTCCTAGCTACCATGTGTTTTTTTAAGTTAAACTTGTATCTCCTACGGAACTTAACACGTTTGATTCCAAGTTTAACTTATATGTTCTTTTAGGTTTAAATTTGGATCTCATGCGGAACTTAACACGTTTGATCCAAATCACCTAGGTTATAAATTCAATTAAATATTAGTTTCCAAAATTGACTTCCAGTACTGCATGGCGAGGCACTTGACCTTCTTGGATATGGGAGCAACCACCACCGACTAGACAAAGCCTTTTAAGGAAAGTTAATATTTAATTTCCTTATATAACTCTAGGTTAACCAAAAGGAACAATCAAATCACAAGGAAAAAAGAAAAAGAACACAACATCGAAATTAAATTTGAAAAATAAGAATCGAATGCCTCTTGTATTTGGTATTTATACAAAGAAAAATTAACTAGTATGATGCGGAAATTAAATACTAGTTATACCTCTTCCTTGTATGCCAAAAACCTCGAGATCTTCTGTCGTATCCCTCGCCTCCTCTTAGACGTCGTGTGGGCGACGATCCTCTAAAACGAACACCACCCGGAAAGCTTCTCCTCCTTCTCTAGAATTCGGCCACCACCACCACAAAGGAGCAAAAGAGAGAAAAGGGAAGAGAGGGAGAGGGGCCGACCACTTGATGATCTCCAACAACACAATATCAATTGTTATGTTTTTCAAGGCCTCCCCTTCCCCCCTTTTTATATTAGTTTTCCCAATCGAAAATTATGGAAAGAGTTTTATAAAAAATTAGACTCATTCCTATTTCCTTTTAATTTTTTCTTTTTCTTTCCTTTTAATTAATCAATCTTAGATTGATTTATTATTTGACCGGCCCCTTGCTTGGGCACCAAGCAAGGTGGCCGGCCACTTATTAAAAGGGAAAGAAAGAAAATTTTTTTATAAAATTTAAAAGAAGAAAACTTCTAATAAAATTTTACAAACTCTTTTTTTTTTTTCTAATGTGGATATTAAAAGGAAAGTTTTAAAATTTAAAACATCTCTAATAATATTTCTTTTTAAAAGAAAGTTTTATAAATTTTACAACTCTCTTTTAAAACCTTGTGGCCTAATTTAAATTAGGAAAATTTTATAAATTTTTAAAATCTCTCTTTTTACAAATTGTAAATATCTGAGGAAATTTAAAAATTCAAAAACAACCTTCCTAATTTAAATATTGCGATCGGCCCCCTTGCCCAAGGCAAGGGCCGACCACTTCTAGAGAATATGTGGTCGGTCATTGCTTGGTCACCAAGCAATGAACCGACCCCTTCTTGGACACCAAGATAGACTTTTCTTTAGATGGACTTGAGGCTTTATTGAGGCTACAACAGGGACCTAGAGGAGAAATTAGTTTTGGCCTTCTGATGAGCTTGAGTATCCCGTGCTCGCCCCGAACACACAACTCAAGTTCATCGATAATAACTCATTCCACTAGAGAGTTATTACCGCACTACCGCACCAATTCCAAATTACATTATGGGCTCCTTCTTATCATGAGTGTGTTAGTCTCCCTGTGTTTAAGATTACGAATGTCCACTAATTAAGTGAGTTACTGACAACTCATTTAATTAATATCTAGCTCCAAGAGTAGTACCACCCAACTTTATTGTCATGTTGGACTAGGTCCACCTGCAGGGTTTAACATGACAATACTTATGAGCTCCTCTTGGGGACATTGTCAACCTAGATAATTAGGACACAGATTCCTTCTATAATCAACAACACATACTATAAGTAATATCATTTCCCAACTTATCGGACATATTAATTTATCGAGCTAAACCTCACCTTTTGATAAGTCAAAGAAATAAATACTAAATATACATGCTTGTTATTATATTAGGATTAAGAGCACACACTTCCATAATAACTAAAGTCTAGTTCTTTTACTAAGTCAGTACAAAAAGAACTTACCTAAATGATCCTACTCAATACACTTAAAGTGTATCAGTGTAATTTATTAGTCAAGATAAACTAATACTTAATTACAATACGTCTATTCTGATGGTTTGTTCCTTTCCATCTTAGTCGTGAGCAACTATTTATAATTTATAGAGAACCGACAACATGATCTTCTAAGTGTGACTCCACACTCCATGTTATCTTCTATATAAATTAATTGAACAATTTCATGTAAACATTTGACCAATGTGATTCTTTATTTCAAAATAAATGTGTACAAAAGCTAAACTTTTAAGTATACACTCCAACAATCTCCCACTTATACTAAAAGTCTAAGCTGCCATATCTATTGCCATACATCTGATTCCCATCCCCTCCACATGCCGATCAAAAGCTTTCGCCGGAAGGGCCTTAGTGAAAGGATCTGCCAGGTTATCTGCTGATGCTATCTTAGCGACGACAACTTCTCCTCGCTTGATGATGGCTCATATTAGGTGGTACTTGCACTCTATATGTTTACTTGCCTTATGGGCTCGTAGTTCCTTCGAGTTTGCAATTGCTCCACTATTATCACAATAAATTGTGACGATCTTGGGCAAACCAGGAATCATATCTAAGTCCATTAGAAAGTTCCTGAGCCATACAGCTTCTTTGGCTGCCTCAGAGGCTGCCACATACTCAGCTTCCATGGTTTAAGTCTGAGACGCATTTCTGCTTAACACTCCTCCATGCAATGGCTCCACCTCCTAAAATAAACACATAGCCTGATGTAGACTTACTGTTGTCCCTATCTGATTGGAAGTCCGAATCCGTGTAACCCACAGGGAGTAAATCGTCTGCTTGGTAAACTAGCATATAATATCTAGTCCTTCTCAGGTACTTTAATATATGCTTTACTGCTGTCCAATGTCCTTATCCAGGGTTACTTTGATATCTGCTAACCATGCCCACGGTAAAATAGATATCAGGTCTCGTACACAACATTGCATACATAAGGCTTCCTACAGCCGAAGCATAAGGAACTACCTTCATGTCCTCAATCTCTTTTGATGTTTTTGGAGACATCTCTTTAGATAAGGCTACTCCATGCCTAAAAGGTAAGAAACCTTTCTTGGAGTTTTGCATGCTAAAACGAGCAAGGATTGTATCTATATATAAAGCTTGGGATAGACACAACATTCTTTTCTTGCGATTCCTTATAACTTTGATCCCAAGGATGTGTGCACATTCTCCTAAGTCCTTTATATCAAATTGTTTGGACAACCATACCCTTACGTCTGATAATACCTTGACATTGTTGCCAATTAACAAAATATCATCTACGTATAGTACAAGAAACACCACCACGTTTCCGTTACACTTCTTGTATACACAAGACTCATCCGGACACTGAATAAATCTATATGACTGGATTACTTCATTAAACTGGATGTTCCAAGATCTTGAAGCTTGCTTCAGTCCATAAATGGACCGATTAAGCTTGCACATTAGATGCTCTTTGCCCTTTTCAATGAACCCTTCTGGTTGCTTCATATGGATGCTTTCTTCAAAACTTCCATTAAGGAAAGCTGTCTTGACATCTATTTGCCAAATCTCATAATCCATATGAGCGGCAATGGATAAGAGTATCCGGATAGACTTAAGCATAGCTACCGGCGAAAAGGTCTCCTCATAATCGATTCCCTCTTTCTGAGTGTACCCCTTCGCAACAAGCCTTGCTTTGAAGGTTTCTACCTTCCTATCTGTCTCTCTTTTCCTTTTATAGATCCACTTGCATCCAATGGCTTTTACACCATCAGGTGGTTCTACAAGCTCCCAGACCTTATTAGAATACATAGATTCTATTTCAGAATTCATTATCTTTTGCCAAGATACTGCATCTATATCTTGGAGTGCTTCATCATATGTTCGGGGATCTGGTTCATGTTTGCCTGGGATCAAGTCCGAAGACTCACCCAAAAACATGAATCTCTCGGGCTGCCTTACAACCCTCCCACTACAACGAGGCACCGTCTGTGGTTGTGTATCATGTGTGACACGTGTTGTAGTCTCTTGTGGTACTTCATCTTGTACTATTGGTACTGGAGTAGACGTGTCCTCTCTAAGTTCTTCTAGAATAATTTTACTACTGGGCTTGTGATCCATTATATAGTCTTCTTCTAAAAACTGGGCATTGGTGCTAACAATGACCTTCTGGTCTTTAGGACTATAAAATAAACCGCCTTTCGTTCCTTTGAGATACCCCATAAACATACAAACTTTTGTACGAGATTCTAACTTATCAGCATCTTGTTTCATCACATGTGCTGGACTACCCCAAATCCGAATATGTCTTAGACTGGGCTTCCACCCATTCTATAATTCTGTGGGAGTAGAAGATACTGATTTAGAAGGTACTAAGTTCAGAATGTGCACTGCTATTTCCAGAGCGTATCCCCAAAACGAATTTGGTAATTCATCATCGATCTAACCATCTCCATAAGAGTCCTATTCCTTCGTTCTGTCACACCATTCTGTTGGGGTGTACCAGGTGCGGATAATTGGGATTGAATCCCAGCCTCTGATAAGTAATTCCTAAACTCTCCTAAGAGGTATTCGCCACCACGATCAGACCGTAGTGTCTTGATACTTTTACCTAGACGTTTCTCCACATCAACCTTGTACTCTTTGAACTTATCAAAGCACTCAGACTTGCGGCGCATTAGGTAAATGTATCCATATCTTGAATAATCATCTATAAAAGAGACAAAATATTCAAAGTCACCTCTAGCCTGGATAGACATAGGATCACACAAATCAGAATGAACCAATTCTAACGCTTCTTTGGCTCTATACCCCTTGGCCTTAAAAGGTCTCTTGGTCATCTTACCTTCTAAGCAGGATTCACACGTTGGAAAGTTTTCCAACTCTAATGGACCCAAGAGTCCATCGGCTACAAGCCTTTGAATCCTACTTAAGTTAATATGACCAAGCCTTAGATGTCAAAGATGTGTTTGGTTCATTTCCGAAGGTTCTTTTCTCTTATTAGAGTTAGAAGATGTGCTATTAATTTCCATATTTTGCTTTGTGGGAAAAATTGGATTTAAAGTATATAAATTGCCAACCAATGCACCAGAACAGATAATCACTTTATTTCTCTTTATAACCACATTGTTACTAAAGGAAACTGAATATCCATCCAAATACAGTTTAGAAACTGAAATTAAATTCTTTCTAAAACTGGGTACATAAAGACAATTCCTTAAAACCAATTTCCTATTCCTATCAAATGATAAGTAGACGTCTCCCACTGCAACAGCCGCCACCTTAGTAGCATTGCCTATATAGATAGTTATCTCTCTATCAAATAGTCGCCAGGTTTCCTGGAACCCCTGCAAAGAATTGCAGACATGATCAGTGGCTCCCGTATCTACACACCAGGTGCTGGTAGATAACACCGCTAAACATGTTTCAACTACTAGAGTATGAGATATACCTTTATTGTTCTGTTTCCTACGAGGACAGTCCGCTTTCCAATGTCCAGTCTGCTTGCAAATAAAGAACTTGCCCTTCAGCTTCTTTATTCAAGCTTTTTGTCCTGCACCTTGAGGTTTATTCACCTTCTTTGCTGAGCCATTTTGTTTCTTTTTCTTCTTGCCTTTCGGCTTAGAAGTAGAACCATTTTCAGCATAGTGAATTTGAGAATGTTGACGAAACAACCCTTCGGCTGTCAGAAGTTCCGCCAATGAATACATCCTTTTATTCATATTATAGTTCAGGCGAAAATGCTCAAAACTTCTGGGCAGCGTTTGGAGAATGATATCGACCTGGGTTTCCCCATCAATTTCCCCTCCAAGAACTTGTATTTCGTTTAAGTAAGCCATCATCTTGAGAATATGATCCCTCACGGGAGTCCCCTCAGTCATGGTGGCTGTCATCAGTTTTCTCATTGCCTCTTGCCTAGCAGCCCGATTCTGATATCCGAAGAGTTCCTTGAGATTGTTCATTATATCATAGGCTGTTGGTAAGTCATGATGCTGATGTTGCAATACATTTGACATCGAAGCCAAGATGTAACACTGCGCCATCTCATCAGCTTTTACCCATTTACTATGATGCTGAATCTCCTCTGGGGTAGGATCATTGCTAGGTGTTTCTGGGCATTCCTCTGACAGTACAAACTTATAGCCCTCAGTAGTTAAAACAATATCCAGGTTTCTTTTCCAATCTATATAGTTGGGACCAGTAAGTCTGTTTTCTTTTAGAATAATGGCCAGTAGGTTGAAAGTCATCCTAAGAATCACAAAATAAATTTTGGTCAGAACTCTAAATTTAGAATAATATTGATTCCTCAAACAATACTATTTTAAATTAACCAACACCTTAAAACACCGTGAATTTTGTATGCCACAATGGTGTGGACGTATACAAATTCAACATTTGTAAAAGGAGGGTATATCCCATTAATTTTATTATCTTGTCAACCTAACTTTTTGACAAATAAAATTAATAGTTGGTTTCCTTCGGTCACACAAATAATAGCAGTGACTCCGATGGGGAGGATACTATTAGACGTGCCTAAGTGTATACCATTACTTGACACTAAGTCCATTAATAAGATTGTGCCCCTTCCGATGGGGAAGATCACACGCTCTTAATTAATTTCCTATAGTCATCCAAAATGGAAGTTTGGTCTAGTGATCCGCAAACAAACTCATCCGATATGGAGGAAGGCACTCAGAGCCAACGCGCAAGTTTATTTGCATCACTTACAAACCAGTAATGGAGACCGTGGAATTCACTAAAATAAATTCCTCTCTCACTTAGTTATTTAAAGTGAGGAATTTTAATGATGCTAGCCTACTAAACATGTACACTAACATTCACACACAGCACAATACAAAAGCAATAAATAGAAAAACTAATTTTTAACTATTATGACTTTTATCTATTGTTGTCCTCCGTGTGTCATCATACCTAGCTGCTGCCATCTTTGGCCATCGCCATCGGGTCTAGTTGTCGCATCCATCTTGCTCCTTGTTACGCTGCGCCACTCTGATCCTCAAAAGGTTCCACGTCTTGCAAGATTCGATCCGCGACATAAATAGAATTTTACATTTTTCGATCCTATATTCCTCGAAGGAATGTACATGTAAACTAGATCGAACATAAAACAAAATTTACATCCATCGATCCTATATTCCATAAAAGGAATGTACATGTATCTAGATCAAAAAATAAAATCCTAATAAAACTAAATACAGCTCCTGCTGTATTTTATAATACAATCATGCACATATAATAAATGCCCTTGACATGTCCAAGGGCCCAATCACACACATAATAACTATAAGCCATAATAGTTGGATCCTGCATCCACAAAGTTAGCACATCCTACTATTAACCTGCCTAAATTATGTATGACATGTGCATAATTAAACTAATACCAAATACACAGAGGCAAAACCCTAACTCTGATACCAATTGTTGGTTGCTACTCGGAAAATCCAATGGCTCCACTGTACAAAAATTTTGTACGTGATCTGAACCTTTCCTAGCTACCATGTGTTCTTTTAAGTTAAACTTGTATCTCCTGCGGAACTTAACACGTTTGATTCCAAGTTTAACTTATATGCTCTTTTAGGTTTAGATTTGGATCTCCTCCGGACCTTAACACGTTTGATCCAAATCACCTAGGTTATAAATTCAATTAAATATTAGTTTCCAAAATTGGCTTCCAGTACTGCATGGTGAGGCACTTGGCCTTCTTGGATATGGGAGCAACTACCACCGACTAGACAAAGCCTTTTAAGGAAAGTTAATATTTAATTTCCTTATATAACTCTAGGTTAACCAAAAGGAACAATCAAATCACAAGGAAAAAGAAAAAGAACACAACATCGAAATTAAATTCGAAAAACAAGAATCGAATGCCTCTTGTATTTGGTATTTATACAAAGAAAATTAACTAGTATGATGCGGAAATTAAATACTAGTTATACCTCTTCCTTGTATGCTAAAAACCTCGAGATCTTCTGTCGTATCCCTCGCCTCCTCTTAGACGTCGTGTGGGCGACGATCCTCTAAGACGAACACCACCCGGAAAGTTTCTCCTCCTTCTCTAGAATTCGGCCACCACCACCACAAAGGAGCAAAAGAGAGCAAAGGAAAGAGAGGGAGAGGGGCCGGCCACTTGATGATCTCCAACAACACAATATCAATTGTTTTGTTTTTCAAGGCCTCCCCTTCCCCCCTTTTTATATTAGTTTCCCAACGGAAAATTATGGAAAGAGTTTTATAATAAATTAGACTCATTCCTATTTCCTTTTAATTAATCAATCCTAGATTGATTTATTAATTAAACAACTATTTGTTGATGTTTAATTATTTGACCGGCCCCTTGCTTGGGCACCAAGCAAGGTGGCCGGCCACTTATTAAAAGGGAAAGAAAAAAAAATTATAAAATTTAAAAGAAGAAAACTTCTAATAAAATTTTACAAACTCTTTTTTTTTTCTAATGTGGATATTATAAGGAAAGTTTTAAAATTTAAAACCAAGTTTTAAAATTTAAAACATCTCTAATAATATTTCTTTCTAAAAGAAAGTTTTATAAATTTTACAACTCTCTTTTAAAACCTTGTGGCCTAATTTAAATTAGGAAAATTTTATAAATTTTTAAAATCTCTCTTTTTACAAATTGTAAATATCTGAGGAAATTTAAAAATTCAAAAACAACCTTCCTAATTTAAATATTGCGATCGGCCCCCTTGCCCAAGGCAAGGGCCGACCACTTCTAGAGAATATGTGGTCGGTCATTGCTTGGTCACCAAGCAATGAACCGACCCCTTCTTGGACACCAAGATAGACTTTTCTTTGGATGGACTTGAGGCTTTATTGAGGCTACAACAGGGACCTAGAGGAGAAATTAGTTTTGGCCTTCCGATGAGCTTGAGTATCCCGTGCTCGCCCCGAACACACAACTCAAGTTCATCGATAATAACTCATTCCACTAGAGAGTTATTACCGCACTACCGCACCAATCCCAAATTACATTATGGGCTCCTTCTTATCATGAGTGTGTTAGTCTCCCTGTGTTTAAGATTACGAATGTCTACTAATTAAGTGAGTTACTGACAACTCATTTAATTAATATCTAGCTCCAAGAGTAGTACCACCCAACTTTATTGTCATGTTGGACTTGGTCCACCTGCAGGGTTTAACATAGCAATACTTATGAGCTCCTCTTGGGGACATTCTCAACCTAGATAATTAGGACACAGATTCCTTCTATAATTAACAACACATACTATAAGTAATATCATTTCCCAACTTATCAGGCATATTGATTTATCGAGCTAAACCTCACCCTTTGATAAGTCAAAGAAATAAATACTAAATATACATGCTTGTTATTATATTAGGATTAAGAGCACACACTTCCATAATAACTAAGGTCTAGTTCTTTTACTAAGTCAGTACAAAAAGAACTTACCTAAATGATCCTACTCAATACACTTAAAGTGTATCAGTGTAATTTATTAGTCAAGATAAACTAATACTTAATTACACTACGTCTATTCTGATGGTTTGTTCCTTTCCATCTTAGTCGTGAGCAACTGTTTATAATTTATAGAGAACCGATAACATGATCTTCTAAGTGTGACTCCAAACTCCATGTTATCTACTATATAAATTAATTGAACAATTACATGTAAACATTTGACCAATGTGATTCTTTATTTCAAAATAAATGTGTACAAAAGCTAAACTTTTAAGTATACACTCCAATAAAGGCTTCCTACAGCCGAAGCATAAGGAACTGCCTTCATATCCTCTATCTCCTTTGATGTCTTCGGATACATCTCTTTAGATAAGGCTACTCCATGCCTAAAAGGTAAGAAACCATTCTTGGAGTTCTACATGCTAAAACGAGCAAGGATCGTATCTATATATGAAGCTTGAGATAGGCACAACATTCTTTTCTTGCGATCCCTTATAACTTTGATCCCAAGAATGTGTGCACATTCTCCTAAGTCCTTCATATCAAATTGTTTGGACAATCATACGCTTACGTCCGATAATACCTTGACATTGCTGCCAATTAGAAAAATATCATCTACGTATAGTACAAGAAATACCATCACGTTTTCGTTACACTTCTTGTATACACAAGACTCATCCGGACACTGAATAAATCCATATGACTGGATTACTTCATTAAACCGGATGTTCCAAGATCTTGAAGCTTGCTTCAGTCCATAAATGGACCGATTGAGCTTGCACACTAGATGCTCTTTGCCTTTTTCAATGAACCCTTATAGTTGCATCATATAGATGTTTTCTTCAACACTTCCGTTAAGGAAAGCTGTCTTGATATCCATTTGTCAAATCTCATAATCCATATGAGCAGCAATGGATAAGAGTATATGGATAGACTTTATCATATCTACCGGCGAAAAAGTCTCCTCATAATCGATTTCCTCTTTCTGAGTATACCCTTTCGCAACAAGTCTTGCTTTGAAGGTTTCTACCTTCCCGTCTGTCCCTCTTTTCCTTTTATAGATCCACTTGCATCCAACGGCTTTTACACCATCAGGTGGTTCTATAATCTCCCAGACCTTATTAGAATACATAGACTCTATTTCAGAATTCATTGTCTTTCGCCAAGATACTGCATCTATATCTTGGAGTGCTTCATCATATGTCCGGGGATCAGGTTCATGTTTACCCGGGATCAAGTCTGAAGACTCTCCTAAAAACATGAATCTCTCAGGTTGCCTCACAACCCTCCCACTACGATGAGGCACTGTCTGTGGTTGTGTATCATGTGTGACATGTGTTGCAGTCTCTTGTGGTACTTCATCTTGTACTGTTGGTACTGAAGTAGACGTGTCCTCTCTCATTTCTTCTAGAACAATTTTACTTTTGGGCTTGTGATCCATTATATAGTCTTCTTCTAAAAACTGGGCATTGGTGCTAACAATGATCTTCTGGTCTTTAGGACTATAAACACGTGAACTTCTGTACGAGATTCTAACTTATCAGCATCTGCTTTCAGCACATGTGCTGGACTACCCCAAATCTGAATATGTCTTAGACTGGGCTTCTACTCCCACAATTCTGTGGGAGTAGAAGGTACTGATTTAGAAGGTACTAAGTTCAGAATGTGCGTTGCTGTTTCCAGAGCGTATCCCCAAAATGAATTTGGTAATTCTAAATAACTCATCATCGATCTAACAATCTCTATAAGAGTCATATTCCTTCGTTCTGCCACCACACCATTCTGTTGGGGTGTACCAGGTGCAGACAACTGGGATTGAATCCCGACCTCTGATAAGTAATTCCTAAACTCTCCCAAGAGGTATTCTCCACCACGATCAGACCGTAGTGTTTTGATACTTTTACCAATATGTTTCTCCATATCATCCTTGTACTCTTTGAACTTATCAAAGCACTCAGACTTGCGGCGCATCAAGTAAATGTATCTGTATCTCGAATAATCGTCTATAAAAGAGACAAAGTATTCGAAATCACCTCTTGCCTGGATAGACATAGGACCACACAAATTAGAATGAACTAATTCTAACACATCTTTGGCTCTATACCCCTTGGCCTTAAAAGGTCTCTTGGTCATTTTACCTTCCAAGCAAGATTCACAGGTTGGAAAATTTTCCAACTCTAATGTACCCAAGAGTCCATCGGTTATAAGCCTTTAAATCCTACTTAAGTTAATATGACCAAACCTTAGATGCCAAAGATATGTTTGGTTCATCTCCAAAAGTTCTTTTCTATTATTCGAGTTAGAAGATGTGTTATTAATTTCCATTTGTTGCTTTATGGGAGAAATTGGATTTAATGTATATAAATTGCCAACCAATGCACCAAAATAGATAATAACTCTATTTCTCTTTATAACTACATTGTTACTGAAAGAAATAGAATATCCATCCAAATACAGTTTAGAAACTGAAATTAAATTCTTTCTAAAACTGGGTACATAAAGGTAATTTCTTAAAACCAAACTTTTATTCCTAAAAGGTAAGTAGACGTCTCCCACTGCAACAACCGCCAACTTAGTAGCATTCCCCATGTATACGGTTATTTCTCCTTCAGATAGTCGTCGGGTTTCCTAGAACCCCTGCAAAGAATTGTAGACATGATCAGTGGCTCTCGTATCTACACACCAGGTGCTGGTAGATAACACCGCTAAACATGTTTCAACTACTAGAGCATGAGATATACCTTTATTGTTCTGATTCCTACGAGGACAGTCTGCCTTCCAATGTCCCGACTGCTTGTAGATGAAGCACTTACCCTTCGGCTTCTTCATTCCAGCTTTTTGTCTTGTACCCTGAGGTTTATTCACCTTCTTCGCTGAAAAGACCTGTTTCTTCTTCTTCTTGCCTTTCGACTTAGAAGTAGAACCATTTTCAGCATAGTAAATCTGAGAACTGTGACGAAATATACCTTCTATTGCCTGTAGTTCTGTCAGAAGTTCCGCCAACGTATACTCCCTTTAGTTCATGTTATAGTTCAGGCGGAACTGCTCAAAACTTCTGGGTAGCGTTTGGAGAATTATATTGGCCTGGGTTTCCCCATCGATTTCTCCTCCAAGGACTTGTATTTCATTTAGATAAGCCATCATTTTGAGGATATG
Source organism: Zingiber officinale (assembly GCF_018446385.1). NCBI lineage: Eukaryota > Viridiplantae > Streptophyta > Magnoliopsida > Zingiberales > Zingiberaceae > Zingiber > Zingiber officinale. The sequence continues at coordinate 42,891,711 of NC_056002.1, read as the reverse complement.
ATCCCTTACGGGTGTCCCCTCAGACATGGTGGTTGTCATTAGCTTTCTTATTGCCTCTTGCCTAGCAGTCTGACTCTAGTGCCCAAAGAGTTATTTGAGATTGTTCATTATATCATAAGCCGTTGGTAAGTCCTGATGTTGATGTTGCAATACATTTGACATTGAAGCCAAAATGTAACACCGCGCCATCTTATCTGCCTTTACCCATCTCTTATGATATTCAATCTCATCTGGGGTTGAATCATTGTTAGGTGTTTCTGGGCATGCCTCTGATAGTACAAACTTATAGCTTTCAGCAGTTAAGACAATATCCAGGTTTCTTTTCCAATCTATATAGTTGAGACCAGTAAGTCTAGTCTCTTTCAGAATAATAGCCAGTGGGTTGAAAGTCATCCTAAGAATCACAAAAATAAACTTTGGTCAAGACTCTAAATTTAGAATAATATTGATTCCTCAAACAATACTATTTTAAATTAACCAACACCTCAAATCACCGTGAATTTTGCATGCCATGATAGTGTGGACGTATACAAAATCAAACATTTGTAAGAAGAGGTTTTACCCATTAATTTTATTCTTGTCAACCTAACTTTATGACAAATAAAATTAATAGTTGGTTTTCCTTCGGTCACACAAATAATATCAGTGACTCTGATGGGGAGGATACTATTAGACATGCCTAAGTGTATACCATTACTTGACACTTAGTCCATTAATAAGATTGTTCCCCTTCCGATGGGGAAGATCACACGCTCTTAATTAATTTCCTATAGTCATCCAAAATGGAAGTTTGATCTAGTGATCCACAAACAAACTCATCCGATATGGAGGAAGACACTCAGAGCCAACGCGCAAGTTTGCTTGTATCACTTACAAACCAGTAATAGAGACCGCGAAATTTATTAAAATTCCTCTCCCACTTAGTTATTTAAAAATGAGGATTTTAACCTATGCTAGCATACATCACATGCATATAAACATCATAGTAAATAAAAGCAATAAATTTAAAAATTAATTTTCCAACTATTATGACTTTTTCCATCACTGTCTTCAGTATGCTCCAACCCTAGCTGCTACCATCTTTAGCCACCACCATCGGGTCGAGTTGTCACATCTATCTTGCTTCTTATTCCGCTGCACCTCTGGTCCTCCAATAGCACCATGCCTCGCAAATATACGATCCGCGACAAATATAGAATTTTCCATATATCGATCCTATATTCCATAAAGGAATGTACATGTATTCTAGATCGAACAAAAAATAAAATTCTAAAAATAATACAGCTCTTGCTGTATTTGATACATACAATCATGCACACAAAATAATGCTCTTGATATGTCCAAGGGTCCAATCACACACAATATCTAAATGCCATAATAGTTGGAGCCTACAACCACAAAGTTAGCACATCCTACTATTATCCTGCCTAAATTATGTATGACATGTGCATAATTAATTTGAAAACCAAAACACACAGAGGCAAACCCTAGCTCTGATACCAATTGTTGGTTAGTCCAAGGAAAATCGTACCGGTTCCACTGTACAAAAAATTTTGTATAAGTGTCGAACCTTTCCTTAAATAACCTATTGTGTTCTTTAGAAGTTAAATTAGGAATCGCAGACAGAACTTAACATCATTGATTCCAAATTTAACTTATCTGTTCTTGATGGTTTAGATTTGGATCGCAAGCGGAACTTAACACTATTGATCCAAATTCACCTATGTTATTAATTCCATTAAATATTAATTTTTAAAATTGGCTTCCAGGACTGCATGGCGAGGCACATGTCCTTCTTAGATATGGGAGCAACCACCACCGCCTAGACAAAGCCTTTTAAGGAAAGCTAATATTTAATTTCCTTAAATAACTCTAGGTTTCACCAAAAAGAACAATCGAATCACAAATTCGAAAAACAAAGAAAACACAAACTCGAAAAATAAATTCGAAAAACTAGATCTAATGCCTCTTGTGTTTGGAATTCATACAAATAAAAATAACTAGTATGTTGCGGAAGAAAATTACTAGTTATACCTTCTCTTTATATGTTAATGACCTCGAGATCTTCTGTCGTATTCCTCGCCTCACCTTGGACGTCGTGTGGGCGACGATCCTCCAAGATGAACACCACCCAAAGAGCTTTTTTCTTCCTCCTCTAATATTCGGTCACCACCACCACCAAGGAAAAGGAGAGGGAGAGAGGGGCCGACCACACCAAGATCTCCAAGCAAGAGAATAAGAATTGTTGTATCATGAGGCCTCCCCTCCCCCTTGTTTTATATTACTTGCCCAAGACAAATAAGGAAAGACTTTTTACAAAAATTAAAATCTTCCTCTAGTTTTCCTTTTCCCTTTTTATTTTTCCTTTTCTTACCTCTTGATTGAATTAATCACCAATCATTGATTGAGTTTAATCCTATTGGCCGGCCCCTTGCTTGGGCACCAAGAAAGGTGGTCGACCACCTCATCAAGGAAAAAGAATAATTTTTTTATAAAATTTTATAAGCCCTTATAAAATTTTACAAGCTCTCTTCGAATTTCCTAAAGTAGGAGTTAAAAAAGGAAAATTTCAAAAATTAAAAATCATGTTTTAAAATTTAAAACTTCTCTTATAAAATTTCCTTTTTTAACATGGTGACAGAAAATTTAAATTTTAAAACTTCTCTTTCTTTTTTTATTAAACCATGAGGATGGTTAAAAAAGAAAAGTTTTAAAACTTTTAAACTTTCTTTTAAAACATGTGGCCTAATTCAAATAAGGAAAACTTTTAAATTTAAAATCTCTCTTTTAAAACTTGTAGTTTTCTACAAAGAGAAGATTTTAAAAAAATTCAAAACACCCCTAATTGTTTGAATTATTGTGGCCGACCCCTACATGCTTGGGCACCAAGCAAAGGGCCAACCCTTTAAGAGGAGATGTGGTCGGTCATTGCTTGGTCACCAAGCAATGGACCGACCCCCTTCTTGGACACCAAGATGGGCCTTTCTTTGGATGGACTTGAGGGTTTAATGAGGCTACGATAGGGACCTAGAGGAGAAATTGGTTTTGGCCTTCCGATGAGCTTGAGTATCCCATGTTCGCCCCGAACACACAACTCAAGTTCATCGATAATAACTCATTCCACTAGAGAGTTATTATCGCACTACCGCACCAATCCCAAATTACATTTTGGGCTCCTTCTTATCATGAGTGTGTTAATCTCCCTGTGTTTAAGATTACGAATGTCCACTAATTAAGTAAGTCACTGACAACTCACTTAATTAATATCTAGCTCCAAGAGTAGTACCACTCAACTTCATTGTCATGTCGGACTAAGTCCACCTGTAGGGTTTAATATGACAATCCTTATGAGCTCCTCTTGGGGACATTTTCAACCTAGATAACTAGGACACAGATTCCTTCTATAAACAACAACACACACTATAAGTAATATCATTTCCCAACTTATCGGGCCTATTGATTTATCGAGCTAAATCTCACCCTTTGATAAGTTAAAGAAATAAATACTAAATATATGCGCTTGTTTTTATATTAGGATTAAGAGCACACACTTCCATAATAACTAAGGTCTAGTTCTTTTATTTAGTTAGTACAAAAAGAACTTATCTAAAATCGTCCTACTCAATACACTTAGAGTGTACCAGTATAATTTATTAGTCAAGATAAACTAATACTTAATTACGACTATTCTAATGGTTTGTTCCTTTTCCATCTTAGTCGCGAGCAACTGTTTATAATTTATAAAGAATCAACAACATGATCTTCTGAGTGTGACACCACACACCATGTTATCTACTATATAAATTAATTGAATAATTTACATTTAACAAATAAATATAGATATTGACCAATGTGATTCTTTGATTTCAAAAATAAATGTTTACAAAATCTAGGCTTTTAGTATACACTCTAACAGAGAGTGCCCTCCATACTCATGGAGGGTGCCCTCCATACTCATGGAGGGTGCCCTCCATTCTCATGGAGGGTGCCCTCCGCCTGCAAATGGTGGAGGCACTGGCGCGCCTCAGAGGCGCCCTCAATTCCCATAGAGAGCGCCTTCAATAGCCTTTACCGCCTCTCTATGCTCCGTTGCTGCTCCGATCGCTTGGGTGATTGCGGCCAACCGAAATAGGGCTCACCCGAATCTAATTTTCAGCCTTCTCCTCGAGCAGGCTTCCGCTCCCGCTTCTCGTCCTTCAAACGTCGCACACGTTCTTCTCATCCACCAGTGTACTCTTCCGTAGCTTCTCATACCTTAGACGCACCGAGCCCGTCGACTCTCTCCCGTACAGTCCTTCTTGTTAGACGCGTCTTCTGCTCGATTTCCTGTACTCCTAAGCTCCTGCACACTTAGACGCAGGGATCAAAACTAAACAAGACTGAACCTAACTTAGTTGATCACATCAAAACAACCATGGGGTCCAACAGGTTTAACTTGTAAGAATGTATACTAAAAACCTAGCTTTTGGTATAAATATTTATTTTGAAATAACAATCACATTGGTCAAATGTCTGTATTTAGTTAAATGCAGTTGTCCATTTAATTTATATTGTAGATAACATAGTGTGTGGTGTCACACAAAAGATCATGTTATTAGTTCCTTATAAATTATAAATAGTAGCTCACAACCAAGATGGATTCGGACAAACCATTGGAATGGTTGTAGTGTAATTTGGTATAAATTTATCTTGACTATAAAATTACACTAGTACACTATGTGTGTATTGAGCAAGACCATTTGAGGTTATTTTTTTTATATTGACTGCATAAAAGAATACAACCTCTTTTATTATGGATGTGCGTACTCTTAATCCCGATATATTAACAATCACATATACTTAGTATTTATTTCTTTAATTTATCAATGGGTGAGATTTATTCGTTAAATAAATAGGCTCGATAAGTTAGAAAATAATATTATTTATATGGTGTGTTGTTGATTATAGAAGGAAACTGTGTCCTATTTATTAGGATGATGATGTCCCCTTGAGGATCTCATAAAGATTGTCATGTAAACCCTGTAGGTGGACTTAGTTCCGACATGACAATGAAGTTGAGTGGTACTACTCTTGGAACTAGATATTAATTAAGTGAGATGTCAGTAACTCATTTAATTAATGAGAATTCGATATCTTAAACACAGGGAGATTGATGCACTCATGATAAGAAGGAGCTCATAATGTAATATGGGATTGGTGCGGTAGTTCAATAATAACTCTTTAGTGGTATGAGTTATTATTAATGAACTTGAGTTGGGTGTTCGGGTCGAACACAGGAGGCTCAAGCTCATAGGAGGCCAAAACTAATTCCTCCTCTCGGTCCCTGCTGTAGCCTTTTTAAAACCTCACATTCACCCGTTTTGATTTTCCTTCCTACCCAAGTGAGGGGCCGGCCACATCCTTGCTTGGTGCCCAAGCAAGGGGTCGGCCAAGCCTTGCTTGGTATCCAAGATGTGGGTCGGCCAAGCCATGCTTGGTGCCCAAGCATGGGGCCGACCATAATAGAAGAGAAAAGGAAATTTTTATTTAAAACAAAATTTTGTTAAAATCTTTCATTTTATAGCTTTCTACAAAGGATTAAAAGAGAGATTTTAATTTTGTTAAAATCTTTCCTTTTTGTAGTTTTCTACAATGGTTTAAAAGAGAGATTTTAATTTTGTTAAAATCTTTCCTTTTTTGTAACCAACCATTATAGGAATAAAAGGAAGATTTTGTTTAAAACAAAGTTTTGTTATAATCTTTCCTTTTATAGCTATTTACAATGGTTTAAAAAGGAGTTTTTAATCTTTTCTTTTTTGTAACAATCCACAATAGCAAATAAAAGGAAAAATTTATTAAAACTTTCCTTTTTAGCCGCTAGCAAAGAATATAAAAGCTGAGGAGGGTGGTGCCCAAAAACATAACCTAAGCTCTCTCTCTTTTATTCTCTTGTGTAGCCGACCCTCTTCTATTGTTTTCTTTCTCTTGAGGCCGGTGACACCTTGCTTCAATCTTTGTGGCCGGCGATGCTTGGAGGAGAAGAAGAAAAGGTTCGGGTGCTTTGTCTTGGTAGATCATCGCCCACACGACGTCCAAGAGGAGGAGAGGAATACAGCAGAAGATCAAGAGGTCTTTGTCTACGAAGAAAGGTACAACTAGTTATTTATTTCGCAATGAAACTAATTTAGTTTTCCTTTGTATGGATCCTGAAATACTAACACAAGAGGCTATCGATTTTGTGCTTCAATTGAGTTCTCTGTAGTTAAACCTAGGGTTTACTGTAAGGAGTTTAAATATTCAAATTCTTTGAAAGACTTTGTCTAGGAAGTGGTGGATGATCCCATAACCAAGAAGGTCGAGTACCTCGCCAACGACTTGGAAGGCAATCCTTGAAATAGATATTTAATTAACTTTTGTAATATGGTTTAACTTATGAAGAACACATGAGTTAAACTTGGATTAATAATGTTAAGTTTCATTTGCAATCCATGTTTAACTTTTGAAGAACACATGGGTTGCTAGGAAAAGTTCTGTACTTGTACAAATTTTTGTTCAGGGGAAATAGAACGAAATTTCGAGTAGCACCAACAATTGGTATCAGAGCTAGTTTTCTGCCTCTGTGTGTTTGGTTTTCAGTTAAATTATGCACTTTTCATACATAAATTTAGGCAAGATAATAGTAGGATGTGCAAATAGATTAACTTTATGGTTGCAGGCATCCTAGTTCTAACTATTATGGCCCAATTGTGTTTGTGTGTGCTTGGACCCTCGGGTATGTCGAGGGCATTTTATGTGTGTGCATGATTGTAATTATTAAATATAGCAGGAGCTGTATTAGTTTTTAGAATTTTACTTCTGTTCGATCTAAATTACATGTACATTCTCTTGCGGAATATAGGATTGATAAATATAAAATTTTATTTTGTCTCGGATCATATCCTTGTGAGGCATGATTCTATTTGAGGACCAGAGGCATAGCAGAAAAGGAAGCAAGATAGACGCGATGACATGACCCGTTGGCGGCGACTAGGGTTAGTGGCACACGGAGGACAACTATGGATGATGTCATAATAGTTGAAAAATTATTTTTCATATTTATTGCCTTTTATGCTGTTTATATGTGCTCTGTGTGTGTACATGTTAAAATTCCTCACTTTAAATAACTAAGTAGGAGAGGAATTATTTAAATTCCACGGTCTCCATTACTGGTTTGTAAGTGATGCATTCAAACTTGTGCATTTGTTTTGAGTGTAATTCTCCACATCGAATGAGTTTGTTTGCGGATCACTAGATCAAACTTCCTTTATTGATGATTATAGGAAATTATTTAGGTTTGTGTGATCTTCTCCATCTGAAGGGGCACAATCTTATTTAATGGACTAAGTATCAAGTAATGGTATACACTAAGGCACATTTAATAGTATCCTCCCCATCGGAGTCATTGCTATTATTTGTGTGACCGAAGAAAAATCAACTATTAATTTTATTTGTCATAAAATTAGGTTGACAAGATAATAAAATTAATGGGTAAAACCCCCTCTTACAAATGTTTGAATTTGTATACATCCACACTATCGTGGCATACAAAATTCACGGTGTTTTGAGGTGTTGGTGAATTTAAATGATATTGTTTGAAGAATCAATATTATTTTAAATTCTAAATTTTTGACCAAATATTTTATGGTTCTTAGGATTTTAAATGGCTTTCAATCCTCTTGCTGATATATTGAAAGAGAACAAACTTACTAATCACAATTACATTGATTGGAAACAAAACTTGGACTATCCTCGCAAAAGGGAGAACAATAAAGGTGTATCTTATTCATTAGTTGTTAAAACATGTTTAGCGGTATTATCTACCAGTACCTGGTGTGTAGATACAGGAGTCACTGACCATGCCTGCAATTCATTGCAGGGGTTCCAAGAAACTCGACAACTATATGAAGGAGAAATCACCATCTACATGGGCAATGCTATAAAAGTGGCGATTGTTGCAGTGGGAGATACTTATTTATCCTTTGATAGGAATAAAACATTGATTTTGAGAAATTATCTTTATGTACCAAGTTTTAGAAAGAACTTTATTTCAATTTTCAAACTATTTATGAATGAATATTTTGTTTCTTTTGACGACAAAGTAGTTGTCAAGAAAAATAGGGTAGCTATCTGTTCTGGTACATTGATTGACAATTTGTATACTCTAAATCCAATAACTTCCACGATGCAACAAATGGAAATTAATAACACATCTTCTAATTCAAATAAGAGAAAGCAGCCTTCGAAAATGAACCAAACATATCTTTGGCATCTAAGGTTAGGTCATATTAACTTGAATAGGATTCAAAGGTTAATAGCTGATGAACTTTTGGGTTCATTGGTGGTGGAAAACTTTCCAACCTGCGAGTCTTGCTTGGAAGGAAAAAAAACCAAGAGGCCTTTTAAGGCAAAGGGGTATAGAGCCAAAGAAGTATGGAATTGGTTCATTCTGATTTGTGTGGGTCTATGACTATCCAGGCAAGAGGTGGTTTCGAATATTTTGTCTCTTTTATTGACGACTATTCGAGATACGGGTACATTTACTTGATGCACCGCAAGTCTGAGTGCTTTGATAAGTTCAAAGAATACAAGATTGATGTGGAAAAATGTTATCATAAAGGTATCAAGACACTACGGTCTGATCGTGGTGGCGAGTACCTCTTAGGAGAGTTTATGAGTTACTTATCAGAGGTCGGGATTCAATCCCTACGAAGGAATAGGATTCTTATGAAAATGGTTAGATCAATGATGACTTATTTAGAATTACCAAATTCATTTTGGGGATATGCTCTGGAAACAGCAGTGTACATTCTGAACTTGGTATCTTCTAAGTTAGTACCCTCTACTCCCACAAAATTATGGAATGGGCGTCAGCCTTGTCTGAAACATATTCAGATTTGGGGTAGTCCAGCACAGGTGCTGAAGGGAGACACTGATAAGTTTGAATCATGTACAGAAGTTCGCTTGTTTGCGGGTTATCCTAAAGGAATGAAAGGTGGTTTATTTTATAGTCCTAAAGATCAGAAGGTCATTGTTAGCATCAATGGCCGATTTTTAGAAGAGGACTATGTAATGAACCACAAGCCTATGAGTAAAATTGTTCTTGAATAAATAAGAGAAGGCACGTCTACTTTAGTACCAACGGTATAAGATGAGATACCACAAGAAACTGCAACATGTGTCACAAATGATGCACAATTACAAGCAGTGACACGTCGTAGTGGGAGGGTTGTTCGGTAACCTGATAGATTCATGTTTTTGGGAGAATCTTTGGACTTGATCCCTGGTGAACATGAACCTGATCCCTGGATATATGATGAAGCACTCCAAGATAAAGATGCAGCATCTTGGCAAAGTGCAATGAACTCTGAAATAGAATCTATGTACTCTAATCAGGTCTAGGAGCTTGTAGAACCACCAAATGGTGTAAAAGCCATTGGATGTAAATGAGTCTACAAAAGAAAAAGAGGGACAGACGGGAAGGTGGAAACCTTCAAAGCAAGGCTTGTTGCAAAAGGGTATACTCAGAAAGAGGGAATTGATTATGAGGAAACCTTTTCGTCGGTAACCATGCTTAATACTATCCGGATTCTTTTATCTATTACTGCTCATATAGATTATGAGATTTGACAAATGGATGTCAAGACAGCTTTCCTTAATAGAAGTCTTGAAAAAAATATCCATATGAAGCAACTAGAGGGATTCATTGTGAAGGGCAAAGAGTATCTTGTATGTAAGCTCAATCAGTCTATCTATGGACTGAAGCAAGCTTCGAGATCTTGGAACATTCAATTTAATGAAGTGATCCAGTCTTATGGATTTATTCAGTGTCCGGATGAGTCTTGTGTATACAAGAAGAGTGACGAAAACGTGGTGATATTTCTTGTACTATACGTAGATAACATTTTGCTCATTGGCAACAATGTCAAAGTGTTGTCAGACGTAAGGGAATGGTTGTCCAAACAGTTTGATATGAAGGATTTGGGAGAATGTGGACATATTCTTGGGATCAAAGTAATAAGGACAAGAAAAGAATGTTGTGCTTATCTCAAGCTTCATACATCGATATTATCCTAGCTCGTTTTAGCATGCATAACTCCAAGAAAGGTTTTCTACCTTTTCGGTATGGAGTACCTTTATCTAAAGAGATGTGTCCTAAAACATCAAAGGAGATAGAGGACATGAAGGCAGTTCCTTATGCTTCGGCAGTAGGAAGCCTAATGTAGGCAATGCTATGTACGAGACCGGATATCTGTTTTACCGTGGGTATTGTTAGCAGATATCAAAGTAATTCAGGACAGGGACATTGGATTGCCATAAAGCATATATTGAAGTACCTGAGAAGGACTAGAGATTATATGTTGGTTTACCAGGCAGATGATTTGCTCCCTATGGGCTACACGGATTCAGATTTCTAATTAGATAGGGACAATAGTAAGTCGACCTCAGGGTATGTGTTTACTTTGGGAGGTGGAGCCATAGCATGGAGGAGTGTTAAGTAGAAATGTGTTTCGGACTCCACCATGGAAGCTGAGTATGTGGCAACCTCTGAGGTAGCCAAAGAAGTTGTATGACTTAGAAACTTCTTGATGGACTTAGATGTGATTCTTGGTTTGCCCAAAATTATCACAATTTATTGTGATAATAGTGGTGCAGTAGCAAACTCGAAGGAACCACGAGCCCATAAGGCAAGTAAACACATTGAGCGCAAGTACCACCTGATACAAGACATCGTAAAGAGAGGAGAAGTTGTTGTCACCAAGATTGCATCAGAAGATAACCTGGCAGATCCTTTCACTAAGGCCCTTCCGGTGAGAGCTTTTGATGGGCATGTTGAGGGAATGGGGATCAGATGTATGGCAGCGTATATGGTAGCATAGTCTTTTAGTATAAGTGGGAGATTGTTAGAATGTATACTAAAAGTCTAGCTTTTTGTATAAATATTTATTTTGAAATAAGAATCACATTGGTCAAATGTCTGCATTTAGTTAAATGCAGTTGTCCATTTAATTTATATTGTCGATAACATGGTGTGTGGTGTCACACAGAAGATCATGTTATCAGTGTAAGGAAATAGGTTGCTAAACACGCAAACGCGCAGCGGAAAAACCTATTTCCTCCAGAAGATCCATGTGAAGGGAGAAGAAAATATATACTATGTTTACATAGGAACATAACATGAGAGATTTATACCTTTATAGCGTGCTCACGGACTCCCGACAGCTCGGATCACAGCACGATCTCACGTTCACGCCTCTACAGTATCCATACGAACAAGCGTTCGTTTGTCTCATAAACTCACAAGATGGAGAAAGGTTGTGCTAGCAACCTATAGAGTGGATTTCGACCAAGAGGAGAGGAGCAATGAGAATGAAGAGAAATTTTGCCAAAATGAAGAGAAAAATACTTAAGTATTTACATCCAATGAAAACACTTAATTAGCATTAATAGCCTTAATGAGCATTTACACTCCATTAAGGACCACACACTTGTAACTCCTCATTTCAATTTTGAAAATTGAATCAAATGTATCATTAAATTTCAAAATTCAATGAATGTCTCATTAATCCTCACTTGAGTCTAACTCAAGTCTCCTTGCTTGAGTCTAACTCAAGTCTAATTCACTTGAGTTTAACTCAAGTCTAATTCAATTGAGTCTAACTCAAGTCTAATTCAATCGAGTCTTACTCAATTAATCTCATACAATTCAAATTCAATTAATCACATTTCATTAATTTGAATTGACTCCTTGAGTCTAGTTTGAATTGGACTTAATCCAACAATTAGATCCAATTGAGTCTAACTCAATAAGTCCAATTCGAATAAGACTTAATCCAATGATTCATCATATGAACCCATCTCCAAATCTACTTGTTCTTTGTGTGAGACCCAATAGGTTCTCGTAACGTTGGCAATGTACCTAAATCAACATTTAGATACATAAGCAATGAGTGACATCTAGCAATGCATCATTGCTACCCAAGTGACGAGAAGGTCAAGATCTAACCTAACCTGTTCGTGGTTATTATCTTGTATGACTTGGTCCCTCTATCCTTGTTATCTAGATTGATCAATGAGGCATAGACCGTGTCATCCTCTTATCAACCTTTGTGTTTCTTGATCTCTAAGTAGACACACTCAATCAAATAAGCTCAATATCCCATATTGACTCATTTGAACATGGTCATGCTTTCTTTGTGTCCTACTAACCAAGGGGCCCACAGATATCGCTTCCGTCATATGGAAGGGATAGATCTCATCACATCACTCACATCCCTCCGCATAATTCATTGCATACCCAGTGATCGACTTTATTGTCCACCTTGTTACAGGTGACATTTGTCAATACCAAAGTACACAAGTCCTTATGTAGGGAACCGTAGTGACTTCAGGTCTAAGGACTATTCATACCAATAGTCATATGAGAATGTTTATGACACTCATATAACGATCCATGAAATATTCTTATGGCGGGTCATTCAGTATATATTCTCTAATATATACCCATGTGTCAACCTGATATCTCATATCCATGACTTGTGAGATCAAGTCATCCGTCGACCTACATGTTAGTCTCAATGTATTAATATTGTCCTTGTATATTAATGTTCGACTAGGAATAGTTAAGAGTAGTGTTCTCTACAATATCTCACTATCAATTCAACCAATTTATATACTGTAGATAAGAACCTACTACCCAAGGACATTATTATACTTATTCAATTGGCACTAAACTAAAATAAATATAATAACCAACTTTGTCTTTTATTAATAATGATATATGATACAAAATGAGCCCTTTACAATCATCTCATAATTGGTACTAGGGTTAATACTAACAATCAGTTCCTTATAAATTATAAATAGTAGCTCACAACCAAGATGGATTGAGACAAACCATTGGAATGGTTGTAGTGTAATTTGGTATTATTTTATCTTGGCTATAAAATTACACTAGTACACTATGTGTGTATTGAGCAGGACCATTTGAAGTTGTTCTTTTTATACTGGCTGCATAAAAGAACACAACCACTATTATTATGGATGTGCGTACTCTTAATCTCAATATAATAACAATCACATATACTTAGTATTTATTTCTTTAATTTATCAATGGGTGAGATTTATTCGTTAAATTAATAGACCCGATAAGTTAGAAAATAATATTATTTATATGGTGTGTTGTTGATTATAGAAGGAAACTATGTCCTATTTATTAGGATGATTATGTCCCCTTGAAGAGCTCATAAGAATTGTCATGTAAACCCTGTAGGTGGACTTAGTTCCGACATGACAATGAAGTTGAGTGGTACTACTCTTGGAGCTAGATATTAATTAAGTGAGTTATCAGTAACTCATTTAATTAATGGACATTCGATATCTTAAACACAGGGAGATTAATGCACTCATGATAAGAAGGATCCCATAATGTAATATGAGATTGGTGTGGTAGTTCAATAATAACTCTTTAGTGGTATGAATTATTATTGATTAACTTGAGTGTTCGGGTCAAACACAGGAAGCTCAAGCTCATCAAGAGGTCAAAACTAATTCCTTCTCTTGGTCCCTACTATAGCCTCTATAAAGCCTCGCATTCACCCGTTTTGATTTTCCTTCCTACCCAAGTGAGGGGCCGGCCACATCCTTGCTTGGTGCCCAAGCAAGGAGTCGGCCAAGCCTTGCTTGGTGCCCAAGATGTGGGTCAGCCAAGCCATGCTTGGTGCCCAAGCATGGGGCCGGCCATAATAGAAGAGAAAAGGAAGTTTTTATTTAAAATAAAATTTTGTTAAAATCTTTCCTTTTATAGCTTTCTACAAAGGATTAGAAGAGAGATTTTAATTTTGTCAAAATCTTTTCTTTTTTGTAGTTATCTACAATGGTTTAAAAGAGAGATTTAATTTTGTTAAATATTTCCTTTTTTTTAGTTATCTACAATGGTTTAAAAGAGAGATTTAATTTTGTTAAAATCTTTCCTTTTTTGTAACCAACCATTACAGGAATAAAAGGAAGATTTTGTTTAAAACAAAGTTTTGTTATAATCTTTCCTTTTATAGCTATTTACAATGGTTGAAAAAAGAGTTTTTAATCTTTTCTTTTTTGTAACCATCCACAATAGCAAATAAAAGGAAAATTTTGTTAAAACTTTTCTTTTTTAGCCTCTAGCAAAGAATATCAAAGAGGAGGGTGGTGCCTAAAAACATAGCCTAAGCTCTCTCTCTTTTATTCTCTTGTGTGGCCGACCCTCTTCTATTGTTTTCTTTCTCTTGAGACCAACGGCACCTTGCTTCAATCTTTGTGGCCGGCGGTGCTTGGAGGAGAAGAAGAAAAGGTTCGAGTGCTTTGTCTTGGTAGATCGTCGCCCACACGACAACCAGAGGAGGAGAGGAATACAGCAGAAGATCAAGAGGTCTTTGTCTACAAAGAAAGGTACAACTAGTTCTTTATTCCACAACGAAACTAGTTTAGTTTTTCTTTATATGGATCCTGAAATACTAACACAAGAGGCTATCGATTTTGTGCTTCAATTGAGTTCTCTGTAGTTAAACCTAGGATTTACTGTAAGGAGTTTAAATATTCAATTTCTTTGAAAGGATTTGTCTAGGAAATGGTGGATGACCTCATAACCAAGAAGGCCGAGTGCCTCGTCAATGACCTGGAAGTCAATCCTTGAAATAGATATTTAATCAACTTCTGTAATATGATTTAACTTATGAAGAACACATGAGTTGAATTTGGATTAATAATGTTAAGTTTCGTTTGCAATCCAAGTTTAACTTTTGAAGAACCCATGGGTTGCTAGGAAAAGTTCTGTACTTGTACAAATTTTTGTATCGGGGAAATAGAACGGAATTTCGAGTAGCGCCAACACAACTATAGCATCTACTCTGAAAGTGGAATAATTGAAGTAGAAGTAAAGATCACTCTTTCCACCTTATACTATTTGAAAGTTCTTCCGGAGGTTAGAGATGATTCAAGTGTAGTCTGAGCGTGGAATGCTTCTAGTTGAAATTCAAACGGTTCTCTTCATCATTTTTCCATTGAAGGTTCTTTCGAATGATTGGAGGGGGTTCAGTTGGAGTATCCACTTTGGAAGATTGATTATTGTATTTGATGTTAGAGAATGTTTGAGACTTTCTTCAACAAGAATGTTTGAGACTTCAACTTAAATGAGAGTGTCCAGTTTGGGGGCTTCTAGCTATTCTTCACTCGTGTGGGGATTAGTTCATCATATTTGCTTGCTACCACTATCCCACTTGACTTCTGGTCAGGTTTGATATTCTGAGCAATGATAACTAGAGATTGTTCATCCTTCTCTGAATATGCACACTTCAAATGAATAGGGAAGAGCTCGAATTATAGATCATGTGGTTGCCTAACCGAAGAAAATAATTCCTAGGGTACTATCTCCTCTACAAAATCATCTATAGCAAAACTGCAGGCAGGTTCAGTTGGCAACACACAAACATTCTCATCCATATCTAGTACAACAACAACATCAAAAATTATGCATGCAACATTCATATCATCAACTTTTGTAACAATAACAACTTCATCAAAAATTTTACATGCAACATCAACATTAATATCATCTGAATAGGCATCATCTACAACTTTATAATTGTAACACAAAGAAATAAAGGAGTCATGTAGAGTAGCAGAATTAAATACAAGATTATCACAAACTATATAATCCATCTTCTCAAGCACGTCGATACCAGTAGAATGGTCTATGAGGGAAACTGACTGGAGTCTCATGCTTGTAGTTGGCTGATGGATGATGGATGATGCAAGTTGATCCATATGAATCTATAAATTCTTTTTTTGATGCATCAGCTCATTGCTAGGACCGAAGAATATATGTTGCTTGTTGTTGCATTTGAAATATCATTTGTTGTGTTTGCAATGTTACTTGACGAACAAGCTCTTTTATTTCTTGTATTGAGATCTTTACTTGACTAAGAGTAAGAGTTTGCTCACTGAAATCTTGGAATGCCCTCCATGAAATTTGCTTGACTTGCTAGAACAACTCTAGTCCGTTAAGCATCAGGTCATTCTGAGTCCCAGTAGAATCTAATATGCTGAAAAAGATTGATTAATTTGTTATTGTGTATCCTTATACTCAAAATTTGGATAATCTTTCCAACTAGGAATATATGTATTAGGAACTGGATCATACACATTTTGTTGTTGTGTATTCTCATACCTGAAATTTAAATGATCTATCCAACCCAAATTATAGGTATTTGACAAGTGGGTTCGGAAGTATTGATGTTGCTCAAGAATTTATAAGGTTGATAGTACTCAGTTGGATGATCACTCCAATCAAGAATACAAGTATTGGCAATTGGACCACACATGTTTTGATGTTGGCTTTGGTAGTAATGAGGTTCTATGAAAAAAGTATAAGCTTGTTGTAGGATGGGGCATTCATCAGTTAGATGGAGTGGATTGGCACAAATAGTATAGGTGCTCATTACTTACACTGGTTGTATGGTCTAATTGAGCTGTTAAGATTGGTTCATTGTATACTTTCAGAAAAAACTTATCTCATACAATTGACTCTTCCTATTTTGTTACTCAACACCAAAATCATAAGCAATTTTAATGTCACGCCCCCAGAGGAGTCCCTGTCCGAGAAAATTTCGGCAACATCTCCCCTGTACGGCAGACAATCAAAAATCTTCTACAAGCACTAAATACCTCAGCCACAGGCGGCTGGAATAATAACAACAAAATAAAACATCACCACGCAGTTATATATAAGTATTCAGCCTCTGGCTGTCACAACCACGCAGTTAATAATAGTAAACAAAAACATTAATACTCTGACTCGAAATCCACCCTCCTCCACTACACACGTAAAACTCAAAACCGATGAACTCACCTCTTTTGTCGTCCAGGCAGGCATGTAGTAGAATAAAAACCAAATCCAAATCCATCGATATAATAAAATCTATACCATGTCCATAAGTAAATAAATCCAAAACATATCGAGTTCAAACAGTCTAGAACAGAAAAGGGAACCAAACGAAAAACCAATCACATCCTCGAGGTCTGCAGGGACCAGCAACTGGAACTCTCTCCTGACAGCATCAACCTGAAAATATCAACAATGGAGGCGGGGTGAGTCCAACACTCAGCAGGTACAATTGATATGCAAAGTAAAGAAATAACACCTAGCACTAATCATGCGTACAGTCTCCTGATAAAAGAAAGATAAAAATATGCATCTGAAGGAAACAGGAGAGTACTGTACTAACCAGGTCCTGAGTATAAGGTCAAACAGTCCGAGTGGTATAGGAATCCTGTATGCATGTCAAACATAGGTATCCAAACAATATGCAGCATACAAATGCAGCAACCACAAACACAAGCAATAAATGCATCATGCATATGATGCCAATGATGCGTCCTGGTCACCCCTGACTCCAATCGATCATCTCACACACAATAGTGAGGCCGAGTGGGTAGGGCTGTGACAACCGTGCACTCTGTCGTCACTACTCCTGATGAGTGACCGAGTGGACGAGATGCAGTCGGAGTACACCTATCCTCCTACCCCAAATTATAAATGAGGGAGCGCAATGCTCTCATCTCCCGATACTCAAAGACGGGGAGGAATCCCTGCCGGATAACAAGTTGTGTCACACTACCCATGAGCGGACCAACGGTGCCTAACAGAGTCCCTGCTGCAACACACTCAGCCTGAATCGACCACTAACCCATGAGTGGTGGTGTGTGCAGATCCATGTAACTGGCGATGTGCTCAACAATAATGGAGCGGACTATCGCTCAGCATGCAATCATGCAAATGGTGCATGACACTAACCACAAGAATATCCTGACCTAATCCACATATATATAAAAATGCATCATAGGTCAACGAATCCAAAACAATCCAAAGGTATACAGAAGGTATAAAACCTAGGTCCTGAACATGGTCAAGCATGGCATATCACTACCCCTATAAGTATGTATAAACAGGTAAAATATACCTGAGATGCAAAACTAATCAATCAATCAAGCATGTAAGATTTGGGTAGTGATTAACCGAAACAGATAAGAAACACAATTAATACAACATGTTAATTTAATTACTAAGCATATCAAATGACATAAGTCAAAAGTACCCGCCTCCAATCGAAATGGTCCAATACGCTAATCGAGATACCCATCGAGACACCGTCTCAAATCAAAGTCCTGTATCACCAATATATATATTTTTATTTAGCTAATATCCAAATGAAATAGCTAAATAAAAATCTTTAACACTTAAAATAGGGCAAACCCTAATTAACACATAATATAAACCTAATTCTATTTACACATATACAACTAATTACGAAATCCATTTTCTACACCTCACCTCAATTCACTGCCTCCTATTGATCAACAACAAGGATCGTGGGTGCAGGACACAGAATGTCTGCTGGACTAAAAATACTCCACAACAAGACCAAAAAAAAACCAAGTATTTTACCTTGATTTCTTAGCAACTGCTTGATGGATTTGTTGCCGGATCAAGCTGCCGGCTACTGCAAACCAATGGAGGTTGCTACAAGTTCGCGTCGAAGCAACCGAATACCCTCTGAAATCACAGATCATAACCTAGGGCACGACACTGGTGAGGAAGATCCCTGCAATCGCCGGCTGCTCAAACAAGGAACAAGACAGTGGTCGGCAGTGGCGTCGGAGCCGAGGGCAAAGGAAAGGAGAAGAGAAGAAAGTGGTCGGGCGGCGCCGGGTGGCTAGGGCACCGAGTGGTCCACGGTGGCGCTGTGATGGCGGCAGAGGAATTAAGGCCTCAGCGGCGGCTGTTGCGGCGCCGATTAGGGCAGGGAAAGGAGAAACGGCAGAAGGAAAACTCGGCAAGGCATGGGGTGGCCGGCACAGAGGAGGCGGCCGGCGCTCGGAAGAGAGAAACCGCCGGCCGGCGGTTAGGGCAGAGAGAGGGAGAAGGCTCGGGCGGCGTCGGGGAGAAAAGAGAGAACGGCGAGAATGAGAGGAAATAAAAGAAAATAAGATAATAAATAAGAAAAGGAAAAAGAGATAAATAAATAAATCTTTTCCTCTCTTAAATGGGTAGCCCAAACAGGTTTTCTCGGGCCCCCGTTTTTATCCCCGTGAACTCGTCCGTACGAGCTCCGAAAAATTCCCGAAAAATGTCCAAAAATTTCGAAAAATTCCCTTATTAATATTCCCCTATTTTTCGGTATTTTACATTCTCCCCCACTAATAAAAATTTGGTCCCCAAATTTCAGTATCTACCATCAGCAAGTACTAATAACAAATAATATAGTATAAATGCTGAACGATAAATAAATCACATACCTCATGTGAAAAGATGGGGATATCGAGCTCGGATAGTATCCTCGAGCTCCCAAGTAGCCTCCTCGTCTGAATGATGCTGCCATCCGACTTTAACCAGCCGGATGGTCTTGTTCCGCAACTGACGTAGAATCCGTATCGGAACCTCCTCATAGGTAATGTCGCTGAATCGGAATATCTGCCGACATGCGTCGGATCAGTGCGTATCTCCTCGATCGATCGTGGAATACATCATGAGCGCTGACGGTGGTAGTGCCGGTCGGTAGCTACTACTCCGATCCTCTCCAATATCTCGAAAGGACCAATATACTGCGGAGCTACCCCCGAGGCCAAATCTCTTCACCCCTTTCGTGGGTGAAACTCGTGAAATACATGGTCGCCAACAGAGAACTCTAGTGGTGCGTCTCCGATCGGCATAACTCTTCGGCGATCCTGCGCCTCGACATCCTCCGTGATAGTACGGACCAACTCGCATCCTGCTGAACTCTATGAGGTCCCAACAACTGGGCCTCTCCAACCTCATCCCAAAGGACGGGTGTCAGACAAGGTTTACCATAGCGCCTCAAGCGGTGCCATCTGGATAGCCGAATGAGAGGTTGTTGTAGGCAAACTCTACCAGCGGCAGATGCTCCCAAGCGCCTCCGAAATCCATAACACATGACCTCGGCGGGTCCTCTAAAGTCTGAATGTTCCGCTCATTGTCCATACATGCTGTGGATGGAAAGTCTTGAAACGGGTGTGTGCCCAAGGCTGCTGCGGACTGAAACGAGACGTGAACCGTGGATCTTTATCCGAAATGATACTCAATGGAACACCATGTAGTCTGATAATCTCTCGACAATACAGATCTGCCAATCGATCCAGGGAATCAATCCTCCGGATCGCTAAGAAGTGCGCTGATTTGGTTAATCGATCAACGATTACCCAAATCGCGTCATGGCTTCGTCGTGTCCTCGGCAACCCTACCACAAAATCCATGGTAATGTGATCCCACTTCCACTCAGGAATAGGAATCCGCTGAAGTAATCCTGCAGGTCTCTGGTGTTCAGCCTTCACCTGCTGACAAACAAGACATCTAGCTACAAAATCCGCGATGTCCTTCTTCATACCGTTCCACCAGTAAGAACGCCTCAAGTCTCGATACATACGGGTCCCGCCTGGATGGATCGCAAATCGAGAACGGTGTGCCTCCTGAAGTAGCTCCTGTAAGACCGGATGAGACTGAGGTACGCACAATCTGCCTCGGAAGTATATGATACCCTCCTCGTCTCGTGTAAACTCGGTCTGCTGCCCGGAAGCTATCTGACTGCTAATAAACTGCAAATGCTGATCACCAGCCTGGGCCTCTCGGATCCTCGTCCTGATCGACGACTGTAAAGCCCGAAAATTCTCAAAACTGTTTTAGAAATATAGTATGATTTTTCTGGAATTTTTAGATATTTTTTCCGGAATTTTCCGAGTAGCGGAAGTAACAAAAATAATTAGAACCGCAAAATAGCTTAGGCGGGAATCGAACCCGAGACCTATGGTTTCGGGATAATGTCAGTAACCGGTTGAACCCAGCAGGGCCGTGCTGAAAGGAAAGGGAATCAGGTACATTTATAGTTGGGTTGGCTGAATTAATCACTTGATTTAAATAGGAAGATTAATAGGGTGAAGAGTTATTGGGTTTTATTTTCACCGTGACCTATTCCTCTTCCAAAACTTCACCGCCGCCCACACCTCCTCTTCCTCCTCTCTCGGCGCCCAAGCCCAAGGACCATCGGGTCATCTTCCGGCGACGACTCCAACACGAAAGAGGTTCTTCTCCGCGAGAGGAACGCGAAGACGTGATCGGATCGTCGAGAAGGTCATCTCCACCGGAATTCTAGCGAAAGGAATTGTAAGAAAATTAGCGTACGAGGTAAGAAACCCCTCACCTGCAGTATAATAGCTCCGGTTGGTTTCCTATGCATTAGTTTTAGCTATATGCAGGTTTTTCCGGCACATAGGGTATGTTAAACCCTCCTCGAGGATTTAGGGATTTAGTTGAACACCTCTGGACGGGCCGGACACGTCGTTCTCCTTTAGTTGGAGATTCTAGACGTTGTCGGGTGCCTAGAGGTGATCTCCCTATTAGAGGAGAGAGTTGAAGCACACCAAGTGTTCGGTAAAATGTTAGTGTAGCTAAATACCACCTCAGTTATGTTTAATAGCTCAATTAAAGGCATTAGAGGCATTTAAACCAGCACATTAGTTTAGTTCAGTTTTATGGGACTACGGTCCAATGGGTGGGCTCCCACAGTCGCCTCTAGGTTCAGATAACCTAGCTCTAGGTTCAGATAACCTAGAAACAACATGTTATATCAGTTAGCTATGGATATCAGTATTTTATTTTCAGTGGCACTGTACTGGATTAGATATCCATTGGGTTGGACTCCCACAGTCGTCCCTAGGTTCAGATAGCCTAGACAACCCTGCTAAATTCGGGACTTGCAACCCGGGTCTAGTAGGGATGCGCGCACAGCAAGTACAGTTGCCGGGCCCAACAGCATGTTTAGTATTTTCACTTATTACGTATTAAATTTCAAAACTCAAAATCAGTTATGCTAGTTGAGTTTGTTTCCAGTTACAGATTCAGTTCAGTTAGTTTAGCCTATATTCAGTTCAGTGTTCTTTGGGTTGCTTTGCCATGATTCAGTGCTTATGCCATGCTTATATGTTATGCCTTATGATTTCAGTATACCATGTCTTAGTAAGTTCAGTGCATATTTTCAAATAGCATGATTTAAAAGCATACTGCATCGAATGCATGATTTTGTGAGGTAGATGGTTTCTTACTAAGCTTTAAGCTTACAGATTCTATTTTTCCTTATACTGCAGATAAAGGTAAAGGAAAGATGGACTAGCGGAGGCTGGAGGTCAATGCATTGATAAGGATGTGTGTGGATGGAACCTGGAAGAAGATCTTAGGGAACCTTAGCAAGCTTTATTTCAAACATTAGAACTTTTCAGTGTTTTAGTGAAATTTTAATTAGTACAGCTTTTCATTATGAATTAGTTAACCATGCACCTTATTATGCTTAGAACACCTCTTTTATGTTGTTAGAATGTTAGTTATTATCATTAGAGTGTTTCTTAGTCATTTTAGTACTTGTAATGTGATTGAGGCACGAAACAGTGCTGAAATCAGACCTTTGGCACGGAATCAGAAACTCGAATCGATCAGCTGATCGATTCGAGAGTTTCCAATCGATCGAAGGATCGACTGGGCACCTGGTTTCGCGAACAGTAGGCTTCTGGATCGATCGGTCGATCGATCCAGCCAATTCCGTCGCGAACAGAAGGCTCTGGGATCGATCACTGGATCGATTGATCAGTCTGGATCGATCAGCCGATCGATCCAGAATATTGCCCGAGCACAGTAGCGTGCTGGATCGATCACTGGATCGATCCAACCTATGTCCCGCATACAGTAGCCGGCTGGATCGATCACTGGATCGATCCGACTATTCCAATCGATCCGTGGATCGATTGGGAGGTCTGGTATCAGTGGGGGAGTGTCTAAGTTCAGTTCCTTGGCCATGAGGAAGGTAAAACATGTTATGAGTAGTTAGTTTACCTCCCTTAGTATGTATAGAACCAAGAAATGTCAGTAGTTTAGTAAAATTTTAATTAGCACAGCTTTCGCATTTAGATTTAGTAATGGACAGGGAATATTTTAGCACAGCCTAATGTGACGATCGGCCTTACAGCTTAGTAGTAGAAGGCGGGTCGTTACAGAGTGGTATCAGAGCAGTTCCCATATTTCCTACACACACATCAGCAATGAACCTGCAGCTTCCAAGTAAGAATACCACTACTTTATTTATGCTTCTTGTTTATTATTACAGCTCATGTTTATATACCTACGCTTGTTAGCATGTGATAGTTTAACCATGATATCAGTAGTTAGATAACCGTGATAGTGTTAGTTATACTGTGTTCTCTATGTCTTTAGAAATGGCACGAGGACGCCCAGCTAGAAGGGCACTAGCTACTGAGCCCCGCAAGAGGCAGGCGGTTCAGTGCCTCCTCCCACCTTAAAGGCTAATCAGCAGAATACCCCCACAGTCACCCGGAACCGAACTCGACGACTCCGGTAGTCTTAGAGGTTCCACCAGCTCAGCCTACAGCACCAGCACTAGTAGCCCCAGCTGCTGAGCCAAGAAAGGAAGCCTATCTGATCCAGTGGCGGCGAGTCAAGCCAGAGAACTTCTCAGGCGCTAGTGAACCATGGGATGCACAAGCCTGGTTCAAACTGGCCAGAGCACGAAAAGGTGAAGTGTGCCTCCTACGACAGGAGACGCACGCATGTGGTGGGAAAGAATCGAACAAGCGCCCAGTGAACCAGATGACATGGGCCGACTTTGAGAAAGAATTCTTTGAGGAGTTCTTTCATATCGGGTTACAAACCGCCACTATGACGAGTTCATCGAGTTTCGGCAACCTCTCGATTGAGGAAGCCGTGAAGAAATTCAACGAGGTTGGCTCGTCATGCCCGAGCTAGTCGGCACGGAAAGGAGCGGATCGGTTGATGCTCAAGATCCGAGGCCGAGATAGCGATGAGCGTGGTGGTGGCATACATAGGCCCAAACCACGAGGAGTTAGTGAGCGGTGCCTTGACCACGAGCATTACGAGCGATGAAGCGGTGACAAGCCTCCTCGAGTCCAAGGGCCAAAAACTCTCACACTCAAAAGCAGCAAGGCCACGGCTCTAATCGGAAAGGGAACTCCAGCAAGCGCAAATCGGGGAGTGACTCAAAGGAGGACCATCTAGCAAGCGACCCGGTTATCCAAAGTGTGCCACTTGTGGGAAATTCCACCGAGGGGTTTGTCGCAGCACGAGGATGCTTGAATGTGGACAAGAAGGGCACATGGCCAGGGTGCCGAACAAGACCGGTCTTCCTCGGCCAGATCCGGTGTCACGGGCGGTCGGCTCGATTACATCGGCAGCCGCTCTAGAAGGTCCACTTATCGGCGGGGCGATTGAAGCCCCTCGGCTATGGCGAGCGAGGATCTACTCACTCACGGAGAGGACGTAGCAAATGCCTCGATAGTCGTCACAGGTCAGATTAGCATTTTTCAAGATAGTGCTATTGTTCTATGATACTGGGGCAACCCATTCATATATAGCCGGGTGTTCTCCGAGAAATTAGAAATACCCCGAGGTACTCGGTGGTCAGTTTTACCTTCGAGGAGGTCATGGCATCCACGCAGGCTCGAGGCGGTGCCGGTCATTATAGCGAGGGAACTCTTACGTGATCGATCCTGCTGGAAATGACCGACTCTGACGTCATCCTTGGGATGGACTTTCCGATCAAATACGGTGCTTCCATAGAGTGCAGTAAGCGAAAGTCGTATTCCAACCCGAAGCATAAGCATAGTTCGAGAACCAAAGAGAAAAGCGAAAATTTCTCTCAGCTATGAAGGCACGTAGTTGATGGATTCGGGATGTATGGGGTACCTAGCACATGTAGTCAATACCGGCCATGACGAGGACCAACAGCTAGCAGAGGTCCGTAAGTAGTCTTCCCTGAAGAGTTACCGGGCCTAGCACCAGCGGTGAGATTGAATTTGAGATAGAGCTCTTTCGGCACCATCCTATATCCAGCGCCTACCGCATGGCTCAGAGATCAAGGAACTTCGAGGACAGAGCTACTTGACAAGGCTTCATCGCCTAGTCACTCACCATGGGGAGCGCCTGTGCTATTCGTGAAGAAGAAGGATGGAAGCATGCGGCTATGTATAGACTACAGAGCACTGAATCAGGTCACGATCAAGAACAGGTATCCTCTTCCCAGAATAGATGACCTATTCGACCAATTAAAGGGAGCAGCAGTGTTCTCAAAAATTGACCTCAGATCAGGATATCACCAAGTCCGAGTCAAGGAGGGTGATATATCGAAGACGGCATTCAGGACCAGATACGGACATTACGAGTTCGTAGTTATGCCTTTTGGCGTGACAAATGCTCCAGCTACATTCATGGATCTCATGAACAGGGTATTCAGGGAGTATTTGGATAAGTTTGTTATTGTGTTTATCGATGACATTCTTATCTACTCAGGAACTCAGGAAGAACACTCAGAGCACCTGAGACTAGTATTGCAGACCCTTCAGCAGAACTAGCTATACGCCAAGTTCACGAAATGTGAGTTTTGGCTAAATCAGGTGTCCTTCCTGGGTCACGTAATCTCAAAGGATGGTATTATGGTAGATCCGGCAAGATAGAAGCGATAAATGAGGAGACCTAGGAGCCGAGATCGGGAGCTTTACGGGATTAGCGGATATTACAAAAAGTTTGTAGAGGACTTCTCCGGGATAGCCTCCCAGCTCTCACCGGGAAGAACAAGAAATTTCAGTGGACGGAGAACAGCTTCAGTGAACTCAAGAGGAGATTGACTAGTGCACCTATTCGACCTATCAGAGGCTTTGATATATATAGTGGCGCCTCTAAATTGGGATTAGGAGCGGTCTTGATGCAAGATGGCAAGGTAATCGCTATGCCTCCGGACAACTCAAGGATTATGAGAAGAACTACCCTACTCATGATCTTGAGCTTGCAGTAGTGTTCGCTCTCAAAATTTGGAGACATTATTTGTATGGAGCTCGGTGCAGAGTGTATACAGATCATCAGAGTCAAGTACTTCTTCACTCGGAAGGATCCGAATATGCGACAGTGCTAGAGCTAGTCAAAGATTATGACATAGATATCCTCTACCACCGTGGAAAGCCAATAGGGTAGCGGATGCACTTAGCAGAAATCCAGGCTACCTTATTATCTCTAGCAGCCATGTCACCACCCCTACAGAAGGAGATCGCGGATTTTGGTCTCGAACTCATCGTCGGACAGCTCTCTACTATGACCTTAGAGTCTACCTTGCTTGGTGATATTCAGTCGGCTCGGGACCGGGACCCCGAAATTCAGAAAATCAAGCAAGGGCTACAGAATCAGAAAGTAGAGAATTCAGAGTGGCGGGGTGTTGTATTTTGGTGATAGACTAGTGTTCCGGATCGGGAGGAGCTACGGAGACAGATTTTAGATGAGGCTCACAGGACTCCTATGCGATGCATCCGGGCTCCACCAAAATGTATCAAGACACGAAGAAACATTTTTGGTGGCCCGGGATGAAGCGAGACATCGCCAGATATGTTAGCATCTGCCTCACCTGTCAGAGGGTCAAGGCAGAACATCAGCGACCAGGAGGAGTTCTGCGGCCTATACAGATTCCAGAATGGAAGTGGGAGGATATCTCGATGGACTTCATAGTGCTACCAGAACCACAAATGGTTTTGATGCCATCCGGGTAATAATCGACAGGTTGACTAAATCAGCCCACTTTTTAGCTATCAAGATATCCTACTCCATGGAGAAGCTAGCTCAGTTGTATCTTGAGGAGATCGTCGGACTACATGGAGTCCCACGAACCATCATTTCAGACAGAGGCACATCACACTTCGGGAGTGTGTACAGTCAACATTGGGCACCAAATGAAATTGACCTGACCTTCCATCCTCGAGACGGATGGTCGGGCGAGTAAATCAGTACTCGAAGATATGCTCGGCGTGTGCCCTAGACTTCAAGGAAGTTGGTGCAAATATCCGAGCTTAGCAGAACAACAGTTATCGAGCCACTATCGGCATGGCACCTTATGAGGCACTCTATGGGCGGAGGTGCAGATCACCAATCTGTTGGTATGAGAGTGGTGAACAGAAGGAGCTAGAGCTTCAGACAGATCTAGTGGCAGAATACAGCAGATTCGCCAGAGGATAGAGACAGCACAGAGCCGCCAGAAAAGCTATGCTGATACACGACGCAGACCCCTAGAGTTTTCAGTTGGGGATACAGTTTTCCTCAGAGTAGCTCCCATGAAGGGAGTCATGCGTTTTGGGAAGAAGGGCAAGCTAGCTCCCGGATATGTGGGACCATACCCTATCACGAAGAGAGTGGGCAAGGTAGCATATGAGCTAGAGCTACCTCAGGAGATGTCAGTTTCCACAACGTATTTCATGTCTCCATCTGAAGAAGCATATCCCAGACGCCACCAGGTGATTGAGCCCCAGTTAGTACAGGTCCGTGATGATCTCAGCTATAGTCGGCCTATTCGGATAATAGACCGAGCAGAAAATACGGAACAAGGAAGTACCATTAGTCAAAGTCACCTGGCAAAATCAGAGGCGACTTGGGAGGCAGAGGCCAGCATGAGACAGAAGTACCCAGTTTTAAGTTCGAGGACGAACTTTTATAAGGTATGGGGATTGTAAAGCCGAAAATTCTCAAACTCTTTTAGAAATATAGTATGATTTTTCTGAATTTTTAGATATTTTCGGAATTTTCCGAGTAGCGGAAGTAACAAAAATAATTAGAACCGCAAAATAGCTTAGGCGGGAATCGAACCCGAGACCTATGGTTTCGGGATAATGTCAGTAACCGGTTGAACCCAGCAGGGCCGTGCTGAAAGGAAAGGGAATCAGGTACATTTATAGTTGGGTTGGCTGAATTAATCACTTGATTTAAATAGGAAGATTAATAGGGTGAAGAGTTATTGGGTTTTATTTTCACCGTGACCTATTCCTCTTCCAAAACTTCACCGCCGCCCACACCTCCTCTTCCTCCTCTCTCGGCGCCCAAGCCCAAGGACCATCGGGTCATCTTCCGGCGACGACTCCAACACGAAAGAGGTTCTTCTCCGCGAGAGGAACGCGAAGACGTGATCGGATCGTCGAGAAGGTCATCTCCACCGGAATTCTAGCGAAAGGAATTGTAAGAAAATTAGCGTATGAGGTAAGAAACCCCTCACCTGCAGTATAATAGCTCCGGTTGGTTTCCTATGCATTAGTTTTAGCTATATGCAGGTTTTTCCGGCACATAGGGTATGTTAAACCCTCCTCGAGGATTTAGGGATTTAGTTGAACACCTCTGGACGGGCCGGACACGTCGTTCTCCTTTAGTTGGAGATTCTAGACGTTGTCGGGTGCCTAGAGGTGATCTCCCTATTAGAGGAGAGAGTTGAAGCACACCAAGTGTTCGGTAAAATGTTAGTGTAGCTAAATACCACCTCAGTTATGTTTAATAGCTCAATTAAAGGCATTAGAGGCATTTAAACCAGCACATTAGTTTAGTTCAGTTTTATGGGACTACGGTCCAATGGGTGGGCTCCCATCGCCTCTAGGTTCAGATAACCTAGCTCTAGGTTCGGATAACCTAGAAACAGCAATTTATATCAGTTATAGATATGTATTTTATTTTCAGTGGCACTGTATTGGATTAGATATCCATTGGGTTGGACTCCACAGTCGTCCCTAGGTTGAGATAGCCTAGAAACCCTCCTAAATTCGGGACTTGCAACCCGGGTCTAGTAGGGATGCACACAGCATGTTTAGTATTTTCACTTATTACGTATTAAATTTCAAAACTCAAAATCAGTTATGCTAGTTGAGTTTGTTTCCAGTTACAGATTCAGTTTCAGTTAGTTTAGCCTATATTCAGTTCAGTGTTCTTTGGGTTGCTTTGCCATGATTCAGTGCTTATGCCATGCTTATATGTTATGCCTTATGATTTCAGTATACCATGTCTTAGTAAGTTCAGTGCATATTTTCAAATAGCATGATTTAAAAGCATACTGCATCGAATGCATGATTTTGTGAGGTAGATGGTTTCTTACTAAGCTTTAAGCTTACAGATTCTATTTTTCCTTATACTGCAGATAAAGGTAAAGGAAAGATGGACTAGCGGAGGCTGGAGGTCAATGCATTGATAAGGATGTGTGTGGATGGAACCTACAAGAAGATCTTAGGGAACCTTAGCAAGCTTTATTTCAAACATTAGAACTTTTCAGTGTTTCTTTTTATCATCTTGCACTTTAGTATGTTATTCATTACGAATTAGTTAACCATGCACTTTATTATGCTTAGAACACCTCTTTTATGTTGTTAGAATGTTAGTTGTTGTCATTAGAGTGTTTCTTAGTCATTTTGGTACTTGTAATGTGGTTGAGGCACGAAACAGTGTTGGCACAGTAGCATGCTGAATCGATCACTGATCGATTCAGAGTTCAATCGATCGGTGATCGATTGGAGTTCGGGGAGGCTTTGGATCGATCGATCGATCCGACCATTCGATCGCGAACGAGAGCCGGATCGATCGGATCGATTGATCAACTGGATCGATCGGCCGATCGATCAATAGTTCTGTGCGAAGCACGGATCGATCACTGGATCGATCCAACTTATGTCCCGCATACAGTAGCCCCGGATCGATCCGACTATTCCAATCGATCCGTGGATCGATTGGGAGGTCTGGTATCAGCATGGAAGTGTCTAAGTCCAGTTCCTTGGCCATGGGGAAGGTAAGACATGTTATGAGTAGTTAGTTACCTTCCTTAGCATGTATAGAACCAAGAAATGTCAGTGTTTTAGTGAAATTTTAATTAGTACAGCTTCCGCATCTAGACTTACTAAATGGTCAGGGAATAGTTTAGCACAGCATAATGTGACGATCAGCCTTACAGCCTAGTGGTAGAAGGCGGGTCGTTACAACGACTGAGCAACCATGGTAACCAGAATACCCTGCTCTGTCGGTTCCTGCTCCTCAAGATCTAACTCTGAGAAAGCCTGAATCAAGTCCGTGACTGAAGTCCGGTGACTAGCCAAAGTCCCTCTGGACTTCCTGCTGAGTGCATCTGCAACCACATTAGCTTTTCCAGGGTGGTAGCTAATGGTACAATCGTAGTCCTTCAGGAACTCCATCCATCTCCTCTGTCGAAGATTTAGCTCCTTCTGAGTGAAAATATATTTGAGACTCTTATGATCAGTGAGAATCTCAAATGCGATACCGTATAAATGATGTCGCCATAGCTTCAGAGCAAAGATGATGGCAGCTAACTCCAGGTCATGAACTGGGTAGTTCTTCTCATGCTCCTTCAGCTGACGAGAAGCATAAGAGACTACTCTGCCGTGCTGCATCAGAACAGCGCCCAAACCCTGAAGAGATGTGTCGGTGTAAAGTACAAATCCATCCTCTCCAGAAGGTAAAACCAAAACTGGAGCCGACACCAATCTCCGCTTCAGCTCCTGGAAGCTAGTCTCACAATCCTCGGACCATATGAACTTCACGCCTTTCCGGGTAAGACGTGTCAGTGGCATAGCAATACGCGAGAAGCCCTCGACAAAACGTCGGTAATATCCGGCCAATCCCAGAAAACTGCGAATCTCCTGAACTAACTTCGGCTGCTCCCAACTGGTGTCCCAGAAAACCAACTGAGGATAGCCAGAATGCACACTTGCTGAACTTCGCGTACAGCTGATGTCGTCGAAGAATCTCCAAGACTGTGCGAAGATGTTGTGCATGCTCCTCCTCGGAACGAGAGTAGACCAATATGTCATCAATGAAAACGATAACAAACTGATCCAGATACTCCAGAAAGATGCGGTTCATCAAATCCATAAACACCGCTGGAGCATTGGTAAGCCCAAATGGCATTACCAAAAACTCATAATGACCGTATCTGGTACGGAAAGCTGTCTTCTGGATATCAGAATCTCTGACTCTCAACTGATGATATCCGGATCGCAGATCAATCTTAGAATACACTGATGTACCTCTGAGCTGATCAAACAAATCCTCGATCCGTGGTAATGGATATTTATTTCTGATGGTCACTGCATTCAGCTGCCTGTAGTCAATACACAACCTCATAGTACCATCCTTTTTCTTGACAAACAGAACTGGAGAACCCCATGGTGAAACACTAGGGCGAATAAATCCCCTGTCTAAAAGCTCCTGGAGTTGAACCTTCAGCTCGTTCAACTCTTTTGGTGCCATACGATACGGAGCTTTCGATGTCGGCGCGGTTCCCGGAATCAGCTCAATAGCGAACTCCACTGGCCTTCTGGGAGGCAAACCAGGTAGCTCCTCTGGAAATACATCTGGGTACTCCCGGACTACAGGAACGTCGGAAAGCTGCGAACTACTACTGTCCTCAGTACTGATCAACGACAACAGAAAACCATGACAGTCGTGAGACAGCAGCTTCTGCGCCTGAATCGCCGAAACTCCACGAGGGTTGGTTCGGAGGCCGGAAGGTGACCACCCTCGTCTGGCAATCAACGGTAGCATGATACACTGACAGCCAATCCATGCCAAGAATGACATCAAACTCGACCATCTCCAATACTAGAAGATCTACCGTAAGTATCATGTTGCCAAAGTCTAACGGGCAACCTCTGATCTCCTGGGTGACTTCTAAAGTATCACCGGACGGTAGCGAGATAGTCAATCGCCGTAACCTAACAGTAGGTAATCTACCAATCTCCCGCATAAAAGTACGGGATATAAAAGAGTGCGAACTACCAGTATCAATCAAAATATCAGCAGTAAATGCATAAATGGAAATCGTACCGCGGAAAACGGATCTGTCGGCCCGCTGAGCATCCTCTCTGGTAATTGCATGAACACGACCAGTCTCTGGCGGAGGAGGAGGTGGTAACACTGCCAGCGGTAGAAGCACGCTGAACTATGTGCGATAAGGCGAGAGGATGGTGGCGATCTTGTTGGTGGGTGAGTCCGACATCGCCTCGGATAATAAGGTCCGGAGCAAAACTGCGGGGTGCTAAGCTGAGTACTCATGTCCAAGCATGCCAAATGCTGCCTGACGCTGTGAAGATTGGGCTTTGCCCTCCTCGATATGCCCCTAATCGACTAGGCCCCTCGGCTGACCCTCCTGCTGTGTGAGCCTTGGTGACACTCTCGGCTCTGGTGCCTGGCGGTTGCAATAAAGCAAACTATCCCGAGAGCAAGCTGGGTGAGGTGATCTCGATCCACATAAACAATGAGTATCACGGAAGGTGGTTGCCGGTTCTGTGAGAAAACCGAGGCGTCTGAAGAAGACCGCCTGATTTAGGGCCTACGAGACACCCAGTACCTGACCATGGACTACTCGAGGCTGTCACATGCGCTAGACATGCCACGATGTCGACCGTATGCTTTCTTTTCTGTCGGATATCTTTGTCTGCCGAGCTAACTCTATCATCAAAGCTCGATTCAATGCATCGAGTAAGATGAAATCCCTAATCCGGCAAGCTGTACATGCAGATAACCATCCAATCCCAGTATAAACTGCATCATGCGAGTTCTGTCCTCTGCAAGCATTATACTCAGTCACTGTCCGATTATTCTGTCACAGACTCAGGAAATCCTGCCGGCGAGTCATCTGATAAGCTCGTGGAAAGAAGCGGCTCTCAAAAGCCTCTCTGAATCTGGCCCAAGTGATGTTCTGCTAACCGATGATGGAACACTGAGTAATCCACCAAGTGTTAACTTCATCCCGTAAATGAGTAGCCAGCTCTGCTTTTCCCACTCGGAGCAAGCCATATAGAAGAAAGTCCGCTCCATAGTCTCTATCCATGACAGAGCCATACTCGGATCGAGATCTCCAAAAGAGTGAAATGAGTCTTCATCGACTTAGCCGTCTTGGAATCCTAGCTCGTGCGACAATGTCGATGGTATCGGAGCTCGATACTACAGGTGGTGCTGGAATAAACCGGAGGAGGAACTCCGGTGTTGTATATCTGAGCATAAGTCGCTTGGTACCGCTGGGGAACAAAAGTGGTGGCAAGGAGTGCAGTGGGAAAAGGTACGGATGTGGAGCAAGCCTTTGAGAGGGGTGCAGTATAGGATACAGATCCAAGTGGTGGTGGCCTGAATCTGTAAGTTTGTTGAGCATATGTCGGGTACACCAATGGTACCCCTGATGGTACCGGAGGGCGTGGATACCGTCGGTGTGGCCAAAATAGGTATCTCTCTGAGCTATCGGAATTTGAGGCACGATGCTCGGCTGCATCTGAGTCATCACGGTGATGGGCTCACTAACGGTGGGCATCTCGGCATATCCGAGATCCGTGGTCCTCGCGTGGTCGTCCGGCACGCCTCGCGAATACGTGTGGATCATCTAATATCGTTAAATTAAATTACGAGATATCACTACAAGTATAAAAATCATAAAATAACAACATACCTATTTGTCGTCTGGAGATGTTGTCCAGTCCTCAATTTGACCTCAAAATTCCGAACGTACATATCGCCGGAAATCCAAATAAATCCGAAACGGAAATCCGAAACATAACCATATCGAAAATCCGATAATGCCCAGTTTGACTCGCAAACCTGGCTAACCCAAATATCCAGAATACCAACAACAGGTATCCGATAAATCTCCAGAACACCAAAAGCAGGTATCATAACCCGCTCTGATACCAAATAAATTGGTATCAGATAAATCCCGAAAATCCAAAATACGAAACAAAAGATCGTAAAACTGTGCTCTGATACCACTAAATTGTCACGCCCCCAGAGGAGTCCCTGTCCGAGAAAATTTCGGCAACATCTCCCTTGTACGGCGGACAATCAAAAATTTTCTACAAGCACTAAATACCTCAGCCACAGGCGGCTGGAATAATAACAACAAAATAAAACATCACCACGCAGTTATATATAAGTATTCAGCCTCTGGCTGTCACAACCACGCAGTTAATAATAGTAAACAAAAACATTAATACTCTGACTCGAAATCCACCCTCCTCCACTACACACGTAAAACTCAAAACCGATGAACTCACCTCTTCTGCCGTCCAGGCAGGCATGTAGTAGAATAAAAACCAAATCCAAATCCATCGATATAATAAAATCTATACCATGTCCATAAGTAAATAAATCCAAAACATAACGAGTTCAAACAGTCTAGAACAGAAAAGGGAACCAAACGAAAAACCAATCACATCCTCGAGGTCTGCAGGGACCAGCAACTGGAACTCTCTCCTGACAGCATCAACCTGAAAATATCAACAATGGAGGCGGGGTGAGTCCAACACTCAGCAGGTACAATTGATATGCAAAGTAAAGAAATAACACCTAGCACTAATCATGCGTACAGTCTCCTGATAAGAAAGATAAGAATGCATCTGAAATAAACAAGAGAATACTGTACTAACCAGGTCCTGAGTATAAGGTCAAACAGTCCGAGTGGTATAGGAATCCTGTATGCATGTCAAACATAGGTATCCAAACAATATGCAGCATACAAATGCAGCAACCACAAACACAAGCAATAAATGCATCATGCATATGATGCCAATGATGCGTCCTGGTCACCCCTGACGCCAATCGATCATCTCACACACAATAGTGAGGCCGAGTGGGTAGGGCTGTGACAACCGTGCACTCTGTCGTCACTACTCCTGATGAGTGACCGAGTGGACGGGATGCTGTCGGAGTACACCTATCCTCCTACCCCAAATCATAAATGAGGGAGCGCAATGCTCTCATCTCCCGATACTCAAAGACGGGGAGGAATCCCTGCCGGATAACACGTTGTGTCACACTACCCATGAGCGGACCAACGGTGCCTAACAGAGTCCCTGCTGCAACACACTCAGCCTGAATCGACCACTAACCCATGAGTGGTGGTGTGTGCAGATCCATGTAACTGGCGATGTGCTCAACAATAATAGAGCGGACTATCGCTCAGCATGCAATCATGCAAATGGTGCATGACACTAACCACAAGAATATCCTGACCTAATCCACATATATATAAAAATGCATCATAGGTCAACGAATCCAAAACAATCCAAAGGTATACAGAAGGTATAAAACCTAGGTCCTGAACATGGTCAAGCATGGCATATCACTACCCCTATAAGCATGTATAAACAGGTAAAATATACCTGAGATGCAAAACCAATCAATCAATCAAGCATGTAAGATTTGGGTAGTGATTAACCGAAACAGATAAGAAACACAATTAATACAACATGTTAATTTAATTACTAAGCATATCAAATGACATAAGTCAAAAGTACCCGCCTCCAATCGAAATAGTCCAATACGCTAATCGAGATACCCATCGAGACACCGTCTCAAATCAAAGTCCTGTATCATCAATATATACATTTTTATTTAGCTAATATCCAAATGAAATAGCTAAATAAAAATCTTTAACACTTAAAATAGGGCAAACCCTAATTAACACATAATATAAACCTAATTCTATTTACACATATACAACTAATTACGAAATCCATTTTCTACACCTCACCTCAATTCACTGCCTCCTATTGATCAACAACAAGGATCGTGGGTGCAGGACACAGAATGTCTGCTGGACTAAAAATACTCCACAACAAGACCAAAAAAAAACCAAGTATTTTACCTTGATTTCTTAGCAACTGCTGGATGGATTTGTTGCCGGATCAGGCTGCCGGCTACTGCAAACCAATGGAGGTTGCTACAAGTTCGCGTCGAAGCAACCGAATACCCTCTGAAATCACAGATCATAACCTAGGGCACGACACTGGTGAGGAAGATCCCTGCAATCGCCGGCTGCTCAAACAAGGAACAAGACAGTGGTCGGCAGTGGCGTCGGAGCCGAGGGCAAAGGAAAGGAGAAGAGAAGAAAGTGGTCGGGCGGCGCCGGGTGGCTAGGGCACCGAGTGGTCCACGGTGGCGCTGTGATGGCGGCAGAGGAATTAAGGCCTCAGCGGCGGCTGTTGCGGCGCCGATTAGGGCAGGGAAAGGAGAAACGGCAGAAGGAAAACTCGGCAAGGCATGGGGTGGTCGGCACAGAGGAGGCGGCCGGCGCTCGGAAGAGAGAAACCGCCGGCCGGCGGTTAGGGCAGAGAGAGGGAGAAGGCTCGGGCGGCGTCGGGGAGAAAAGAGAGAACGGCGAGAATGAGAGGAAATAAAAGAAAATAAGATAATAAATAAGAAAAGGAAAAAGAGATAAATAAATAAATCTTTTCCTCTCTTAAATGGGTAGCCGAAACAGGTTTTCTCGGGCCCCCGTTTTTATCCCCGTGAACTCGTCCGTACGAGCTCCGAAAAATTCCCGAAAAATGTCCAAAAATTCCGAAAAATTCCCTTATTAATATTCGCCTATTTTTCGGTATTTTACATTTAAAGCCTCCAAATTGTTGAGAATAAGAATTTATGTTGTTCATAGAATAAGTTCCCTGATCTTACTCTGAAATAGTAAAACAAACAAGGTCAAAAGATACATAAAATATACAAGACACAACACATAGATACAAGAAAATAAAAGAATTAAGGCCTTAAATAATTTTTAAATTTTTATGACCACCAATAGCTATGGAATAATTTTTTTTTTGAAAAATTAAAAATGGTTTAAACATTGGAATTTGGCCGAAATAGGTAGTTAGTCACAACAATGCGGTGAATATTGATCCTTGCACCAAATTCATCAACCTGAAAATTTTTAGGACAATTGGAGATATTAAAATTTCATCGATCATAAAAATAAAATAGAAAATAAAAAACAAGCAAAAATAATCTTATTATCAAACACCGCTAACACTCCTCAGCAACAATGCCATTTTGATATAAATCTGTTTTGTGTTGCATTACAATATCAAATAAATTACCGAACTCCTCCACACTAATATAACATAGGGAATGAGCCGAAGCGTCTCTCATAAGGAATGTAATGGGATTGATAAATCTTAAGACCAAATTATTTTGGATTTTTGCTATTGAAATGGGGGGTTTGTATTGGATGCTAAACCTAACTAATAAAAAGCACTGCACGTAATTAAAACTCTAAACTAGTTAAACTACAATTGTGGGAGAATTAAAGGAAACATAAAGTAAAGCATACATAATCTAACCTAACCTAATTGCAATCTAAATTAATGACAAGAACTTAAAGCATTCAATGAAACAACCATGCAAGTAATTAAATGAATTGAAATGAATTAACAAAAGTAAACAAAATGTAAGGGGCAATTAAACAAAAACATAACAAGCATGCAAACTAAACCAATCTAAATCTTTAAAATATAGTGGAGATCTCTCCCTCCAATGGATGAATGGTTGTGGAATGAACCAAGCTTCAATACAACAAAACTTGTGGACGAAAGTGGAAGCACCTCTCCTAACTTGGATGAGTGCTCATCGATGACAAATTCCAGCAATGAATACGGTAATGCCTCTCCTAACAAGGATGAGTAATTCATGCGGAATAGACTTAAGCTTCGAGAACACAAAGCTTGTGGATGAAGATGAGCTTTTCCCTAACTCGGTTGAGCTCATCAATGGAGGTAGATGCAGGATGGATGAGAGCGACTCTCGTAACCTAGATGAGTGCTTGTAGATGATGGTGGCCGCTAGAGATGGGAATGGAAGAGGAAGAAGACTCTCTTCCGGATCTGGATTTGGTGTCTCAAAATGGGGAATCTTTCGTTCAATGAACTGGTGTTTGTTTTTATATCTCATGTGACACGGCCATGTCAAAAAGCACAGCCTGCTCACAGCTATGTTCTGCCGGTGAAGCGAGGAACAATGGAAAGCACAGTTGTGTTTGATGCAAGAGGTTGGCCTTGACTATGTTGTGACCAAAGGATATTCATATATCTCTATAATGATATGATCATTGTTCACTTTGGGCCTAAATCCTCATAATTTTACTCTTGTACTCTACCTAAAAGGTCACATGTCAATGAAGATATCATACATCCTTTTAAACTCATGATCTTTTCCATATTTTTTCAATGTGAGACTTTGATTGAATTCCCAACAATCCTCCCCTCAAACGAAAGACCAACTCTCATGGTCTGGGCTTCTCCTCGAGCATCTGATCACTCTTGACTTGCTTCAGGCCTCACAGTGAGCATCCGACCACCCTGACTTGCTCCAGGTCTTCCCCGCAAGTATCCGGTCATCCTAACCTACTCCGGGCCTCCTTACAAATATCTGAATCTGATCACTCTTGACCTGATTAAGGCCTCTCCACGAGCATAGAATCACCTTGACTTGCTTCGAGTCTCCCCACGAGCATTCCGTCACCTTAACCTGCTTCAGGTCTTCTCCGTAAGCATATGATCATCTTGACCTCCTTCAGGCCTCCCCATAACTTCGTTTAAGGTCACTCATATGACATCAGATCTAGATCATGACTCTGATATCATTTGTTGTGGCCAAAGGATATTCAATCAAATCTCCATAATATTATGATATTATCCACTTTGGACCTAAGACCTCATAATTTTACTCTTGGGCTCTACCTAAAAGATTTTATGTCAATAGAGATATCATACATCCTTTTAAACCCATAATTTTTTTTATAATTTTTTTAATGTGAAGCTTTCATTGAATTCTCAATAGACTCTAAATTGTGGGGAGCAATAAGGGACATGGCTAGGTTGTGTCAGGGGGTACAACTAGGTCATGTTAGAAGACATGGCTAGACTATGTTGGCTTCTATTTTATACGTTCAAGGCTTCCTTCGATGCCTACAAAATAAGATACATTCATATTTCAGTAAAAAGACAATTAATTAGGACGGATTTGAAATAAAGCTAAGAAAAAAAAATCCATATTTGTGAAGAACGATATAAACACAGACTTAAATATATAGGAGATAATTAAAAATATTAAATATAAAAGTTAAAATGATATATCAATATTGTTATTATTATCAACTGTCACAATATCAAAAAATTTACAATGACCAATTTAAATCATCTCAAACTTACAACTACAATCAGTGTTGCAGCTGCATCGCATAGGCAATGGAATTCTACACAAAAAGTTATTATTGTAAATTTAAAAAAAATTCCTATCATAGAACGCAAGTTGATATTCTTTGTATCAAATAACTCTCAGAGATATCCTCCTAGTTGTAGGATTGACATCGATCTTGGAATACATATCAATATAAGATAATTAAAAAACAAAATGATAATCGCGTTGCAAAAAAATATGATATGATAATCGTGTTGCGGAAACACTTTCGTGCAACTCACCACTGTTTTTAAAATAATAAATAATGTTGATGTCTCGCTAAAGGCCAATCAAGACTTTATATTCCTAAATCGAAGAGGGATCTTCACATAGGGTGGTTACATGGTTGCTCGACACAATGGGATAATAGGATGGAAATGGAGACATCCCCTCCGATTTATTTATAATTGTCTTTCCCAAATCAATAACCTTACCTACTTAAATTCATTCGAAGACCAAATGAATCTTCAATATTTTAGAACTCTTAGAGTAGTGTAGAGAAGTAAACTTTAAAGGTGATGAATTACTTAAGTTTGAAGTCAAATTAACAACACAAACTCAAGCCAAAGATGGAGAATTAAACTGAGAATCAGATTTATAGCGTGAGTAAACTAATATGAATCAAAGAAAAAACAGAGCCAAATTTCTCTATTTTGTGTACAATACAAATTTATATTTGAGTTATTTCCCAAGCCCAGCTTGCTCATTCACAAGATAACTCACTGATCAAAATCAGCCATTTGCACAATATCCTTCAAATGAAAAGCGAGCCCTGCCCATGGGAGCTCCCCTCACAGCTGACAGTCCCTGGTTCAGCCTTCTCGCCTGTTGCACCATCTCTTTCATCCTCTGCGATGATCACACAACAAACCTTTTACGATCCATCAAAAAACTTAATTGTCATCTGCAACCGCAAACAAATTGATAAACAGTGCCTGCCTTGTCATCTGCATAGATCTTGAACTGGATCTTCTGTTTCTGCAGTTGTTTCTGGTGCTGTCGGCCACTGCCGCCGAATATGAAGATACAAACAGTAGCAGCAACTGCTGCCCCAATACCTGTCAATCTCCAGTTACAACCAAAGTCCTTACCTTTCAGTTCAGATCCTGTGTGATCCTTCTTTTCCTCCTCCTCCTCCATGGCTTTGTATTCAGCTTCTTCATCTGTGTGCATCTCCTCTGCTGGAATTACTGCAGGATTCTCCACCTTCATTGAGAAGTAGCCAGTATTGGCTACAGGTTGATTGAGAAGCTCAGGCTGTTTGGTGCCATGGCTGCTCGGTTCTTGCAACAAGCTGTTGCTGTCTGGGAGAATCTCCCAGTCTTGCAGGTCAACCTCTGGGCATGTCTTTTCCATTTGAGAAGAATACTAGGGAGGATAAGAGGCCTGTGTCAGAATTAGGGGAAGTTTTGGTGATGTCTGATGGCCAGAGGCTGAATTGGGGACTTATCCTTTCAGTTCTAATCAGTGGAGAACTGGAGAAAGGGACTGTGCTGGTCTGGACCACCTGTGAAAAAAATTATATCTTGTTAATCCACTGCTTTTCTAGGTGACTTTCATCGAGACATGAGTTGTCCACGAAGATCAACTATTCTCGGTGCATGATTGATTAGAGAAATCAAATCGCCAGGGAAACAATCCTAAAACCCCTCATTTTAGATATGTCATTTAGTCTTTACTTCTCCTTCAAATGTCTTGGGATGAATGTCAAGGGAGAATGAGTGCATCATCTTTTCCCACATGATTGATTAGAGGAAGGCCACTATAATTTAATAAGGTGACAATATTTTTTTTCTTTGAATCGTGTCATTGGGTTGAATGGACGACTCGAGTGGCTCATATCGGTTGAGTCATTGGTCCAATCAACTCAGGCATCAAGTCGGTATGCGAAGCTAAATATAGACAACCAAGCTGATTCGGAGCTAAAGTGAACCAAATCTGGTCAACTGAAAAACAAGTTGCCTTGAATCTGAGTGCAATCAAGAGATCCAATCCGATCATACTTGGCAGTGGCCTTCTTTACGTATTGGGTAGCTTCATATTTATAAAACTGTCAAGAATACACAAGAAGACTACTTTATTGACAATTATCATTTTATCACATCGTCGCATAGAAAATTCATGTACATAGAAAGCGAACTGCAAAGCAGCGAACAATGCGTCTCTTATTATCAGTCCTAAACTAGCTTCTTAAATTAATTGTAACAGCGGGAAACTAAATTGGTGTATGTTTGATACACAGCAGAAGATTAAGCTAATGAGAAAGAAACACACAAATTTGTTTAGGTAATTTAGTTACAACCTCTCCCTCGCAGAAGAGCTGATTGCAATCACACCATTTGCTGTAACAAGGGCATCAACTGGAATGTCGGTCGGGGACATTGGTATCACGTTCTCCTCGAGAATTTGCACGGAGTATGCAAGTGCAACTGCAAGGAGCCAAGTAAGAAATAATAAAAATCAATAGAACACTTTAATGGGTATCAATATAACTATACTATGAAGAGGTGTTTTGAGTAGTCCATGTTTAGGGATGACACAATCAACCTGTGCTTTAGGGTAGATCTGCGTATAATTTTAATTGGGTAGAATATCAGTAAGATTGGACTTAAATACCCATCTCGGAGCTAAACCAGAAGAACAAGAACTTCAATCACATTCGTGTTCCGAGATGCTCGTCAGTTTGGTTAGCTACATCATGGTCAGACTCAGATAGTGAGTACTTTACACAATTAGTGAGTACTTTACATAATGCAATCCCTATCCGTGCAACTTGACCTTTGCCGTAGATCAGTTCGCAGTGCAAAGCAATAATAAGGGAAAAAAAATCCACATTGATAAATTATACCAGGTTATTTCATCTTGTCAATAATATTGGGCACATTTACAACAAGATGGAAATGCAATGGTGTCTTTTACCAGAATTGATGGCAAACATGATATGAGGTTACCTCGAAGTGGCTGTTTCCATTTTCGCAGATTAGCGAGCTCTTCATATTTCTTCAGGAAAACATCATAGTATCTGCAGCATGCACAAAATGTAGATCATGCCATACAAATAAAAGTAAGTAGTATATCGTATGCTGAGAATATAGTTCTTAAGATAGACTTCATGATTGATCTGGTGAGAAAAGAAGGTATGGAAGGATTTGGCTTCTGACTTAATGTGATGTTAAGGTGGCAAACAATAACTTAAATAGAACAGTTAGAATAAAAAGTTCGTGACTGGTAAGGGAAATCTCACACGAAGAATAATGGAGTATTACCCCTATGGAGAGTTATATCCTAAGAAATATAATTAATTGAGCAAAAATAAAAAAGGGCTCCCGTTTTTTCATTATCATCAAAGGGCGCTCCATGTTGTGGAAATATTAAAAAGGACATCACATCCCTAAATTTCTTCCCCAATTGCCCCTCTTTACCTGGCCGGTCCAACATTTGTAACACAAGCCGGCTGCCCAGAAAAACCAACCCAAAGCTGCTACATTTTTCAACTCTTATATGATGCAAATCTGATCATCCCTAGGGTTCATGGAACACAAAGCCAGATCAATCTAGGTCCATGTAGCATTTTTGGCCTAAACTGCTACATGATGCAAATCTAATCAGGTGTGAAAGACGAATGCATCTTACAACTCTCTATGGTCCAAAAAACACAATTCAATGATCAAACAAGCATCCAGATTGGTGTAAATCCATGTAGCAGTTCTAATCAAAAGTGCTACATGACATATCAATTTGGTTAAAAGTGTTGCATCATGAAGACCATTTAGTTTATATGAGAGGCAGACACGTAAGTTACAAGTGTTGGACTGACCGGATAAAAGGGGCAATTGGGGAAGAAATTTAGGGATGAGATGTCTTTTTGATATTTCCACTTGGGGTGCCTTTTGATTTTTGCCCTAATTAACTTGCATTCTATAAACTTCATAGAAAATTTTAAAAAAGATTAATTGCTATAGCATCCCAGCCTTTACTACTATAAAATCTATCCTCCCTTTTTAATTTCAACAAATCTATGTTAACCTGTTAATGTCACAACAAATATATCTCAGAGTCAGATTTTCCATCCATTTACTTTTGCCTGCTGAAGCTCCCGTTCATCCTCTTGAGCAAGATTTATACGGATGCATTCTGTTCTAATAAGATCAAGGGTGTAGTTTGTCCAAATTGATATCGTCTTCTGTCGCCAACAAACTCAGGATTACAGATGCAAAGATTTCAAAACTCTCTCATATGCTTCAGTTCAATATGTAGCATTCACTACCGCACTTAATTCATCAAGTGTGAAGTTGATGTTGCCATATCGAAAAATTGTTCTAAGTCTTTGACTGCTAAAGATCAAAGAACCTTGAGAAATATGCTTCAAATTGGATTGGTGAGTGTTAGAGTAGGTGCCTTGCAAAATCAACTGTTGGCTAAAGTTTGATTGACTCTTGTAAATAAACAACCTTTATTTTAATATAATTCAATTCAGTTTGACATTTACTTTATCTTTATACTCATGCTAGATGCATAGAAAAAGTCCTTGATATTATAGTGAGCCACATATATGATGACCATCATGAAATACATCAATATTTACTATATATTCTAAATTTGTTCATAGTCAATTGGGTCACCTGATAAACAAGGATAAAAGGCCGCTCAAGCTAGAGATTAACATTTGTGATGTAGTGTACCACATTTCATTGATAAAGACATAGAGATGTTCAAATATACAGATGGGTGATCATATGATGAGTTTATCGAACATCCCTCACACAAACTTTCTAAATGGTTATCATTTATCAAGTGAATAAGTCATTAGTTGTGGTTGTACATTAATTGTAACACCCATAGGGTGCTTAGCAAGATTTTAGATATTTTTTTTATCATGAATAGAAATAGGCCTTATGTGAAGATTTGCAAAAATAATAATAAAAAAAAAAAATATAGAACCAAAAAGAGATGACCAAGGTTTGAACCTTGGATCTTTTACTAGATACATGTATGTGTTAACCAATAGACCAAGAGAAGTTATTGTTAGAGAGAAAAGTGACAATATAGTTAAGAGTAAGAAAAGAGCTTCTTAGAAGGAGAAGTTAGAGTAGCCTTCTTCCTCTCAAAAGAAAAGAGGATTCTTGCTTCCTCTTTTCATTAAAGGAGGAGTAAAAGAAAGGAGAAGGAAAAGTGCATTTTCCCTTCCTCCTCTCATGTAGAATAAAAGGGGAAATTAAAGAAGAGATTTCATTTTCTCCTCTTCCTTCTCCCTCCTTCTCTTCACCGTGACCACACCTTCTCGCCACCTCCATTGCCGAAACCCAAAAACAAAGGAGGACTCCTCTTTAGGAAGGCTCCACAATCAAGATTACTTCCCTAAGGAAATCAAACACAAGGATGTAAGTATCCCCTCACCTG
Source organism: Zingiber officinale (assembly GCF_018446385.1). Lineage (NCBI taxonomy): Eukaryota > Viridiplantae > Streptophyta > Magnoliopsida > Zingiberales > Zingiberaceae > Zingiber > Zingiber officinale. The sequence goes on along the minus strand of NC_056002.1, from coordinate 42,847,373 downwards.
TGGTACAAGTCGCTTACGAAATTTCCGTGAGGATTAGAATGCTTAAAAATAAAAATAAAAGAAAGAAACCCATGCTCATGGATCTCATTATGTTATGATATGAACTTAGTTAAAGATTTATGTTGGATGTTGTTTAAAGCATGATCTTCTTCTTTATATGTTTCGGCCATGAATGTTTTAGGGCCTTAAGAAGCGTAAAAATCTAATCTAACATGCTTATAGACTCCCTTGTGATATGATAAGAACTTGGCTAGGTATTCATGTCTATATGTTGCTTGGAAATTTTATTTTCCTTTATGTAAAGTTTCGGCCATGATAGATTCTAGGGCTTCAAGAAGCTCAAAACCTAATTTAACATGCTTATAGATTCCTTTATGATATGATATGAACTTGACTAAATATCCATGTTTGTATGTTGCTTGGAAATTTTATTTTCCTTTATGTAAAGGTTCGGCCATGATGGATCTAGGGTTTCAAGAAGCTCAAAACCTAATCTAACATACTTATAGATTCCTTATGATAAGATATGAACTTGACTAAGTATTCATGTTTGTATGTTGCTTGGAATTTTATTTCCTTTATTGTGAAGTTTCGGCCATGCTGGATCTAGGGTTTCAAGAAGCTCAAAACCTAATCTAATATGCTTATAGATTCCTTTATGATAAGATATGAACTTGACTAAGTCTTCATGTTTGTATGTTGCTTGGAAATTTAATTTCTTTTCCTTGAAGTTTCGGCCATGATGGATCTAGGGTTTCAAGAAGCTCAAAACCTAATCTAATATGCTTATAGATTCCTTTATGATAAGATATGAACTTGACTAAGTATTCATGTTTGTATGTTGCTTGGAAGTTTTATTTCCTTTCCTTGAAGTTTCGGCCATGATAGGGTATAGGGTTTCAAGAAGCTTAAAACCTAATTTAACATGCTCATAGACTTCTTTATGATATGATATGAACTTGGCTAGGTATTCATGTTTGTATGTTGCTTGGAATTTAATTTCCTTTCCTTGAAGTTTCGGCCATGATAGATTTTAGGGTTCCAAGAAGTTTAAATTTAAAGCCTAGCATGCACATGAATCTTCTTATGATATGATATGAATGCAATTCAATATTCATGCTTGTATGTTGTTAGAGCTTACTTTTTCCTTTCATGAAACTTTCGGCCATGACTATATTCTAGGGTTCAAGGAAGTTTAAATTTAAACTTAGAAAGCTCATGGATCCCCTTATGATATGATATGGAGTTAGTTTGGTATTCTTATGCTTGTATAAAACTTAGTTCATGTTCTTAAAAGGTTCGGCCACAACTAAGTTAAAAGACCTAGGGAGCTTAGAACCTAAACCTCTTATGTTCATGATATTTTGTAGTTTATGTTCTGAGATTCATCTAAGGTTCACAAGCTTATATGATGTCGTAATCTAGAACCAAGCATGGTGACTTTCGGCCACTATATGGAGGGTTAGAGACCCAATTATGATTTTTCTTCTAAGTGTCTCACCTACTAGTATATGAATTAGGAGATGCTAGTAAATGTTTCTCCATGTATGATTATGTTTCTATGATGCATTATATGCTCATTTAAGTATGCTTATGAACCATGCATGATGATGACTTTGATGATGTGTTTTATGCTTAGGTATGCATGCTTTATGATAAGACAAGTAACATGCCTATTTGTGTATGCTTATGAACCATGCATGAAATGATTCCTATGATGGCTATGTTGGTATCAAGTATGTATGATTTCATATATGTTGCATGCTCAATTATGTAAGCTTATGAATCAGGCATGAAAATGATTTTTATGATGGCTATGTGCCCAAGTATGCATGCCTTATGATATGGTAAGAAAATGACTAAGAGTTGCTTCCCTTAAGTTGGGATTAAGAGCACTCTTCATGTTAAGACAAGAGCATGACATTTATGTTGATATGATATGACAGTTATGATGATATGATATGCATGACAAGTATTTTACTTTGTATGGCTTGTACCAAGGGTGGGCTCCATAAGCGCCCCTAGGCCGACGGACTATGAACGGGTCTAGTAAAAAGGGATGGGCTCCTTAGTACGCCCCCCTAGGCCGACGAACTATGAACGGGTCTAGATCCCTAGTAGGTTCGGGGCTAGCTACCCTGTCCTAGGGATTGCGCGCATTTATGTATGTATGTGGTACAAGTCGGGCCCTCATGATGATGATATTATGTTTAAGTATTAAAAAAAAAGATATGTTTAAAGACATCTTGCACTTGACATGGCATATGTTTTTAAAAGACATTCTGCATGATACACCCATTCATGATATGATATGTTTCGTTTTTATGAATTATATGACATGATGTTATGCCATACTCTTATGACTTATAGGACATGATGTTATAAGATGTTTTGTTTAGGATTTATACGACCTGATGATATGTTATGCTTCTATGATTCACACTACATGATTCCTTTATTTATGACATGTTAGAGTATGATGTTTCTTAATGATATGATATGATAGGAGGCTATGTTCACATGATATAATGTTAGATGATTATGTCTCCATTGATTGTATGCTTATATGACTATGCTATGAGATATGGTTTTTGTGAGTAGGAAAGGATCTTACTGAGCTTGTGTGCTCATAGCTTACTTTCCTTGTACCACATATAAAGGCAAGGAATGGATGATCTAAGGGAGCTGCAGGAGAGGCAAGCAGATGTGTGTGGCAGTGGCTCGGCTAAGACAAATAAAGACCTGCTATGTTATTTTTGTTATGTCTGACATGAACCCAGTGTATTATGCTACATTCCAGTATAACTTCATGACATTTCCGCTGCTTTATGTTACTAAAAATAAATTTTAAATATGCATGTGTATCCTGGAATAGTTAAGTAAGTAAGTAGCCCCATCCCTTTTAGTAGCAGGGAGGGCGGGCGTTACATTAATAGTCCTTACGACCTGAGACAACATTGAGACTCTATATGCTAGAGCTGCACTTTAACTTATTTATCGACTCTATTAGGGTCATCAGGTGGTGATATTGAGTGTAATAACAAAATATATAGGAGTCAATGTATTGTAATCGGGGATTCACTACACACTCACGGGTGTAGATATCCTATATAATATATTGTTCTATAGTGTATAAAGTCTCTAATCAGAGTTGAAAGAATTATTTTAAGAAATGAGTTTCCTAGTTATACATGTGATATCACTATAAGATATATCACGTGGTTATCGAATCAATATACAATCCTCGATGGACGAATGGTTATAGATTCAACCGAGATATATGAGATAAAGGGATCGGACTGTACATTAATCATAATCGACCAGTTCTTATAGGCAAATGATACGTAGGGAATCATGGGGCGGTGTTGCTAGACGCTCTTACCATAATTCATTGAGTGTTAATTAGAATTAGATCTGACGTCCTATGATCAAAGAGTTGATCATTGGATGGGGCTATTAAGGGTATGCCCGGATAAAAGGAAGAGTATAGTCCTGAATTACAAAGAGTTGTGGACCCACGACTATTTATATCCGTGAACCATTGAAGGTTACACAAGTATTGGTTTCACTATTTCTCATTGAGAAAGTCAAATTCAAAGTAGTTGAATTTAGCGAACAAAGTTTGATATAATCAAACAGTGAATTCACAACTAAAGTTTGATATGATCAAATGTTATGATTCATAAAAGAGTTTGAGTGATTTCCAATTAATGGAAACAAGGAGAGTGGAAGAGTTCCACACATAGTCTACAAATCGGATTTAAGTTATCATAATGGTAAGCAAGTGTCCTCGCCACACTGGTAATTTTGGATCGTTGATATGATTATGATGGACTCACATAATTGGATTCTAAAAAAGGTTCTACATCCAATGGATTAAGATGGAAGAGATACAATGGGTTTTGAAAGCTCAAGCCCAAGAGGAAATGCAATCACATTAAGTTTTGCATCATGGGAAGAAAATAAAAAAAAAAAGGAGAAAGAAAAATATAAAAATATTTTTGTTTTAGTTTTTCCACCATCTCCCCCACGTTCTCCACCTTTCCCACTTCCACCACATCCTATTCTCCTCACTTCCACGTTTTATCCATCAAGAGAAAAGAGATGTGACTTCTTAAAAAAGAAGTTTTTTTCTTGGAAGTATTAAAAGAGAATCGTAGTATCGTCTTGGAGTTTTCAAGAGAAGAAAAATTCTTTTGGAGTTTTCAAGGGAAGAAAATTATGTGCCTTGGAGAATTTTCAGCAGCCCTCTTCTTGAAAATTCTGGATCGTTGTTGGGAGAAATTTGGCAGCCCATCTCCCATTGTTGCCGCTACCTCTCAAAGGAAGAAGAGAGATCTTCTTCCCTCTCTTCCATCAAGACAGATTCCATCTCCTTGTCATTGCTTCTCCTATTTGAGATGCCAATTGTTGCCGCCTAGCACCTAGCAATTGTTGGAAGATGCATCCCTTTTGAGAGCACTTTGGATAGCCTCTTGTGAAGGGAAATTAGGTGGCTGGTCCCTCATCTTTGAGGAATATTCTTCAATCGTCTCAATGTAAAACGACACTTGATCACTAGTGTGATCAAACGTTGGAAAGGGGATTCCGATCGTGGACCAAATTAGGCATTGGAAGTACAAGTTCAATACATCGCAAAACCAAGGTAGTTTGAAAGGTATGTTTTTACTTATGTTTTGATTCATATGTTTATTGATGCTTATATTAATAGTTTTATTTAGGTTATGCTTAAATGATCTGTATGTTTGAATTAGATATTTTGCATTTCTAAATAAAATAATTAAATGAGCATTAGATGAATCAATCACATGATAGTTTATCTTTATTATGCTTTTAGGATCTTACTTGAATGATTAGATTGTAATGCATGCTTAGATTAAAGATCATGCTTATATTTGTTTTAAAAATCCATACGAACATTCCTGTGATTTAATAATTAAATCATAAAATAAAATTTTAAATTTTCGCTACACATAAGGGTGTAGAAACACAATATCCGAATTTTGAATTCGGTTCCAACAGAGAGCCCATAGGTGTGTGATGGCCCTATTCATTAAAAATTAAGACCTAAAGATGGTGAATGGGTGACACAGAAAATTATGGCATCCACTTTTTCAAAAACATCCAAGTATTGAAGATGAATCATTACCAGGGACGTGAAGATTTTGAGCACCTGAAACTAGAACAGGGAAAACTCTTCATGCATGTAAGCAGGTTGTGAATGATAGACAACTATGGATCATCTCCAAAGACATGAAGAAAGAGTGCACAAATTCCAAGAGGTCCAAAGGTGCACAACTAGGCAGAACAAGACAGGAGTTCCTAATTTCAATCACCTAGCGCTCAAATATACAGTTTCAGCAATTTTTTTAAGTCTCCATGATCTCCATTCACTTAAGGTTAACTCTTCAAAGCATTATGCATTTAGGCATAACAAGTAACAAACCTGGTCTTCCCAGCATATTGTGCATGCAATAAAACTGAATTATTAAAACAGAAAACTTAAAAATGTGGAGCATGACAAGCAAGTTATTCAGCAACCATTCTGATTAAGTTGAGTCAATTAATAGTAAATTAAAATGACAAACGTTGGAATCATACCCTCCACCACGACCTAGACGTCTTCCTTGTCTATCAAATGCAAGTCCTGCATATTGAAATTGAAAAGATGAAACTGAAACATATTTTAGATGTTAGAAAAATATGACATGCAGGTTTACCAGGTAAAAGTAAGAGATCAACTGGTTGATTTGCCAGCATAACTGCAATGAAAAGTAGTGAAAGCATTGTCAACTATCTACATTGAGTCTGAATTTCTGACATATTTCATGATGCAGTATCAATGAGACATTAGTTGAAAAAAACTTTTTTGATTCTCATACTTAGACATGAATATCCAAAATATCCTTTGTCCACAGGAGGCAACATAAAGTATGCAATTTGGCTACCAAAGATAATAGCTTCTCAAACAATTGTCTAAAACAAGGCAAATATGCCTTACTAGCTTCATATGAAATGCAAGCTGGTAGAAGCTGAGCCAAAAAAACACAGGCACTATCTGAGAACTACTCATAAATTACATTGGATCCTTTCTCAAGGTGTGACCCACTACAACTACATGTTACCCTTGCATTAAAATAACATGGACGTAGTATTACCTATTTCCATCTCTAGAAGTATAAAAGAAACATTTCTAAGCTATTTATTTGTTTAAATCAACTAAAGACAGCTTTGATCTGCTTCAGACACTACTGCCTATTTCTAGATGAATTTTTTTATTAAACATTGAATACTATTGGAGTATTTTTACGTGTTAAATATTAAAATTTATTAGTTATACAACAGCCATGTTAATTTAGATTGAGTAGCCGCATGATTGAATACAAAATAGTTTAAATGGAGCAGACTATTGCCTTGATCATTTTATATTTATCAAGCAGACTATTGTGCTTGTTGTGCTTCATATCCAAAACAATGTGGATTTTAATCTTTGACAAATAGAATGTTTAGTCGGCACTGCCAACATTTGAAAACATCACTATAATCACTAAAGTGGGCTCTGATTCTAGATTAAGTTTGAGATCAACAGGTAGAAACTTGGCATGCAGCAGAGCTTCAAATTCCAATAAAAACAAGTGCTTTGGGTTATTAATTGGTCGGACGGATTTACTTAGATTGTTCCAGAAAGACCAGTTCATTACTATAACTACAAGCGCACACCAGAAAAAAGTTATTTCAACTTAGCATGCAAAACTTTGTACTGATGTACAACACAGACAGTCAATTTTGTAACCAAGTTATCAATGCTGATAAGGCATTACATGTGAAAAAAACAATATTGGAATTAATAACATAATCAATAATAATTTTAAAACAAGCAAGTAAACCAAGAAAGAGTGTGTGATATTAGAAAGTTTACCATCTTCACGTGCATTTTGAGCAGCATCAATAGGCGATGGTTCCAATATATTCATTGAATTTGCTACCAAGTCATTAATAGTTGAGATTTTGAGCATCCTCATATGGCTATTTTTATCCTCCACCCTTGGAACATATAGGCTTTTCTTTATCTGCATGTCAAGTTCTTGATTTGAAAATGGACAGTAAGCACACGTGTATACTTTATACCCTAAATGATGGAAATGATGAACATAATTCTCCAATCAAGAATGGCATAAGTATCTTGGAGATTCACAAAAGAATGGTTTCTTGATGTTATTTAGTTGTCTTCAATAAATGATTTATATTACATATGTGGATTATACTGAAAGAATATTTATCACTTTTGTTGACAGCATTCACAATACTGCCAATGAGAAAATGCACAAGTTGAAAAATACCACATAATACATCAAATTAGTCAATTTAAACAATCCATATAAAAAGATTTTACTTTTACCACTTCACAAAGCAAAATAATCAACATAACCAATTCAAAATTCCATATAAAATATTTGCATATGAACCTAAACAACCTATAAAAACACAAAACATATAGTAACCATCTAACTTTGCATAAGTGAGTACCTAAGAATTTTGTAAACATCTCATTTGCCACACTTATGCACACTTACCCTTTGGCAACTTAGGTTTTGACATGAAATTTAGGAAACAATATTGGAAAAGTGTATGTAGAATAAGCTCGAAGTCGTATTGTAGCCAAGGCAAATGCATTATATTAGCCATGGTTTAGAAGAAACTAGTAGTCAGTGCATACTTAAATCACCATCAGAATTTGTGCATATACTCTAGTTTTAAAAAATAACTGAAATGTCTGATGGTACAGTGAATACATGTGCTGAGAATTAAACATAACTAAAAAACAAGAATAAAACAGAAGTGGTTGAGATAATTACCAGCATCTGACATCTTCAGAACTTCTGCTATAATTCTTGATGTATCAACTTCACGAAGTGTCTCACAACTTAAGTAAGCACATAACCCTTTACTAGACTGAAACCAAGAAGAATCAAGTACAAAATTTTGAATTGCTGAATCTGAAATCAAACAGAATTCTCTAATTAGATGCCTAACCAATTGTGAAGCATTATCAGTATCAGAGTGTTAAAGAGTGTTAAGAATGTCTGAGGAGATCAAAAGAAAATTATAAGTGCGTGAAGAGAAGCACAAGTACTTAAATAAATAATAAACAGCAAGCTTCCTAACATTATAACAAAGGCATAATTCACTTGAAGTTGACCAAGTATTTTATTGCAAAATCTTGCACTGATGTTCAATCTCAAGGCGAAAAGCCCAGGATGCTTAATAGTCTTTGGATTCATAGGCCTAGATGCACTGTAGGGTTGGTTATGGTGCTGATTAATCATGTCAACTGATTGTGCCATAAGGTTTGAAGACTATGCTGGGCGAAAGATAGGATGTTTAACGATAGTCAATCAAGTACAGGTTGACAAACAAGATAACATAACTTAGTGGCTACAATGAAACTGGTTCCACTATCAAAAATCAAAACCAGATAGTTAAAACTTATGTGCGATGTATTAAGTAGTTTGTCTACCAACTTGTTCATGCTTTTTGTTAATATTTGTACTAGTCCACAGGTTTAACATCCTCAACAGCTGTGGAGACATATAACTACCATATAGGATTTCACCCATAATTATATTATCAATTCTATGTATTTTCCAAACACAGTCTTTCCAATTTGTTCTTGTACAAACTTGTGTATAAAGGACCTTCATTGCCAATGAGAAATATTTCTTCCACATCCTTCACCATCCACTTGCTGCATCGCTCGATGTTCTCTCTTCAGTGCCATCGGTTGATCCATCATCATGAAGCACACCTGTGTTCTAGGGAAAGATCCACAAAACATCTAAGACTAAACACCCCCTCATCGCTTCAACTAGTAGTTCATCCATCTGTCTTATTTCCTAAGTTGCAGATCCTATTTTTGTTTGGTGGTTATGGTAAGCAAGATGCCCCAGCTGATTCTGATCAAACTTGATGGTACAAACTACAGGCAATGGTCTTATCTAATGAGTATATTCCTCAAGGGTAAAGGATTATGGCAATTTTTTGTTGGCAATGTCCAATCTTTTGTAAAAGATAATGGAGAATGAGAAATCAATGATTATAGAATTATGACATGCATCGTCAACACCATCAGTCCATCTATCAAGATACAATTAAATAAATTTGGAAGTTAAAAAAAAAAAGAAATTTCCTTAAGCTTACATATGATCAAACAAACTTTGCCCTAAAATACTAATTTATATTCATAGTTTGAAGCAGGAACTAGAATAGTTTACTGTCGAGTTCTATTCTCAAATGTTTTTCATTTGAAATTAACCTGAACTCATAGAGCCTAAATAGATAGCTGACACAGAATCTGCTACAAATATCATGAAGAATCACATATAATCTAATTTCTCATGCCTCTTCAATATCACTGTGACTTGGTACGTGGATCCATGCTTTACAAGTCTCTTCCTAATGTAGATGTTGCACTAGCAGATTACTAGGTAAGGAGACTAGAAAGAAATCACTTGTGTGGATATTTGATTCAGTGGTCCTTGGTGCACCACACATATCACAAGATATCTCTCGGATCCAGTGCCACAATTGCAGCAAATAGGGCATTTCACTCATAATAATACTATTGCCCAATGCAACTATTGTAAAGAGTTTGGACACACTTCAGAATTGTCCCTCTTGAACATGCAGTCTAAAAGGGCATCTGCAAGCTCAAGCTCAAACTTTTCTACTGTTGCTGCTGCACCAAACATCCTACTAGAACTCCTTCCACTATTGATGCATAAGAAATGATTCACCAAGCAATCTCCATTAATAATACTTCTAATCCTCATACTGCTGCTAGTATAACCATGACAGATAATTGATACTTTGATTATGATGCTTTGAATCAAAGACTTGTTGAAAATAATTTAATTTTTGGTTTGAAGAATGCCCTGAGAATCATTGTCCATGATAGCCATGTCATTGAAATAAAGAACAAGAATTATCCACATGATGAGGTCATTTTCCAAATGGTGAAACAAACGTCATATGATTCAAAAGCACCATAATCAAGTACCGCTTGCCTGTCATGATGGGTTGGGCAGCAACATCAGCAGAAATATTTTTGTTTGCAAATGCCCTCTAGCTTCACCGGACACTAGTATAATTGTAAGCAAAATATTTTTGCAATTGTAAGAGATAATCCTACAATTTCGGTGGAAGAGCAAGCACCATTGAATCATACATTTTCTAGTCCCCTTGACTAGTAATTCTGCTAATGCAGCATCTACAGTAGGAAGAGGAGACATGTAAAGGATGGAGGCATGTCCAAACTCAAAGTGGTCTTGAAGAGCCATGAGAAATTGAACCAAATGTGATTTTTTTTATGATATTTGTAGTATACTTCGGTATCAGGTGTCCATGTAGGCTCTATAGTGCAAGTTCATCCCAAATGACAAACATTTGAGAATGTAACTCGACGATGGATTGTTTCAATTCCAAGTTCATCCCAAATGACAAACATTTGAGAATGTAACTCGACGATGGATTATTTCAATTCCTACTCCAAGTTGTGAATGTTTATTTCTAACTTATATTTCAAAGCAATGTTTGTTTGATAATATCTTAGTGCAAGCAAATCCTAAATTCCTATGGCACTTTCAAATTTATAACACTGTTTTCGATGAACTGACAGATGCTGTCGATCTATGTTATTGATAGTTGTTGATTTTCGATTCTTCATTATCTTTTGCTGAAGAATGGATATTGCCAAAAAAACATAAAGCCATAATTCTTTGTCATCTATAGTTGTTGATTTCTCGTTCTTCATTATCTTGTGCTAAAGAATGGATATTGCCAACAAAATAAAGTCATAGTTCTTTGCCCTTAAAGAATATTCTTGTCACGTAAGACCGTTGACTATAGTTTGTGTTATCATCTTTGATTAAAATATTATCTTTGATTAAAATAGGATGGGATGCCTTGCTTTCCATAACTACCAAACAAATTAGATCAGCAACTTAAGGAAATAAGGTCAATGAGAAACTACTAGATGAACTGATGAGTTAATGTCTGATCTTAGATGTTTCATAGATTGTCTCTAAGAACACTCAAGGGTGCTTCATGGTGACTAATCAGTCAATGGTGTTGAAGGGAGAATTTTAATAGATACAGCAGGTGGATGACGTCATGCCTTGCTTGATCTCGTGGCACTGGGTGGTGCTACAAGTCTAACGTGATTTGTGCGGGAGGTGATGCAATAGGTGACTGGATGGAAATCAGTAGAGTGGGGCACATGGTGATGACCTAGGGTTTAGCACATGGTAGAGATAAGGAGTCGACAAAGCAATAGTGCATGGATGAGAGAGCAGGACACCTGAAGTGTGACAGTAGGACATAAAATTGACAAAGAGGTGACATGAGTTTGCAGATAGGAGGGGCAACATCAGATCAAAAAAAGGGTGGGGGTAACTATGATGACTATATATCTCCATAGTTGTGGAGAATATTGCAATTATGCTATAATATCCAAAGTTATGGAATGCTATAACTATAAACACCATGACAAGTAGCTAGTCTTGATTTCTTGGAAAAGCAAGAAACAAAGTTGTTTTGCAATCTAGCACGGAGGTAGAATATCTAGCACACCTATCCAGATATTGTCTAAGTTCGATCATTTTTAGCTTGCAATATCTGCCCCTCTTTAAGATAACAACAAATGTGCAATCCGGATAGTACATAATGAAGTACTTCATAAAAAAAATAATAAATAAAAAAAATTGAGTCAGATTCTCACTTGTGAGTCATCATCACCAACAAAAGATCATACATTGCTCAAATGTACTACAAGGATCAAGTTGCTGATATAGTTGCATATATATACACTAAATACCATAGCAAAAAGTGCATGAGGTCGTTAATAGTTCTTCCACAGCAATGGAGAATTTAGTAATATTCTCCGCAGGTGATGGAGATTTATAATAATAAATTGAAGAAATTAAGTGATGTGGAGGTTAGTAAGGGTTCACGTGGCTGGCCCTTGACTCGAGTCCATGTGCTCGAACATGCCTCGACTTCTCTCATTCTCGAGTATTTAGTGACCCATTCAGATTTAGATGGTCGAGCGATTACTCTCTCGGCTCGGCACAGCAACAACACGCTCGAACTCGGGCGACAGTTGACTTCCCGACTTAGCATCACTCTCCTAACTCGGCGCTCCGTTTCCCACTCGGGCTCGGGAAGCACTTGGCAATATTCATCATTCGATCTACTTGGAGCATGGACCTCGCGACACTCGTCTTCCCAACCAAACTCGGAGAGAATTCGGGAGCAACTTGACTTCCCACTCGAGCTCCGAAAGTGTTCAGAGCAGCTTGGCCCAGCCCAGACCATCTCGTAGATAAAGATCTCAAGTGATTATTGCCAAAATGAAAGCATAAGCTGAGCGGAGATTTCAAATGATTGTTGCCAAAATGTAAGGATAAGTATGGTGGTCAAGGCTGCTGAAAAAGGAAGGTTTTAAATGTCATGAAGAATGCTCTAAATGGGAAAAAGACAATCATCACATTGGAAAAAGCTATAAAAGGAGGTTCACTTTTTCATACATTTCATATTATATTCTCTACATCATTTTCTTCTATATTATTCTCTGCTCACCGTCTAACTTACGCATCGGAGGGCCCTTGCCGGGACTAGACTAACACCTAAATTTGTGTTGACTTTGGGCAAGGAAGCTTCTCTTATTGTGATATGACAAAAGGAAGGAGTGTCCCGCCATCATCATCCCAGGAGTACTCGACTGGAGCTTGCAGATTTTTGTTGTATCATAATTCACGCTGTCTATGGGAAACATGGGCGAAGGTGTTGACGAAAAAGCAACAAATCTATTTTCATTCCCTCGTTTCTTCCTTCCCGACTCGAGACTCAACTTCCCGAGTACTCGACCTTCCTTCTCGACCAACAACTCAACTTCGAGCACTCGAAGTCTCCTCCGAGCATTTGACGACCCACTCAGACTCGAGAAGCACTTGAGCTGCTCGGACTTCGCATCATTTGGGACCACTAGGAGTGTTCGATGCTCTACACGGCAGTCGAGCAATCGATTTCCTAACTAGACACTTGACGTCCCAACTCAACAGTAAAGAGACTCAGCCGACTCGGCGTACGGCTTCACACTCGGCTTGGGAAGCACCCAAGCCACATAGCCTTTTAAGTACCTCCAAGCAACGGAGATTCTTTCCTAAAAACAGATTGGTGGTGGACAAACGAAGGAAACCTTTTCCTTGTTGGCTTGTACCTTATTTGCGGATTTAGATCCCATAGACTTTAGGGTCTTCCCTTGTGTTTGTGATTTCAGATTTTGCCTCTTCTACCACAAGAGGATTCTTGAGGACGAGGCACATTGCCCCAATTATAGGAGAGCTGAGCACCACTACCCCTTTTTCTCTTGCATCACTTTCCTATTGTTCTTGGTAGAAGAAAAGGGAATGATTTATATTACAAAAGTGGGAGAGGCAACAGTTGAAGGAGGGCCACGCATCAAGCCTTATTCATTGAAAAACAAAGATAGAAGGAGAGCAACTCTATAAAGATCACTCAGCTATCTTGGTATTCTATTTGAGGGTTTTAATGCGCTACTTTTGAGTTCTACAATTACTATGGGAGTTCCATGATATACAAGGAGAGGAGTTAATTGGGTTTTCATGAAGTACACCAATTTCTGCAATGCTGGAGCTGAATTCTGGTTCTCAGGTGCCATTGATTTTGCTGATTTTATTCTCAAGTCATGATTCTCTTTTAGTGGCTAAATCACATTGCAAGTTGCCCTTATGCCAAAAGAATTAGAACTAGAATGAAGGAAAATGGTGCTATGCAGTTTTGCCTTTCTTGACCAAGCGAGGGCAATTATTAGATAAGGATTACAACCGTAAAGCTTACTATTTCACATCTCTAGAGATTTTGAACCTATTGTTGAGTGTTTTGATCAGTTTGGGAAGTGATAGGCAAGCCATGGATATACTCACAAAGGAAAACTGGCTCCCTAGTGCTGAATCAGTTGGTTGTGCTAGATTTTGTTTTATCATCAGTGACATTGGAGAGGTTTTCTTCCTAAAAAGCACTCATTTATGTTTCTAATGGTCTCGATGTTATTACCTTAGCAGCGAAGGATTGGAAGCAATGATTGTTCTATGGCAGCACATAACCGCCACCTTCACTTTCCATGACTGATGTTGTAACCGCCGCCTTCATAACTTGAGGTAACTTGTTACCTTTTGTAGATCTAACAAGCTTGACTTGCATACATCAAGCAATAGATTCTTATACAATGCCCAATTGACTTAGCCGGATAGTTAAAATATGTTTATCATCAATAATTTTAAATCGTAGAATATCCATGGACAAATTCTATAGATGCCCATTAAAATATCACTATTCAACGAATTAAATTCTACTAAGATCCAATAAGGCAAATAGGATTTCCATGAGAGAGTAAAGTAACTAATGTTTAAGATTCTTGTGATTCATTATTAGCATTTCACATTGTCTTATCTCCTGGCATAATAATAGTGTCCCAGAGCCTTGTAAATGTTTTTGTAGGATCAAACTAGACGCTAGAGAGGGGTGAATAGCGTTACAAATTTTATGAACTAATAATTAAAGAAATAATAGATAAATAGAGCAATGACACAGTGGAAATAAATATCTATCTACCAGTTTATCAATTTAAATCAGGAATGCAGATTAAGCATGGTTAAAACAAAGCAGAAATAGACACATGCAACAATAATAAAAAAAATATGATTTTTATTTCTAATTTATCCTAGGTGGAGAAACCTTACAAAAAAATGAAAATTAAGCACAATTATAAAATGAGGCAACACAATAGAAATGAAAATGTACTCTAGATGTTGCTGATCAGAACTTAATAGCGAAGTTGCAGTGTGTCGCAGCACAAAAAACATAGGAGAGCACAAGAACAGAGAAGAATGATCATGAATTGGTGAGTTTCAAGCTCTGCCTTGAATCTCCTTTTAGAGCACTCTCTAGGTCGTCTACAGGCTCTCCGAGTGCCTGTATTCGTGTTGGCGTGGCTACAACTTCTATTTGTTAGATAACATTAATGAAGCTCCCCGATCGCTCGTTAACTCTCCGGTCGCTTAGAGAGGGATCAAATTTGATCTTGACTCGACTCGCTCGTATTGTTGATAAACGCCATCTCCTGGTCGCCAGGAAGCCGCTCTGGTCGCCGTACGCTCCGGTCACCCTGACCCAACAACGGTTGTCTGGACCCTCCGAAATCCTTTATAGAGAGTTATCACTAGGCCCCGAACTTCCTTCGGTCGTCTGGATCCGTCGAACCACTTCTATTACATCATGGGAAAAAAATTTAAGAAAGAGGGCTTAATTATAAATTATAAAACTTGTTGGACTTTTTCGCAAAAAATCCAATTAAAAAGAAACAGCCAAACTTTTCCCCCCGTGCCATGACTTTTCCCCCTCTTCCTCATATCCTCTCAAAACCTAACCTTAAATCTCCCAAAACAAAATCTCATCTTTTTCTCACCCACGCCGTCGTTGTCGTTGTCGTCATCGTCACCACCGCTTGTCGATGTCGTTGCTCGGCTGCTCGTTGACGTCGTTGCTCCGCCGCTCGTTGACCCCGTTGCTCCCACGCCACTCGTTGTGGGGAGCTAGTGTCACGATTAGTGCTCCACAACTAGGATTTTTCGATTTGAGGTGGAGTGTTCTTGCTTGACTTTTTTTATTACCTTTCGTGCATGATTCCACATACATTTCATCAAATTTGGATCTTTATCTTGACACCTTTTGCTATTTTGAAACTTAATCGACAATTGGAAAATCTGTGGAGTCATCTGCTTGTTTTTTTTTATAATGACCTTGAGCATGATTAGACTTGCCATCTTAATCGAGCAAGAAGATAAAGAAAAAAAAATAGTTAATGGTCATTTGGGGAATAGAGTAAACGGTCTGTTTAGATTCCTTAGTTGATGAATCACATGGGTATTAGAAAGTTAATAATATTTTCCTTGAGAATGTAAGTATATCTCGGTTAGAAGAGGTTTTAGGATATATTTTGTGAGGTTACATTTCTTCTTGAAGAAACTTAATCAATCATATTTATTGCTTGATTACCTCTAATGCTTGATAATGCCTTGTCCTTCGTCACACTCTAGCTATTGTTTTTCCATTAATACTCTATTAGAATGTATTAAATAATTCTAGATATTAGAAGACCATGCAAAAACTGTAGTGTTAAAGGTAAGAAGAATTCGAACAGTCTAGATGATAAATCAACGCACTTGCTAAATACTATGAGAAGACTCTAGTAGGTTCACATCTTATAATTGAGTTAATTGGGAAAGAATGATACCTTTTATGTCATGAGCTTTAGTTATATAATGTTCAAAAAGATGAAAAATTGGGAGATTAATTATATTGCATTAAGGATATAATGAATCTTAGGACGAAATACAACGCATTAGCTCCACACTTTAAACCATGGCCCATGGCTTTCGAGCCGTCGTTTTCGGTGTGTTCATCGGCTTCGGCCCAAAATGGAGATAACTTACCTCATGAGATCGATTGCAGGTTGTTCATCCCATTTTTATGTGAGACACTTGTGGGTGGATTGCGAGTCATTCATCATATATATGTGATTGTATATGTGCATTCACATGATGTATTTCGTATGAGGTGGATTGCGGGTCGTTCACTCTGTGTATATATGATGCATCTCTTTCGGGTGGATTGTGAGTCGTTCACCCTATCCATGTATGTATATGTGCATACATACGATGTTCTTCGTTATGAGTGGATTGCGGGTCCTTCACTCTTATATACGAGGCATCTTTCTCGGGTGGTTGCAGGTCACTCACCCTTAAATTACATTTATATATGATGTGTTCATATTAGTGGATTGCAGGTCGTTCACCTTTACTTATATGATACATCCGTGATAGGTGTATTGCATATCGTCACCCACTAAATAAATTATGTCGAGTTGTCGAATAAAGAAAGACTATAATGTATGTAATGTTGAAGATGAAAAATTAAAGAAAACAAATGAAATTTATTAAGAAGAGAATAAAGGATGAATGACATGAAAATATAAAGTGTAAACTATATTGTTGCTGTCTTGATTTTATTTTCATGCACGTCTCATCTATCTCCACTTTGCACTTTGTGCTCAGTCTTTTTCCCCTTTGACCTCTAGATTCGTAGACTTGAGGTGATTTTCGAGGTTGGTCATTATAGCAGATGATTACTTAGAGATGCTCAACGATGGTTTTGGAGACAGTCTACAAAGTCCATTCAATTCAGTTTATTTCTTTATTGCACTCATGCATTTTGTTATTTCGACAATTTCTATTTTCATTGTCTGCACGAGGTTAGTTATCAGTCATGTCATGGTATAGTAGAGTCAGTAATTTGGTTCAAACATTTGTTTACATTCTTTTACATCATTAAGTATTGCAAATTCATGTTCGTACCGCCTGTGTACCTTCTTGGGAATTATTTATGGATTTTGATATAAGGATGAATATTGTGCAAGTAGGAAGGTTATCTCTCATATAGGGATGAAGTCTTCGGGTCATGATAGCTTCCTTGCAGTTGTTACATGTAATTTGTAGAATATAGAATCTAAAATTACTCGTACTTACTAGACTAGATTTTGACCCATCAAGTTTGAGTGGTCAAGCAATCAGCTCCCAGAACTTGTTTGCCAAGCAATCAACCCCCAGCTAATTCCATACACTTGGACTTGTGTCAATCAATCAGTTCCTAGCTAATAACACAAACTTGGACTTGTGTCAAGCGATCAACTCATAGCTCATTCCACACACTTAGACTTGGTTCACCTAGTTCCCAGCCAGGATTTCTTGCTTGGCTCCCAACAAAGACTTAGCTCCTACCTGACTAAGTTCACTGACTTGGGCTTTTCACTGCTTAACTTCACTGACTAGAGCTTTTCACTGCCTAGCTTCACTCATCAGGACTTTGCAACTGTCAAGTAACTTGCATCTGCATACTTACACTAAGTTGTTAGATCACTAATAAATCTAACTTTAACCTTAGTCATATATCAAAATTCTGGGTTAAATGTTACGCACCTAGCACCAACAACTTTCTCATACTTTGTCATACATGTTTACAATAATTCTTTTAATCATCTCTCCGATCAATTTTCATTATTAAATCATAGTAGTACATGACGAAGTTAAGTTTCTTGCACTGCATTGACATACCAGACGCATGTATTAGAGGGCATACATCAAGATGATTATAAAAATTACCTTCTCTACCATTAAATCATAGAAGTCAAGCGAATATTCTAAAATACTTCGTGACGCGGTAAAAACATTTTTTGGAAGAAATCTTCAGGATCCCACTACAATCGTTAATAAACTATGTAAGCCAACTAGAAGCATAGAATTGACACCTAATGCCCAAACATTACTTACTTTGAGTGACAAATCTTCTAGTACATATATTGCAGCCTTTGAATCCTTTAGTAGCAGTTCAATTTCATCTTTATTAGGTGAATCTTTTTATGCTTCTAGAAACTCTAAGGTAAAATCAATAGTGGAAGACTCCAAAAATGAAGATCCATGTTATGTGCGAGATTCGATATCCTTACTTGAGCCAGTTTCTTAGGAACTTGATAGTTTTTCATTGGCTCTAGATCCACGTTATGTGCCAGATTCGATATCCTTACTTGAGACAATTTCTGAGGAACTCGATAGCTTTTCATTGGCTCTAGGAGACAACTTTCTTTTATAATGATAAGACATGGGTCTTAAAGAGTTCATGTGCTCCTAGAAACATAGTCAAGTCTTCTCCAATTAAGTCTCCTATCTCCATGAAAAGCATGCTTCTTTTGGCAAAATTCCATCTTCATCACTGGATTCAAATGCTTTAAAATTAGATGAGTCACAAGAGAGACACCCAACTTCATCAGTTCCTTTTACCCTAAGACTAATAAGACCTTGAACATGATATTTAGTTAGCTTGAAAGTACTAAAAGAGTATTTTTGATGTGAACGCGTATGTCACAAAAGACAAATGTGTAACCAATATTGATCTATATGTGTCTAAAAATATGGGGAGGTGTTATTTAGCACATTTTACCATTGGAGATTTGATCAAATCAGTGACTACTTAGGATTTTTATCTTGCAATCGATCCATGATTATCTGATGCAATTGCACTATTATTAGTCTTAGTTTAGAACATGATGCATCGATAATGCTAGTTTCTATGCTTTGACCTCCTCAATGTTTGAGGATTTATCTATAGCCTTAAGATCATCTTACCAATTATATTGATGCAAAATGATTTAAAACTTTGATTTTCCTTGTCTTCTAAACCCAATACCTATTATCTGTTACTTTAGCTAAAAAGCGAAAAATAAGTTTGGTTTTAGAAAATTTTGACATACCATAAACTACCTCTATTTGCTGAGGATGTATGTTTCCATGGACACATGCTTATTTTTGTAACGTTCACATAATGTTCTTTACCTTGTATTTTATCTTCTTTCATCATAAGTAAGTTTTGGAGTCACTATTTCTTGTACTCCGTCTCCTCATGCCTTCTATCATTTTGATCTATAGTCTTAACATTTACTTGGGCTCCAACTCCATGTTAAACATTCTTTAGATATTAGATACAAACAACAATAGGTGTTGCCAATTTATTATGTGAGGAGTTGTTTCCTTTACTTTTTACCCATTCATAACTTCATCCCTGATTCCAAAGGGCAACCTACAATTGACTGAAAATTTGGTCACCCAAGATTGAAATGTCGAATCAGCCCACATTAGACAAGAACAGGACCATTATGGACCATTGTGTTGCCAATTGTATTAGTTCAATTTATTAAATGCTAAATATTCTTAAGAATAACGATATGTTTTCTTTAGCAAGTCTCCATTCTAGGAAGAATTCAAGAAAGGAAGAGCCCTCCTCAAAAAGCCTACCCCGAGTTGGCAAATTTCTAAGTCCTTGACTCGGTTGTGCAAGATAAAACCCAACTCCAAGTCGGCAATCTTCTGAGTCCTTGACTTGGTTGCGTCATAAAGCCCAACTCCGAGTCGACAACCCTCTGAGTCATTGACTCAATTGCGTCATAAAGCCCAACCCCAAGTTGGCAGCCTTCCAAGTCCATGACTTGGTTGTGCAGGATAAAGCTTGACTTCGAGTCGGTAACCTTCCGAGTCCTTGACTCAGTTGCGTCATTAAGCCCGACTCCGAGTCGGCAACTTTTTGAGTCCTAGACTCGGTTGCATCATAAAGCCCGACTCCGAGTCGACAACCTTCCGAGTCTTGACTCGATTGCATCATAAAGTCCAACCTCAAGTTGGCAGCCTTCCGAGTCTTTTAGTAGATGTTGGACTTTTAGTACGAAGGTGCTCAGGAGACAAATAGTACGATATTCGAAAAGTCAGGTCAGAATCTCATGCTGCTCAAGATCAAAAAAGAATTAGGAGCTAAATTCAAGACTCAATAACACTCGGATTTAAAAGCCTACATTCAGAAAAATATCTTCAGATTTAATGATATCGGATGTGGAGCTCGAGGATGTAGTCGATCCATTGAAGGGGAGAATTCGAATGTAGTCAGTTTAAAAGGTGGTGATATTGCACCCATAAACATTCAAAAGCTCGGGTTACTCTGGCATCCTTTCGAGTCCTTGGCTCTAGTTACTTCAGGATGTCTCTTAAGTGCTCGACTAGATTGCACATCTATAAACCCGAAATAAGCTAACAGCTTAAGCTTGAGATAATAAGGCGACCTTCCAAAGGGTAATTAAAGAAGGACGAGTGCCGCTTTTGAGACTTTACGGTCATACTCGATTTACCACACTCTGTCTGACTCGGTAGGGGGTGACTAATGATACTCCATGATAAATTGAGGATATTAAGTGTTGTGGAGGTAAGGGTCCACGTGGTAGGCCCTTGACTCCCTTGACTAGACTCCATGTGGTCGAATACAGGCCTCTCATCCCCGAGTATTCAGTGACCTATTCGGATTCGAGAGGATTTCTCTCCCGACTCAGCACATCAGCGACACGCACGGACTCAAGCGACAGTCAGCAGTTGGGTACATGACTTCTCGACTCGGCATCATTATCCTAACTCGGTGTTCCGTTTCCCACTAGGACTTGGGAAGCATTTGGCAATGATCTTCGTTTGGTCTACTTGGAGCTCGGATCTCACGACACTCGTCTTCCAAACCAAACTTTGGGAGAATTCAAGAGCAACTCAGCAACTTCCCAATCGGGCTCGGGAGAGTATCTCGGCCAGCCCTGGCAACTTGAGATTATCAACCCAAGTCATCTTGTAGATAAAGATCTCATATGATTATTGCCAAAACAAAAGGATAAGATAGGTGGAGATTTCAGGCGATTGTTGTCAAAATGAAAGGATAAGGATGGTGTCCAAGGTTGTTGAAATGCAAGGTTTTAAATGCCATAAAGAACGCTCCAAATGGGAAAAATTGTCATTAGAAAAAGCTATAAAAGAAGGGTAATTATTCGGAGAAAGGAGGTTCACTTTTTCATACATTTCATACTAGATTCTCTACATCATTATCTTCGATATTATTCTCTGCTCACCATCTAACTTAAGCATCGGAAGGTCATTGCCAATATTAGATCGGTACCCTGACTTCATGTTGACTTTGGGCCGGGAAGTTTATCTTATTGTGATACAATGTAAGGAAGGAGTGTCCGGCCATCATCATCCCAGGAGTACTCAGCTGGAGCTTGCGGATTTTTGACATATCAATAATTACCATAGTATGGAAGTTTACCCATAATTACATTCCATATTCTACGTATTTCCAAATAACTCATTCCAAATTGCTCTTGTACAAACTAGAACAGTATATAAATGGTGTTCATTTCCCTTGAGAAATCTTTCTTGCAAATCCTCTTAACACTTTTCTGATGTTTGGGCAATCAGTGATTCAACCGAGGATGAGCTGAAATTGGACTTAAATCTGCTATAATCAGACTTCAGAGAAAAAAAAAAAACATAATATGGATGAAATGGCCTGCATTTTATTCTATTCTTTTAGCTCTTGTGTGAACTGAGTTATAGTTGACAAATGAAGGCACGAACGCCGTCTATCAAAGCCGATCCATGGTAGAGCGGAGAAAAGATAAAAGCGTGAACCTTCTTGGGCTCTCTGAGCAGGGGAGACAGCTTTGAGCGCTCTCCGGATCTGGGTCCGCAGGGCCCGCTTCTGCGGCTGCATCTCTGCGTCCGCCATGGCCACGGATGGGTTGGGAATAGAAGAGCTAGCGACGCGGCGGAGCGGAACGGCGGCGGATGGGGGAAGCGAACTGGAGAAGAGGAGGAAGGCGAGATCGGTGGTCATCAATAGACAGGCAGCTTTTTTTAATACTCCGCCTCCCTCGCCTCTCATCCCCTGTCGATCCGCTTGAACAAGCATGCGCAAAAATAATTATTTTTCTACTTATAATAGTAATTTTGGTCTTTAAAATTATTAAATTATTTTAGTTAAACCTAATTTAATTAAATAATTTAGATTGGAATTATCAGTTTTATTAAAACTGCTATAATATTATAAAGCGGTATAATTTTAAAAGCACAAAAACAAAAACAAAAAAGAATACCCGTTTTATTTAATTCATTAAAAGTATTTATCTTTTAATTTTTCATTAAAAGATATTATTATTTTTAAATTATCTTTGGTGATTTCCTAAACCGCGTGGTGGATTTTGCGATTTACCCAAATCGCATAGGTGGTTTTGGAATTGTCTAAATCGATAGCCTCAGTGGATTCATTTTCCATTTTAATCTTCCCAAAATCGCATGTGTGGTTGTGTGATCATCCGAAGTAAGGATGGTTTAAACGATAGTTCGAGATATCTCACTGAATTACTCATGCATTTTTTTGTAAAAAAAAATTCAACACCGCCTGGCCCCCACTTCATGGCAAAATTGGAAACCCTAGTTCTTACCGACGAAATCTACCTAAATCCCTACTTTTACTTCACCAACCCTCCTTCATTTAGTGTTCACTAGTACTTTCACTAGCCTCACTCATGCCTCATCGGTGAAACCGAGAACGATAGCTCTTAGCGCTTTACCACGATTGCATGATCTCTCTTCGGTACAAGGCATTCATCCCTTTAGTTAGTGATTGTTCCCTGAAGAATTAGGTCTGAGTGAAAGTTAACCTCAAGATTACAGAATTATTAATATTCGAAATGTCGAAGAATCTATCATTTTCTCATGTGAAATTATTTTTGATTATATGTTTTAAAAAAATTTAAGTAAAATATGTATACTTTAGTTTAACTTAGTTTCATAAAAGTTATGGTGATTGAATTGGCTTAAGCAATATTATATAGGTAGGTTATTGAACTTAGTTAAAAACAAATGTAATATCTCAATATCATCGTTAACTAGAAATAATGTTTACAAATAGTTTGATTTGTATAATCAATTACTAAGACTTCTATTATCTTATTTAGCTTGTATTTAAGTTTGTTAATTATATCCCGTTGAATTGACTAAAAAGTATAATTTATTTGACTTTTATGTTATACTTATTTCCATTGAAGAATTATCTAACAGAGTGCTGCTAGTCGTCTAAATAATTTAACGAAAGCTATGTTATTTGATTTATTATTTACAAAGCTCGAATGTTATATTTGTATATGGTAGGAAATGCAAATATCTACATTTGCAAAAAAACTAAAGAATGATTTATCACATATGAAGCAGAAATTACATTGGATGAGTAGGTCATTTTATAGAATTCTTTTATCAAACTTCCTCAAAGAGTAAGGACAAGAGAAAGGGGCATTCAGGAGTGAATCTCCATAGAAAACATATTAGCATTATAAGTAATAGTCCCTTTGTGTCTTTTCTTACCATACTAAAAAGGATTACTAGTTAACATATTTACGAATTGGGATCCAAAAGGCAAAATTTTTAAATTTTGTAATGTGGTTGTAGCCTTCATAACCAAAGATGTAGCACTATAGTTCAGAATCCTAGATAGAGACATACATATAGAGATGTGTTCTCAATGTTGATTCTGGAGAATTGCATAAAAGATATTTTGCAAGGAAAGAGCTAGATCAATCCAAATTAGAATACCTAATGAAGAAATATTATCTCTGCGTAGAATCAGATGAGCATATTAGGTTATTTTGTAAATTTTATATTTTGTATATTTTTTTCTTATGTTTTATTTGCCTCTTTTACTTATCAGTTACATATTGAATTATAGATATTGACAATGACATTAACAACCTAGGAAATTATAATTGGGTTGATGTAATATATAATTATATAACACCTCAACTCTTGATATTTAGAGAAGTGTTTACCGCAAAGACTCTGACACCAGACAAGATCGTGATTATCGCATGGGCTGATGAAAAGGGGAAATTAAAGAGAAGGCATGTCACGCCCTAAAGGAGTCCTTACTCGACAAATGGGCAACATCTCCCCTATAACGGTGACAAATGAAACCTAGATACATAGCCACATGGTTGTACAATAATAATATCTACAATCCACATGACTGGAAAACAAACTAAATCACATAGTTGTATATATAGTCCACACGACTGAAAATAATCACAAACACGTAGTTATATAAGCAGCTCATACGACTGGACGAAAAACACAGCGGATGACAAAAGGAAACCCCATAAACAAAAAATGGCAGACTACTAGTTGGTTAGACTTTACACAACCATAACAAGGCAAAATACAAGACACCATATAGAAAAACTCTAAAACAAAGTTGAATTATACAATGCCAAGTTCATAAATTCGTAATACCAGTAAAGCAGGAAACAAAATCATAAACTATCCTCGGATGTGACGTGGGACCAATAGACATGATACTCCAAGCGACTCCACAATCATCTACTTGTTACCTGACAAGAAAGATAATACACAAATGGGTTGGTAAGTGCAAGTCACTCGGCGGGTAATATATAAAATAGTGCATGACCTATAAAACATGGAGATCAAAGTATACAACATCAGTAGAGAAATAAGAACATGATTATATACGACATAATCAATGCGCATAACCATAATTGACATAATAAATACATAGAACCATATCTGATATAATAAATGCACATACCCAGTTAGGAACCAACACATACGGTATAGTGATCAGTAAACTCACTAGGGATCAGTAACAGATTTGCTAGAACACTTGAGCAATATAATTGACAATATATATATGTATGATAAATGAACATGTATGATAAATGAACATGTATGAAGCATGACAATCATATGAAATAATCATATCTCAAGCAAATGCAACAATCACAAGCAAATATAGATATACCGTGCATTATATGCAAAATGCACTTGCATGCACTATGGTCACTCTTGTCTATTAGTGCAGGGAGCACCTGTAACACCCCACCCTCCTCACTACTAGTCTGTGAGGGCGGAGCGCTACTGGACTACTAACTTATCTTAACTAACATTGCACACATGTGAATATCAATACATAAAACTCTCTAAACATGCAATTAATGACAACGGAAACATGAATAACTTATCCCTACATTCTACTCCATCACATATACATAACTAAAACTATACATCAATCTAAACATGCTGAAATATATGTATTAATCTGAAAATACATGCAACCATTGTACAACTCAGATAATAGGTCTAATGTGCATAACAATTTAAATGAAAGAATTCTAAATACATGACAATCTTAATAAATTCTTATACTAAATTCCAAGGCTTCTATAGTCCAGGCATCACACATCCATCCGCACCTCCTTGTCGCCTTCCTTTGCTATAACTTTTCCTTTCCTTTATCTGCAGTAAGAGAAAATGCAACTATAAGCAAAATTGTTTAGTAAGCGCTATCTAACTCACAAAACTCGAATATGCATGCGAATAAAATAAATCTAAAACTGAATGCTTTAAAGGAAATACTACACATGCTCATCTAAAAGCAAAAGAAACAAGACATGCTGAAATGCTAAACATGTAAATCTTATTTCACTTGTTCAAAACTTATACTTTTATACTTCAGAATAATAAGTTTAACTGAACTGATACATAAGCTGAGCTAAACTGATACTAGGCTAATGCTGAATCTGAACTGTATTCACGTAACTGATTTGTGAAGTTTTGAAAATTATTTTCATAATAGATAAAAATAATAATCATGCTACTGATGGACCCGACAACTGTACTTGCTATGCGCGCATTCCTAACTAGACCCAAGGTAGCTAGTCCCGAATCTAGTAGGGTTACTAGGTTATCTAAACCTAGGGACGACTATGGGAGCCCAACCTAAGGACAACTAAGAGTCCAGCACAGTGCCACTGATAAAAGTAAAATACTGATTCATAAGCTGATTTATCTTATCTCGCTCTTACTAGGTTATCTGAACCTAGAGCTAGGTTATCTGAACCTAGGGGCGATTATGGGAGCCCACCCATTGGACCGTAGTCCCATATAAACTAAAGCAAGACTAAGCATGCTATTTATAAGAATTGTAGAATGAAATACTAACTATAAGGATTGTTCTTTATGTTCAGTAACAAAGCATGATCCATTCTGCAGTAAGCTACAAAAAAAATAAACCTACAGGCTTTAGAAGAAAACTAAACTCTTTCTTGTTCCTTGCCCAGCGGCAGGAAGTCTGAAATCCCCAAAGGTCGTTCATGCTTAATTATTCAACACAAAACTGAATCTATTTGAGGTCACAAGCAATCTATGTAGGGTTCGGATTATAAATCTATGTGAAACCTATGCAAAGCTTATACCTTTAAAGAGCAATAGAGGTCTTTAAGCATGTTACAACATGATCTGAATTGGAATACTAATCCATAATCACAAACTGAAAACTAAATCTGCATACTATACTAATCAAGATTCTGCATTCTATGCTACACAATTTCTGTAATACTATGCAAACATAAATTCTGCACTATAATACTTAACCAAACTACACTATAATCTTTTAAAAAAAACTGCACTATAAGTTCCACCAAAAATCTGCACTACAAGTTCTACCAAAAATCTGCACTATAAATTTCACCAAAAATCTGCACTACAAGTTCCACTAAAAATCTGCACTATAAATTCCACCAAAAATCTGCACAACAAACTTCACAAAAACTGTTCGTGCCCATATACATAGTATCAACCAGAATTGCACTACAAGCTCAAGAGGGTTGTTCATGTCCCCTTCATAGCACAACTAAAACCAAGCAGTGGCAATGAACTAAACTACATGCTCAAAATTAATCTAACTCATTCTATGTTCATTGCCTTAGCAACAAAATCTGAGACTTGTCGTTCTCTGTATAAACCGAACATGCCAAATAAGGTAACAACCAGGAAATCCAAACCAAAAGTTGAATTACTAATTTCAAAGCTTGAAGGAAACAACCCACATGCTTAACCTATACCAATCATTCTCTTCCTTTCTTTGAGGTTCATGGCAGCAAGCACAAAACAATCCTACTTACAAACATGCTTCGAAAATCAAGAAGAAGAAGCTAACATAAATCCGAAACTACTCTACTGCAGGTGAGGAAGCACTTAATTTGCTTCTTGAACTCACAACCGAGAAGAAGAGCTCTAGGGTTTCCGGTTAGCTCGAGCCTTCCGGCCTCCTCTTGTGCCTACGCGATCACCTTGCCGAGAGAGTCACAACCACGTGAAGAATCCCTCGGATTGAACCTTGGCCGACCACCTGAGACGATGCCTTAACTCCTCCTTGCGCTTTCGCCCGAGCTGAGACCGACGCCGCGCGAGAGGAAGATTGGGAAAAGGTTTAGGCCACGACAACATCACCCCAACTTATCCCCTTTTTATAACTCCCATATTCTGTAAACTAACTATCCTTTAAATTATTTCCGCTCGATATTTGCTCAGCACTGCCCGCTTGGGAGCTTGGTCATTGCCCTTTGCTTAAGGCGTGGACCGGGTCGGAGGTTGCGGGTTCGAATCTTGGCCGCAACTCTTTTATACTTAATATTTTCTGTTTAACTACTATTACTTAAAATATTTCCGTTATCTTTTCTAAACAGCACCGCCTGCTTGGGCACTTGGTTATCACGCTCCGCTTAAGATTCGGGTCGGAGGTCGCGGGTTCGAATCTCAGCCGAAACCTTTTTATTCCTAATTATTTTCTATTTACTACTACTACTTAAAATATTTCCACTCCTACTTTAATAAGCACAGCCCTGCTCGGTTCCTGGTCAGCCGAGACAACTAAAGGCTTTGCATAACCGGAGGTCTTCGGTTCGAACCTCGGCTTAATTTCTTTAATTTTTTGCAACTTGTTTCATTTGGTAAAAATACCAAACGAACTCCAAAAATTACATAAAAATACTCTAAAAATTTCTAAAAATCTCTAGAATATTTCTAAAGAATTTCTAAATATTTCTAATTACTATTAGGATCCGAAATGAGGAAATTGGGTTGTTACAATTCCCCATACCTTATAAAAAGTTCGTCCTCGAATTTAAAATAATTCTGGATATTTCTGCATCATGTTGTCCTCACGCTCCCAAGTAATTTCCTCGTGCTTCTGGTTCTTTCAGATGACCTTTACTAGTGGCACTTTTTTGTTCCTTAGTCTCTTAACTCCTTTGTCCACTATCACTCATATCGCATCATACCCACTAGTGGCCCTTAGAAGACCTGTTATAATGTTTCTGGAGACCGTAGGTGCATTAGTCACACCAAATGGCATGACTACAAACTCGTAGTGTCCACATCTGGTCCTAGAAGTTGTCCTGGGCGTATCACTTCCTTTCACTTTCAGCTAATGGTACCCAGAGCGCAGGTCTATTTTAGAGAACAATATTGCTCTCTTTAGCTGATCAAATAGATCATCTATTCTGGGAAGAGGGTACTTGTCCTTAACTGTTTCTTGTTCAGCGTTCTAAAATCCATCCACATCCGCATAGATCTGTCTTTCTCCTTAACGAACAACATTGGAGCTCCTCGGGGTGAATGACTAGGGCAGATGAAACCCTTGTCAAGCAGCTCCTGAAGTTGTTCTTGTAACTCTTTTAGCTCTGCTGGAGACATTCGGTACGGAGCTTTTGAAATTGGACTGGTACCAGGAACCAACTCAATTTCAAACTCCGCTTCTCTGTTGGGAGGTAGTCCAGGTAGCTCTTCTGGGAATACCTCTGGGTACTCATAAACTACCCGAACATCCTCCAGCTTGAATCCTTTTTGTTCTCCTGTACTTGGTCCTCAGTACGAGCGGTACGGGGACGTCCTCTTCTTGCCATCTTTATGCAGAAAGAGAAAACTAAGCATAATTCTTGACTTTGTCCCTATACTCTCTAGACATATATACATAAACATAGGAAGAAAAACAAAACAAGAACTTTTTATCTCACTTAAGCACATAAGCAAATATCACTAAGAATTTCTCTATACTACAAATAATAAGGAAAGCATACTAAATAAAAGAATTTTTAAATACTTTCTTACTTGAAGATGACAAGATTGGTGCTGATGTGTGATGCTGGAGAATAGGAACTGCTCTGATACCAACTTGTAACACCCCTCCCTTCTCACTACTAGTTTGTGAGGGCGGAGCGCTACTAGACTACTAACTTATCTTAACTAACATTGCACACATGTGAATATCAATACATAAAACTCTCTAAACATGCAATTAATGACAGCGGAAACATGAATATCTTATCCCTACATTCTACTCCATCACGTATACATAACTAAAACTATACATCAATCTAAACATGCTGAAATATATGTATTAATCTGAACATGCATGCAACCATTGCACAACTCAGATAATAGGTCTAATGTGCATAACAATTTAAATGAAAGAATTCTAAATACATGGCAATCTTAATAAATTCTTATGCTAAATCCCAAGGCTTCTATAGTCCAGGCATCACACATCCATCCGCACCTCCTTGTCGCCTTCCTTTGCTATAACTTTTCCTTTCCTTTATATGCAGTAAGAGGAAATGCAACTATAAGCAAAATTGCTTAGTAAACATATCTAACTCACAAAACTCGAATATGCATGTGAATAAAATAAATCTAAAACTGAATGCTTTAAAGGAAATACTACACATGCTCATCTAATAGCAAAAGAAACAAGACATGCTGAAATGCTAAACATGTAAATCTTATTTCACTTGTTCAAAAATTATACTTTTATACTTCAGAATAATAAGTTTAACTGAAATCTAACTGAGCAAAAGCGAATATGCATGTGAATAAAATGAATCTAAAACCGATTTGTGAAGTTTTGAAAACTATTTTCATAATAGATAAAAATAATAATCATACTGCTGACTTGCTATGCGCGCATCCCTAACTAGACCCGAGGTAGCTAGTTCCGAATCTAGTAGGGTTTACTAGGTTATCTAAACCTAGGGATGACTATGGGAGCCCAACCCAAGGACAACTAAGAGTCCAACATAGTGCCACTGATAAAAGTAAAATACTAATTCATAAGCTGATTTATCTTATCTCGCTCTTACTAGGTTATCTGAACATAGAGCTAGGTTATCTGAACCTAGGGGCGACTATGGGAGTCCACCCATTGGATCGTAGTCTCATATAAACTGAAGCAAGACTAAGCATGCTATTTATAAGAATTGTAGAATGAAATGCTAACTATAAGGATTATTCTTTATATTCAGTAACAAAGCATGATCCATTCTGCAGTAAGCTACAAAAAAACAAACCTACAGGTTTTAGAAGAAAACTAAATTCTTTCTTGTTCCTTGCTCAACGGCAAGAAATCTGAAATCCCCAAAGGTCGTTCATGCTTAATTATTCAACACAAAACTGAATCTATTTGAGGTCACAAGCAATCTATGTAGGGTTCGGATTATAAATCTATGTGAAACCTATGCAAAGCTTATACCTTTAAAGAGCAATAGAGGTCTTTAAGCATGTTACAACATGATCTGAACTGGAATACTAAACCATAATCACAAACTGAAAACTAAATCTGCATACTATACTAATCAAGATTTTGCATTCTATGCTATACAATTTCTGCAATACTATGCAAACATAAATTCTGCATTATAATACTTAACCAAACTGCACTATAATCTTTTTTAAAAAAATTGCACTATAAGTTCCACCAAAAATCTGCACTACAATTTCTATCAAAAATCTGCACTATAAATTCCACCAAAAATCTACACTACAAGTTCCACAAAAAATCTGCACAACAAACTTCACAAAAACTGTTCGTGCCCATATACATAGTATCAACCAAAATTGCACTACAAGCTCAAGAGGGTTGTTCATGTCCCCTTTATAGCACAACCGAAACCAAGCAGTGGCAATGAACTAAACTACATGCTCAAAATTAATCTAACTCATTCTATGTTCATTGCCTTAGCAACAAAATCTGAGACTTGCCATTCTCTGTATTAACCGAACATGCCAAATAAGGTAACAACCAGGAAATCCAAACCAAAAGTTGAATTACTAATTTCAAAGCTTGAAGGAAACAACCCACATGCTTAACCTATACCAATCATTCTCTTCCTTTCTTTGAGGTTCATGGCAGCAAGCACAAAACAATCCTCCTTACAAACATGCTTCGAAAATCAAGAAGAAGAAGCTAACATAAATCCGAAACTACTCTACTGCAGGTGAGGAAGCACTTACTTTGCTTCTTGGACTCACAATCGAGAAGAAGAGCTCTAGGGTTTCCGGTTAGCTCGAGCCTTCCGGCCTCCTCTTGTGCCTACGCAATCACCTTGCCGAGAGAGTCACAATCGTGTGAAGAATCCCTCGGATTGAACCTTGGCCGACCACCGGAGACGATGCCTTAACTCCTCCTTGCGCTTTCGCCCGAGCTGAGACCGACGCCGCGCGAGAGGAAGATTGGGAAAAGGTTTAGGTCACGGCAACATCACCCCAACTTATCCCCTTTTTATAACTCCCATATTCTGTTAACTAACTATCCTTTAAATTATTTCCGCTCGATATTTGCTCAGCACCGCCCGCTTGGGCGCTTGGTCATTGCGCTTTGCTTAAGGCGTGGACTGAGTCGGAGGTTGCGGGTTCGAATCTCAGCCGCAACTCTTTTATACTTAATATTTTCTGTTTAACTACTATTACTTAAAATATTTCCGCTATCTTTTCTAAACAGCACCGCCCGCTTAGGCACTTGGCTATCGCGCTCCGCTTAAGATTCGGGTCGGGTCGGAGGTCGCGGGTTCGAATCTCAGCCGAAACCTTTTTATTCCTAATTATTTTCTATTTACTACTACTACTTAAAATATTTCCACTCCTTCTTTAATAAGCACGACCCTGCTGGGTTCCTAGTCAGCCGAGACAGCTAAAGGCTTTCCTTAACCGGAGGTCTCCGGTTCGAACCTCGGCTTAATTTTTTTATTTTTTTACAACTTGTTTCGTTTGGTAAAAATACCAAACGAACTCCAAAAATTACATAAAAATACTCTAAAAATTTCTAAAAATCTCTGGAATATTTCTAAAGCATTTTTAAATATTTCTAATTACTATTAGGACCTAAAATGAGGAAATTGGGTTGTTACAGCACCAAACGATTGAACCTATGTTTTAACAATGATAAAGTAGTTCAAAAGTTAAGCTATCTTGTGATCTAATAAATGTGACTTAGTTTGTAGGAAAGTGCTAAGTGATGTTAGGTAAAGGAAAAGTCCTAGTTGAGACTAGGCAGGTGGAAAGTCCTAGTTGATGTTAGGTAACGAAGTTCTGATCTAGGGGACTAGGTAAAGTCTTGGAGGGTCAAGGACATTGGGCGAAATCCTAGAGTCGAGGATACTAGGTGAAAATCTTAGTGGTCACGGACACTAGGTGGAAGACTACACGGGTTGGAGATTAGACATCTAGCATGAAGTCTTGATGTCTCGGATGCTGAGCAAAAGTCCAGACAGTCTGGAGGACCAGTCTAACAAAAGATAATCTCTCCTGAGAGGTGTAGGTGAGGACGCATTTCCTGAAAAGGGAACAGCAAGCATCGGTTTGACCTAGAGTTTCAGCAAAACTCAAAGTTAGGATCGGATAGTCTAGATGCTGTCAAAATTATACTTTATATATATATATATATATATATATATATATATATATATATATATATATATTGTCTAAACTAACTCTCTTTTTTTTTGCAATAAAACTTGCCTGCACTAAATCCTTTGTTGCAGGAAAACAAAGGCTAGAAAAAGTGGTCCGGGCACCAGGGAGGGCTTCGGGCTCCGGGGAGTGGTTCGAGTGTTGGTGATTGGATTGACCAAGAGCCCTCAGGCGATGAGCTGGCGCACTCCAGTTGGTCAGCCTACGTCACAATCCAGGCACCCGGGGGTGGTCTGAGCGCCCGAACTTGGATAAGTTTTGCCGGATCAAGTTTCAACGAGAGCACGTCATGTCAGTCCTATAGGGGCACTCGGGGGAGGTTCCAAGCACCCAGAGTAGGCTATAAAAGGAGGACTTGACCATCACCTTAAAAACATCATTTTAAATATCTTCTGCTCTTGCGCACTGCTCCAAAAATAATTCGACGACACCCAAACACTACTCCTACAATCGACGAACGAATTTTTGCTAATTATCTTGTTGTCGGTAACTTTATTTTATAGCTATTGTAATTCATATGTGTAATCTTATTCGAGCTATTAGTGATTATCCAATGAAAGCACTCTCATGTGCGGGTCATGGAGTAGGAGTCGCCACAGGCTTTAAACTAAGTAAATCTTGGTGTGTCAGCGATTGATTGTTTTTATTCTCTTTATTCCGCTGCCTCTTATCTCTCCGAGTTTTTATGCGAATGTTTTCTGAAAAATGTGAAAGACATAAGCACTATTCACCCCCCCTAGCATAATGATCCTATAATTGATATTAGAACGGGGTCGCTCTGAATTGGTAAAACTACCGTTCAAGCAAATTTTTTTGTATTTTTTCGCTAATGAATATATTCTTACAGGGCATAGGCAATTAAGACCTATGCCTAGGACCCCTAATATATTGGGGCGCACCAAATTATCTATATATATTAATTTAAAAATATGAGTTTGGATATTAAATATTTAAAATTATGGCTAAAGTAAATTTTAAATAAGATTTATTTTCATCAATAATTTTAATTTTTTACTAGCCAAATTATATTTGGTCAATAATTTTTAATTTTTTTATAGATTAAAGTTAAATTTGATCATTTTTATTTTTTACATGTGTTAGATTTGATTGATAATTTTAATTTTTAAATCTTAAAGTTAGATTTGGTTGATAATTTTTTATTAAAATTTGACTTATAATTTTTAATTTTTTACTAATAAAAATTTAATTTAATAATCAAAATTAAGTTTGGTTAATAAATTTAAAAATACTTATCAGTTATACTTAATTGATATTTTTTTTATAAAAATATTTTAGAAAGTTAAAAGTATATTTCTCCTTTATTATCATTTTTATACCATTATTATTGTGTCCTTACTCTTCAACAAGTTATTATGCACATTTTTTTAAAAAATAATTTACTGTCGATGTTTACTAGCTAAATATTTTTGACTAAATAAATTTAATTTATAATTTATCGAAGTTAAAATTAATAAAAAAATAGTTTAATTCACGATGGTCCTGCTATGCGATCCTAGGGAAGGGTGTATTGTATGCAGTACCTATATCTACTACTTGAACCTATTATATTTAGGTCACATAATAATAATTTTTACCATTGTGTCAAGACTTTCCTTCATTAAAGTTAAAATTGTTTGATATTTTTTTTAAAAAATAGTAATTTAAATATATATTAATAGTATTGCAATAATTTATTACTCATTGTCAAATTAGTTAACATGAAATATTTTTTATTTTTTAAATTCTACTAATAAAGAAGTGAGGTTTGACATAAGATAAAGTTCTACACACTAGGGGGATGTCTTGTTGACTGAGTTAACATACTGATTATACATATGATATTGAGTGTACACATGATTGGTATGTGCTATAGGAGTTACCATGTTGACTATTCATT
This sequence comes from Zingiber officinale, assembly GCF_018446385.1. NCBI lineage: Eukaryota > Viridiplantae > Streptophyta > Magnoliopsida > Zingiberales > Zingiberaceae > Zingiber > Zingiber officinale. The sequence goes on along the minus strand of NC_056002.1, from coordinate 42,812,336 downwards.
TGTATGTTGTGTGTGCGCATATATCCGGTATTTATTATTGGAGGAATCATATTGATTGTATCTATACTCTGTGTGCACACATGTCCAATGTGTACTATTGGAGGAATCATGTCGATGATATCTATGTTGGTGATCATATCTGTCTGGTGTGATATTGGAGGTATCATGATGATTATATCTATGATGTAGGGTGCATACGAGTCTAGTGTGTACTTTTGGTGGTATCAGGTTGATTAAACCTATGTTGTCGGGCAACCATTTATGTGGAGTGTATGATAGGTGTTACTTTGTACCTTATGTGTTATTTAGTAGCCACCTATTGGACCTATTCATACATATAGATATATGTGATTGATAGATCATGTAAAGTTGCACCTTTATTAATTTGAGTTGTTGCATTGATGATGACTGAGTCTGTATCATGATTATTTACATCATGATCATCATTGCACTATATGCATGCTAACAATTAAGTCATCCTCTATGGTTGAGAGAGTTGTTAGTTATTTCATTGTTAGCTGCTCATTCGGGCATTGAGAGAGAGAGTGGTAGCTTGGAGTGAAGCTAGTCTTGTCATGTCACTCGGCCACTCAGGAGTAGTGATATCCGGCGTTGTGAGCAGTCAAGGACTTTGATGCTATGTAGTTAGATAACTACTTAGCGAACTATCCGTCTCGACCGTTATGTAGTGGTATCTGGAAGGTAGTACAGTTGTCATGAATCCGGACCTCTCGGCCATACAGGGGTCATGGTTTCTCGAGAGGTGGTCGGGAGTGACCATGATGCATGCATGAATATACATATGATATGTAGTGCATCTTTTGGAGATATATCTACATTTACTTGTGATTGTTGCATTTTCTTGAGATATGATGATTACATATGGTACGGTTGTCATGTTTCATATATGTTCATTTATCATACATGTATATGTTGTTGATTATATTGTTCAGGTGTTACAAGCAGATATGTTGCTGATCCCTAGTGAGTTTACTGATCACTATACTATATGTGTTAGTTCCAGATTGGGCATGTGCATTTATTATGTCAGTTATGGTTATATGCATTGATTATGTCGTATATGATCATGTTCTTATTTTCCTATTGAGGTTGTATATTTTGATCTCCATTTTTTATATTGACCATGCACTATCTATGTCTATTACCCGCCGAGTCACTCGGACTCACCACCCCATTTATACTTTTATGTTTTCAGGTAGTGAGTAGATGATTGTGGAGTCACTTGGAGTATCCTAATTGTCAGTCCTATGTCACATCTGAGGATGATTTTCTAGTTTTGTTTTCTGCTTTACTTGCATTATAAATTTGTGGTCTCGGTATTGTATAATTTGACTTTGTTTTGGAGTTTTGCTATGTGGTGTCTTGTATTTATCTTGTTATGGTTGTGTAAAGCCTCGCCGACTAGCAATTTATTATTTTTGGTTCATGGATTTTCCTTTGGGTTTCCGCTGTATTTTTGATACAACCGTGTAGGCTGCTTATATAACTGCATGATTGTGATTATTTCTAGCCGTGTGAGTTGCATATACAACTACGTAATTGTGCTTATTTTTCAACTGTGTGGGATGTAGGTTATTATTATTGTATAGCCATGTAGCTATGTATCCAGATTTCATTGTCTCTATTACAGGGGAGATACTATCCATTTGCCGGGTAGAGACTTATCTGGGGCATGACACATGGCTTACTATAGCTGTTGAACGATTTAGAAAGTGGTTCTAAGATCAACCGTTGATTTTTTGATTAATTGAGGGTCATAATGTACTACTAGGCGTCACTCATGATCTATTCATAATTAATTATTAAATACAAATGACCAATATAATCGGGAACCTATTGGGTCACATGCACTATGAGTTTATCCGAAAGACTTAAAACTAGTTTGAGAATTTAATTCTCAGATCGAGAAAGATTGAGTCTGGTTGGACTAGACGAGGCACAAATATGAAAGATATTTTATCAGAATGGAAGCACGGATGTGTCATGTCTTTTGAAAATGAATTGGACCCTCTTTTGTTTAATTATAAACCACATTGGTTTGGTTTGATCGACAACTCCACCATTAGGTTCCACTACCTCGTTTGGTGCTTCCAGGTTGCCTTGAGCCGCCGGACACCAAGTCAAGCCTTAGGTTCCTCTCTTAGATCCATCGTCTCCCTAGTTTGGCTAGTACCAAATCAGAGATAAAAACTTGTGGCTTAGTGAAGCCGACTCGATGATTACTCGGTGTGGATACGAATAGAAGCGATGCTTTATAACATTATTGGTTGATGTCATTTTCATTCCATGTCATCGCATGTTGTATCCTATATGCATATGTTGCGTGCCTTGTAATAATTAGTTTAATTATTATTTGTCATTTAATGCACATTTACGAAATGTGTCCAATGCACACAACCGTTGACACTAATAGTGGTATTAGAGTCTGATCATGCTTTGACATTGCAAAATTATTTTACGTGTCATAGTTGGTCATAAATTTAATTTTGAAAAGTTTTCTAATTTTAGGAAATTCTAATTTTAGAAAGTTTCATAATTTGTTAGGAAACTCTAATTTTAGAAATATTTCAAAATAATTTTGGAAAGTTTCCTAATTTTTAGAAAATTCCAATATTAGAAAGTTTCCTAATTTTTTAGGAAATTATAATTTTGGAAAGTTTCCTACTGTGTTAGGGAATTCTAATTTTAGAAATATTTTAAAATAATTTAGAAATTTCTAATTTTGAAAAGATTCTGAAATAATTGAGAAATTCTAATTATGAAATATATTTCCTAATCAGTTATGAAATTTAAAATTAGGAAATCATTTCCTAATTAATTAGATTTTATTAATTAAAAATTATTTTCTAAATAAAATATGTAATTAGATTTAGAAATTATTTCCTTATTTAATTAAGGAATCTTGATTTTATGGAAATCATATTTTTAATCATATTTCCAAATAACATCTATGATAACTATGACATTAATTATGCCATAATTAACTACATTAATCGTGCCATGACATGTCATATGTCATGACTAGATGCCTTAATTATACCATATCATCTTTATGCCTGCAATGTAGATAGCTTTATTATTTGCATGGAAAAGGGGATGAGACCTAAAAACCCTTACAAAATAATTAGAGCTCGCACCTTTTATTAATATGATAAGAACCAGAGTTTGATTTCTTGATTAGGTTGTTGAACTCACTCCAAGCTCAACTTGAAATTAGATATGTTCGAACAATTGAGATATGATATCATAATTAATGGGCTGACTTTTACTTAAAACATTGATTTGTTTGACTCACTCCAATGTCAATGTGGATAGAGGTGAAATTGGGTGATATACATATGATATATACCTGTTAATAAGTTAACAACCCACTGTTTATATGAATATCAATTAGTTGATAGTATAATATGATAGTTATACATGTGTGATATATAATTGGTATATGTGATATCTACCACTAGAGTTGAGAATGACTTGTTGGACTCACTCCAAGATTGTTCTTATCTATAGTGGATATCATCACTTGGAGAAAACCTATGATTTCCTGAATTTAAAGTAAGAGCTCTTGAATTCGATAAATAAGTGGAATTCTTATATGTTTGTAATTGTTTACATTTATATAGTAAAGCATCTCTCTCATGTTTGCTTGATTTTGTATTTCTAGTTTATGAGAATTAGAATATTTTCTTTAAATTTGCACTCAACTTTGAAAATGAACAAATTGAAAGGTCGAACTTCTTGGATTGACTTCACAACTTGATAATTGTTCTCAAGGCTAAGAAAGAAGAATTGACTCCAAATGATCCATGTTACCATTGTGGAAAGATGGGACATTGGAGAGAAAATGGCAAGATTTATCTTGAGTGCATGAAAAAGAGAAAGGAATCTGATGCCCTATCTCATTCAGATATCTTAAGAAAAGTTACCAAGTGATGTGCTTAAAATGGTTGAGATATTCGTGTGCCGAAAATACTCCTCTATCTAATATTTGCATTCCTCCACAACTTTGAATCCTATAAAAAGAAGATAAACAAGAAGAATTAAGTAGAGGATTTGGGTTGTTATGAAGAAAGAAAAGAAATTAGAAAGAAACTAAAAGCTTAAATGAAAACAAAATTGAACTTGGGTTGTCTTTCAAGACGCATTTGTTTTAGGTCATTAGCTTGACCCCTTATTTGCTTCACTTAAATCATGATATTGTCAAAGTGAGATACCTCCAGACTTTCTAGCTAATGGCCCAAAATGCAGAGGGAGATTTCATTGTGAAAAATATATCATGAGAAATTGTTCTCTCCTTCTTCTCCTTAAAGATTTTCTCTGGATGTCAAAGAAGGTGCAACTAAAGTATCCAAGCCAAGAGCATAGTTATTATAGTTGATGTTAAGGCCTTGTTCTGATGAAAGTGAGGTATGGGTAAAAATGAGAGTGTCCAGATTTGGGTCTCCGGCTATCCACCACTTCTCACTCAGAGGTGTTGGTGTAATTTGCACTAACGGTCTAACTTAGATTTTGATGAATGAAAAGTGAGTTAAGTGTTATCATGATCTAACCTTGTTACCGAGTGTGAAGGGTTAACTAACTTGACGGGTTAAGAGGACCTACCTGACACCAGGCAGGAAGTCTAGTCGGGATATGCGATTCCTGACTAGCAAACTCCAGATGAGGGATTCTGGCAGGAGGAAGTCCAGATGCGCAATTCTAGCAGGAAGACTTGGTAGGTCAGATTAATGTTAAGGAGTAACTTGACACACAGTAAGTGAAGGTAAGTTACTGGAGGAGAGTGACTAACTGAGGACGCGCCCCAGTTGAGGCGATAGTAGGCTTCGGTTCCATTTAAGTCAATTTCAAAAACTTAAATTGAGACTCTGACTAGATCTTGATCTAGAAGACAGGGTCTAAGTCATAAATTAATCATATTATTATTTTATTAAATTTGTTTTGTAGGTTAGATATTGTCATGTTGGACTAACCTAATTTGTAGGGCAAAAGGAGCAAAAAGGCCTCGGGTGAACAGTACCCAAGGCGCCTTTAAGCATTGAAAGGTGTCTTCAGTACTATTCATAGAAGGTGTCTTCCAATGGATAAATTCATACCTCACCGGCAATAAGGAGTAGCAAAGTCAAGATAGATTTTTGCCTATGGAAGGCGCCTTTCACACTCTTTAAAAGGGTATCTTGAACAAGCATTCAACAACAACTCATATACAAGCTTCTATGCGTCCGATTGGCATTCTGACTACTCTGACTTCCTGCTACTGCCCTATTATGACTCTACCATGCCCAATACCATCGAGAAGCCATCCAAACACCGAGCTCCAGCCGACTGTCTACAAAAGTGTTTGGTAACAAAGTTTAAAGTTCTGTACTTAATTTTTACAAACGGAAAGTATAACTTGTTACACTCTTCCAATTCTTGTAGAACTCAATCCCCTCTTTTGGCGCTTCCAGAAAAGGTTATTAGTAGATTACCCGTTGATAGGTCCACTGGTCCTGGGTCATGGAGTAGGAGTTGCTGAAGGCTCCAAATCAAGTAAAATTGAACTTGTTCTTTTACTTACTTTTTAAATTTTAAATTTGAAAGTATATCATCATTCAGAAACTTAAGTCAAATATCCTTAATTTCTAAAATTGAATCCAAAATAGTAGAAGAATCCCTGCTTGTTCCAGACTAGATTATTGTCATGTAGGAAGAACTAGCCCAATTTGAAAGGAACCAAGTCTGGGAGTTAGTTCCTCTACTTAAGAATAAAAAATTCATTGAGACTAAGTGGGTATTTAGGAATAAGTTAAATGAAAAGGGGGAGATTATCGGAAATAAAGCTAGACTAGTAGCTAAAGGGTTTAGTCAAGTAGAGAGACTTGACTATAATGAAACCTATGTCCTGATAGCTAGACTTGAGCCCATTAGAATGCTGCTGAGCTATGCAACTCATAAAGGGTTTAAGCTCTATCAAATGGATGTCAAATTAGCCTTCTTAAATGGACTAATAAAAGAAGAAGTATACATGTAGGTCAACCACCTGGATTTGAAAATCTAGAACACCCTGATTATGTTTTCAAATTAAAAAAATGCCTTATATAGTCTAAAACAAGCATCTAGGGCTTGGTATGAACGATTATCCACTCATCTAATTTCAAAAGAATTCAAACAAGGTAGAGTTGATCCAACCTTGTTTGTAAAATCCATTAAATCTAATATTTTTGTAGCCCAAGTTTATATCGATGACATAATTTTTAGATCTACAAACTCAGACTTTCTACAAGAATTTATAAATCTAATGGAACGAGAATTTGAAATGAGTCTAGTAGGTAAGTTAACTTTCTTTTTAGGCTTACAAATTAAATAAACTAATGAAGGTAATTATGTCTATCAAGAAAAATATATGAAGGAATTACTTAAAAAAATTGGAATGAATAATGCTAAAGAAATAAAACCACGCATGACAGTGAATGAAAATATAGATAGTGATCCTAATGGAATAGCAGTAGACCTAAAATATTATAGAAGTGTTATAGGTAGTCTGTTATACCTAACTGCAAGTTGACCTGACATTGTAAAATACTGAACAAAATAATAATTAAATAATAAGGTTATTGTCTCAAATAATCTTATTAGATTTTTTTGGGAATTTTTAGAAATTTTCTAGGATTTAATTAGAGCTCGTATGACGTAATCAGAGGGGATGCATTACTGGGCTTGAGAAAAGCCTGTTTGGAATACTCGGAGATGGGAATTGATTGAGGAATTGATCTAGGGTTTGATTTAAAAATCCCTAAGTTATAAACTTAATTGCCCTGTGCCCTAGACCCTAGAACGCCGATCCTCTTCCCCGAGCCCTCTCCCTCTCGGGACTCACCTCCTTCGTCGAGCTCTCCCTCCTCCTTCGCTCTCCCTCGTGAGTTCTCACACCAGTAGCTGGCGAGCTTCTCCTTCTCCTCATGCGAGCACCCCAGCCGTCGAGCCACAACTGCCGGTCTCCTCTCTTCCTTGTGCACGAGCACCACAGCAGCCGTCGATCTTCTTCTCCTCCTCACGCGAGCAGCAAAGCCGCCGATCCTCTTCTCTTTGAGTTGTGCCCTAACTGATCCAGCAAGTAGTTCCCCTATGTTGGTATGTGATCTCTGAGGTAAGGGGTAGGTACTAAAGTGAAGTTTATTGGCTTGTTTAAGGCGTGTGATTTCTGCTTCCTCTTGTGACGTTTCTGGGTTTATCGATCGGATTTGGGCATTCATGATTGGAGTCAGTCTAGTTCGGGTTCTTCTTGATGAATCGAGTTCTTGGACAGATTCTTTCGTCAATTTAAGCGTGGAGGATGAAGTTTTGCTTCTTTTTGTGCTACCAAAAGTTTTGGGGGCAGATTGGGGATTGGTTAAGGTTTGAATAGGTTGTGATTTGAATTTCGGTGATGTTCTGGCTTCATCGTGTGATTCCAATCGATTTTCCTGCAGTGGATTAGTAGGCTGGGATGCGATTTCAATGGAGTTTTCGTTTCTTTTGGATGACTGCAGTTTTGGTTAAGAGTAGTTGTTTGGATCTTAATCAGATATATTATAGCTTATTTCTTGTTATGCTATAATTAGATGGATAAGTTGCTGGTCAATTGTTGTAAATTCCATTTCACTCATGTTCAATGGTATTTTGTTCACATATTAGTTCTATACTGTTCGAGGTTAGATCTGAGGTTTATGGTTAACTGAGTTAATGAAAGAATTAGGGTTTTTAAGTTAAATAGGAGTTCAAGTTTATTATTGGATACATGGGGTATAGATTAATTATATGTGTTGTTATAGGACTTTGATTTACGGTGAGTCACTTGACAGGTGGCTAATTTTGGACGTTTAACCTATATTAAAGGTGTGTACTTCTTACTTTGACTCATTAGTTCTTTGAACTTAGTGCATGAGCTATCTTTGGATAGAAATTGCTTTTACCTTAGCTCCACTCTTATTTTTCCTACGTTTGATACTTCCACTCGATCTTTGAGATATTCGTTTCCATATCTATATAGTCTCTCATTGTTATCCATGATAGGTAGCAGATACTAGATATCATGTTTGCATGTTTTGATTATTGTTGATTTATGTTCTGTATTGAGCATGTTGGCTTCATGTAGCATACCTAATTTCTGCTTATATTTGTATGATGACTATTGTATCTTGCGCATCATATCATTGCATGCATGCCAACGACAAATTCTCCCTTGTGGTCGAGAGAGTCGTTGACCAGGACCGCACACTCGACCACTCAAGAGAGTGGTAGTTGGAGCAGATGTCGCTTGTCTTATCGTGTCGCACTCGACCACTAATTGGTAATGGTAGATGGAGTTGCGAGCAGCAGGGACCCCATCGCAGATGTAGCTAGTTAGCTACTATGCAACTGTCCACTTGGCCACTCATGGGAGTGGTAGCTGGAGTGTTGTACAGTCTATCACTGACCCGACCTCTTAACCATACAGGGGTCATGGTACAGAGAGGTGGGCGGGAGTGACCATCAGTGCATACGCTGTTATTATACTTGCTTTGGCTATTGCTATTTACATTGCTTACTTATGTTGCTGTGGTATACTTATGCTGCCATCGTTTACTGCTATTGTTCACTTATGCTGATATGCATACTTATGTTGAGATATACACTCGTTGTAGGTGTTTAGATACTGGTTTATTTATTGGTAAAATGGATACATCTCACTGAAGGGTGCTGGAATTCCGTTCTGTTTAAATTTCTCCGTACAAAAATTGTACAAGAATAGAACTATTCCTAGCAACCCGCATGTTCAATCAGACATGTGTTTGATCAATCAAGCAAGTTCTTGACGGATCAAAGCACACCTTGATCGAAGTATAAGATCGTTGGCCTCTTGTGTTGGTATTCAAAATCGATACAAAGAAAACTCGACTAATTACGCAGCGGAATTAAAGAACTAGTTGTACCTTTTCTTTGTAGCTAAAGGCCTCTTGATCTTCTGCCGTATTCCTCTCATCTTCTTGGACATCGTGTGAGCGGCGATCTACCAAGACAACACCACCCTCCTCTTCTCGGTTTCCAAACCGTCAGCTACAAAAGGAGGCTCTAGGATGGGGCACCTTCTAATCTTCTTCCTTCTCTTCTCGTCTTCCTCTTCTTCCTCTTCTTCAAGCCTCCACCCACCAAGGGAGAAGGGGCGCCGACCCTAAGCAAGAAGGAAAGGGGGAGGGGCACCGACCACAAGGAGGGAGGAGATGAGGGGCGCCGACCACAAGGGGAAGGATGTGTGACGCCGACCCTAGGAGGAGAGAAGAGAATTGTGGAAAAATTAGGTTTTAGGGGGCACCACCTACTCCTTTTATAACCTTTGTCGTTGGTTACAAAGAAAGAAAAGTAACAGAATTCTGTTTAGAAAAAAATCTCCCTTTCTATAACCAAGTTAAACCAAACAAAGTTATGGATGGGTGGATGCGAGGCTTTATATTGTTAGAGTGTATACTAAAAGCCTAGCTTTTTGTAAACATTTATTTTGAAATAAAGAATCACATTGGTCAAATGTCGACATTTATATGCTAAGTGTAGTTGTTCAATTAATTTATATTGTAGATAACATGGTGTGTGGTGTTCACATACAGAAGATCATGTTATCAATTCCTTATAAATTATAAACAGTAGCTCACGACTAAGATGGAAAGGAACAAATCATTGGAATAGTCGTAGTGTAATTTGGTATTAGTTTATCTTAATTATAAAATTACACTAGTACACTCTGAGTGTATTGAGCAGGACCATTTAAGGTAAGTTCTTTTTATACTATCTGCATAAAAGAATAAGACCTTTGTTATTATGGAAGTGTGTGCTCTTAATCATGATATAATAACAAGTACATATACTCAATATTCATTCCTTTAATTTATCAAAGGGTGTGATTTAGTTCGATAAATCAATAGGCCCGATAAGTTGGGAAATGATATTATTTATATGGTGTGTTGTTGATTATAGAATGAAACTGTGTTCTAGTAATTTAGGTTGATGATGCCCCCAAGAGGAGTTCATAAGGATTGTCATGTAAACCCTGCAGGTGGACTTAGTCCGACATGACGATGAAGTTGAGTGGTACTACTCTTGGAGCTAGATATTAATTAAGTGAGTTGTCAGTAACTCATTTAATTAGTGGACATTCTATATCTTAAACATAGGGAGACTAATACACTTATGATAAGAAGGAGCTCATATAGTAATATGGGATTGGTGCGGTAGTTCAATAATAACTCTTTAGTGGTATGAGTTATTATTGATGAACTTGAGTTGGGTGTTCGGGGCGAACATGGGAAGCTCAAGTTCATCGGGAGACCAAAACCAATTCCTCCTCTCGGTCCCTGTCGTAGCCTCTTATTTATAAAGTGTTATACCCACCTTCTTACCCATCTTAAGGTGGCCAGCCAAGCTTGGAGCCCAAGCTAGGGGACGGCCAAGATCAATCCTTGATGGAGCAAGTAGGTGGTCGTCCCTAACTTGGAGCCCAAGTTGATGGCCGACAACAATAAAATTAAAAGGATTTTAATTTTTAAAATATTTCCTTATGTGGAAGCCATGATTTTAAAAAAAATTTAAAATTTAAATATTTCCTTTTATAGCTTTCTACAAAAGATTAAGAGAAAAGTTTGATATCTTTCCTTATTTGTAGCTAAAAGAAAGATTTTAATTTTTGATAAAACTTTCCTTTTTTGTAACCATCCTCATGGTTTTAAAAGAGAGTTTTAAAATTTAAATCTTTTCTTTTATAATTTCTACAAAAGATTAAGAGAAAAGATTTGATATCTTTCCTTATTTGTAGATTGAAAGGAAGATTTTAATTTTGAGAAAACTTTCCTTATTGTAATCATCCACATGTTTTAATAGAGAGATTTTAATTTATAAAAGTTTCCTTTTATAACCAACCATGAAGGGAATTTTTAAAGAGAAATTTTTATTTTAAAAATTTCCGGAAACAAATTAAGAAGTTTTAATTTTTTGTTTAAAACTTTCCATGTTTGGAGGAATTGAGGTGGCCGACCACATTGATAGAGAAAAGGAATTTTTTTTTAATTAATTAAATTTTCCTTCCTATGACAAAGAAAATAAGGAAGTTTTTATTAAAACTTTCCTTATTTGACAAGACCAAGGAATATAAAAGAGAGGGTAGAGGTGCCTCACCTCATAACAACATACATCTAGTATTCCTCTCTTCTCTTCCTTGTGGTGGCCAACCCTCTCTTCTTCCTCTTCCCCTATTCTTCTTCTTAAGTGGCCGACGACATCATCTTCTTGGAGAGATCTTGGTGGCCGGATTTTGTTTGGAGAAGAAGAAGAGATAGGAGGCATTGTTTCCTAGCATCCCTTGGAGCTTGGTTGGTGGCAAAAGTTCTTCATCTCTAGAAGACTCTTGTGGCCGAAACTTGCAAGAAGAAGAAGGAAGCTTGGGTGGATTCTCATCTTGGTAGATCGTCGCCCACACGACATCCGAGATAAGAAGAGGAATACGACAAAAGATCGTGAGGTCTATAAGTTATAAAAGGTATAACTAGTTATTAGTTTCTGCATCATAACTAATTCATCCTTTTATTTAGATCTTGAAATACCAAACACAAGAGGCTAATGAATCTAGGTAATTGAATTTATGTTTTCGATTTTGTGTTTCTTTTGTTTTTCGAACTTGTGATTCGATTGTTATTTTTGGTTAAACCTAGGGTTACTATAAGGAAATTAAATATTAAATTTCATTGAAAGGCTTTGTTTAGGAAGTGGTAGATGCTCCTATACCCAAGAAGGCCTAGTGCCTCACCATGTTTAACCTGGAAGCCGATCTCTGAAATTAATATTTAATTAAATTTGTAACATGGGTGGATTTGGATCAATAATGTTAAGCATCATTTGCGATCCAAGTCTAAACCATTAAGAACAGATAAGTTGAATTTGGAATCAATAATGCTAAGTTCTGTTTGTGATTCCAAATTTAATTTCTAAAGAACACAATAGGTTGTTAGGAAAGGTTCAGGACTTATACAAAATTTTTATACAGGGGAACCGGTATGATATTCCGAGTAGCAACCAACAATTGGTATCAGAGCTAGGGTTTGCCTCTGTGTGTTTGGTTTTCAGTTTAATTATGCACATGTCATACATAATTTAGGCAGGATAATAGTAGGATATGCTAACTCTTTGGTTGTAGGCTCCAACTATTATAGCTTATAGAGATTGTGTGTGATTGGACCTTTGGATATATCAAGGGAATTTTATTTATGTGCATGATTGTATATATTAAATACTGTAGGAGCTGTATTAGTTTTAGGATTTTACAATTTTGTTTCGATCTAGATTACATGTACATTCCTTTGTGGAATATAGGATCGATATATGTAAAATTCTATTTTTATCGCGGATCGTATCCTTGCGAGGCGTGGTACTATTTGTGGACTAGAGGTGCAGCGGAAAAAGAAGCAAGATAGATGCGACTACTAGACCCGATTGTGGTGGCTAAAGATGGCAGCAGCTAGGGTTGACAGCACACGGAGGACAACGATGGAAAATGCCATAATAGTTGGAAAATTATTTTTTCATATTTGTTGCTTTATTTGCTGTGATGTGTGTGTGTATGGTTAAAATTTATCACCTTAAATAACTAATTGGGAGAAGGATTAGTAAATAAATTCCACGGTCTCCATTACTTGCTTGTAAGTGATGCAACAAACTTGCGTGTTGGCTCTGAGTGCCTCCCTCCACAACGGATGAGTTTGTTTACAGATCACTAGATCAAACTTCCTTTATGGATGGTTATAGAAAATTATTTAGGAGCGTGTGATCTTTTCCAACTGAAGGGGCATAATCCTATTTAATGGACTAAGTATCAAGTAATGGTATACACTTAGGCACATTTAATAGTATCCTCCCCAACGGAGTCACTGCTATTATTTGTGTGACCAAAGGAATACCAACTATTAATTTTATTTGTCATAAAGTTAGGATGACAAGATAATAAAATTAATGGGTAAGACCCTCCTCTTACAAATGTTTATTTTTGTATACGTCCACACTAACGTGGCATGCAAAATCCACGGTGTTTTAAGGTGTTGGTAAATTTAAATAATATTGTTTGAGGAATCAATATTATTCTAAATTTAGAGTCTCGATTAAAAGTTTTTTTTATGATTCTTAGGATGACTTTCAACCCACTGGCTATTATACTGAAAGAGAACAAATTTACTGGTCCCAACTACATAGATTGAAAAAGAAACATGGACATTAGCCTAACTGCTGAAGGCTATACGTTTGTACTGTTAGAGGTCTGCCCTAATGTGCCTAACGGCGATTCTAGTGAAGAGGAGATTGAGCATCATAGGAAATAGGTCAAGGCAGATGAGATGGCGCGGTGTTACATTTTGGCTTCAATATCAAATGTACTGCAACATTAGTATCAGGACTTGCCAACTGCCTATGATATGATGAACAATCTCAAGGAACTCTTTGGACACCAGAATCAGGCTGCTAGGCAAGAGCCAATGAGAAAACTAATGACAACCACCATGTCAGAGGGGACACCCGTAAGGGATCATATCCCAAAGATGATGGCTTATTTGAATGAAATACAGATCCTTGGAGCTGAAATCAATGGGGAAACCTAGATCGATATTATTCTCCAAACGCTACCCAGAAGTTTTGAGCAGTTCCGCCTAAACTATAACATGAACAAAAGGGCTTATACGTTGGTGGAACTTCTGAAAGAACTTCAGACAGCAGAAGGTATATTTTGTCATAGTTCTCATATTCACTTTGCTGAAAATGTTTCTACTTCTAAGTCGAAAGGCAAGAAGAAGAAGAAACAGGCTGGCTTAGCAAAGAAGGTGAAAAGATCTTTAGGTACTGGACCTAAAGCTGGAGTGAAGAAGTCAAAGGGCAAGTGCTTCATCTGCAAGTAGTTGGGACATTGGAAGGAGGATTGTCCTCGTAGGAGAGAGAATAATAAAGGTATATCTTATTCTCTAGTAGTTGAAACATGTTTAGCGGTGTTATCTACCAGTACCTGGTATGTAGATATAGGAGCCACTGATCATCTCTGCAATACATTACAGGGGTTCTAGGAAACCTGACGACTATTTGAGGGAGAGATAACCGTCTACATGGGCAATGCTATGATAGTGGCGGTTGTTGCAGTGGGAAACGTCTACTTATCATTTGATAGGAATAGAAGTTTGATTTTGAGAAATTGTCTTTATGTACCAACTTTTAGAAAGAATTTAATTTCAGTTTCTAAACTGTTTGTGGATGAATATTTTGTTTCTTTTGATGACAAAGTAGTTATCAAGAAGAATAGGGTTATTATCTGTTCTGGTACATTAGTAGACAATTTGTATACTCTAAATCTAATAACTCCCATAAAGCAACAAATAAAAATTAATAGCACATCTTCTAATTCTAATAAGAGAAAGGAACCTTCGCAAATGAACCAAACATATCTTTGGCATCTAAGGCTTGGTCATTTTAACTTGAGTATGATTCAAAGGCTTATAGCCGATGGACTCTTGGGTTCATTAGTGTTGGAAAACTTTTCAACTTGCGAATCTTGCTTGAAAGGTAAAATGACCAAGAGACCTTTTAAGGCCAAGGGGTATAGAGCCAAAAATGTGTTAGAATTGGTTCATTCTGATTTGTGTGGTCCTATGTCTATACAGGCAAGAGGTGGTTTCGAATATTTTGTCTCTTTTATAGATGATTATTGAGATATGGGTACATTTACTTGATGCGCCACAAGTCTAAATGCTTTGATAAGTTCAAAGAATACAAGGCTGATATGGAGAAATGTCATGGTAAAAGTATCAAGACACTACGGTTTGATCGTGGTGGCAAATACCTCTTTGGAAGGTTTAGGAATTATTTATCAGAGATTGGGATTCAATCCCAATTGTCTGCACCTGGTACACCCCAACAGAATGGTGTGGCAGAATGAAGGAATAGGACTCTTATAGAAATGGTTAGATCGATGATGAGTTATTCAAAATTACTAAATTCATTTTGGGGATATGCTCTGGAAACAGCAGTGTACATTCTGAATATGGTACATTCTAAATCAGTTCTCTTTACTCCCATAGAATTATGGAATGAGCGTAAGCCTAGTCTGAGTCATATTTGGATATTGGGTAGTCCAGCACATGTGCTGAAGGGAGATACTGACAAGTTGGAATCACGTACAGAAGTTTGTCTGTTTGTAGGATATCCTAAGGGAACGAAAGGTGGCTTGTTTTATAATTCTAAAAATCGGAAGAGCATTGTTAGCACCAATGCTCGATTTTTAGAGAAAGATTATGTAATGAACCATAATCCCATGAGTGAAATTGTTCTAGAAGAAATGCGAGAGGACACGTCTACTTTAGTACCAACAGTGCAAGATGAAATATCATAAGAACTGCAACACGTATCACAAATGATACACAATAATAGACAATGCCTCGTCGTAGTGGGAGAGTTGTTAGGCAACCTGAAAGATTCATATTTTTGGGAGAGTCATTAGACTTGGTCCCAGGTAAACATGAACCTGATCCCTGAACATATGACGAAGCACTCCAAGATATAGATGCAGCATCTTGGCAAAGAGCGATGAATTCTGAAATAGAGTCTATGTATTCTAATAAGGTCTGGGAGCTTGTAGAACCACCAAATGGTGTAAAAGTCGTTGGATGTAAGTGGATCTACAAAATGAAAAGAGGGACAGATAGGAAGGTGGAAACCTTCAAAGCAAGACTTATTGCGAAAGGGTACACTCAGAAAGAGGGAATCGATTATGAAGAAACTTTTTCGCCAGTGGTCATGCTTAAGTCTATCCGGATACTCTTATCCATTGCCGCTCATACATTAGGCTTCCTACAGCCGAAGCATAAGGACCTGCCTTCATCTCCTCTATCTCCTTTGATGTCTTAGGACACATCTCTTTAGATAAAGCTACTTCATGCCGAAAATGTAGAAAACCTTTCTTGAAGTTTTGCATACTAAAATGAGCTAGGATAGTATTGATGTATAAAGCTTGGGATAAGCACAACATCCTTTTCTTGCGATCCCTTATTACTTTGATCCTAAGAATATGTCTATATTCTCCCAAGTCCTTCATATGAAATTGCTTGGACAACCATACCCTTATGTCTGACAACACTTTGACATTGTTGTCAATGAGTAAAATGTCATCTACGTATAGTACAAGAAATACCACCACGTTTCTGTCACTTTTCTTGTATACACAAGACTCATCTGGACACTGAATGAATCCATAAGACTGGATCACTTCATCAAACCGGATGTTCCAAGATCTTGAAGCATGCTTCAGTCCATAAATAGACCGATTGAGCTTACATACAAGATGCTCTTTGCCTTTCGCAATGAATCCCTCTGGTTGCTTCATATAGATGTTTTCTTCAAGACTTCCGTTAAGGAAAGCTATCTTGACATCCATTTGCCAAACCTTATAATCTATATGAGCAGTAATAGATAAAAGAATCCGGATAGACTTAAGCATGGCTACCGGTGAAAAAGTTTTCTCATAATCGATTATCTCTTTTTCCACCTTCCCGTCTGTTCCTCTTTTTCTTTTGTAGACTCATTTACATCCAATGAATTTTACACCATTTAGTGGTTCTACAAACTCCCAGACCTGATTAGAATGCATAGATTCTATTTCAGAGTTCATCGCACTTTGCCAAGATGCTGCATCTTTATCTTGGAATGCTTCATCATATGTCCAGGGATCAACTTCATGTTCACCAGGGATCAAGTCTGAAGACTCTCCCAAAAACATGAATTTATTAGGTTGCCTAACAACCCTCCCACTATGACGAGGCACTACCTGTAATTGTGCATCATTTGTGACACATGTTGCAGTTACTTGTGGTATCTCATCTTGTACCATTGGTACTAAGATAGAAGTGTCCTCTCTTATTTCTATAAGAACAATTTAACTTATGGGATTGTGGTTAATTACATAGTCCTCTTCTAAAAATAGGGCATTGGTGCTAGCAATGACCTTCTGATCTTTAGGACTATAAAATAAACCACCTTTCGTTCCTCTAGGATACCCCACGAACAAGCGAACTTCTGTACGTGATTCCAACTTATCAGCGTCTTCCTTCAGCACATGTGCTGGACTAACCAAAATCCGAATATGTTTCAAACTAGGCTTACGCCCATTCCACAATTCTATGGGAGTAGAGGACACTGACTTAGAAGGTACCAAGTTCAGAATGTACACCGTCGTTTCCAGAGTATACCCCAAAATGAATTTGGTAATTCTGAATCACTCATCATTGATCTAACCATTTCCATAAGAGTCATATTCCTTCATTCCACCACACCATTCTGTTGGGGTATACCAGGTACAGACAATTTGGATTGAATCCCGACCTCTGATAAGTAACTTCTAAACTCTCCTAAGAGGTACTCTTCACCATGATCAGATCATAGTGTCTTGATACTTTTATCATGACGTTTCTCCACATCAGCCTTGTACTCTTTGAACTTATCAAAGCACTCAGACTTGCGGCGCATCAAGTAAATGTACCCATATCTCGAATGGTCATCTATAAAAGAGATAAAATATTCGAAACCACCTCTTGCCTGGATAGTCATAGGTCCACACAAATCAGAATGAGCAAATTCCAACACTTTTTTTGGCTCTATACCCGTTTGCCTTAAAAGGCCTTTTGGTCATTTTTTCTTCCAAGCAAGACTCGCAGGTCGGAAAGTTTTCCACTACCAATGAACCAAAAGGTCCATCGACTATTAACCTTTGAATCCTACTCAAGTTAATATGACCCAACCTTAGATGCTAAAGATATGTTTGGTTCATTTCCGAAAGTTGCTTTCTTTTATTAGAATTAGAAGATGTGTTATTAATTTCCATTTGTTGCATCGTGGGAGTTATTGAATTAAGAGTAGACAAATTACCAACCAACGCACCAGAACAGATAACCACCTTATTTTTCTTCACAACCACTTTGTCATCAAAAGAAATAGAATATCCATCCATAAATAATTTAGAAATTGAAATCAAGTTCTTTCTAAAACATGGTACGTAAAAACAATTTTTCAAAATCAAAGTTTTATTCCTATCAAAAGATAAATAAACATTTCCCATTGCAACAGTCGCCACTCTCGTAGCATTGCCCATGTAGACGGTGATTTCCCCTTCATGTAGTTGTCTAGTTTCCTGGAACCCTTGCATTGAATTGTAGACATGATCAGTGGTTCCCATATCTACACACCAGGTACCGGTAGATAACATCACTAAACATGTTTCAACAACTAATGAATAAGATATACCTTTATTATTCTCCTTTCTGAGAGGGCAATCCACCTTCTAATGTCCAGACTGCTTGCATGTGAAGCACTTGCCTTTCGGTTTCTTCATACCTACCTGCGGCCCAGTCCCTTGAGGTCGAATCACTTTCTTTGCCAAACCAACTTGTTTCTTCTTCTTCTTCTTTCCGCCTTTCAGCTTAGAGGAAGAAACGTTTTCAGCCATGTGAACTTAAGAACTTTGACAAAATAACCCTTCTGTCGCTTGGAGTTCTGTCAGAAGTTCCACCAATGAATAAACCCTTTTGTTCATGTTGTAGTTCAACCGGAACTGCTCAAAACTCTTGGGCAGCGTTTAGAGAATGATATCGACCTGAGTTTCCCCATCGATTTCAGCTCTAAGGACTTTCATCTCATTCAAATGAGCCATCATCTTGAGGATATGATCCCTCACAAGTGTCTCCTCAATCATGGTGGTCGTCATTAAGTTTCTCATGACCTCCTGCTTGGCAGCCCGATTATGGTGTCTGAAGAGTTTCATGAGATTGAGCATCATGTCATAGGTAGTGGGTAGAGCCTGATGTTGATGTTGCAGCACATTTGACATAGAAGCCAAAATATAACACCGCGTCATCTCATCTGCCTCGACCCATTTCCTATGTCTCTCTATCTCCGCTTCACTAGAATCCTTATCAGGCACACTAGGACAGGCCTCAAGAAGTACGAACTTATATTCTTCAGTAGTTAAGACAATGTCCAAGTTTCGTTTCCAATCAATATAATTTATACCAGTAAGTTTGTTTTCTTTTAAAATAACAGCAAGAGGATTGAAAGCCATTTTGAAATCCTGAGAATCACAAAATAAAATATTTGGTCAAAACTTTAAAATTTAAAATAATATTGATTCCTCAAACAAAATAATTTAAATTCATCAACACCTCAAAACACCGTGAATTTTGTATGCTATGATAGTGTGTACATATACTAATTCAAACATTTGTAAGAGGAGGTTTTACCCATTAATTTTATTATCTTGTCAACCTAACATTATTACAAATAAAATTAATAGTTGGTTCATCTTCGGTCACACAAATAATAGCAGTGACTCCAATGGGGAGGATACTATTAAATGCGCCTAAGTATATACCATTACTTGATACTTAGTCCAATAATTAGGATTGTGCCCCTTCAGATGGAGAAGATCACACATACCTAAATAATTTCCTATAATCATCCATAGAGGAAGTTTGATCTAGCGATCCGCAAACAAACTCATCTGATATGGAGGAAGGCACTTAAAGCCAACGCGCAAGTTTGAATGCATCACTTACAAACCAGTAATGGAGATCGTGGAATTTATTTAAATAATCTCTGTCCTACTTAGTTATTTAAATCGAGGAATTTTAACATGCACACACATCACAGCACACATCATAGCACATAAAACACCATATAAAGGCAATAAATATGAAAATAAATTTTTTAACTATTATGGCCTCATCCAACGCTGTCCTCCAATATACTGCTAATGGATCACTGTCCTCCAATATGCCGCCAATGGATCAAGTCGTCACGTCTATCTTGCTTCCTTCTTCATCGTGCCTCCGGTCCTCAAAATAACACCACGCATTACAAGGATACAAGCCACAACAAAAAGAATAAAAATTTACATTTATCGATCTATATTCCACAAAGGAGTTTACATGTAATCTAGATCGAACAGAATATAAAAAAATAATAATACGGTAACCGACCGTATTTAATTATTACAATCATGCACACACAACAACCTCGACATGCCCGAGGGTTCAAATCATATACAAACACACAAAGAGCCATAATAGTTGGATCTATGACGCCTGCAACCATAGAGTTAATCTATCTTACACATCGTACTATTATCCGACCTAAATTTATATACGAGCAGTGCATAATTTAATCGAAAACCAATCACACAGAACCAGAAAACTTACTCTAATACCACTTGAAGGCCACTGTAATTCTATTATGTTTAAATTTCCCCGTACAAAAATTGTACAAGTACAAAAATTGTACAATTACAAAACTATTCCTATCAACCCGCATGTTCGATCAGACATGTGTTTGATCAATCAAGCAAGTTCTTAACGGATCAAAGTACACCTTGATCGAAGTACAAGATCACTGGCCTCTTGTGTTGGTATCCAAGATCGATACAAATAAAACTCGACTAATTACGCAGCGGAATTAAAGAACTAGTTGTACCTTTTCTTTGTAGCTAAAGACCTCTTGATCTTCTGTCGTATTCCTCTCTTCTTCTTGGACGTCGTGTGGGTGACGATCTACCGAGACAACACCACCCTCCTTCTCTTCTCGATTTCCAAATCGCCGGCTACAAAAGGAGGCTCTAGGATGGGGCACCTTCTAATCTTCTTCCTTCTCTTCTCTTCTTCCTCTTCTTCAAGCCACCGCCCACCAAGGGAGAAGGGATGCTAGCCCTTAGCAATAGGTGAAGGGGCATCGACCTTAGCAATAGGTGAAAGGGCGCCGACCCTTCGCAATAGGTGAAGGGGCACCGACCCTAAGCAAGAAGGAAGGGGGGAGGGGCGCCGAACACAAGGAGGGAGGAGATAAGGGGCGCCGACCACAAGGAGAAGGATGTGTGCCGTCGACCCTAGGAGGAGAGAAGAGAATTGTGGAAATATTAGGGGGCGTTTGGTACGCGCGTTTTCCATTTTCATTTTCTGGAAAACGCGCGTTTTCTGAAAAACGGTGTTTGGTTTGCGTTTTCCGCGCGCGTTTTCTAAAAAATTGGCTATCGTTTTCTAGAAAAACAGAGAATGACAAAAAGTTGTTTTCTGTTTTCTAGAAAACGCGCGTTTTCCAGAAAATGAAAATGAAAACGGTGCAAACCAAATGCACCCTTAGGTTTTAGGGGGCACCACCTACTCCTTTTATAACCTTTGCCGTCGGTTACAAAGAAAGAAAAATAACGGAATTCTGTTTAGAAAAAATCTTCCTTTCTATAACCAAGTTAAACCAAACCAAGTCATGGATGGGTGCATGCAAGGCTTTATATAGACGCTACAACAGGAACCTAGAGGAGGAATTGGTTTAGGCCTCCTGATGGGCTTGGGCTTCCTGTGTTCGGCCCGAACACCCAACTCAAGTCCATCAATAATAACCCATACCACTAAAGCGTTATTATTGAACTACCGCACCAATCCCATATTACAATATGGGCTTCTTTTTATCATGAGCGCGTTAAACTTCCTGTGTTTAAGATATCATATGTCCATTAATTAATTGAGTTATTGACAACCCAATTAATTAACATCTGATTCCAAGAGTAGTACCACTCAACTTTATTATCATGCTGGACTAAGTCCACCTGCAGGGTTTACATGATAATCCTTATGAGCTCCTCAAGGAGACATCATCAGCCTAAATAATTAGGACACGGTTTCTTTCTATAATCAATAACACACCATATAAATAATATTATTTCTCAACTCATCGGGTTTATTGATTTAACGAATAAATCAAACCCATTGATAAGTTAAAGAAATAAATACTAAGTATACGTGCTTGTTATTATATAGGGATTAAGAGGATGCACATCCATAATAACAGAGGTTCTGTTCTTTTATGTAGTCAGTACAAATCGAACAACCTCAAATGGTCCTGCTCAATATGTTGGTATAGCGGGGCCGACAAGAGGGGGGTGAATTGCCTGTAAAATAAAAGTATACCCTCCTCAAGGCTTTTCAACTCAAAATAGATAGCAATAATAATAAAATAATAAAACAAAAGAATTAGAGAAGACCAGAAGTTGACTTGGTTACAACCAAGACGGTTGTTAATCCAAGGCGGTGAAAAGCGCACTAACGATCTCCTTCTCTGAAGGCGGAGAAGCCTTTTACACACTTAGAAGCTCAGAACTATTGCTAGGAATGATTACAGAGTTGATTGCTTGAATGAATTAATATTTCCTAGCTCCAGGGGCCTTTATATAACTCCTGAAAAGTCTATCCCGAGGTTCCAAGGTGCCTCTAACCAAGTCAAGCGGATAAAGTTCTATCCACGCACAAACAATCAATTTGACCCGGGCTGAGGCGCCTCAAACAGGATTGAAGGCGCCTCCAGTGTGGAGGCGCCTCCAATGCTGATTGAGGCGCCTCTAATGTTGAGGCACCTCAATCCCTGATGAAGGCGCCTTGAGCTGCTTTTCCAACATCCTTTCTCCTTTGTTTTGACTTTCGAAACTTCATGAGTTTGTGTAACGACCACCCTTCTTAATACTCTACTACTCTCTAAGAGTGACCGTTACTTAACTACTAACTCTACTTAACCGGTATAATTAAAAACCACGAGGAATCCCTACCGAAAAATTTCGACAGAATCTCCCATGTACCGGTGACCATAATCATTAATACATAACATGATATACACAGCCACAGGTGGCTGGAACATTTATCAAACAACCACACAGTTTATAAGACACAACAACTTAAAAAAAACTAATCTAGCAATGGTAAATGAATAAAACTCCAACAGAAACAACCAAACAAA
Source organism: Zingiber officinale (assembly GCF_018446385.1). Taxonomy (NCBI): domain Eukaryota; kingdom Viridiplantae; phylum Streptophyta; class Magnoliopsida; order Zingiberales; family Zingiberaceae; genus Zingiber; species Zingiber officinale. Next base: position 42,789,485 of record NC_056002.1, on the reverse strand, counting down.
CAATGCGGAATAGACTCAATAGCAACATCAGAAAAATAGAAACAACTCTTATCAATCTCTATTGACATAAAACATAAAGTGTGACTCAATTCCCCTGATCTCTCCCACAGTCCACGCATCACACACCCTCCGCACCACTTTGTCGCTTTCCTTGCTAAATCTTTTCCTTTCCTTTATCTGCAGTAAGAGGAAGTGCAATCTATAAGCAAAATTTACTTAGTAAGCGCTATCTAACTCACAAAAACATGAAAATGCATGTATACAGAAAGAACTAGAAACTATATGCTCTAAAAGAAAGTAAAGCATAAACATATCTGCTCATGTCAAACTAATAGCAAAGAAAAGCTAAGGAATCTACTCATGTAATTCTAATAGCTAATCATGCTGCTCATCTAATAGGTAAACATGAAAAACTACTCATCTACTAGATAAATATGGTAGAATAAAGAACTAAACTTACTGATTTTTAGAACAATATGAAACTTATTTCATTTGTTCTAAACTTAATCTTTAATACTTTATGTTTATGTAAAACTCGTTTTACTTGTTCAAAAACTTATACTTATAATACTTCAAAATAATAATCAACTTCTTCTTGGGCCCAGGCTTAGTACCATCTTATGCGTGTTCCCTAATATGTTGGGGTAGCGAGCCACCAATCCTAAAAGAGCAGACCTTGGTCTACCAGGGCCAAGACCTTGGAATTGGACACCTGGATTTGTTTAACGACAACCTTGTGAAGTCGGGTACTAGCCTCTCCTTAAAAGTAAAATATTTATAATCTTAATTACTTCTTCTTTAAATGCCTTGACATTTTAATAAGCACCTTGTGTGCCATGAATCCCTAAAGTCTTGACTTTGGGATCTACTTAAGGCTTTGGCCTTTTTCTTTCTTTTCTTTTTCTTTCTTTTTACTTGTTAATACTTCTAAAAGAATTTAATAGAACTCTTATTTTTCCACTAGAATACATGGTTGTTTATGCTTGATAAAATAGCAAATGAAAACTAAAGAAAACTGCTCATGTGTATCTGTTAGCTAGAGCCCTAGAGCCAATCATTTGATGATTGTATTTTGGACTTGTTGTATCATATTATATATAAATAAAGGCATTTGATTTTTGGTTATTATACTTACTTATATTGGTGCCAAATAAGCTAAGTATAATAACGTCCTTGAGTAGAAGGTTCTTACCTATATCAATCGATTGGTTGAATCGATAGTGAGATGATATAGGGAACACTACTCTTAATCATTCCTAGTCGAGTATTAACATTCAGGGACAATGTTAATGCAATAAGACTAGCATGTAGGTCAACTCGATGACTTGATCTCACAAGTCATGGATATATAGATATCAAGTTGACACATGAGTATGCATTAGAGAATGTATACTGAATGACCCGCCATGAGAAAGTATCATGGATCGTTATATGAGTGTCATATACTTTCTCATGTGACTATTAGTATGACTATTAGTCCTTAGACCTGAAGTCACCATGGTTCCCTACATAAGGAGTTATGTACTTTGATTTCGTCAAACATCACCCGTAACTGGGTGGACTATAAAGGCGATTACTGGGTATATAACAAATTATGCAGAGGGATGTGAGTGATGTAGATGGGATCTATCCCTCCCATATGACGGGAGCGACATCGGTATTCTTGATAGAGTTAGACCACGAAGTGCATGGTCATGCCCAAATGAGTCAACATGAGATGTTGAGCTCATTTGATCGAGTGAGTCTACTTGGAGTTCAAGATTTAGATTGATAAGAGGATGACACGGTCTATGCCTCACATTGATCAATTTAGATGTCTAGGATAGAAGAACACTTGTCATATATTGTGAGGAGTCACAATTAGTAGTCACAAGGTGATGTTGGATCTCAACATTCTTGTAACTTGGGTAGTAATGATGTATTGCTAGATACCGCTCATTACTTATGCTTCTAAATGAGTTTAGGGGCATTGCCAACGTTACAAGAACCTATTGGGTCACACACAAAGAACAAGTGAATGGAGATTATGTTCATATGATGAACCAAGAGGATTAGATTCATTTGATGAATCAAATTGGATTAAGAGTAATCCTAATTGGGCTAATTGAGTTGGACTCAAGTTGATTCATGTGTTCAATGAGTCTAATTTAGATTATGACTCATTGAATCAATTTAATTAAATGAATTAGATTCATTATATTAAGTTGGCTTGAATCAAATGGTTGGATTAGATCAACCATGGGAGAGATTTGGTCAAGTTTGACTTGACTTGAGAGGGAAGATGAAGAGTCAAGTTTGACTTGACTATTTGCCACATCATTAGTGAGTTGGCAAGATGTGGACCAATGATGATGCTCCACATCATCATGGTTACATATGTGTGCCACATCATGGAGGTTACAAATCACCTCTTAATAGCCTCTACATTTAATGTGGAGGGGGTTACAAACCTCATGTGGCCGGCCACACTAATGGTGGAGATTTTATTTTTCATTTGGTGAATTAACTCTCATTCACTTCATCTCCTTCCTCTAGCCATTCTCTTCTCCCTCTCCTCTTCTCTTGACCATGAGTTTCAAGGAAGAAACAAGGTGAGTGGTTTTGAGTTTCATGAAAGAAAATAGAGTGATTGTCACATAGAAGAAGAAGAAGAGTGTTCTTGTATTTCATCTTCTCTATTTTTCTTTCCAATCCCATCTGAGAGCTCTAGAAAGTGCTAGCACACTTGTGGTGCTCTCTTCTCCATCCTTGTGTGTTAGAGAACACACCTTGTTCGTGTGGATACTACTAGAGGATTGTCTACGTTGACAATCTTGAGATCCGACGTACCTTGGACTTGCGGGATTACGAAAAGGGCACGCATCGAAGGTATAAATGTTTTTCCTTTGTAGATATACTGTAGATCATAGTTTGAAACTTGTACTCGTATTTTGAAATCTATCCTTCGCACGAGATCTAGTGGCATGGGTGATTTGGGGTTTCCGCGACGCGAAAAAGTGATTTTCGCGGCCCGAAAAACCCAACAGTGGTATCAGAGCCACGTGCGAAGCGAGTACGAGTTTAGATTCATATTTTATGAAAAATATAGATCTGTAAACTTTCTGTAAATTCATGTTTTTTATAGTTTTAATGGGTATTTTTCTCGTAGAAGCGAAGCACAAGTGTTTAGACACTTGTAGGCTTCGACTACCGAGAAGGTTTTTCCGAAACGGCAATGTTTCGCCCCAAAACCTTTTGGGACAGCGGGCTTAGGCGCTGTTAGATCGCAAAGGAACCCTCGCGATGGTTAGATCGCGGGTAGGAGCGCTGCCCCTGGCCCCACAAGGGGATTCGTTCCGCGATTGCGCCCGAAATCGCTAATCGGGACCGCCGGGAAAAATTTACTCATAAAATTATAAAAATTATGAAAAAATTACAGAAAATTATGAAAATTATATAATTTTGAATTATATATTAATTTTGTGATAGTCATGACCCAAACGACCCAAATTGGATTTGGAAATGTGTAGTAATTCATAATACGGCCTGCGTGCCGTTATGTGATGTGCGTGCTGTATTTATTTTATTTTAATTTTCACGACCTGCGCGTCGTGCCTTTCTCTTATATTCTGGTTGTAAATTATATTTAGACTCAAATATAACTCGAGTTTCAAAATTATAATGAAATTTTGAAGCAGTGGAAGGTCCACACGAGACGGAGTTACGAGGAGGGCATGAGCAACACAAGGTGGTCAAAGGAAGAAGCTTGAGAAGCTGTTGACCTTAGGTTGACCATCTGATCTTCTCATTGGCTTGAGAAGATCGTAGTAGGGCCATGACACAATCACAAACTAATTAATTGCTTATATGTATGTGATGCATGTTCAATTAAGTAGTTAATTAGTGCCTAGCGATTAGATTAGATCTAAATCGTGCACATGATGCACCATTCGATTAGATTAGATCTATCGAGTATATGATACGCATCATCGTTTAGATTAGATCTAAATCGCGTCAACTCGTAATGCCTACCATGCCGTGATACCTACCACTACCTCAATCGCATGTTGTTGTTGAATCTGCCAAAACAGAGCAACACATACTATCTTGGTAGGGTACGGAGGGACAATCTTGGTCCCGCCTATCAACGCATGGGTGAGTACAACTCAATTAGATTGAGTATTCCTAGTTTACTCGGTTGGATCGAGTACAACTATAGACATTCTTCCAACGGTTGGAAAGGTAGGTCAAAATCACGTTTATATTAACTCTTGGGCGTATTAGCCAAAGCTAACTCGAGTTTTAATATAAATGCGGATTTTATCCTATAAACAAGAGTTGCATAGAGATGTAATTGGTAATCGTTACCTACCGATCATACTAAGTCTTGGGCGTATTAGCCAAAGCTAACTTAAGGGTTAGTATGATGTGGATCTTGTCCCACATGAATTATAGAATTCAGTGGGAGCATCATTTAGTTAAAGGCCTAATTAAATGATTAAGAATATGATATTTATTTCTGCATTTATTTTTGTTGTAGATTACCATGACGTCGAATACGAACACCTTCTCTCTGCGATCTGTCCTTAAGAAGGACAAGCTCAACGGAGCAAATTTCCTGGACTGGTACAGGAACCTGAGAATAGTTCTCACCCAAGAACGTAAACTGTACGTTCTGGAGCAGCCCATTCCGGAGGCTCCTCCTACCACTGCCACGCGAGCAGACCGAGATGCTTACAAGAAGCATCAAGATGACGCATTAGATGTGTCCTGTCTTATGCTCGCGACCATGAACTCTGAGCTTCAGAAGCAACATGAGTTGATGGGCGCTTATGATATGGTTGAACATCTTTGTCACCTATATCAAGGACAAGCAAGGCATTGGAAGAGGAACTCCAAAGAATACCTGGAAGATCTTAAGAAGAAGAGAAATAAGATTTCTACTTCAGGTATACATGTTATAGAAGTCAACCTCTCTATTTCTTCATCGTGGGTATTAGATACCGGATGTGCTTCTCACATTTGTACTAATGTACAAGCGCTGAGAAATAGCAGGGCATTGACGAAGGGTGAGGTAGACCTACGAGTAGGCAATGGAGCACGGGTTGCTGCTATTGCTGTAGGAACTTACTATCTATCTCTACCCTCTGGGCTTGTACTAGAATTAGATGATTGTTGTTATGTGCCTGCCTTGACTAAGAACATAATTTCAGTTTCTTGTTTGGACAAGAAAGGATTTTCATTTACAATAAAGAACAAATGTTGTTCCGTCTATTTAAACGAAATAGACGAAATGTTCTATTGTAGTGAACCTCTGATGAACGGACTCTATATTCTAGACCTTGAGAGCCCTATCTATAACATAAATACCAAGAGGTTCAAGTCAAATGACATGAACCAAACCTACCTCTGACACTGTCGCTTAGGTCATATAAATGACAAACGCTTATCCCAGCTCTATAAGGATGGTTTGCTGGACTCATTTGATTTTGAATCATATGAGATATGCGAGTCATGCCTACGAGGCAAGATGACCAAGACTCCCTTTAGTGGGCACAGCGAAAGAGCGACTGATTTGTTAGGACTCATACATAGTGATGTATGTGACCCTTTCAATGTTGCTGCTAGAGGCGGTTATAGGTACTTCATCACATTTACTGATGATTTCAGTAGATATGGTTATGTGTACTTGATGACACATAAGTCTGAATCCTTTGAAAAGTTCAAAGAATTCAAGAATGAAGTACAGAACCAGCTTGGCAAGAGTATTAAGATACTTCGATCCGATCGAGGTGGAGAATACCTTAGCCATGAGTTTCATGACTATCTAGCAGAATGTGGGATCCTATCCCAACTCACTACTCCTGGAACACCACAGTGGAATGGTGTATCCGAAAGAAAGAATCGTACCCTATTAGATATGGTGCGATCGATGATGAGTCACACAGATCTTTCGACATACCTTTGGGGCTATGCTCTAGACACGGCAGCTTTTATACTCAACCGAGTTCCATCCAAGGCCGTGATAAAGACACCATATAGGATATGGACTGGGAGAGATGCCCAGGTGTCTTTCATGAGGATTTGGGGTTGTGAGGCTTACGTTAGACGTCAAGTCTCAGACAAATTAGGACCCAAATCCGACAAGTGCTACTTTATTGGATATCCCAAGGAAACTAAGGGATATTACTTCTATATTCCCAGTCAGCACAAGGTAGTTGTGGCAAAAACTGGGGTTTTTCTAGAAAGGGACTTTGTTTCTAGAAAGACTAGTGGGAGCGCGTTCGATCTTGAAGAAGTTCAAGATGCGAACAATAGCACTAATGCCTCGATGGAAATTGAACTGGAACCACAAAGTGTTGTGGATGATGTTGTTCCACAAGGAGTTGAGGAACGACAACCAGTTCAAGTAGACATACCTCTTCGCAGGTCTGATAGGATACGTCGTCAGCCTGAGAGATACTCATTTCTCTTGTCTGACCATGATGACGTTATGCTCATAGAGGATGAGCCTACCACCTATCATGAAGCTGTAATGAGACCAGATTCCGAGAAATGGCTAGAGGCCATGAGATCCGAGATGGAATCCATGTACACCAACCAAGTTTGGACTTTGGTCGATCCACCTGAAGGGGTAAAACCCATAGGGTGCAAGTGGGTCTTTAAGAGAAAGACTGACATGGATGGACTTATCTATAAGGGTCGCTTAGTAGCTAAAGGTTTCAAGCAGATTCATGGTATTGACTATGATGAGACCTTTTCTCCAGTAGCGATGTTTAAGTCCATTCGGATCATGCTTGCTATTGCAGCTTACCACGATTACGAGATCTGGCAGATGGACATCAAAACCGCGTTTCTGAATGGAAACCTACTCGAGGATGTGTACATGACACAACCTGAGGGTTTTGTAGATCCACAGCATACTAGCAGAGTATACAAGCTCCATTTATGGACTAAAGCAAGCTTCTCGGAGCTGGAATCTTCGATTCGATGATGCAATCAAACAGTTTGGTTTCATCAAGAACGAAGATGAACCTTGTGTCTACAAGAAGGTTGTAGGGGACATAGTTGTCTTCCTCATATTGTATGTGGATGACATACTACTCATTGGGAAGGACATCCCTTTGCTTCAGTCTTTCAAGACCTGGCTAGGGAGTTGCTTCTCAATGAAGGACTTAGGTGAGGCATCCCGCATTCTAGGGATACAGATCTATAGAGATAGATCTAAGAGGTTGCTTGGCCTAAGTCATAGTACATATATTGACAAGGTACTCCTTCGGTTTGCCATGCAGAACTCCAAGAAGGAATTTCTGCCGATGTCACATGGCGTAAGTCTTTCGAAGACTCAAGGTCCCTCTTCTAGAGAGGAGAGAGACCGCATGAATCAGATCCCTTATGCCTCAGCCATAGGATCGATCATGTACGCCATGCTATGTACTCGACCTGATGTCTCGTATGCTTTGAGCATGACGAGCAGATCCAGGTGAAAGTCACTGGATAGCGGTCAAGAATATTCTTAAGTACTTAAGAAGGACTAAAGAATATTTCTTGATATATGGAGGCAATGATGAGCTAGCTGTAAAGGGTTACAGTGATGCTAGCTTCCAGACCGATCAGGATGACTATAGATCGTAGTCGGGGTTTGTGTTTTACATTAATGGTGGTGCTGTGAACTGGAAGAGTTCGAAACAGGACACAGTAGCTGATTCTACGACAGAGGCCGAGTACATTGCTGCATCAGAGGCAGCAAAGGAGGCAGTTTGGATCCGCAAGTTCATCACTGAACTTGGGGTGGTTCCTAGCATTGCCGACCCCATTGAGCTCTATTGTGACAACAATGGAGCTATAGCACAGGTGAAGGAACCTCGCTCACACCAGTGGACCAAACACATACTATGACGTTTCCATCTCATTCGAGAGATTATCGAGAGAGGAGATGTGAAGATTTGCAGAGTACCTACAGAGGCTAACATCGCAGATCCCTTGACCAAGGCTTTGGCACAGAGGAAGCATGATGGTCACACTAGGTCATTGGGGCTTAGAGCCTACACTGATTGGCACTAGTGCTAGTGGGAGATTGTTAGCTAGAGCCCTAGAGCCAATCATTTGATGATTGTATTTTGGACTTGTTGTATCATATTCTATATAAATAAAGGCATTTGGTTTTTGGTTATTATACTTACTTGTATTGGTGCCAAATAAACTAAGTATAGTTACGTCCTTGAGTAGAAGGTTCTTACCTATATCAATCGATTGGTTGAATCGATAGTGAGATGATATAGGGAACACTACTCTTAATCATTCCTAGTCGAGTATTAACATTCAGGGACAATGTTAATGCAATAAGACTAGCATGTAGGTCAACTCGATGACTTGATCTCACAAGTCATGGATATAGAGATATCAAGTTGACACATGGGTATGCATTAGAGAATGTATACTGAATGACCCGCCATGAGAAAGTATCATGGATCGTTATATGAGTGTCATATACTTTCTCATGTGACTATTAGTATGACTATTGGTCCTTAGACATGTAGTCACCATGGTTCCCTACATAAGGAGTTATGTACTTTGGTTTCGTCAAACGTCACCCGTAACTGGGTGGACTATAAAGGCGATTACTGGGTATATAACGAATTATGCAGAGGGATGTGAGTGATGTAGATGAGATCTATGCCTCCCATATGACGGGAGCGACATCGGTATTCTTGATAGAGTTAGACCACGAAGTGCATGGCCATGCCCAAATGAGTCAACATGAGATGTTGAGCTCATTTGATCGAGTGAGTCTACTTGGAGTTCAAGATTTAGATTGATTAGAGGATGACACGGTCTATGCCTCACATTGATCAATCTAGATGTCTAGGATAGAAGGACACTTGTCATATATTGTGAGGAGTCACAATTAGTAGTCACAAGGTGATGTTGGATCTCAACATTCTTGTAACTTGGGTAGTAATGATGTATTGCTAGATACCGCTCATTACTTATGCTTCTAAATGAGTTTAGGGGCATTGCCAACGTTACAAGTGTTGGGTTTTTCGGGCCGCGAAAACCGCTTTTTCGCATTGCGAAAACCCCGAATCACCCATGCCACTGGATCTCGTGAGAAGGAAAACTTTCGAAAATACGAGTACGAGTTTCAAACGACGATCTACAGTAGATCTACAAGGAAAAACCATTTTATACCTTCGATGCGTGCCCTCGCAAATCCCGCAAGTCCAAGGTACGCCGGATCTCGAAGTTGTCAACATAGACAACTCTCTAGTGATATCCACACGAACAAGAAGTGTTCCCTAACACTCAAGGATGGAGAAGAGAGCACCCCAAGTGTGCTAGCACTTTCTAGGGCTCTCGGATGGGATTGGAAAGAAAAATAGAGAAGATGAAAATACAAGAACACTCTTCTTCTTCTTCTATGTGACAATCACTCTATTTTTCTTTCATGAAACTCAACACCACTCACCTTGTGTCTTCCTTGAAACTCACGGCCAAGAAAGAGGAGAGGGAGAAGAGAATGGCTAGAGGAAGGAGATGAAATGAATGAGACTCATGAATGAAAATTCATTCCCCTTCATTCACTTGTGTGGCCGGCCACATGAGTAACTCCCACTCATTTAATGTGGCCGGCCACATTAATGGGAATGGAGGCTTGTAACCTCCATGATGTGACATACCATGATGATGTGGAGCATCATCATTGGTCCACATCTTGTCATCTCACTAATGATGTGACAATTAGTCAAGTCAAACTTGACTCTTCCTCTTCCTCTCAAGTCAAGTCAAACTTGACCAAATCTCTTCCATGGTTGATCTAATCTAACCATTTGATTCAAGCCAACTTAATATAATGAATTTAATTCATTAAATTAAGTTGATTTAATGAGTCATAATCTAAATTAGACTCATTGAATACATGAATCAACTCAAGTCCAAGTCAATTATCCCAATTAGGATTACTCTTAATCCAATTTGATTCATCAAATGAATCTAATCGTCTTGGTTCATCATATGAACCTAATCTCCATCCATTTGTTCTTTGTGTGTGACCCAATAGGTTCTTGTAACGTTGGCAATGCCCCTAAACTCATTTAGAAGCATAAGTAATGAGCGGTATCTAGTAATACATCATTACTACCCAAGTTACAAGAATGTTGAGATCCAACATCACCTTGTGACTACTAATTGTGACTCCTCACAATATATGACATTGTCCTTCTATCCTAGACATCTAGATTGATCAATGTGAGGCATAGACCGTGTCATCCTCTAATCAATCTAAATCTTGAACTCCAAGTAGACTCACTCGATCAAATGAGCTCAACATCTCATGTTGACTCATTTAGGCATGGCCATGCACTTCGTGGTCTAACTCTATCAAGAATACCGATGTCACTCCCGTCATATGGGAGGGATATATCCCATCTACATCACTCACATTCCTCTGCATAATTCGTTATATACCCAGTAATCGCCTTTATAGTCCACCCAGTTACGGGTGACGTTTGACGAAACCAAAGTACATAACTCCTTATGTAGGGAACCATGGTGACTTCAGGTCTAAGGACCAATAGTCATACTAATAGTCACATGAGAAAGTATATGACACTCATATAACGATCCATGATACTTTCTCATGGCGGGTCATTCAGTATACATTCTCTAATGCATACCCATGTGTCAACTTGATATCTCTATATCCATGACTTGTGAGATCAAGTCATCGAGTTGACCTACATGCTAGTTTTATTGCATTAACATTGTCCCTGAATGTTAATACTCGACTAGGAATGATTAAGAGTAGTGTTCCCTATATCATCTCAATATCGATTCAACCAATCGATTGATATAGGTAAGAACCTTCTACTCAAGGACGTTATTATACTTAGTTTATTTGGCACCAATACAAGTAAGTATAATAACCAAAAACCAAATGCCTTTATTTATATAGAATATGATACAACAAGTCCAAAATACAATCATCAAATGATTGGCTCTAGGGCTCTAGCTAACAACAAGAACATATTGGGTCACACACAAAGAACAAGTGGATGGAGATTAGGTTCATATAATGAACCAAGAGCATTAGATTCATTTGATGAATCAAATTGGATTAAGAGTAATCCTAATTGGGCTAATTGAGTTGGACTCAAGTTGATTCATGTGTTCAATGAGTCTAATTTAGATTATGACTCATTGAATCAATTTAATTAAATGAATTAGATTCATTATATTAAGTTGGCTTGAATCAAATGGTTGGATTAGATCAACCATGGGAGAGATTTGGTCAAGTTTGACTTGACTTGAGAGGGAAGATGAAGAGTCAAGTTTGACTTGACTATTTGCCACATCATTAGTGAGTTGGCAAGATGTGGACCAATGATGATGCTCCACATCATCATGGTTACATATGTGTGCCACATCATGGAGGTTATAAATCACCTCTTAATAGCCTCCACATTTAATGTGGAGGGGGTTACAAACCTCATGTGGCCGGCCACACTAATGGTGGAGATTTTATTTTTCATTTGGTGAATTAACTCTCATTCACTTCATCTCCTTCCTCTAGCCATTCTCTTCTCCCTCTCCTCTTCTCTTGACCGTGAGTTTCAAGGAAGAAACAAGGTGAGTGGTTTTGAGTTTCATGAAAGAAAATAGAGTATTTCATCTTCTCTATTTTTCTTTCCAATCCCATCCGAGAGCTCTAGAAAGTGCTAGCACACTTGTGGTGCTCTCTTCTCCATCCTTGTGTGTTAGAGAACACACCTTGTTCGTGTGGATACTACTAGAGGATTGTCTACGTTGACAATCTTGAGATCCGGCGTACCTTGGACTTGCGGGATTACGAAAAGGGCACGCATCGAAGGTATAAATGTTTTTCCTTTGTAGATCTACTATAGATCATAGTTTGAAACTCGTACTCGTATTTTGAAATCTATCCTTCGCACGAGATCCAGTGGCATGGGTGATTCGGGGTTTCCGTGACGCGAAAAAGCGGTTTCTGCGGCCCGAAAAACCCAACAGTATCTAGTAGTAAAGGACTAAAAATAGGAATCAATACTGCTCATGTTAAACTGATAGCAAAGAAAAACTGTACGTCTAATAGCAATAGAAAAGAAGTCTGCTCATGCTTACAAATAGCTAAGGAAAAACTAGAAAAGGCAAACTGCACTTCTATTACTTAATAAAATATGCACCGCTCTTCTTAATAAAAGTCTGCACTGATCTACTTAATAAAAATCTGCACTGCTCTTCTTAATAAAAATCTGTAAAAGAAGTGGATGTTCTAAGCTCTGAATGGAGCTGTTCATGTCGGCAGAAATGCACAAGGAGAAGGGTTGTTCTATGCTCCAAGTGAAGCTGCCCGTATCTGCAGAAATGCACAAAGGAAGGGTTGTTCTATTCTTAACCCATCATCTACTACTTAACCCATCATATAAATGGCAAAACACATCAGGTATATCTACAGAAATCATGTAATCTGTGTCATCCTTTCTGATATTTCCTTACAGAGGAAGTCATGTTACATATTTACTACCAAACCATAGTGGTACATCTACAGTGAGTATGCCAACAATCTCCTAGTTTGTTTTTAATCGAATTATTAATCCCAATAAATTCATCTAATACTTGTTAATCGGATTAATACTCCAATACTCCTTTTAATTAGACTAACTAACTAGTTAATCAATCAAACTTCAGACGACACTAAGTAATTCAATCTATCTTTAATATTTCGTCGTTCGATCTTTTAACTCAGAGGTATTACTTCAATAAATCTGTTACATATTACACAAATGCTAAACAACATCAAAACCTTGTTAATTAACTAACTTTAATTACTAAATACCAAGCGGCCTGGAATTAATCTCTACTAATTAAACCTTATCATCTCTCATCAACAAGAAACCATAGATCATAATGGTACAAAAATATCTAAACTTATTGGAACTTAAACCTCTATAAAAAAAACTTGCTTAAATACTTATACTTCTTATAATAAAATGCCTTGGCATTTATTCAAACACTTGGTGTGCTCTTAATCCTTAAATACTGAAATTTGGGATCCTATCATGACCTTGAACTTGCTTTGCTTAGAACTTCTCATAAACCCCTAAACAGATTAAATGGGGCAGTTTACCATCCCTTCTACCTACAAATTCTAAGGTTTCATAGCACAACCATGCTCCTTAGGCTATGCTGCAAAGAATAAAACAACTTAAACATGTTGTGAAAGCAAAGCTAAACATGTTGTGGAGATCAAGCTGTGAAAGTAAAACAAATACAACTACTAGGGCATGCAGAGGGAATCAAGCTAAGCATACTGTGGAGATCAAAGGATTATCACTACTTGTCCCCAAAACTATAAACTATCTTGAAGAACCAACACAGGATAGAAATAAGAAATCAACTTACCTAATTCTGTCCAGAAATTTGAGCCAATCAAAGAATACCAAAACTCTTCAAATTCAACCCAACAACACCATCATGGTTTCAAAGAGAAAAAATAAATCGAATCCATTAAAACCCCTTCTTATCTTCCTAAAAAAAACTCACGGCATCAAGCCCTTTAGACTAAGCTAACCTAAAAAAAAACATCATCAAGAATTAGCTATAACCTTGTAACTGGAATCTTAAACAAACCTATGTAAAACTGGTTCAAGCTTATACCTTTATAAAGCATCAGAAATCCTTAAACATGCCATATCAGAACTCTACACTAATTCCTTATGGAAACATACACTGTTCGAAAATCCAAATGAATTCACAAGAAATCTTACTTCAATCCATAAACCTAACTGCCCATGCTATGTCCAACAGGAGAAGGACTCAACACCTACAATTTATTATACCATCCCAAGGCTGCAGAATTTAAAACACATAAGCTATTCTCAATTATTCTCTAACCTCCTTATTCTATGCTTACACAATCCAGCAACATTACTAGATATGAAAAATGAAATCCCAAATCTCACAATTCTGCATCAAACTTCACGGCAGCAACTTTCAATACTAATCAAAACTTGAAAGGCTTAAAACGAAGCGACTGTGCACATTGTGATAGCAACAAACAAAGACTATCTAAATATAAAGTGCAGATTATAAGAGCTGGGGAGGTTAACTACATACTTAGTTCATTCAATTCTCTTCTATTCTCTTTATAAAACTCACCGTAGCATTTTAAAGACAAACCTTCCCAGAACATGCTTTGAAATAAAAAACGAGAGGCTAACAAGAATCCGAAACACAAAAACTAAATCCCTAGCAGCATAAATTCGGCCCAAACTCAATCCGAAATAAAGGAACATGCTGTGGGTGGTAAAAAGTGAAATCAAATTTCGAAACCTCAAAGAAAACACTGAATCGACTCGGAACTACTCTTATCGCAGGTGAGTAGCAACTTACTATGATTCTTGAATTCAAACCGAAGGAGAAAACCTCTAGGGTTCGCGGAGAAACTTCAAATTTCAACCCTTTCTCGTGCCCACGAGCTCTCTTCAACGAGGAGACCTCGAATCTGTGAAGAACCGACGGAGACAAGTGCTCGCCGACCGCTGGAGACGAAGCCCTAGCTTCGTTTTCGCCTGAGAAGGAATCGGCGCCGCGCACGCGTGAAGCAGAGGAGAGGAAGGCTTCGAGAGAGGAAATTTTAGGTTTTAGGAAAAAGATTTAAATCTTATACTTAAGGTTATTTTCGTTTCCAACTATAGCTTAAATAGAATTTTCCTCCTTCTTTAATAACAAACGATCGCTAGCACACTTGGTCAGCCCGACTTTAACCAAATCTCAGCCGCGCACTTTTTATTTCTAATTTATTTAAACGTTCTTAATTACTGCTTATATATATTTCATCCCATATATGTTCACAAACAGGTTGCAGACCAGTTGCCTGGTTGGATTCGGGCTAAGTCTGAGATCTTGGGTTCAAAACCCGGCTTCAACACTTTTTTTTTCTTTTTTTTTAAACTTCTTCTTCTTGGTAAAAATATCAAACGAACTCCAAAAATTACATAAAAATACTCTAAAAATTTCTAAAAATCTCTAGAATTTTTATATAGCATTTAAAAATATTTTTGAATTATTTTTGGGGCTCAAAATGAGGAAATTTGGGTCGTTACAGTTTGGGTGATTCCGGCCAACCGAAATAGGGCTCACCCGAACCCAATTTCCAGTCTTCTCCTCGAGCAGTCTTCCATCCCAACTTTACGTCCCTCAAACGTCGTGTACATTCTTCTCGCGCACCGGTGTACTCTTCCGCAGCTCTCTCATCCTTCGGACGCACCGAGCCCATCGACTCCCTTCCCGTGCAGTCCTTCTCGCTGGCTGCGTCTTCCGCTCGACTTCCTGCGCTCCTAAGTTCCTACACACTTAGACACAGGGATCAAAACTACACAGGACCTAACTAACTTTGGTTGATCACATCAAAACAACCACGGAGTCCAACAATCTCCCCCTCTTTTATGTGCATCAACCCAAGTTCAAGTTAGGATAAAAACAACCAAATAGTAATTTAAGAAAATTACTAAACTAACATTTTAAGTACAAAAATTGCAATAATAGAATTAGCAACATAAGTTAGAAAGAAAAATTATAATTTTCCTAACTTCTCCTAAACTTAAACTTGTACTTAACTATCTCCCCCTTTGATCACAGCAAAAAGAGTGGGGAACAAAAAAAAATTACTAAGTTAAAAATTTTCTAAGTAAGAAAAAAAATTCTAAAACATTTGCCAAATAATAACAAATCTTTTTCAGAAAAATTTAGTTAAAAAAATTCTTATTGAGAATTTTTCTAAGAAACATTTTTTAAAAAAAGTTTTTGAAGAATTTCCAAAACAAATGTTTAAAAACTTTTCAAAGTATTTAATACTTCTATCAGAAAGTTAATTAAACATTTTATTTTCAATATTTTGGCTTCCAGGTCATGACGAGGTACCAGGCCTTCTTGGTTATTGGAGCAACAACCACTTCCTTAATCAAAGTCTCATAAAGAAATTTTAATGTTTAATTTTTCTTCTGAAAGCCTTAATCTTAAAGAGATTTTAATCCAGTAAAGATTTTGAAACCCAGTATAGATTCCTTGCTACAGGGTTAGTTAAAAACTTAAGGGGTATATAGCCTTTAGGTATTCTTCTAAGTTGACCTTGATGGTTTCTTATATACCAATTTAATTTTCCATAAACCTTGATTTTTGATTTTTGAAAAACATTAGTATTTGAACATATATCAGATTTTAACTTTTCAATTTGGAGTTTCAATTTATCATTTTCATATTTCAAATTATCTAACATTTTATTTAAGTTAGCAATATCTTTTTCTGATTCAGCTAAGTCTTTAGAAAGAGCTTTAATAAATTGAAATAATTGTTTAGGGTTCAGAGCACGTACCTTACTTACCTTTCTTTGTGGTGCTCCCCCTTCATCATAGCTTTCCTCTTCTAATGTTCCTCCCCCTTCATCTATGCTCATTTCTGAGCTTGATTATTCTTCCGGCAGATGGTTGGCTATCAGTGCTAGTCTCGATAAGGCTTCGACTTCATATTCCGAGGATGATGATTCATCCCATGTAGCCTTCAGACTCTTGCGCTTCGAGGATGTCGGTCTTCGAGACTTTTCATTGTCCTTTTTCTTTAATTTGGGGAAGTCATCCTTGATGTGCCTTCCTCATTGCAGTTGTAGCACCGGGCTGTCCTTTTGTTGCGTCGATGCTTCCTCGACTACGATTTAAATTTATTAGTTTTAAGAAATTTATTGAAACGTCTTACCAATAGCGCCGCTTCGGTTTCGTCGATCGACGCTTCGGAGTCGGGATCATCCTTTTCAACTTGTAGGGCAATGTTGAGGTTCGACTTTTCTACTTGTTTAGGCTCTGCAAGTCGAGACTCGTGAAGTTTGAAGGTAGAAAATAAACTTTCTAGACTACTTACCTCAAAGTCCTTAGAGATGTAGTAAGCATCTACTAAGGACACCCACTCTGGAGTCCTTGGGAAGGTGTTTAGTGCATACCGGATGGAATCTCGGTTTGTTACCATTTCGCCGAGATTTGTCAGTTGCGTTATCAGCTCCTTGATCCTCGCTTGGAGTTGCGCAACCTTCTCGCAGTTGTTCATCCGAAGATTTGTTGTGTCCGGAGGACGTCGCGCCTTCCTAGCTTCGCTTCTGAGGTGCCCACGTGGAGCTCCAGGAATTTATCCCAGAGGTTTTTGGCGGAGTCGTAGCTTCCGATCCGACTTACCTCCTGGGTCGGCAGAACACTGAGCAGGTGAAATTCCACCTTTCCGTTGGCTACACAATCAGCCTACTCCTTCTTCATCCAGTTGCATTCTTCCTTGTCTTTTGGCGTTGTATATCAATATTTCATTATTAAAAGAATATCGAATTTGGTCTTAAAAAATACCTCCATTTTGCGTTTCCACGTAGCGAAGTCTCCGTCGAACTTCGGGGGATGAATGTTCGCTCCGACCATCATCCTGATCTTTGTGCTTTAGTTGGTGGTTAGTCCTTTTGAGACGGTGGGGCTCTTGTACCACTTGTTGGTGCAGCGGGACCGGCAAGAGGGGGGTGAATTGCCTGCAAAATAAAAGTATACCCTCCTCAAGGCTTTTTAACTCAAAATAGATAGCAATAATAATAAAATAATAAAACAAAAGAATTAGAGAAGACCAGAAGTTGACTTGGTTACAACCAAGACGGTTGTTAATCCAAGGCGGTGAAAAGCGCACTAACGATCTCCATCTTTGAAGGTGGAGAAGCCTTTTACACACTTAGAAGCTTAGAACTATTGCTAGGAATGATTACAGAGTTGATTGCTTGAAAAAATTAATATGGTGTTAGTGGAGAACATGGTGTTAGTTGAATAACACCTATGAAATCGAGCCGTTATTAAGTAAAAATATCATACGTTGATTTTTTTAGGAGCAGAGCGTCGATTGACAGTTATTTCGACCAATTATCTAGTGATAGGGCTCCTCTGCCATTTTACGCATGGCTTGTCGCTAGAGGTTATTGAACCTCTGGAGTAATCGTAGTATGTGTTATAAGACAATAGTTAGTCATCTTAGCTAACATTACCTTCATTGAGTAACTCAAGACCTTGATCACGTGATCATTTACCCAAGGTTTTGAGGTTTATATGTCAGATCGGAGAGTGTTCGACCTTTTGTCGACAGTGGACGGAGGATATTTACGACACGACTATGAGAGTTGTGGAGATACTCTCTAGATGGGTAGACTTTTGGTCAGGAGGTGAGTGACCTTATGGATTTTAGATCATCATTCCCTTACGGTGGATTTTTGGGTATTTGAATGGATGAGATTAGACATACTCTTTGGATATTTTTGGATATGATTAGTAGAGTTTTGTATACTCATATCTCATGGATTGACCGTATCTCTACCATTTGGAGAGTTGTTGGTCATCGATCAGGAAATCAAGGGACACACTTGGATTTCAGTTGTGGTACACTTTTAGGTGGGATGCTGATATATTAACTTTTAATGATTTGTTAGTAGATATCTGACTTGATGATGTATTATTTGTAGTTTGATGTTGATAGTGACATGAGGAGTGACATGTCTGTGATATTTATGTATTTAGTGATTTGTAGTTGATGATCATATCACAAACTTGTTGCCAGTGATCTAACTTTTGAGTGTGCCTATTGTACGGATGCTGAGTCCTTGATATTGTCATTTAGGCTTACAGTGCCCTAGATATTTCCATGGGCTCGATGAATTTGGTATTCTTGGGGTATTTGGATCAGTTGGTATTGTCTTCAGTGACAATATTGTGAAATATTTTTGATCCGAGGTGGATCACGAACATCATCTTTGTATAGTTCCAGAGATGTTTTGATAGGAACATCTTTATGCTGAGTTTGGTAGTGCACATTTCGATTGTCTTTTGTGGAATTTTTGGGGCATATTGTCTTTAGTAGGGGTATATCTGTGGATCCATAGAAGATAAAAGCTGTTACCAGTTGAGAGTAGTTGAAGTCTGTACAGGAGACTTGCAGCTACCGTGGTCTAGCTGGATATTACCAGAAATTAGTTGAGGGTTTATCTAGCATTGTTATGTCGTTGACTGGACTGTCTAGGAAGGGTATGAAACTTTCCTAAATAGATGCTTACGAGATCAGTTTCAGGAGTGGAAATGAAAAGCTGATAACTGCATCCGTTTTAGTTTTACTTTCTAGTGTGGACGAATTTGTACTCTACTTTCTAGTGCAGTTCTGATGTAACATGAGCGGAGCAATCTCATGCCAGTATACCGAATTCTCGTGTAATGGGAATGAGACTCTTTACTTCCTTGGGAGATTATGTGTGTTCTTGAGTCATTTTTTATCCAGGTGGAGTTACTATAGGAAGTACCTCGATCTGGATTTGTGATACATTTGGGTGATACCTGTTTGTGGAGAGATTTGGAGCATTTCTATTGGTGGAACGATATGAAGAAGGACATCATGAATTTTGTAGTTTGATGTTTAGTATGTTAACCAGTGGAGGTTGAACATCGGATACTAGTAGGATAGTTTCAGTTGATTCAGATACTGGAATGAAAATGAGAGTTTGTTATAATGGACTTTGTTGTGGGATCACCCAAGACTTGTAGAGGATATGTTATGATATTGGGTAATCGTCGATTGATTGACTAATTTGCTTCCATTCTATCGATCCATAGGATAGATTCTTTAGATCAATTAGTAGAGTTATACTGTAGAGAGATTACTTGACTAGATGGTATATCACTTAGTATTATATCGGATGGAGGTCCGTGATTTACATCACGATTGTGGCGAATTTTACAGTAGACTTTGGGTTAGGAGCTTTACTTTAGTATAGATTTTTACCCTCAGACTGATGAATAGTTTGAGCGCCCTATACAAATGTTGGAGAATCTGTTGATAGTAGATTATGAATTTCAGAAGTAGGTGATTTACTCACAGTTGGCTAGACATCAGTGTGAAAGTAATGGAAGTAGGGTGAGCTCATAACTCACAGAGTCATCTTTTACGGTTGGAGATTTGTTATGATACTTGGATGGAGTGGTATACGAGTATGTGGATTGGTTGTTACTCTTGGACGAGGATCTCTGAGTTGAGTAGGAAATTTAAGGATCAAATTTTTATTGGGAGGGGGGGAGGAGAATGTAAAATACGACACCTAAATAATAATTAAATAATAAGATTATTTGAGAAATAATCTTACTAGATTTTTCAGAAATTTTTAGAAATTTTTCTGAATTTAATCAGAGATCATATGATACGTTTTAAGGGGATGGATCGATTAGGATAGGATAAAGCCTGTTTAGAACATCCAAATTAAGTAGAAGTTGATTGAGGAATTGATTTAGGGTTTAATTAATTAACGACTTAAGTGCACAATCCTATTTTCTTTCTTTTTTTCCCGATTCCTCACATCTCCGCTCGATCTTCCCCTTTGCTCCCGTTCTCTCTCGCTCTTCTCCTCCGATTCGCACAACGTCACCATGGTTCGATCCTGGCCGCCGGTCGCCAATCGCCAATCGATCTCCCCTCTCCTGGTCAAGGACACCAGGAGCTTGCCGGAGGCCGAACATATGAGCCCTCCATTCGGTCGTGCCCCAGTTTTGATGTCACCCTTTCCCGATCGTCGCAGGTCCTCTAGCAGCCAACGCTGGGAAAGCTGTCACTCAATCCCTCTTCTCTCCCGATTCACCGCTGATGTCTTCCCTTTCTCTTCATCACCGGTAAGGATTTGCCATCGTCGGGCTCTAGCACTGTGCAGCACTGTGCCCTAGCGCCGACACAGATCTAGTTCTCCTTTTTTAGAGCTGTGTCCACGACCATGTCCTTTTGCCCTGTATCTTTCGCTCTGTCAAACGCCACTGTGGATGTACTACCGTCGGGTCTTGCCAACAGCGAAGAGGGAATCGACACAAAGGGGTTTAGGGCCACAAAGAGGTATAAGGTACTCACTGTATTGCTGTTCTTCCTTTTTCTAACTGCCCTCATACGATGGTTATTCGATCGTCACGATTGGGCGCAGATATAAAGTTGTAGCGATCAACCCTTTGTTGAATCTTGTCCACCATTTCCGGCCAGCGATTCCCTATAGTGGCGAGGGCAGCTGGATAGAACGAAGCTTAGTGCCCTGGTACAGAGGTAACAAATAAAGGAGTTTGAGATTTTGGTATTATACTTTGATTGTAATTGATATGGAATGAGAATTGTGATTTAATTTGGTATGTTTGTAGTTGTGGTTAGCCATTAAGCTCCGACTGTGCTGTTCATGAGGGATCCATAGCTCTGGCCACTTTTCCAATAGCAAGCTTCCCCGATCATGGGGCAACGACCGTGCGATTGGATTTGGGTGAGTATTGTCGTGATTTATGCATAGGGTTATACCCAATTGAGTGGTGAAAATAGTTAGGATTGTTTAATCTATTGGATTATGGACTTGATTAGTTGATATGAGTATTTTAAGCTTGGCATTGATTAATCTAAAAGATGTTTGTGTTAATTGAGGATTAGTTGATACATGATTGATTATATTAGTTGGAATTTTAGATTATATCTTGATGGATAATTGAAGCATGTTAACAAGAAGGGTTAACTAATTGAATTGGATTAAACCATAAGGGGATTAGTTGTGAAAGTAGTGTTGGATCAGTAAATGGAATTAAAATGTTGATTCATAATCGGATTAGGATTAGGATTAGCTATTTGGTTTATGATAGAACTTAGCGGTACTATGTATTCTATGGTGCAGGATACTAGTCAGAGACACATTCTCGACGTGGCATTATTTATCACAATTGACAGATAAAGACGGGTATTTCTTGCTTTATCTCTTTAGCACATTGATCTTGGTGCATGAGCTAAATGTTCAGATAGTTACTATGTTCATCTTGACTCCACTCTTATTTTTCCTGCGTTTGATACTTCCACTCAATCTTTGAGCTACTCATTTCTGTATCTATACAGTCTCTCGTTACTATCTATAATATTTAGCAGATACTGGACGCCAGATACCATATACCAGATACTAGATATTGGATATTTGGATACTAGATACCATGCTTACTTACTTGTATGTTGTTATTTACACACCTTACTCAACATGCTGGCTTCATATTGCATACCTGTTTTCTGTTTATATATATATGATGACTGTTGCATTTTATGCATCATGTCATTGCATGCATGCCGACGACCATGTCTCCCTTGTGGTTGAGAGAGTCGTTGGCCATGATAGCACACTCGGTCACTCATGGATAGTGGTAGCTGGAGCGTGCCGCTTGTCCTGACGTGCTCCCACTCGCTTATTCATGGATAGTGATAGCTAGAGTTGTGAGCAGCAGGGACCCCGCCGCAAACATAGTTAGTTAGCTACTATGCAACTATCACCTCGGCCACTCGAGAGTAGTGGTAGTTGGAGTGATGTACAGTCTGTCATTGTCCTGGCCTCTCAACCATATAGGAGTCATGGTATAGGGGGGTGGGCGGGAGTGACCATCCGTGCATACGCTGTTATTATTATACCTGTTATTGCTGTTGCTTACTTATGCTGTTATTGCTTACTTATGCTGCTATTGCTTCCTTATGCTGCTGTTGCTTAATTTACATAATATGCTCTCATATGTTAAGATATATACCTGAGGTATGAGTTTAGACACTAGGTTGCTTATTGGTAATATGTATATACCTCACATGTTACCCATGTAGATATGAGCAGTACTGTAGCAGGTCTTTGCTACATATGACCTTCTATTACTAGCCTAGGATATGGTTTCAGGTATGGACACTTATTATGATATCACTGTTGTATTTGCTATTTTCCCTATGAGACTGTATACCTTTGTATCTCTAGTTCTTTATTATGTTCATGTACTATCTGTCTATTACCCGCTGAGTCTTAGTACTCACCACCCCGTAAACTGGTTTATTTCGCCAGGTAGCAGGTAAAGGATTTATGGAGTCGCCTGGAGATCATGTCCGCCAGTCCCATGTCACATCGAGCTTCTCCTTTCGTTAGTGTTTCCTTTCGTATTGTTGGTTTTGTACTTGTTCTTGTATTTGTGTATTCTTTTATATGGAGTTTTGCTTTGTGGTATCTTGTATTTGGTTGGGTGATGATGTGTTATGGCGAGCCGACTCGCAGTGAGTTGTTTTGTTCGTTATTTTGTGATTTTCGTTGTGCTATGTTTCCGCCGAGGGCTACATTATTAACTGCGTGGTTATTCTATGTTTCCGTCGTGTGGGCTGCATTATTAACTACGTGGTTGTGTGTATATTCCAGCCGTATGTGGCTGATGATTTTGTATGTATGTATGCCTCAGATTGTCACCGGTACAAGGGAAATATTGCCAAAATTTTTCGGTAGGGACTCCTCTGGGGTGTGACAGTAAGTGAAGGTAAGTCTCTGGAGGAGTGTGACTAAGCGAGGACGCTTTCTGGTTAAGGGGACAGTAGGCATAGGTCTAATTTAGGTCTATTTTAAAAATTTAAATTGAGACTCCAACTAGATCTTGGTCTGGTGGACATGATCTAAGTCATAAATTAATCATATTATTATTATGCTAACTTTGTTTTGCAGGTTCGATATTGTTATGTTGGATTAAACTAACTTATAGGGAAAAAGGAGCAAAAAGACCTCAGGTGAACAGTACCCGAGGCGCCTTCAAGCAATAAAAGGCGCCTTGAGTACTATTCATAGAAGGTGCCTTCCAATGGATAAAATTCAGACCTCATCGGTGATAAGGAGAAGCAAAGTCAGGATAAAGATTTGCCTATGGAAGGTGCCTTCAAGGTTATGGAAGGTGCCTTCCACACTTTTTAAAATGATGTCTCGACCAAGCATTCAACAACAACTCATATACAACTTTATACACGTTCGATTAAAATTTTGATTGCTCTGACTTCTTGCTACTGCCATGCTATGACTGTACTAAGCCCGACTACCTCCGAGAAGCCATCCAAACACTAAGTTTAAGCTGAATGTCTACAAAAGTGTTTGGTAATAAGACTTAAAGTTTTGTACTTAATTTCTGCAAACAGAAAGTGTAGCTTGTTACACTCTTCTGATTCTTTTTGAACTCAATCCCCTCTTTCGACGATTTCAAGGAGGTTATTAGCGGATTACCTATCGATAGGTCTGCAAGACCTAGGTCTTAGAGTAGGAGTCACTGAAGGCCCAAGTAAAACCAAACTTATTCTTTTACTTACTTTTTATTTTCATGTTTTTCCACTGAGTACTTAGGTTTAAAATCAAAAAGAAAAAGTTTTTCAAAACCACGTGATTCACCCCCCCCCCCCTTCTCACCCTCTCACGTGTGTCTTAATCCAACAGGAGGGTTACATACTAATATCAACATCTGCCTCTTCTATAATCTCATCATCAATCAAGCATGTGTTATCAGGGGTCACAATAAGAGCAACAATAAGGTTGGTTGAAGATGTATCAATAGTCCTATCAATATTCGGATATCATCAAATGCATTATCGCCATGCAAAATACTAAAGGAGTCCTGTAGAACCATAAAATTATAAACAATATTGCCATAAGCTTCACACTCCATCCCCTCTAACATATGATTTGATTGTATCTCTAAATATGGACTTAACGCATCAACTTACCGTAGGGATAAAAAAAACAAGATCCCTTGTTGCACCATGAGCTCTTTTAAGTCTTATAATGTGGTCTTCATCTGACTGGGAGCAGGAGTATCTGGGTCTTGGGAGTCCTCCCAGTCAGTAAGCTCATCAAGTTATAGCTAATGTGGTCCACCTGATAGTGAATCATCTTGAGATTATGATAGACACTGATTTGTTTAAGAAGATAGCTTAACATTTTGTATGCAGTCATAATCAAAATTTTGATGATCCATCCAATCTTCATTGTATCTTTGAGGTGAGTCAGGGATATACTGCTATGGTAATAACTACTCATCCTCCTCAGAAGTGTGCTGGTGATGAAAATTCTGAGTTTGATGATCTCCCTAGTTATAGCTAGAAATACTAGGAACTGAATCATATATATCTTGATGTACAGGTTGGAATAGATTCTGAAGTTCTGTGGGAGAGGTAGCAGTCTTTTAGAAGAAGTGGCATAAAGCAGCTCGATGGGGTATGCTACTATAAATCTTGTAAATGTCATCAGTTGGTTCAGTGGAAGGGCTAGCATCTTTTTTGAAGATGTGGCATATGACAGTTGGGTGGGTTAAGCTACCACATACTCTATAGATGTTCAACATTTTCTCATCATCAAATTAACAAGTTGCATTGTAGCCTCCAAGTTGCCATGAGTAGTACTTATCCATGGCTAAAGAAAATTTCTAATCTCACCTAAAACAATAGCAATAAAATCACAAGACATAGGAAATGCTCATAGAATTACACATAGATATAGAAGATCTAAAATAATCAAAGCATTCAACTAATTTTTGTATTGATTAAAAAATATAGAATTAAAGACGGGAAATAAAATATATAATGAAAAAATAAAGAAAAAATTAAATTTAAATTGCAAGAAAGAAATATGCAGAAATAAAAACAAACGGGTAAATGGAAAAACTTATTAACAAGTTTAGAACAACTCATTTGTTAATCAACTAATATTAATTGAAAATAGTCCCCGACAACGATGTCAAAAACTTGTTACGCTACCACAAGTGTATGGCTACATCATCACTAATAAAATACCGATCCTACAAGGACTGTTGATTAAATACTAATTAACTTTGCATAGTGAATTATCTAGACGCTCGAAGGTTGAGAAAAGTCTTGAGAGCTAAGGCTAAGAAAGAGAGAGTTGAGAGAGAGAGAGAGAGGATGAGAGATGATCTTGAGAGGGGATGAGCTTAGAGAGATAGGTTCTAGGATTTCAGTTTCATTATTATGTCAATTAATGTCCCTATGCATTGTTCATCTTCTTACCTACATACTTATACTCTTATAGGGATTCTAATAAAATTACTGATGCAACCTAGGACGGTCTCATCTAAGTGTTCTCCTTATTCATATTCAGTGCTACTAAGTAGAAAAGGTAATGTAGAAAGTCCAGTTAAAATGTTACCCTTTATCATCGAGACCCCCAGTCATATAATCTAGATTACATAAAATCACTTCCTAATACAGAATTGGTGAAAAGTCATTAAGCTCTAATTGGCTAACCCCCTTGTAAAGGATTAGCTCCCAATTCAAGTTGATACTCTGGAAAGTCTGGTTAAAGGGTTACCCTCTGTCACTGGGGCCCCCCGATTATAAAATCCAAAGTACTTCCTCTATATGGTAACAAATCCCTCACATCAACATGTTTACACCATTCACATATGTCATCAAACACTTACAACGTATAAGACACATAAAATATGATATAAATACTTCAGTGAATAAATAAATGACATATGCATAGTTTATACATCAATCAAAATATCAAAACTACTCCCTATATCCTAAGAAGGGGAGGATCTACTCCATTACAAAAGAACACGATGAATAGATAAAGAAATTAGCAAACTACAACTCAATATATGAAAATAGAGAGAAGAAAGTGTTTATACTTGAAGACCGACATCTATAAAGGTGTTCCCTTGCTCTGGAGTGAATGGATCATTAATAAAAAGAGCTCTAAGGTTTCCCTCAAAGGGGATAACCTCTTTCCAAGGAAAGGGGTGAAGTCCCAAACCCAAGATGAATCAAAGAATGTGTTTCTTGACCCTTTTATACCTCTTCTAAACTATCCAAATCCGTCAAGTTTATAGGGCTCTGCCAAAATAGGTTTTTCACCCCTTAAACCCAGTTTTCTCATATTTGACTTTGAACCAAAGTTTTAGATCTTGAAATTATCTATATTTTGATAGTTGGATCGAACCGTGGCTCTAATCAAGCTGAATGTTATGGTAGTTCAAATTTTTGGTTTGTAGTCTGGGCGAAGGATATGATGCAGTCATGGCTGGGAGGCATGTTCGCGCTTTTTAGCATGACCAAACCATGTTTTCTTTCTATTGTCTCTAAATAAAAGTTGTAGATATTGAAGTTATCTACATTTTGGTATCAACAACAACCAGTAACTCTAATCTAAAACAAAGTTATGGTTATTTTACTTTTAATCTACAATCGACCCAGGATTCAATATAGCTCTATTTTTGCACAACACAACCCCAACTCCATGGCACCCATCATGGAGAGGCACGACCCCTCTCTAGATCGGCTCTAGGAGTATGGCATGGTTGTGCCATTTGGAACCGTTGAACCATAGCTTGGCTCTAGATAAATGGAACGGTCTGCCCCGACTGCTCTCTAGTGATGGGGCATAGTCGTGCCTATAGGGCACAACCTGCCCATGGGTGGCATGGGTGGAGGCACATGATCATTCAAGGGGGCATGGCTAAGTTGTTGGTCTTCTTTCGGAGTTGCTCTAATGTGCCTTTAAACTCCATTGTCGCTCCAATTTACGTCCTGTCAATCAAAACAAGAAAAAACATATCTCTAAACAAATAGAATGAATGTATGATATAATAATGAAATAAGATGCAATAAATACTAAACATATATTATATTCATGAAATACAAGTAGATGTGTGCCAAATAATGCCTAAAAATATATATAATCTATGCACATCAATGGCATGAGAAGGATCACTGATACAATACATCCTCAATTAAAGTAAAATGGGGAGTCCTTTTAAGCAATCGACCTTATTCTGGGTTAGAAGGCAAAATTCTTTATTTAAGATAATCAATGATAGGTATTCTCCAATCAGCATGCCCATCCTAACCTAAAGCTTGTTCAATTTGGGAAACTAGTAGAGTCTGAGACACGCAGTCATCCATTCTCTAAACTGCTAATGCACTCACTATTTTAAACAACTCGTCTTCCTTCTGATTATCTGGTCAAGGAATCTTCTGTAAAATGACCTCTTAAAAATCACCTTTTAACTTTTCAAATATGTTTACATATCTCTTTAATCGATCACTTCTAATTTGAAAACCTCCTTCTAGATGTTGAGCCACTAATTGAGAGTCTGAATGCATAATTACTTGGGAAGCTCCAACTTGTTTTACTGCTTGAAGTCTAGTGAGTAAGGTTTCATACTCGGTTTCATTATTGGATGCCCGTAAATTGGAGAGATTAGTAATATCCTAACCCCACTACCTTGCTGAGTAGAGGAATCATCCACATAAATCTTCCAAGTCTCATCTACCTCTTAGTTAGAAACTTCTATCAAAAAATTTGCTAAGGCCTAAGCTTTGATGGTTGTTCACAACTGATATTGGATGTCATATTCACTCAACTCAGAGATCCATTTGATCAACCTCCCTGAGGCTTCGGGATTAGTTAGCACTCGTCCCAAATTACTATTAGTAAGGACTGTGATCAGATGGGTGAGGAAGTATGGTCTTGGTCAACGAGTAGCGTGGGCCAATCCCAGAGCTAATTTTTCCAAGTTAGTGTATCTATCTTCAACATCCTTTAATAAGTGTCCTAGAAAATAGATGGGATGTTGTATACCATCTTCCTATCGGAGTACGACTACAATGACTGCTCCTTCCTGATAGATATACCCATAGCATTTCTCCTGTCACAGATTTGGAGAGTAAAGGTAGTCGGGACAAATAGTTATTTAACTCAGTGAAAGCTTCATCGCACTCTACATTCCACTCAAACTTAAAAGCTTTCCTTTAATATCTTAAAAAAGGGTAAGCTTCGATTTGAGCAAAACATGAATCAAGAAAGTGTTGTAATACACTCGACCAATCATTGTGCCTCCTTAAGGTTGTGAGAGGAGGCATGTTTTGGAGCGCCTAGATTTTCTTGGGATTTTCCTCCATTCCTCACTCGGTCATAATGTAACCAAGAAAATTTTCACTTTTAACCCTAAATAAGTACTTACTAGGGTTAAGTTTAATCCTATATTGTCTGAGCATGTGGTATGCCTCCTAGATATCTAAGATCAATGTGTTAAATCAAGCTAACTTGGTTAAAATGTCATTAACATACACCTCAATGTTTCTCCCGATTTGATGCTTAAAAATTTCATCCATGAGTTACTAATAGGTTTCCCTTGCATTCTTCAAACTAAACGACATGATAGTATAACAAAAAGTTCCATTAGCGGTTATGAGACTACCTTTTCTTGATCTTTAGAAGCCAAATGAATCTGATGATAACCTTGATATGCATCCAACATTCATATGAGTTTGCAACCAGAAGTAGAATTGACTAGCTGATCAATTATGGGGCAGAAGGTAACAATCTTTTGGACAGGCTTTATTGAAGTCCCTAGAGTCGATGTATACTCTCCATTTGCCTCCTAATTTGGACACCAGTACCACATTGGCAAGTCAAGTAGGGAATTGAACCTCTCATATATACCAGACTTCCAATAACTTGTTGATCTCCACTTGAATCACCTGGTCTTGTTCTAATGAGAAATTTCTCTTCTTTTACCGAATGAGCTGAATTTCTGGTAGTGTGTTTAGCCGATGAACCATTACGATCAGGGAAATTCCTATGACATCTTTTGACAACCAAGCAAAGACATCATAATTATGTGAGAGACATGTAATTAGTTCTTGTTTGAGCTCTAGAGGGAGGTCGATAGATATTCGAGTGATCCAGCCTTTACGATCTGGATATGTTGGAACCCCAAGGTGTTTTGATGTGATCAAACAAGCTAAGTTAGGTCCTGCGTTTGTTTAACCCTTGTGTCTAAGTGTGCAGGAGCTTAGGAACACAAGAAGTCGAGCGGAAGACGCGGCTAGCGAGAAGGACGACACGGGGAGAGAGCCGACGGGCTGGGTGCGTCCAAGGGACGAGGTGACCGCGGAAGAGTACACCGGTGGACGAGAAGAACGTGCGCGGTGTTCGAGGGACGAGAAACCGGGAAGGAAGGCTGCTCGAGGAGAAGGTCGGAACATGGGTTTGGGTGAGCCCTATTCCGGAAGGCCGAGATCACCCAAACTAGCGGAGCCGGAGCGAATAGACCCGGACCAAGACGAGCCGAACTGAGACGAGCTGAACCAGAGCAGAGAGCCTGGACCAGAGTCAACTTTGTTGACTTGACAGGTCCGGGCGCCCGGAACCATTCCGGGTGCCCGGGGGTTCATATTTGACCAGATCGAAGCTGATCGCGAGCTGACCGTTGGGGGATAAAATTTATCCCCCTCGGGGCGCCCGAAACCCCTTCCAGGTGCCCGGACCAGTACTATAAATAAAGTACTGATCCGTACATTCAACAACAACTTACTTGTAATCAATTCTTTCTGTGCTTTCAATTCTATTCTTTTCATTTGTGCTGTCAACGTTGTAAAGAGGCTACTCCGCCCAGAGGAGAATCAGATAGTGCGCTTACATTCTGTAACGACCCGCCTTCTACTACTAAGCTGTAAGGCCGATCGCTACAGTTATGCTGAGCTAACTGTGCGGAAAACTGATCTAATTTAAATTTTAGTTGCTAACTGATAACTATTCTTGGTTCTACATGTACTGAATGATGTACTCTAAGGAATACCAGGTGTATCCTACATCTCCTATGAACTAGAAGCTGATCTGCTAAGTTTCTTGGTCGAAACTGAACTTCCCAATCGATCCAGACTGAACTGAGTCGATTGCTCTCTGTTGGATCGATCCATGGATCGATCCAGACTGCTACTGTGCTCGGGTGATAATCTGGATCGATCGGCTGATCGATCCAAGCTCACTGATCGATCCAGTGATCGATCCAGCGTGCTTCTGTGCACGGGACTTTATTTGGATCGATCGGCTGATCGATCCAACATAGGTCAATCGATCCAATGATCGATCAAAAACCTTTCTGTTCGCGGGGAATATCTTGGATCGAACGACCGATCGATCCAGAGGCCTCCTGTTCGCGACAGAATGTGACTGGATCGATCAGCAGATCGATCCATGGATCGATCGGAGTTTCTGATTTCGCACTGAAACTCTGATTTCTGCACTGGTTCGTGCCAAAATCTCACACAACAATTATACAATGCATGGAAAACATTCTAATATCTAATAACTAGCATTCTAACATGACATAGTGCAAGGTTTATTAATTCATAGCATTTAAACCACTAGGAATGCCGAAAAGTGTCTTAAGAAAGAAACCAAGTTCTTAATTTGCTAAACCCCCTAAGGATCTTCATTCCAGGTTCCTGCCACACACACCATCACTGCATTGACCTTCAGCTTCCTCTGCTAATCCATTTTCCCTTTACCTTTATCTGCAGTATAAGGAAAAAGTATCTATAAGCTTTCGCTTAGTAAAAAACCATCTACTCACAAAAACAATACATACGATGCCACTCATGATTTGAAAGTCATGCTATTTGAAAAACATACTGAATATGCAAGCATGGCATGGCATGGTATCATACAAAGCATGGCATAACATAAGCTGAACATAAAATAAAACTGATCATAACATGTCTAGAACTGTATATGAAGCTATCATATTTAACAACTGAAATAAGCTGAGTTGATACAAAAGTGAGCTAAGCTGAAGCTGAGCTAATACTGAATTCCATTATGTTTTAAAACTGATTTGGAAAACTATTATACATAATAGATAAAAATACTAAACATGCTGCTGTAGGGCCCTGGCAACTGTACTTGCTGTGCGCGCATCCCTAACTAGACCCGGGATTGCAAGTTCCGAATCTAGTAGGGTTTACTAAGTTAGCTAAACCTAGGGACGACTATGAGAGTCCAACCCAGTGGATATCTAATCCAGTACAGTGCCGCTGCTGAAAGTAAAATACTGAAATGCTAATCAGCTGAATCTAGGTTATCTGAACCTAGAACTAGGTTGTCTGAACCTAGAGGCGACTGTGAGAGCCCACCCATTGGACATCTAGTCCCATAAAGCTGAAATAAAACTGACATGCTGGTTTAAATGCTTCTATGCATTTCACTATGCTGTTAAAACTGTCTAATGTTGCGCTAAACATTTTATCGAACACCTAGTGTGCTCCAACTCTCCTCTCTAATAGGGGAACCACCTCTAGGCACTCGACGACGTCTAGAACCTCTATCTGAAGAGGTAAAACGCGTCCGACCCATCCAGAGATACTCAACTAACCCCTAAGTCGGCGAAGAGAATTAAATACACTCTAGATATCGATAAAAATCTACATATAACTAAATTATAAGCATGCAATCAAACGAGAGCTACTTATACTGCAGGTGAGGGGTTTCTTACCTCGTGTGCTAGATTTCTTACAAATCTAATCGCTAGAAATTCCGGTGGAGACGACTTCTTGACGATTCGCTCGCGTCCACGCGTTCTTCTCGCGGAGGGGAACGTCCTCGTATCGAAGATCTCGCCGGAAAGTGCTCCTAGAGCCCTTGGGGCTTGGTGTGCCGAGAGAGGAAGAAGAGGGAAGAGGCGGCGGTGAGGTTTCGGTGGTGAGGGTTGAGAAGTTGCCGAACCCAAAAATAATCCAAAACCTACTTAAGTTTTCCAATTTATATTAAGTGGGTAACTAGGCCCAACTCAAATATAAATATAAATGTTTCCCTTCTCTTTCAGCACGGCCCTGCTAACTAAAGGTTTAGCGGACCTTCGATTCCCGCTTAAACCATTTTGCTTATCTAATTACTTTTGCTACTTCCGCTACTCAGAAAATTCCGGAAAAATATCTAAAAATTCCAGAAAAATCATGGAATAATTCTAATGCAAGTTTGAGAATTTTCGGGTGTTACAATCCCCCATACCTTATAAAAAGTTCATCCTCGAACTTAGAACAATTCTGTGTACTTCTGTCTCATGCTGGCTTCTGTCTCCCAAGTTGTCTCTGCTGCTGTGTGACTTTGCCAAATGACTTTTACTAGCGGTACTTCCTTGTTCCGCAATGTCTTAACTGCTCGGTCTATTATCTGAATAGGCCGACTGTCATAGCTGAGATCTTCGCGGACTTGTACCGACTGGGGCTCAATCACCTGGGTGTCATCTGGAGTATGCTTCTTCAGCATAGAGACGTGAAATACATTGTGGACAGCTGACATTTCCTGAAGTAGCTCTAGCTCATATGCTACCTTGCCCACTCTTCTAGTGATAAGGTATGGTCCCACGTATCTGGGACTTAGCTTGCCCTTCTTCCCAAAACGCATTACTCCCTTCATGGGAGCTACTCTGAGGAACACTGAATCCCCAACTGAAAACTCTAAGGGTCTGCACCGTGTATCAGCATAGCTCTTCTGGCGGCTCTGAGCTGTCTCTATCCTCTAGCGGATCTGCTGTATAACTGCTGTGGTATCTGCTACTAGATCTGTCTGAAGCTCTAGTTCTTTATGTTCACCACTCTTATACCAGCAGATTGGAGATCTATACCTCCACCCATAGAGAGCCTCATAAGGTGCCATGCCGATAGTGGCCTGATAGCTGTTGTTGTATGCAAATTCTGCTAAGCTCAGATATTTGCACCAACTTCCCTTGAAGTCTGGGGCACACGCTCGGAGCATATCTTCGAGTACCTGATTTACTCGCTCCGTCTGACCATCTGTCTGAGGATGGAATGCTGTGCTGAACTTTAACTTAGTGTCCAACGCTGACTGTACACACTCCCAGAAGTGTGATGTGAATCTGCTGTCTCTGTCTGAAATAATGGTCCGTGGGACTCCATGAAGTCTGACGATCTCCTGGAGATACAACTGGGCTAGCTTCTCCATGGAGTAGGATATCTTGATAGCTAAGAAGTGGGCTGATTTAGTCAACCTGTCGACTATTACCCAGATGGCGTCAAAACCATTCGTGGTTCTGGGTAGTCCCACTATGAAATCCATAGAGATATCCTCCCACTTCCATTCTGGAATCTGTATAGGCTGCAGAACTCCTCCTGGTCGCTGATGTTCTGCCTTGACCCTCTGACAGGTGAGGCAGATGCTAACATATCTGGCGATGTCTCGCTTCATCCCGGGCCACCAAAAATGTTTCTTCAGGTCTTGATACATTTTGGTGGAACCTGGATGCATCGCATAGGGAGTCCTGTGAGCCTCATCTAAAATCTGTCTCCGTAGCTCCTCCTGATCTGGAACACAGAGTCTGTCACCAAAGTACAACACCCCGCTATTGGACACTCCGAACTCTCTACTTTCTGATTCTGCTAGCCCTTGCTTGATTTTCTGAATTTCAGGGTCCTGCTCCTGAGCTGACTGAATATCACCAAGCAAGGTAGACTCTAAGGTCATAGTAGAGAGCTGTCCAACGATGAGTTCAAGACCGAAATCTACGATCTCCTTCTGTAGGGGTGGTGACATGGCTGTAAGAGATAATAAGGTAGCACTGGATTTTCTGCTAAGTGCGTCTGCTACCTTATTGGCTTTCCCTGGATGGTAGAGGATGTCTATATCGTAGTCTTTGACCAGCTCTAACCATCTGCGCTGTCGCATATTCAGATCCTTCTGAGTGAAGAAGTACTTCAGACTCTGATGATCTGTATACACTCTGCACTGAGCTCCATACAAATAATGTCTCCAAATTTTTAGAGCGAACACTACTGCTGCAAGCTCAAGGTCATGAGTAGGGTAATTCTTCTCATAATCCTTGAGTTGTCTGGAGGCATAGGCGATCACCTTGCCGTTTTACATCAGTACTGCTCCTAGTCCCAACTTAGAGGCATCACTATAGATGTCAAAGCTGTCTGCGTTCTCTGGTAGAGTCAAAATAGGTGCACTGGTCAATCTCTTTTTCAGCTCGCTGAAACTGTTCTCACAGTCCTCTGTCCACTGGTACTTTCTGTTCTTTCTGGTAAGAGCTGTCAGTGGGGAGGCTATCCTGGAGAAGTCCTCTACAAACTTTCTGTAATATCCTGCTAATCCTAGAAAGCTTCTGATCTCGCTAGCGTTCTTGGGTCTCTTCCAATTGCTCACAGCTTCTATCTTACTGGGATCTACCATGATACCATCCTTTGAGATGATGTGACCCAGGAAGGACACCTGATCTAACCAAAATTCACATTTCGTGAACTTGGCGTATAGCTGGTGCTGCTGAAGGGTCTGCAATACTAGTTTCAGGTGCTCTGAATGTTCTTCCTGAGTTCCTG
Organism: Zingiber officinale; assembly: GCF_018446385.1. Taxonomy (NCBI): domain Eukaryota; kingdom Viridiplantae; phylum Streptophyta; class Magnoliopsida; order Zingiberales; family Zingiberaceae; genus Zingiber; species Zingiber officinale. Next base: position 42,754,472 of record NC_056002.1, on the reverse strand, counting down.
AATAGATAAGAATGTCATCGATAAACACAATAATAAACTTATCTAAATACTCCCTGAATACTCTGTTCATGAGATCCATGAATGTAGCTGGAGCATTGGTCACGCCAAAGGGCATGACTACGAATGCTGTCTTGGGTATATCCCCTTCTTTAACCTTCACCTGATGATAACCTGATCTGAGATCTATCTTAGAGAACACTGCTGCTCCCTTCAGCTGGTCGAACAGGTCATCGATTCTGGAAAGGGGATACCTATTCTTGATCGTGACTTGGTTCAGTGATCTGTAGTCTATGCACAGTCGCATGCTTCCATCCTTCTTCTTCACGAAGAATACAGGCGCTCCCCATGGCGAGTGACTCGGGCGTATGAAACCCTTGTCGAGCAGCTCCTGTAATTGCTCTTGAAGTTCCTTCAGTTCTGCTGGAGCCATGCGATAAGGCGCTTTGGAGATAGGATTCGTACCGGGAATGAGCTCTATCTCAAAGTCAATCTCCCTGTCTGGTGCTAAGCCTGGTAACTCTTCAGGGAAGACTGCTGGGTAGTCACATACGACTCGAACCTCTGCTAGCTATTGGTTCTTGTCCTGGCTGGCGTTGACTACGTGTGCTAGGAATCCTGTACATCCTGAATCCAGTAGCTTCTGTGCTTTCATAGCTGAGAGAAACTTCTTGGCCTTTCTCTTTGGTTCTCCGCTGTATTCAAACTGCACTGCCGCTTCAGGTTGGAAGATGACTTTCTGTTTATGGCACTCTATGGTAGCACCGTATCTGATCAGAAAGTCCATTCCAAAGATCACGTCATAGTCGGCCATCTCTAGCACCATCAGATCACAAAAGAGCTCTCTGTCTGCTATAATGACCGGCACTGCTCTGAGCCAGTGCGTGGATGCCATGATCTCTCCTGAAGGTAATGCCGTCAAAAACTGACCACTGAGTACTTCTGAGGGTATTTCTAACTTTTCGGAAAACATCCTGGCTATATATGAATGGGTTGCCCCAGTATCAAATAGAACAGTAGCACTATACTGTGAAATGCTAATCTGACCTGTGACAACTGTCGAGGCATTGGCTACGTCCTCCCTGGTGAGTGAGTAGATCCTCGCATTCGCCGTAGCTGGAGGGTCTTCTAATCTGCCCTGGCTGATAAGTGGACCTTCTAGAGCGGCCTGCATCTGATATAACTGAGCTGGCTGGCCTGCATACTGAATCTGCTGTGGCTGAGGAAGACCGGTCTTGTTCGGGCACTGCTTGGCCATGTGCCTTTCTTGTCCACATTCAAAGCATCCTCGTGTGCCCTTGCGACAAACCCCTGGGTGGAATTTCCCACAAGTAGCACACTTTGGATAGCTGGGTCTCTTGCTAGATGGTCCTCCTTTTGGGTCACTCCCTGATTTGCGCTTACTGTTGGAGTTCCCTTTCCAGTTAGAGCTGTTGCTTTGCTGTTTTTGAGTGTGAGAGTTTCCTTGGCCTTTGGACTATGAGGAGACTTGCTTCTGCTGCTTTATGCTGTTCTGGTAATGCTCTGTGGTCAAGGCACTGCTCACTAACTCCTCTGTGGTTTGTGGCCTATGTATGCCACCAGCCACGTTCACTGCTATCTCTGGCCTCAGCATCTTGAGCATCTCTGTGCTGACTAGCTCCGGGCATAGACGAGCCAACCTGTTGAATTTCTTCACGGCTTCCTCAACCGAAAGGTTGCCCTGACGAAACTCAGTGAACTCGTCGTAGTGGCGGTTTGTAACCCATATGTGAAAGAACTCCTCGAAGAATTCCTTCTCGAAGTCAGCCCATAACATCTGGTTCACTGGGCGCTTCGTTCTGATTCTTTCCCACCACATGCGTGCGTCTCCTGTCAGGCAGAAGGAGGCACACTTCACCTTCTCATGTTCTGGCCAGTCCAGAAGCTCCATCGTGCTCTCCAGTGTTTTGAACCAGGCTTGTGCATCCCATGGTTCACTAGTGCCTGAGAAGTTCTCTGGCTTGACTCGCTGCCACTGGATCAGATAGGCTTCCTTTCTTGGCTCAGCTGTTGGGACTGCTGGTGCTGGTACTGGTGCTGGCACTGGTTCCGGGGTGACTGGGGGTTCTGCTGGTTAGCCTTTAAAGTGGCTATTTCCTGTTGCTGTTCAGCTAGCTGATGCCAATGCTGAGAGGTCTGGAGGAGGCACTGTACTGCCTGCCTCTTGCTGGGGCTCAGTAGCTAGTGCCCTTCTAGCTGGGCGTCCTCGTGCCATTTATAAAGACATAGAGAACATAATTAAGGTAATTACAGTTATATCACTACTGATATCATGTTTAAAACTATCACATACTAACAAGCAGTAGGTATATAAACATGAACTGTAATAACAAAACAAGGAGCATAAATAAAGTAGAGGTATTCTTACTTGGAAGCTGCAGGTTCAATGCTGATGTGTGTGTAGGAAGTATGGAACTAGGCTCTGATACCACTCTGTAACGACCCGCCTTCTACTACTAAGCTGTAAGGCCGATCGCTACAGTTATGCTGAGCTAACTGTGCGGAAAACTGATCTAATTTAAATTTTAGTTGCTAACTGATAACTATTCTTGGTTCTACATGTACTGAAGGATGTACTCTAAGGAATACCAGGTGTATCCTACATCCCCTATGAACTAGAAGCTGATCTGCTAAGTTTCTTGGTCGAAACTGAACTTCCCAATCGATCCAGACTGAACTGGGTCGATTGCTCTCTGTTGGATCGATCCATGGATCGATCCAGACTGCTACTGTGCTCGGGTGATAATCTGGATCGATCGGCTGATCGATCCAGGCTCACTGATCGATCCAGTGATCGATCCAGCGTGCTTCTGTGCACGGGACTTTATTTGGATCGATCGGCTGATCGATCCAACATAGGTCAATCGATCCAATGATCGATCAAAAACCTTTCTGTTCGCGGGGAATAGCTTGGATCGAACGACCGATCGATCCAGAGGCCTCCTGTTCGCGACAGAATGTGACTGGATCGATCGGATGATCGATCCAGAAGCCTTCTGTTCGCGGAATCAGCCCTCAATCGATCCATGGATCGATCGGGGACCCCAGATCGATCCATGGATCGATCGGAGTTTCTGATTTCGCACTGAAACTCTGATTTCTGCACTGGTTCGTGCCAAAATCTCACACAACAATTATACAATGCATGGAAAACATTCTAATATCTAATAACTAGCATTCTAACATGACATAGTGCAAGGTTTATTAATTCATAGCATTTAAACCACTAGGAATGCCGAAAAGTGTCTTAAGAAAGAAACCAAGTTCTTAATTTGCTAAACCCCCTAAGGATCTTCATTCCAGGTTCCTGCCACACACACCATCACTGCATTGACCTTCAGCTTCCTCTGCTAATCCATTTTCCCTTTACCTTTATCTGCAGTATAAGGAAAAAGTATCTATAAGCTTTCGCTTAGTAAAAAACCATCTACTCACAAAAACAATACATACGATGCCACTCATGATTTGAAAGTCATGCTATTTGAAAAACATACTGAATATGCAAGCATGGCATGACATGGTATCATACAAAGCATGGCATAACATAAGCTGAACATAAAATAAAACTGATCATAACATGTCTAGAACTGTATATGAAGCTATCATATTTAACAACTGAAATAAGCTGAGTTGATACAAAAGTGAGCTAAGCTGAAGCTGAGCTAATACTGAATTCCATTATGTTTTAAAACTGATTTGGAAAACTATTATACATAATAGATAAAAATACTAAACATGCTGCTGTAGGGCCCTGGCAACTGTACTTGCTGTGCGCGCATCCCTAACTAGACCCGGGATTGCAAGTTCCGAATCTAGTAGGGTTTACTAAGTTAGCTAAACCTAGGGACGACTATGAGAGTCCAACCCAGTGGATATCTAATCCAGTACAGTGCCGCTGCTGAAAGTAAAATACTGAAATGCTAATCAGCTGAATCTATGTTAACTGAACCTAGAACTAGGTTGTCTGAACCTAGAGGCGACTGTGGGAGCCCACCCATTGGACATCTAGTCCCATAAAGCTGAAATAAAACTGACATGCTGGTTTAAATGCTTCTATGCATTTCACTATGCTGTTAAAACTGTCTAATGTTGCGCTAAACATTTTATCGAACACCTAGTGTGCTCCAACTCTCCTCTCTAATAGGGGAACCACCTCTAGGCACCCGACGACGTCTAGAACCTCTATCTGAAGAGGTAAAACACGTCCGGCCCATCCAGAGATACTCAACTAACCCCTAAGTCGGCGAAGAGAATTAAATACACTCTAGATATCGATAAAAATCTACATATAACTAAATTATAAGCATGCAATCAAACGAGAGCTACTTATACTGCAGGTGAGGGGTTTCTTACCTCGTGTGCTAGATTTCTTACAAATCTAATCGCTAGAAATTCCGGTGGAGACGACTTCTCGACGATTCGCTCGCGTCCACGCGTTCTTCTTGCGGAGGGGAACGTCCTCGTATCGAAGATCTCGCCGGAAAGTGCTTTTAGAGCCCTTGGGGCTTGGTGTGCCGAGAGAGGAAGAAGAGGGAAGAGGCGGCGGTGAGGTTTCGGTGGTGAGGGTTGAGAAGTTGTCGAACCCAAAAATAATCCAAAACCTACTTAAGTTTTCCAATTTATATTAAGTGGGTAACTAGGCCCAACTCAAATATAAATATAAATGTTTCCCTTCTCTTTTAGCACGGCCCTGCTGGGTTCACCGGTTACTAAGGCTAACTAAAGGTTTAGCGGACCCGAGAGATCCCGGGTTCGATTCCCGCTTAAACCATTTTGCTTATCTAATTACTTTTGCTACTTCCGCTACTCGGAAAATTCCGGAAAAATATCTAAAAATTCCAGAAAAATCATGGAATAATTCTAATGCAAGTTTGAGAATTTTCGGGTGTTACACATTCCTTGGATTAGCAATCCCCTGATTGCAAACCAAGTAAAACTCTGGTGTTTGCTTTTCTTTACTTAGTCTCTTTTATTTATTTATTATAAGTGTTCATTATATAGTTGAAATCCGAGAAAGGTTCGAGTTTTATTTTGTAGGGCAATTCACCCCTCCCCTCTTGCCGGCCTCCAAAGGGACCAACAAGTGGTATCAGAGCAAGGCGCTTCAGGAGAACTAACCGCCGATCGAAGCAACAAAGATGGTCGGACCAAGCATTGTTCCACCAAAATTCGAGGGGAACTTCGCATACTGGAAGCATCGTATGGAGGTATTCCTAAAAACAAATTTTGAAATTCAGTTTATTATGAAATATGGTTTTGTAGCTCCAATAAATAAAGATGGAAAAGAAAAAGAAGAGAGCGATTGGACAAAGAAGGAGCAGAATGAGTCGGTAGCAAACAGCCGTGCGGAACATCACCTGCTGAGCGTGTTACCGCCTCAAGAGGTCAACCGCATCGGAAACTATTTATCTGCTAAAGAACTTTGGGAGAAGTTCTTGGAACTCCACGAAGGCACGTCCGAAGCGAAGCTCGCTAGAAGGGACATCCTCCGCAACAAACTGATGAACATCCGTCTGGAGAAAGGTGAGAAAGTAGCCGGTCTACATGCAAAGGTAAAAGAACTAGTTACTGGTCTCGAAAACCTTGGTGAAACGGTAACAAACCGGGACACTATACGCTACGCGCTCAACGCGTTTCCAAGAACTCCGGAGTGGACATCAATCGTCGATGCTTACTACATCTCAAAAGACCTGGAGGTAAGTACTTTAGAAGAGTTGTTTTCTACCCTTAAATTACACGAAACTAGATATGTAGAGATATCAAAGGACACAACCCAGACTATGGCGCTGAACGCAACCAACAAGGATGAACCTGAGTCAGACTCCGAAGACGATCAATAAGCATACATGGTAAGAAACTTTAAAAAGTTTTTTAGATCTAATAAATTTAAAATGCAGAATAAAAAAAATCAAAAAGGTAGAAGAAATGTACGGTGCTATCAGTGTCAGAAGGAGGGACACCTAAGGGAAGACTGCCCAGAACTCAAGAAGGTCAAAATGAAGACACCCAAGAAACACAACCTAAAAGCAACTTCGGATGACACTTCTTCATCTGAATCAGAAGCTCAAGAATATGCGGGGATTGCACTGATGGCAAGCCACGAAGGACAAAGTACATCAGAACCCAACATCGATGAAGGGGGAGCGACCTCTGATGGAAGTAGCGAAGCAGGGGGAGATTCAGGCTTCAAATCTGATATGGTAAGTGAGGTATGTCTCTTATCCCCTGATGAACTTTACTTTGGTATCAAAGCTATGACTAAATCCATGTATAAATTAGAAAATAAAAATGCCAAATTAGAAAATGAAATTTTAGAAACAAAGAGGATTTTGGCAAAATCATGTCCTATAGAGGATTTTGAAAAACTGAAAATTGAAAATGAAAAACTAAAAGAAGAAATAGAAAGATTGAAAAAATCTAATGGTTCAAATCTTTCTACTTTTAGATATTATAGAGGTTTAAATTGGTATTATAGATTTCATCAAAGTCAAATTAGAAATATATCAAAAATCTATATACCTAGGAAATACTTGGTTAATCATGTAGGTAGGAACCTCTATTGGGTTCCAAAAACCTATTTAATCTAAAATTAAAATTAGACTTAGCATTTTCAGCAAGAAAATTAAACAACTAATTTCTTTATGAGGCTTTGTCTAAGGAAGTGGTTGTTGCTCCAATAACCAAGAAGGCCTAGTGCCTCACCATGACCTGGAAGCCAAGTATCGAAATGAAAAGTTTAAATTGACTAACTGAAAAAGCATTAATTCAAATTACTTAATGCTTTAAAAGAGTTATTCAATTTGTGTTAGAAAATATTTTTAACTTAACTTAGAAATTTTTTTTCTTAGAAATTTTTATGAAAATTGACTTAGATTTTTTTTATATAAGTTAACTTAGAGTTTTTTTTTGCCTTACCATTTAAAAAAAAAAAAATTAGGGGATCAAAAATTTAAGTCAGTTTTAAATTTTAAAAATTCTGTTTTTAAAAAATTTTAAATTTTAAAAATTTAGCAGAAATATTTTCTTTCGAAAATATTTTTTTTTTCTTCTAGAAAGAAAAATTCGGAAGAGTGTCTTTAAATTGAATTTTACTTAGACATTATTAAATATTTCACACTTAAAGTTTTTGTTTGAATTTACCTTAGACTTATTTATCACCCCAATTTTTATGTGATCAAAGGGGGAGAAGTATGTTAAGTCTAGGGGGAGGTACTATAATTTTTCAATTGAAAAATATTTGGACTTATTGGAATATAAATAGTTTTTATTGCATATGGTTACCCTAACTTAACTTGGGTTGCTCACATCAAAAAGGGGGAGATTGTTGGAACCCCAAGGTGTTTTGATGTGATCAAACAAGCTAAGTTAGGTCCTGCGTTTGTTTAACCCTTGTGTCTAAGTGTGCAGGAGCTTAGGAACACAGGAAGTCGAGCGGAAGACGCGGCTAGCGAGAAGGACGGCACGGGGAGAGAGCCGACGGGCTCGGTGCGTCCGAGGGACGAGGTGACCGCAGAAGAGTACACCGGTGGATGAGAAGAACGTGCACGACGTTCGAGGGACGAGAAATCGGGAAGGAAGGCTGCTCGAGGAGAAGGCTGGAACATGGGTTCGGGTGAGCCCTATTCCGGAAGGTCGAGATCACCCAAACTAGCGGAGCCGGAGCGAACAGACCCGGACCAAGACGAGCCGAACTGAGACGAGCTGAACCGGAGCAGAGAGCCTGGACCAGAGTCAACTTTGTTGACTTGACATGTCCGGGCGCCCGGATCAATTCCGGGCGCTCGGACCTCCGGGCGCTCGGAACCATTCCGGGCGCCCGGGGGTTCATATTTGACCAGATCGAAGCTGATCGCGAGCTGACCGTTGGGGGATAAAATTTATCCCCCTGGGGGCGCCCGGAACCCCTTCCAGGCGCCCGAACCAGTACTATAAATAAAGTACTGATCCGTACATTCAACAACAACTTACTTGTAATCAATTCTTTCTGTGCTTTCAATTCTATTCTTTTCATTTGTGCTGTCAATGTTGTAAAGAGGCTACTCCGCCCAGAGGAGAATCAGATAGTGCGCTTACATTCCTTGGATTAGCAATCCCCTGATTGCAAACCAAGTAAAACTCTGATGTCTGCTTTTCTTTACTTAGTCTCTTTTATTTATTTATTACAAGTGTTCATTATATAGTTGAAATCCGAGAAAGGTTCGAGTTTTATTTTGTAGGGCAATTCACCCCTCCCCTCTTGCCGGCCTCCAAAGGGACCAACAGGATAAACCTATATACTCTCATGATTTCCCTCTGATTTGGATATCAACTTCTCTTAGATGACTTGAACAATATTGTCTTGAATATGATAGGCTTTGCATAAGTTGTTCTGGATTATATCCACATAACATTTTCTCACCACTAACTAGTTACCTTTTACCTCCATAACTTGGCTCCCTACCGGGAATTTGATTTTCTAATAAAAGGTTGAGACTTAGCCTCCCTAGTATTGTTAAGATGTATACTAAAAGCCTAGCTTTTTGTATGAACATTTATTTTGAAATGAGAATCACATTGATCAAATGTCTGCATTTAGTTAATATAGTTGTCCATTTAATTTATATTGTAGATAACATGATGTGTGGTGTCACACAGAAGATCATGTTATCAGTTCCTTATAAATTATAAATAGTAGCTCACGACCGAGATAGATAGGGATAAACCATTGGAACGGTTGTAGTGTAATTTGAAATTAGTTTGTCTTAACTACATAATTACACTAGTACACTATGTGTGTATTGAGCAGGATCATTTGAAGTTGTTTCTTTTTATATTGACTGCATAAAAAAACAAAATCTTTGTTATGATGGATGTGCATACTCTTAATCTTGATATAATAACAAACACATATACTTAGTATTTATTTCTTTAATTTATCAAAGGGTGAGATTCATTCAGTTAAATCAATAGGCTCGATAAGTTGAGAAATAATATTATTTATATGGTGTGTTGTTGATTATAAAAGGAAACTGTGTCCTAGTAATCTAGGTTGATGATGTTCCCTTGAGGAGCTCATAAGGATTATCATGTAAATCCTGCAAGTGGACTTAGTCCGACATGATAATAAGGTTGAGTGGTACTACTCTTGGAGCTAGATGTTAATTAAGTGAGTTGTCAGTAACAACTCACTTAATTAACGGACATACAATATCTTAAACACAGGGACACTAACGCACTCATGATAAGAAGGAACTCATATTGTAATATGGGATTGATGCGGTAGTTCAATAATAACTCTTTAGTGGTATGAGTTATTATTGATGAACTTGAGTTGGGTGTTCGGGTTGAACACAGGAAGCTCAAGTCCATCAGGAGGCCAAAATCAATTCGTCCTCTCGGTCCCTGTTGTAGCCTCTATAAAGCCTCGCATTCACCCGTTTTGGTTTTGCTTCCTACCCAAGAAAGGGGTCGGCCACATCCTTGCTTGGTGCCTAAGCAAGGGGTCGGCCAAGCCTTGCTTCCTACCCCAGAAAGGGGTCGGCCAAGCCTTGCTTGGTGCCCAAGCAAGGGGCCGGCCAAACCAAAAGAAAAAGAAAAGAAAGAAAAAAAAGGGGAGATTTTTTCTCAACAGAATTAGAGATTTCTCTAAAAAGAATTATGTTGATTCTTTCTTAGAAATTTTCTAAAAAGAATTACATTAATTCTTTCCTAAGAAATTTTTCTAAAAAGAATTATGTTAATTCTTTCCTAGAAATTTTTCTAAAAAGAATTATGATGATTCTTTCTTAGAAATTTTCTAAAAAGAATTATACTAATTCTTTCTTAAGAAATTTTTCTAAAAAGAATTATGTTAATTCTTTTCTAGAGATTTTTTCTAAATAAAAATCTATTACTTTTTCTTCTTTTTTATCTGGGGTAAACGGTTATAAAAGGAGAGGAGATTGTGCCACAAAAATCAATCAATTAAGAATTGATAAGTTTTTCTCCACAACCAAAAACCCTCTCCTTTCCCTTAAGGCTGACACCCCATCTTTCTCTTTTATTTTCTTTCCTCTAGGGCCGGCGCCCCACTTCTTTTCTTCTTCTGTTTTCTTCCCTCTAGGGCCGGTGCCCCATCTTCTCTTGGTGGCTGGAGCTTGGAGGAAAAGAAAACAAAAAGACGAAGCACCTTGGCGGCCGACGATTTGGAGGAGAAGAAGAAGGAGGAGGCATTCCTTTTTTTGCATCCTTTAGTGGTAGGCGGCTTGGAAACAAAAAGGGTTCAGGTGTTTTTGTCTTGGTAGATCGTCGCCCACACGACGTCCCAGAAGAGGAGAGGAATACGACATAAGATCAAGAGGTCTTTGTCTACGAAGAAATGTACAACTAGTTATTTATTCCGAAGCACAACTAGTTTTGTTTTCTTTGTATAGATCCTGAAATATCAACACAAGAGGCTAGCAATTTTATGTTTTTGTTTTTGTGCTTCGATTTTGTGTTTCGATCTTGTGCTTTGATTGAGGTCTCTGTAGTTAAACCTAAGGTTACTGTGAGAAGTTTAAATATTCAATTTCTTTGAGAGGCTTTGTCTAGGAAGTGGTGGATGATCCCATAACCAAGAAGACATAGTGCCTCACCAATGACCTAGAAGCCAATCCTTGAAATAGATATTTAATCAACTTCTGTAATATGGTTTATTTCTGAAGAACACGAGGGTTGAACTTGGAGTAAAAATGTTAAGTTTCGTTTTCAATCCAAGTTTAACTTTGAAGAACAAACTTGGAGTAAAAATGTTAAGTTTCGTTTCCAATCCAAGTTTAACTTCTGAAGAGCACATGGGTTGCTAGAAAAAGTTCTGTGCTTGTATAAATTTTTTTACAGGGGAAACAGAATAGTATTCCAAGTAGCATCCAACAAGTATGACATTGTAGGTCATGCTAAAGGATGTTTGTCGAGTTCATACTAGTGGCTCCTCTCCTGAGGAAAGGGAGAGGTTAATCTGACTGATGGATTGTATTTTGTGTCTTGTGAAATCATACAGGGGAGTATGTATAGGATAAAGCTCCTCGTTGTCCAACTGCATCTGATCGAAAGCATTTTTAACGATGATCTTGACAGAACTATTAGTGTTAATGAATACTCTCTTCACTCGATAATTGGTTATGAATGCCCCAATTACTAAAGCATCATTATCAGGGGCCTCGACCCCGACAAAATCTTCGGTCTAAAATTTATGGAAGGTCCTTGCCCTCTTCCCTGACTGGTGCTAAGGACATAACTTTCCATCTTTCTGCCATGAGCCCTTCGGGCTCGAGTGGAGTCCCCATCACTAGATCCACCCAAGATTATGTTTACAATCCCTCAAGTATCAATGTTATTCTTGCTCATATATTTTTTGGCTTTATGATGAGATTAAGAGGAACCTCATGATGGATCGAAAAGAAGTGGCAGAGGGGAGGGGGTGGTGAATATCGCTAGTCAAAACTTTTTCTTTTGTATTGTAAAAGCAATAAGAGTGCAGAGGAATAATAAGACTCATTCAGTTACTTGGTTCAGAGACTATGTTGACTCATACTACAAGACCGGCGATGCTTGATCAAACTGATGGGTAATACACTATAACTTTTCTTTCCAAATTCTTCAAAAAGAAGCAATTCGTACAAATGAAAAGATAGTAACACACTACTATCTTTTAGAAAATAAAACAACGCAAGCTTAACTAAAATTATACCAACAATAGGTAGAAGATGAAGCTCTGTCAACACTTCTTGATGAAGCAACTTGCTTGTGAAGATGAAGCACATAGTAAGAGCACGAACAACAATTTTACATAGAGATGAACTAAAAATTCATTGCCTTGCCTTGGACCTCAAGCTCCCCTTATATAAGTCATATTTGGTCGACTGAAAAGCCATTTGGTCGACCAAAAAGTCGTTCGGTCGATTGATCCTTTTAGTCGACTAATTCTCCTATTGGTCAACTGAACTCCCTTACTTTCCTTCTTCACTGAGATTTTATCTTTGTACATTTATAAGCATTTATTTATCAGTCGACTTATCACCTTATTCAGTCGACCGAACAAAGTAATTTCCCTATTCACCAAGATTCATCATTAATTCTCCATTAATGCATTAATTGTTCAATCGACTGATCCTCGGGTTCGATCGACTAATCGGCCTGACTTCAATATTTTCTTTGGCGAAATCTAATCTATGTTATGTATTAACCTGGTTTGGTCAACTGATCATGGTCAACAGTCGACCGATAAATTTAGTTTCTATAAATTAGAGTTAAAACAAATACTCCTACAAAACAAAGTTAGCACAGTGATAATTTATGATATATAAGTCGTAATTGACAGTACAACTATCTTTATCTCAACTTGGAAATCTTCCCGATTTCTTCAGTTGGATCAATGACCTAAGGTTATTCCTTTCTAGGACACGACCTCCACTCCAGTTGCTTACATCAATCTACTTACCAAACATTGGTCCTCCAGACTTATTTGGACTTTCTCTTCTTAGTGTCTGATTCATGATCTACTAAGACTTTTTCTGCAATACTACATTAGCCAATAGCAATAATAGTAATACAGAACACTATGGTAAAACTAAACTTAGATTTACCAAGATCCGTTGGTCTGGTCGATCGGGCACAGTCAACTAGAAACCATCCAATCAACTTTCCTAAGTTCACTCCTCCAAGACTTCTTATTATATAAGGTTACCTCTCCCTAGAATTTTCTCCATCTAGCTTCACTCACTAGAACCTAGAGTTACCTCCCTCTAGGGTTTTCTCCACTTGACTTCACTCACCAATACCCAGTATCGGATTGGCCCACCAGGGATTTGATATCAGGTCCTTTAGACCTACCAAATCCTTCTACCTGACTTCCATGATCTGTCAAGATTTCCCTTGCCTAGCCACAACTAGGACTTCCCTTGCCTAACTGTAGTTAGGACTAGTCACTCAACAGACTTCTCACCCTTGCCTAACCACGACTAGGACTTCCTTTGATCAAGCTATTAGGATGTATACTAAAAGTCTAATTTTTTGTATGAACATTTATTTTGAAATGAGAATCACATTGGTCAAATATCTATATTTAGTTAAATACAGTTACCCATTTAATTTATATTGTAGATAACATGGTGTGTGATATCACATAAAAGATAATGTTATTAGTTCCTTATAAATTATAAAAATAGCAGTTCACAACCAAGATGGATTGAGACAAACCATTGGAATGATTGTAGTGTAATTTGGTATTAGTTTATCTTGACTATAAAATTATACTAGTACACTATGTGTGTATCGAATAGGACCATTTGAGGTTATTTCTTTTAATACCGACTTCATAAAAGAATAAAACCTCTGTTGTTATGGATGGACATACTCTTAATCCCGATATAATAACAAACACATATACTTAGTATTTATTTCTTTAATTTATCAAAGGGTGAGATTTAGTTTGTTAAATCAATAGGCTCAATAAGTTAGGAAGTAATATTATTTATATGGTATGTTGTTGATTATAGAATGAAACTGTGTCCTATTAATCTAGGTTGATGATGTTCCCTTGAGGAGCTCATAAGGATTATCATGTAAACCCTGCAGGTGGACTTAGTCCGACATGATAATAAGGTTGAGTGGTACTACTCTTCAAGCTAGATGTTAATTAAGTGAGTTGTCAGTAACTCATTTAATTAACGAACATACGATATCTTAAACACAGGGAGACTAACGTACTCATGATAAGAAGGAGCTCATATTGTAATATGGGATTGGTGCGGTAGTTCAATAATAACTCTTTAGTGGTATGAGTTATTATTGATGAACTTGAGTTGGGTGTTCGGGTCGAACATAGGAAGCTCAAGTCCATCAGGAGGCCAAAACCAATTCCTCCTCTCGGTCCTTGTTGTAGCCTCTATAAAGCCTCGCATTCACCCGTTTTGGTTTTGGTTCCTACCCAAGAAAGGGGTCGACCACATCCTTGCTTGGTGCCCAAGCAAGGGGCCGGCCAAGCCTTGCTTCCTACCCAAGAAAGGGGTCGGCCAAGCCTTGCTTGGTGCCTAAGCAAGGGGCCGGCCAAACCAAAAGAAAAAGAAAATAAAAGAAAAAGAAAAGAAAAAAAAAAGGGAGATTTTTTCTCAACAGAATTAGAGATTTTTCTAAAAAAATTACGTTGATTATTTCTTAGAAATTTTCTAAAAAAGAATTACGTTAATTCTTTCCTAAGAAATTTTTCTAAAAAGAATTATGTTAATTCTTTCCTAGAGTTTTTTCTAAAAAGAATTATGTTGATTCTTTCTTAGAAAATTTTTAAAAAGAATTATACAAATTCTTTCTTAAGAAATTTTTCTAAAAAGAATTATGTTAATTCTTTTATAGAGATTTTTTCTAAACAAAAATCTATTACTTTTTCTCCTTTTTTATCTTGGGCAAAGAGTTATAAAAGGAGAGGAGATTGTACAATAAAAATCAATCAATTAAGAATTGATAAGTTTTTCTCCACAACCAAAAACCCTCTCCTTTCCCTTAAGGTCGGCGCCCCAACTTTCTCTTTTCTTTTCTTTCCTCTAGGGCCGCCACCCCACTTCTTTTCTTCTTCCCTTTTCTTCCCTCTAGGGTCGGTGCCCCATCTTCTCTTGGTGGCCGGAGCTTGGAGGAAAAGAAAACGAAGAGACGAAGCGCCTTGGTGGCCGACAGTTTGGAAGAGAAGAAAAAGAAGGAGGCGTTCCTTTCTTTGCATCCTTTAGTGGTAGGCGGCTTGGAAACAAAAAGGGTTCGGGTGTTTTTGTCTTGGTAGATTGTCGCCCACACGACGTCCAAGAAGAAGAGAGGAATACGACAGAAGATTAAGAGATCTTTTTCTACGAAGAAAGGTACAACTAGTTATTTCTTCTACAGCATAATTAGTTTTATTTTCTTTGTATGGATCCTGAAATACTAACATAAGAGGATAGCAATTTTGTGTTTTCATTTTTGTGCTTCGATTTAGTGTTTTAATCTTATGCTTTGATTGAGGTCTCTGTAGTTAAACCTAAGGTTACTATGAGAAGTTTAAATATTCAATTTCTTTAAGAGGCTTTGTCTTGGAAGTGGTGGATAATCCCATAACCAAGAAGACCTAGTGCCTCGCTAACGACCTGAAAGGCAATCCTTGAAATAGATATTTAATCAACTTCTGTAATATGGTTTAACTTCTAAAGAACACAAGGGTTAAACTTGGAGTAAAAATGTTAAGTTTCGTTTTCAATCCAAGTTTAACTTTGAAGAATGAACTTGGAGTAAAAATGTTAAGTTTCATTTCTAATCCAAGTTTAATTTCTGAAGGGCACATGGGTTGCTAGGAAAAGTTCTGTGCTTGTATAAATTTTTTTTTACAGGAGAAACAGAACGGTATTCCAAGTAGCACCCAACATAAGCTCCATTAAACATATTTGTCCGACATTAAAAATCTTGGAGATCGATTGCACCAATACCTCAGGGTTCATTTGAGGGAGAACAACATCTCTGTCTCACAGGTCGGTCGATATCATGGCGACGATGACGTTTGTAAGGTTCAGGAGACTTTCTTTTATCATACCCACTCTGATTACGTTCCACTGATCAACTACTAATTTCAACTCCCTTGTATACTACTAACAATCTCAAATAGAATGAGTGTTTGATTGATGGTAGGCACAGTATTGAGTCACCTCAGGGGATCTTCGATCGGGTTTAGGAGCAGGAGTCGGGGCTACCTCCACGGGTTGTACCACTTTTTTTTTCTCCCTTCGATTTGTGAATTCTCAATTTTGTAAGGGTGGGGAGGAGCTCTCTGATCTTTATAAGTGGGGATGGGAGCCAAAGTCAACATTTCTTTTCTTTTAACTGACTGGGCTTCCTCAACTTGAATATATTTAAGAGCACGGACTTGTAACTCTTCAAAATTGACTGAGGACCTGTTTACTAAAGATATAAAAAAAATCTCTATCAATCAAACCTTGAGAAAAGGTATTAACTTGTACCTCTGGATTAACCGAGGGAGTGTCCATGTCTACTCGATTAAACCATTTCAAGTATTCATTTAGGGGTTCTTTGAACTTCTATTTGAGAGCAAACAAATCATGCGACAATTTTTAGTATCTTTGAATGGTTGAAAAGTGTTACATGAAGGCAGCTTTAAACTCCTCAAAGGTCTTAATAGAAGAAGTAGAGAGTCAACTAAACCATCTCCACACTGATCCCAAGAGCATAGTCAAGAAAACTTGAGACTTGACACCGTCCATATACTAATGTAACAAAGAAGTGTTCTCAAATTTATAGATGTGATCATCAGGATATGTAATTCCATTATATTTCTCAATTTGTAATACCCGAAAGTGCTTTGGAAATTCATCTTGAAAGATGCCCCTCGAGAATAGAGGACTTTGAGGAGCTTTCAATTCACCAAATTCAAGATCGTTTCCCCTTGAAAAATGTCAATAAGGGGGTTCACCAAAAGATTCTACAAAAGGTTCTTTAGCGAAGGACTTACCAATCGGTATGGGAGAAGTAGTTTACAGTGTTCTTGTATGCCAAGGTAGTTTATGGTGTGCCCGTGTACTTCAATCGACTAGGGAAGCAATTCAGTTGAAGGATTGATCATTGGAGAATGTGAGGGTTGCCTCTTTAACACCGCTTGCATTATTGCCGCTACCAATTTGTCAAAATCCTCGGTTGCCATGACAACAACATTAGGTCTTCCAGTATCATCCATCTTGGCATTCTAGTTTAGGTCTTTAATTCAGTGACAACACAAATTTTATCCTACCGATGAACATTAATGAATGAATAACCTATGAATTAGCTCTATTACCAACTTAATCGCCAATCGTCGAATGACAATGAGGATGATGATATGATTGAGAGTCTAAAAGAAGGCAAACAAGAAGAAGAGGATTAGAATGCTGGCTAGGGAGTTCTCCAGCGTAGCCACTCCGACGCTCAAGTTAGAGGATGAAGTGTTAGGATGTATACTAAAAGCCTAGCTTTTTGTATGAACATTTATTTTGAAATAAGAATCACATTGGTCAAATGTCTGCATTTAGTAAAATACAATTGTCCATTTAATTTATATTGTAGATAACATGGTGTGTGGTGTCACACAGAAGATCATGTTATCAGTTCCTTATAAATTATAAATAGTAGCTCACAACCAAGATGGAATGGGGCAAACCATTGGAATGGTTGTAATGTAATTTGGTATTAGTTTATCTTGACTATAAAATTACACTAGTACACTATAAGTGTATTGAGCATGACCATTTGAGGTTGTTCTTTTTATGCTGATTGCATAAAAGAACAGGACCTCTGTTATTATGGAAGTGTGTGCTCTTAATCCTGATATAATAACAAGCAAATATACTTAGTATTTATTTCTTTAATTTATCAATGGGTGAGATTTATTCAGTTGGATCAATAGGCCAGATAAGTTGGGAAATAATATTATTTATATGGTGTGTTATTGATTATAGAAGGTAACTGTGCCTTAGTAATCTAGGTTGATGATGTCCCCTTGAGAAGCTCATAAGGATTGTCATGTAAACCCTACAGGTGGACTTAGTTCGACATAACAATGAAATTGAGTGGTACTACTCATGAAGCTAAATGAATGTTAGTAACACATTTGATTAATGGACATTCGATATCTTAAACACAGGGAGATTAATGCACTCATAATAAGAAGAAACTCATAATGTAATATGTGATTGGTGCGGTAGTTCAATAATAATTCTTTAGTTGTATGAGTTATTATTGATGAAATTGAGTTAGGTGTTCGGGGTGAACACAGGAAACTCAAGCTCATCGAGAGACCAAAACTAATTCCTCCTCTCGGTCCCTGTTGTAGCCTTTATAAAGTCTTATTTCCACCAAGTCCACTTCTTACCCAAGTAATGGGCCAGACACATCCTTGCTTGGAGCAAGGGGGCCAGCCAAGCATCAACCTGGAGCCCAAGAGGTGGCCGGCCAAACCATGCTTGGTGTCTAAGCATGGGGCCAACCACACTACAAGGATTAAAGGGAGATTTTATTTTATTAAAATCTTTCCTTTTGTAGTCATGCATAAAGGGATTTAAAAGAGAAATTTTAATTTTAAAATTTTCTTTTATAGCCATCCTTATGGTTTTAAAAGAGAGTTTTAAAATTTAAAAATCTTTCCTTTTATAGCTATCTACAAAAGATTAAAGAGAGATTTTAATCTTTCCTTATTTGTAGTTATCTATAATATTTAAAAGAGAGAATTTAATTTTTGATAAAACTTTCTTTTTTTATAACCATGATTTAAAAAGAGAAGTTTTAATTAATCTTTCATTTTTGTAGTTGTCTACATGTTTTAAAAGAGACAGATTAATTTTTAAAATTTTCCTTTATTGCCATGTACAATAGGAATTTAGAAAAGAGATATTTTAATTGTTGTTAAAATTTTCTTTTTAATGGGAGGCCACAAATAAGGAAGTTTTAATTATGTTTAAAACTTTCCTTTTTTGCCATGACCAAGGATTATAAAAGAGAAGGAGAGGTTGCCTCATGAGACACACAACCTAAGCCTTGCCTTCTCTCCTCTCTTCCTTGTGGCCGACCCTTTCCTTTCTTCTTCTTTCCTTGTTTTCTTTCCCATAAGGGTCGGCGACACCTTTCTCCTTGTCTCTTCTTTTGCTTCCTTAGGGCCGACGACATCAAGGATTGGAAAATCCTTGTGGTCGGTTGCTTGGAAAGGAAGAAGAAAGAGGAGTAGCACTTGGTGGTTGGTTGCTTGGAGGAGAAGAAGAAGAAGGAAATTTCCTATTTTGGCATCCCTTGGTGTCTCGAGAGTCTCGGAGGAAAAGAAGTGGTTCGAGTGAAATTCATCTTGGTAGTCGTTGCCCACACAACGCCCAAGAGGAGGAGAGGAATACAGCAGAAGATCAAGAGGTCTTTAGTTACAAAGAAAGGTATAACTAATTAATGGATTCCATTTCGAATTAATTAGTTAGTTTTCTTTACATGAATTCTGAAACACCAACACAAGAGGCTAGTGATTTTATGTTTCGATTTCATGCTATCAATTTTGTATTTTAATTTTACGTTTCGATCTTGTGTTTCTATTGTGGTCTCTGTAGTTAAACCTAGGGTTACTGTAAGAAGTTAAATATCCAATTTCTCTGAAAGACTTTGTCTAGGAAGTGGTGGATGATCCCATAACCAAGAAGGCCTAGTGCCTCGCCATGTTTAACCTGGAAGTCAATCTTTGAAATAGATATTTTATCTACTTCTGTAATATGGTTTAACTTAGGAATATCACATCGGTTAAACTTGGAGTAAAAATGTTAAGTATTGTTTCCAATCCAAGTTTAACTTCTGAAGAGCAACTTGGATTAATAATGTTAAGCATCATTTGCAATCCAAGTTTAACTTCAGTAGAGCACATGGGTAGCTAGGTTAAGTTCTGTGCTTGTACAAATTTTGTATAGGGGAAACAGAACGTAATCCAAGTGTAGCAACCAACATGAAGAAGATGAGTATTAGGGTTTTGATGTACGTAGGTGTGCGTATATATCTTGGATATTGGAAAGGGCTACCTTTTATAAAGAAATTGCAAGCTTTTTCCTTTCGTTCCTCCTTCCATGTTACCATTATTTAATTCCTTACATAATGTGAGAATTAGTCACACTGCTAGCTTTTTCTGTAAATTATTCAAGATTTATGTGATGATTATCCTTTTTTTGAAATAATCCGAGATATGCATAATGATTATCCTTTTCCTAAAATGGTCCTGTGTCATGACGAGCATCGCCAAAGGGTTGGGAGCCCAAGGAGGCAGAGGACCGAGAATTGGGAGCCAGGAGGCTTGAGAGTTGAGAGCCAGGAGGCTACGAAGCTAGGAGGCTAAGGAGCCGAGAGGCTTGTGAGACCAGGAGGCTAAAGAGCTGGGAGACCTGAGAGACCAGGAGGTTAAAGAGCCGGAAGGCTTGCATGCCAGGAGGCTAAGGAACTAAGAGGCTAAGGAGTTGGAAGGCCCAAGAGGTAGGGAGGCTAAGGAGTCGGGAGGTCATGAGGCTAAGGAATCGAGAGGTCTGTAAGGCCAGAAGGCTAAGGAGCCGAGAGACCCAGGAGTTAGGAGGTAAAGGGGTCGGGAGGCCCAAATATCGAGAGGCCAAGGAGTCGAGTGTCTACTTGAATTCCTTCTATTGGAACCACCTCAATATGTTTCACTAATCTTCTCTTATCCATATGGCCTCCACTGACCATTCGCCGAAACACTAGTTAACATAATTTAATGGGTACTTGAAATTTTTGAACCTGACATTATAGTTGCTTACACCAGGTGGTCAACACCTCGCATGAACCTTGCTCTAATACAATAACAAAGAACTAGCAAAGCCATTGCCTAGAGTGAGATTTCTTTAGTTTCAACTTTATGGTCAGGAAGGAGGCATATGGTCGAGAGTAGCTGCATCATGAAGACTTTCGGAGACATAAACTACACTGTACGTCAGAGAAGAAATTGCACCAAAGCTACAATGACCTGAAAAGTTCACCGGATATGAAACTTCATTGGAGCGACGATTGCTCTGTTCCCTATTTTCTCTGACAAGAAGTTGTCCCGTTTATCGAAAATATTTGACACCGCCTCGACATTTGTCATATTCTCTCCATTTAGCTTTTTTGCACAGTAGAAGATCACCGTTCATCAAAAAATAAGCTGCACCATTCACTAGCCATCACCTTTGGTTCAAATGAAGGTCACTTTCTCCAAGAAGACGTGAGCATGGTTCATAATGGCCTTTTGTACTTCAGACGATTGTCGTGTCAACAAGAGTAAAGGTAAAATGGACAATGAATCTAGCGAGGTTGCATGATTTGGACAATCCCAAAATCATCTATGTGATTTAGGTAAATTGTGTAACCAAGTATGTGGTTTGGAAAATCAATGAATTATCTTTCTTTCCATGTACATCATTCCATAGAATGATACTCTTTATATATTACCCTGAACAACGATGGATGACAATAGACATGGATCATTTGACACGACCAAAATTTATTTTTTATTTCCTTCTCTCATTTACATATAATGATTGTCTCTTCTACATACAATCCTTTTTCTTCCATGCAAGATGATATTAGTATTTAAAGACCAACACCAGTATTGGCGCTTATTTTTAAAGACTAACATTAATGCTGATTTGACATCAACACAACCAGTACCACATTGATGCTGGTCTTCAAAAATCAACATCGATGTTGGTTTGAAACCAGCACCAAGTTGATGCTGGTCTTGAAAGACTAGCACCAATGTGGTACTAGTTTCAAACCTTGGTGCTGGTCTTTAAAGATCAACACCAATGTTAAAAATTAGTACCACGTTGGTGCTGATCTTTATAGATTAGTACGAGTGCTGGTTTGAAACCAGTGCAAGCTGGTGCTGGTTATGAAGACCAACAGTCGGTACTGGTCTTGAAAGACCAGCACTAACGTGGTGCTGGTTTCAAACCAGCATTGGTGCTAGTTTTTAAAGATTAGCACCAATGTGGTGCTTGCTGGTGCTGGTTTGAAACCAACATTGATACTGGTCTTTAAAAATCAACACCACCTTGCATGCAGAAGAAAGACTTGTATGCAGGAGAGAGAAAAGTGTTGCATGCAGATGAAAGAGGGAAATAAAAAAAATAAGAGTTTTGACCGTGTCAAATGATCTACGTCTGCTGTCGCCCACCGTTGTGCAAGGTATCATTCTATATACATAGTGTTAGGATATGTTGTCGGCTGTCTGCAACAAGTCGGCCAAGGCGCTTGGAAATAATCCAAGCACCTCGATTGTTTTTGTTTTTTTAAAAAAAAGTTGGTCGAGGCGCCTGGATTTAATCTAGGTGTCTCAATTCTCTCTTTTTTTTTTATTATTTTTTATTTTTTTTAAAATAAAAAATTCCTTAAATTTTAAATCGAAACCTTCTAAATACATATAATATACCCCATGAGTATCTAAATTTTTTTATCTTGAACACTATAATCTAAAAGGGAAGCCTGAATCTCAGAGGAAAAATCTTATTAATTTAAACTCATTATAACTCAATCCCTAAATTTTAAAATCTTAAACCCTAAATACATATAATATACCCCATGAATATCTAAAATTTTTAATTTTAAACACTATATCCCAAGAGGAAAGCCTAAACTATAAAGGAAAAATCTTAGCTCAAACCTATTATAACTCAACTCCTAAATGCTAAAATTTTAAATCTTAAATACATATAATATATCCTAAAAAAAAAAAAAATACACAGAAGAATCAAGGTGCCTGGATGAGTTCCCACATGGACGCTTAGATCAAGTCCAGGCGCCCCAAATCCAATCCGGACTAATCTGCAGGCTAAGGTCTGCACATATATATATTATTTGATAGATAAATTACTAGAAAAGCTGTTTATCTTTTAAATTAATCATGTGAATTTTAAATACCTAAATTATATAAAAAACAATATATTTAAATACCAAATAATCGAACATGAAAAAAAAAGAATACCATGAAATGATAAGATTTAACTCACAGGTAGGTACATACCTAGAAGTTTAACTAATAATAACATTATAAAAAAAATTAACTAATAATAACATTGTAAAAAAAAAGATTATGGATACTTAAAACATTTTAACTTGATTTAAATTTTAACAAAGCAAGTTTTTTCTAATTATCATTTTATCACGTGATATTTATTTTAATAATTTTTTTTAAAAAAAATTCAAACAACGTAACCAAACCATCCAATGTGATATGAACTAAATATTTTTTTTATAAGAAAAATACTCTTTATTCTTGCAATGATTTTTAATTGTCAATTGGTTTTCCATTTGCTATTAAATGCAACAAACAGGTCGCCAAGAGTTCAAGATACGCTTCAAGGATGGCATTAATACTATACTTATTTTTCTTGAAAATTCAAATAATATATATTTGAAAACACTTTTTTTCTAAAATTATAAACCGATAATTACGATTAATCCTGAAAATGATTTAGTCCCATAAAATTTTTCATGATTAGATAAATAAAAAGTACTCAGAATGGTACACTCATCCACTTATTAAAAAAAAAAATATCAATAATTCATCAAGATGGAGGCTTATATACTAACAAAAATTAGAAAAGTACTCTGGAGGCATTACCCAGAGCCCAGAGGCCGGTTTAACTTAATTAGTGATCCATACAGACAGCCATTTTATTCCGCTAAATAATTTTAATAATGGAATTTAAAACATGCAGTTCAAATGGCCGACGTGGAGTCTTCGTTTTCGCACCTCAATTGCAGTCTCACACGCCGCCTCTTCTTTCCACGAAATATTAAAAAAATTGCATGGCCATGCCTGCTGTACTTCACGAAACGCCATGTTCTGGGGTTATCTTGCTTCCACGTGTTTTGATTTGTAGGTCTAGGATGAACGAATGTCGTGTGTTCTTGTTGTGGTTTTATTTTGTGTTTCCTGTTCTTGAAATTACAGCTGATTCTGAGAAATTTTTTAGGAAATGGCTTGTTCCGACGGTGGCTCAAACGACTATAACTTCTCTTCTCCCTCCGCAGCTCCGCTTCATGGCTGCAGATTAGGGTTTACGGTGGGAGTTGGGTATTTTCTTTCTCCTCCCTGACGTAGATTGGGGAAGTAGAACGGGAGTGATGCGGAGGCCGAAGCCGGACCCCTCCGTTCCTGTGAGGAGGAGGAGGTTTGTTCAGTTCCTACTTGGCGTTGGGCTCATATACCTCTCCTTCCTCTTACTCTTCGAGTTTCCGTTCGTCAACCTCCAGTTGCGGATGAAAGGTGCTGGTGGGATTGTTGGCGGCGACGAGGTGCCGCGCCGACTTGCCCTTGTCAAAGAGGAGAGGACCCAAGTGAAGTACTCCCCGAGTCGCTCCTTTATGCTTCCTCATCGATCGGATGAGTCCGCTGCTTCTCCGCTCCAGCAACGCCCGACTCTTCTGCACCGGCGGTCGCTGATTGTCTCTGCATTCGATTTTGTGGAGCTGTACTCCAGTGGGACTGGAGCCTTCTCGGACCTCTACAAATCGGCGAGGGATGCGTGGGAGGTGGGAAAGAAAATATTAGAGGAACTGAAAGCTCCACCGCCGCCATCTTCTTCGGTACCGGCGATGGAAAGATCGGCAGAAGAGAGCTGCCCGATCTCGATCCAGTTATCGGGGGAGGAGCTCCAGGTTCGAAACAGAGTGATGGTGCTGCCCTGTGGGCTCACACTGGGGTCCCACATCACATTGGTGGCAAGACCTCGCCGGTCTCATGGGGAGTCTAACCCAAAGATACCGTCTTTGAAAGAAGGGGAGCATAGCGTCACGATGTCTCAATTCATGATAGAGCTGCAGGGACTCAAGACAGTGGATGGAGAACAACCACCAAGGATCCTCCACTTCAACCCTCGGTTGAGGGGGGATTGGAGTGGAAAACCTGTGATCGAGCAGAACACCTGCTACCGCATGCAATGGGGCACTTCTCAGCGATGCGAGGGGAAGAAGTCCAAGGATGATGAGGAGACAGGTATATCTCTGTTAGCATGTTTATCATTCAAAGCATCCGAAATGTCTTTGCTTTGTCTAAATGAAATCAAGTTAAATTGCCCAAGACCTTTTTTTCTTCGCCTCATGATGCCTTTTTATCATGGGTTGTTTCCTTTTTGATAAACATGGATCATGTTTGAAATTCCATTTTAGTTTTAGTTTTGTTGCTACAAGTTTCAAAACTACTCAGCAGTTCTAACACCATAGTTTACAGTTGATGGGTTAGTGAAATGTGAAGAGTGGATTCAGGACGTTGATAATAAAGTGAAAAAATCAAAGATGGCTTCGTGGTTCAATACTTTGATAGGTTCCACAAAGAACTCACTCGATCGGCCATATCCATTTGTAGAGGGCAACTTATTTGTTCTGACTCTAACTGCTGGCCTAGAAGGTTTCCATGTGAATGTTGATGGGAGGCATGTAACATCCTTTGCTTATCGCACTGTAAGTTTAGCTTATTGTTTCCTCATGGTTGCTTGGCTCTGCATGATATTTAGAAGCTAATGGTAAAGGGGCTTCAGGGTTTTGTTCTTGAGGATGCCACTGGCTTGTCACTGAATGGAGATCTTGACATTGAGTCCATATATGCTGCTTCTTTGCCTGCCATTCATCCTATTTTTGCCCCACAAAGGCATCTTGAAATGTCTGCACAATGGCAGGCTCCTCCACTTCCTGATCAACCCATTGAACTATTCATTGGCATACTTTCAGCGGGCAACCATTTTGCAGAGCGCATGGCAATCAGAAAATCATGGATGTCTGCTGTGAGGGAATCATCAAATGTTGTAGCACGTTTCTTTGTTTCATTGGTAACTCTTGAGCTGCTTTGTGTTGCTCTTGTTCTTGTACTTTTAGTCCACAATTTTATGTTTCAGTATTGGCAGCATGGGAGGAAGGAAATGAATATGGAGCTAAAGAAGGAAGCTGAATTCTTTGGGGACATTGTCATAGTTCCCTACATCGACAGCTATGATTTAATTGTTCTGAAGACAGTTGCTATTTGTGAGTATGGGGTAAGTAAGACTAGACTTGCGAATTCCTAAAAATTGCTGCTCAAACTAAAATCGTATTCCCCTACTAATTTTTTTTTCTTGTTCTGATATTATCTTTTCTAATTAGGCTCGAACCTTACCTGCCAATTACATAATGAAGTGCGATGATGACACATTTCTTAGACTTGATTCAGTGCTCAAGGAAGTTAATAAAGTGCCAACTGATACAAGTCTATACATAGGGAACATTAATTATTACCATAAACCCCTTCGTTCTGGGAAATGGGCTGTCACATACGAGGTATCTGCTTTGCTGTAGCGGTAGCAAGCCTATCTAAATCCCTTCTACGAAATTTGTTTTATTCTTTTCAAAAACTGGCAAATATCTTTATGTTCAAGAAACACGTTAGCTTTCTGCCTTAATGTATCGATACAATACCACAACAACCAGAGGCTACCTCTGCATGTCTCATGCTATCCTTCTTTAGGATCACAATTTTTCTTTGTACTAGTGAGATGTAGTAATTATTCATCCTTGGGTATTATGTTGTTTAAAATCGAATTTTATTTCAGGAATGGCCTGAAAAGGACTACCCACCTTATGCAGATGGTCCGGGCTATGTTGTCTCAGCTGACATTGCATACTTTGTCATATCAGAGTTTGAAAAACATACACTAAAAGTAAGCTCTTTTAGCTTGCATCTTATGCATCATTTATAGGTATTCGATTGTTTTAGGTATACCAGAACATCAGTTTCGATATCTTAGAACTCTCCTTACTTGCCGATTGTTTAGACTGGAACATCTTCTTGTCTGGTATTTACTGAGAAATAGAAGAATACAGAGGCATGCTTTCCAAGTTTACTTTTTAATGCTCTAGATGAGCCCACAGTGTATGCTTTGTTGCAGTTATTTAAGATGGAAGATGTGAGCATGGGCATGTGGGTGGAGAGATTCAATGATTCTAAGCCCGTTAAGTACGTGCACAACGTCAAGTTCTGCCAGTTCGGGTGCATCAATGATTATTACACTTCGCATTACCAATCTCCTAGGCAGATGATATGCTTGTGGGAGAAGTTACGGGCCGGAAGGCCGCAGTGTTGCAACATGAGATGAGGTGCAAAGCGTGCCTAAGGCAAACTAGATGCTTGTTTCATCCATTTTCTTGATGGCTGGCTACATCCAAGCAGATGATCCACCTTCGCCACATTCATTCATTATTTGATTCTCAATTCAATATAGATCTTTTTGCTGCATACTGTACATGTAAGAAGTTACACCAAAATCAACTTTAATTTTACTAATTGACTTGCTTACAAGTCTGGCAAGATACAAGTTTCTCCACACTACCAATTTGCTCCTCTCTCCTTGTGTTTGTCAATTGCAGGTCTTCAAGGGTAGATCAATTGACTGGAACTCTCAAGATTATAAAATTTCTGCCGGTAAGATTCGTGTCAAAATGTTCTCATAAGTTATTAAATAACAAAGGTCCTTCTGGAACACTTGACTAGTGCGACTGGTAAGAGGGAGTAAATTGTCTGAATGAAAAACGTATTATTCTTGGAACTTACGATTTTGATTAAGACAAACAATTTAATAAAAGAAATTAAAAAAAGTATAAGATAAAAAGGGTTTACTTGGTTTACAACTAGGTAGGTTGCTAATCCAAGGTAAATGTAGTTCAACTAGAAGACTCATTCTTTGACACAAGTCGGAGGTGGAGAAACCTCGTACAAGACATTGACAGCGCATAAACTTGAAAACAGAATAGAAACTTCGTGTTCAGAAAGTGTTGTATTTAACTGACTGAACTAGAGCTTTATTTAGAGTGCTTTGGTGAATTTTATCCATTGCTGACGTAGCATAGTCCGGGCGCTGGATCGGTCAGCTTTGTGCTGACCGTCCGGCACCTTCTTCGGTCATTGTTGTTAGTACCCCAAGGTAGTTTTGATGTAAT
This sequence comes from Zingiber officinale, assembly GCF_018446385.1. Taxonomy (NCBI): domain Eukaryota; kingdom Viridiplantae; phylum Streptophyta; class Magnoliopsida; order Zingiberales; family Zingiberaceae; genus Zingiber; species Zingiber officinale. The sequence continues at coordinate 42,726,980 of NC_056002.1, read as the reverse complement.
CAAACAAGTAAGGTTAGGTCATGTTGGTGTTTAACTCATGCGTCTAAGTGTATAGGAACTTAGGAGCACAGGAAGTCCAGCGAAAGATGTAGCTAACGAGAAGGATGGCACGGGAGAGAGCCGACAGGCTCGGTGCGTCGAGGAACGAGGTGTTGCGGAAGAGTATGCAGGTGGGCAGACGAGAGGAGGCGCGCGGCGTTTTCGAAGGACGAGAAGTTGGAGCGGAAGGTTGCTCGAGAAGGCCAGAAAATGGGTTCGGATGAGCCCTATTCCGGATGGCCACCCAAGAAAGTGGAGCAAGAGCGAAAGACCCAGACCAATGTGAACGGAACCGGAGCAGAAAACTCGAACCAAAAGTTAACAGGATGTTGACTTTCTCAGTCCGAGTGCTCGGACTAGGATTTTTAACCAAACGCAAAGTGGCGCGTTTCGTTATGACAAGGATAAAATTCTATCACCCTCCAGGCTCCTTGACCACTTTCAGGCGCTCCGATCAGAGCTATAAATATAGTCCTGATCTCAGAAGCTAGAAACAACACTTGTAATTGATTCCATTTGATTTAGCTTTGTAGTTGTGAGAATTGACTGCTGTAAGAGGCTTCTCCGCCTAGAGGAGATTTTAGTGAGCTTTCAACTTCCTTAGATTAGCAATCCCTAGATTACAAACCAAGTAACCCTTTTGTGCCTCTTCTTTTTAATCAGGTTCTGATTTCTTTTATGCAAGTGTCTATTCTAATCAAGCTATAAGATCGAGAAATGTGTTTATTTTTGCAGGGCTATGCACCCCCTCTAGTCGGTCGTCAGGGGTCCTACAAGTGGTATCAGAGTCCAATAGCTTCAGGAGGACTAACTGTCGAACGAAGCACAAGAGATGCCCGAACCAAGCATCTATCCACCGAAGTTCGAGGAGGAATTCATGAGTTGGAAGAAAAAGATGGAGTTATTCTTTAAGACGGATTTTGATTTACTATTAATCATGAAATTTAGTTTTGTAGCACCAGAGGGCAAAGAAGAATACTAATGGATAAAAAAGGAACAAGCTGACTTCGTAGCAAATGGAAAAGCGAAGTTTCATCTGCTTAGCGTCTTACCACCTCAAGAAGTAAACCGGATCGGAGCCTACGAGTCAGCCAAGGAGCTTTGGAAGAAATTCCTGAAACTATACGAAGGGACCTCTGAAGCAAAACTCATGAGATGAGATCTACTCCGGAACCAGATCAGCAACCTTAAATTAAAAGAAGGTGAAACCGTTGCACACCTTCACTCTAGAATAAATGAACTCATCACTGAACTCACGAATCTTGGAGAAAAGGTAACCAACCGAGATTCGCTAAGGTATGCGCTTAACGTCTTTCCTAGGAATTCTGAATGGGTGTCCTTAGTAGATGCTTACTATATCTCTAAGGATCTAGATGTAAGTACCTTAGAAGTGTAGGACCCTTGGCGGTCGGCTAGAGGGGGGTCAATGACCCTGTAAAATAAAACGAACCTTCCTCAAACTTTACAACTTAATAAACTAACACTTGCATAAAAGAATTAAGAGACTTAAATAAAGAAAGGAAGAGGCATAAACGATTTACTTGGTTACAACCGGAGAGGTTGTTAATCCAAAGAAGTTGAACGTTCACTAAACTCTCCTTCAGGCGGAGAAGACTCTTTACAACAATTAAAGCACTATATTATAGAACTGAACTAAATAGGAATCAATCACAAGTGTTGTTCTAGCTTTTTGGGACCAGGGTTGTATTTATAGCCCTGGTCGAGGCGTCTGGAAAGGTTCTAGGCACCTTTAGGGGATAAAACTTGATCCCCGTTGCAACGCAATGTGCCACATTGTGTTTGGCTAATTTTTCTTGTCCGGGTGCCCAGAAGGGTTTCAGGCCCCCTAAGTTCGGACGCCTCGGACTTGGTCGGGGCGCCTCGGACCGAAAAATCAAATTTTTGTTGATTTTTGGTCTCTGTCTTCTACTCCTCTTCCGTTGGTATTCGTCTGAGTCTTCCGCTCCGGCTCCGCTCACTTGGGTGATCTCGGCCATCCTGAATAGGGGTCACTTGAACTTTCGGCCTTCAAGCAATTTTCCGCTCCGGCTTCTCATCCCTCAGAAACGTTGCGCACCTTCTTCTCGTCCGCCTGCATACTCTTTCACATCACTTCGTCCCTCGGATACACCAAGCCTGTCGGCTCTCCCCTATGTCGTCCTTCTCGCTAGCTATGTCTTTCGCTCGACTTCCTGTGCTCCTAAGTTCCTGCACGCTTAGACACAGGGGTTAAATACCAACAGAACCTAACCTGACTTGGTTGATTATATTAAAACTACCTTGGGGTACTTACAATCTTCCCCTTTTTAATGTAAGCAAACCTAAGTTAAGTTAGGATAAATTTCAAAAATAACAGTTAGAACAATAACAGTTATACAATCTTCCCTTTTTTAATGTAAGCAAACCTAAGTTAAGTTAGGATAAATTTCAAAAATAACAGTTAGAACAATAACAGTTATAATTTTTGCAAGTAAAAAAAATTTACAAGTAAAAAAAAATTTGTACTAACTACCTAATCTTTACTAAAAGTTAAAAAAAAGTTATATTAACTATCCTTCCCCTACACTTAATATTTATTACTCCCCCTTTTGTTCACATTAAAAATGAGGTACGTTTAAAATGACTTTGGAAAAACTAAATTTAAAGTCTAAAGGAAAATAAAAAATATGAAAGGTTAAAAAATAACAAGGGTTGAGCAGAAAATTTTAAAAAAAAACTCCTTTAATTGTTAAAAAAATTAACAAGGATTGAACAGAAAAAATTTCACAAAACGTTGAATTCAAGCAAGATTAAAATATTTGCATTTTGATAACTAGTTCAAAATTTTCTAACAAAAAAAATTAAAAAAAAGTTGTTTGGATTAAAGTATAAAAAAAACTTAAATAAATTTTAATGATCAGACTTTTTGTAACAGAAATTTTGACAAGCAATTTAAAACATTAGTCAAATACTTCACAGTGAGTCAATTAAACATTTATTTCAATAATTGACTTTCAGGCTATAGCAAGACACTAGACCTTCTTGGTTATTGGAACAACAACTACTTTCTAAACAAAGTATTTTAAAGAAATTAAATATTTAATTTTCTCTCTGAAGACCCTTAATTCAAAAAAAATAATCAATCTAAATATAATTTGGAACCCAAAATAGATTCCTTATTACAGGATTAATCAAGATTTTTTTAGGAATATATTTTTATAATATTTTCTTAATTTGACTCTGATGATATTTAAAATACTAGTTAAGTCCTGAAAAAATTTTAAAATTAGAAGTGATAAAAGTTGACCATGCATGGCTTTTCAAATTTTCTATATCCTTTTTCAATTTTTCATTTTCTATTTTTTACTTTGTCTAAATCTTCTAATCGACAAGAACCAGCTAAGGTTGATTTTAACTCTTTATTTTCTTTTTCTAACTTACAATAATTTTTTAATAATAGTTTTATAAACTGAAATGACTTGTCAGGAGGAAGAGACCATACCTGACTTACCTTGTCGATCCCATAATCTGAAGCTCATCCTGAAGTGTTACTTTCTTCCGATATCACTCCCCCTCCATCAATACTCTCGATGCTCATTTCAGATAAGCTTGCTTCATCTTCGTCCTCTTGGTGACTTGCCACTAGCGTAAGTCCGATGAGGGCTCTATCTCTGATTCGGACGACATGTCGTCCCACGTCGCTTTGAGATTTCTATGCTTGTCGGTTTGAGCTGGTTTCTTATTTTTTCCCTTGTCCTTGCTCTTCAATTTTAGACAGTTGTCTTTTACATGCCCTTCTTCATTGCAGTGGTAGCACTTTACCTTTCTTTTCCTTCTTCTACCCTGCACTTGATTAAATTTATTAAATTTAAATAATTTTTTAAATTTTCTTACCATTAACGTCGTTTCATCATCGTCAAGTGATGTCTCAGAATCTGGTTTGTCTGTTTAAACTTTTAAGGCAATGTTTTGCCTTGATTCCTTCTTTAGACCTGCACATCTTTGACTCATGAATTTCAAAGGTTGAAAAAAGTTCTTCCAAAGTGCTTACCTTTAAATCCTTAGAAATTAAATACGCATCTACTAAGGTCAACTATTCTGAAGTCCTAGGAAATGCGTTAAGTGCATACCTTAGTGAATCTCAATTGGTTATCTTTTCTCCGAGATTCGTGAGTTCGGTGATGAGCTCCTTGATTCTTGAGTGAATGTGTGCGATGGTTTTGCCTTCTTCTAACCGGAGGTTGCTGATATGGTTCCGGAGCAGGTCCCATCTCGCTAGTTTTTCCTCCTAGGTCCCTTCGTGTAATTCTAGGAATTTTTTCCAGAGCTCCTTGGTTAACTCATAGGCTCCTATACAGTTGACTTCTTGAGGTGGTAAAACACTAAATAGATGAAACTCTGTTTTGCTGTTTTCGTGAGGTCGGCTTGCTCCTTCGCCCACTAATATTCTTCTTTGTCTTTCGAGGCTACAAAATCATATTTCATAATTATTAATAATTCAAAATCGGTTTTAAAAAATACCTCCATCTTTTTCTTCCAGCTTGCGAATTCCTCCTCGAACTTCGGTGGGTTGATGCTCGGTCCGACCATCTTGTGTGGTTCGTTCGACGGTTAGTCCTCCTAAAGCGAACCCGCTCTGCTATCACTTGTAAGACCCTTGGCGACCGACTAGAGGGGGGTCAATGACACTGTAAAATAAAACGAACCTTTCTCGAATTTTATAGCTTAATAAACTAATACTTGCATAAAAGAATTAAGAGACTTAAATAAAGAAAGGAAGAGGCACAAACGATTTATTTGGTTATAACTGGAGAGATTGTTAATTCAAGGAAGTTGAACGGTCACTAAACTCTTCTTCAGGTGGAGAAGCCTCTTTACAGCAATTAAAGCACTAGATTACAGAACTGAACTGAATAGGAATCAATCACAAGTGTTGTTCTAGCCTTCTGGAACTAGGGTTGTATTTATAACCTTGGTCGGGGTACTTGGAAGGGTTCCAGACCCCTTTAGGGGGATAAAATTTTATCCCCGTCGCAACGCAACACGCCATGTCACGTTTAGCAAATTTTTCCAATACGGGCTCCCGGAAGGGTTTTGGGCACCCGGAGTCTGGGCGCCCGGAAGGGTTCCAAGCACCCAGAGTTTGGGCGCCCGGAAGGGTTCCGGGCACCCGGAGTCCGGGCGCCTCAGACTTGGTCGGGGCTGAAGGGTGCTGGAATTCCGTTCTGTTTAAATTTCTCTGTACAAAAATTGTACAAGTACAGAACTTTTTCTAGCAACCCGCATGTTCGATTAGACATGTGTTTGATCAATCAAGGAAGTTCTTAACGGATCAAAGCACACCTTGATCGATATACAAGATCGCTGGTCTCTTGTGTTGGTATTCCAAAAACGATACAAAAAATCGATACAAAGAAAAACGAAACTAGATACGCAGCGGAATTAAAGAACTACTTGTACATTTTCTTTGTAACTAAAGAGCTCTTGATCTTTTGCCATATTCCTCTCCTCTCCTCTCCTTGGATGTCGTGTGGGCGACGATCTACCAAGAACAAAACCACCCTCCTTCTCTTCTCTTCCAAAACCGTCGGCCACCAAGAAGTAGTCTCTAGGATGAGGCACCTTCTAATCTTCTTCTTCTTCTTTCTCTCCTTTCTCTTCTTCCTTTTCTTCAAGTCGTCGGCCACCAAGAAGAAGAAGTGCTGCCGGCCCTAGCTAGGAGAGGAAAGGGGGCGACCCTTGCAAGGTGAGAAAGGGGCGGCCCTTGATGGAGGTGGTGCCAGCCCTAGGTGGGGTTGAAGGTGGCGCCGGCCACAAGGAGAAGAAGATTGTGGAGAAATAGAAAGTTAGGTTTTAGGGGCCACATCCTACTCCTTTTTATAGACTTGTCGTCGGTTATAAGGAAAGAAAAATTAACAAAATTTTGTTTAGAAAAAATCTAAACAAACTATGTTAAACCAAACCAAGTTAAGTTAAACTAAATCAAGTTAAGTTAAACCAAACCAAGTTAAGTTAAACCAAACTCTGTTATAGATGGGTGGGGTGCGAGACTTTATATATAGAGACTACAACAGGGACCTAGAGGAGGAATTGGTTTAGGTCTCCCGATGGGCTTGGGTTTCCCGTGTTCGCTCCGAACACCCAACTCAAGTCCATCAATAATAACTCATACCACTAAAGGGTTATTATTAAATTACCGCACCAATCCTATATTACAATATGAGCTCATTCTTATTATGAGTGCATTAATCTCCCCGTGTTTAAGATATCGTATGTCTGTTAATTAAATGAGTTACTCACAACTCAATTAATTAATATCTGATTCCAAGAGTAGTACCACTCAACTTTATTATCATGCCGGACTATGTCCACCTGCAGGGTTTACATGATAATCCTTATGAGCTCCTCAAGGGGATATCATCAACCTAAATAATTAGGACACAGTTTCCTTCTATAATCAACAACACACCATATAAATAGTACTATTTTCCAACTCATCGGGCCTATTGATTTAACGAATAAATATCATCCATTGATAAATTAAAGAAATAAATACTAAGTATACGTGCTTGTTATTATATAGGGATTAAGATGACGCACATCCATAATAACAGATGTTCTGTTCTTTTATGTAGTCAGTATAAATCGAACAACCTTAAACGGTCCTGCTCAATACACACATAGTGTACTAGTGTAATTTTATAGTCAAGACAGACTAATACCAAATTACACTACAACCGTTCCAATGGTTTGTCCCAATCTATCTTGGTTGTGAGGCACTATTTATAATTTATAAGGAACTGATAACATGATCTTCTGTGTGGCACCACACACCATGTTATCTACAATATAAATTAAATGGACAACTGCATTGACATATATATAAATATAAAATGCAGACATTTGACCAAAGTGATTCTCATTTCATAATATTTCAAAAATAGATGTTCATACAAAAATTAGGCTTATAGTATCATCCCAACAATCTTTCACTTATACTAAAAGACTATGCTGTCATAAATACTGTCATACATATGATTTCTATCCCCTCAACATGTCTATCAAAAGCTCTCGCCAGAAGGGCCTTAGTGAAAGGATCTGTCAGGTTATCTGCTGATGTAATCTTGGCGACAACAACCTCTCCTCGTTTTACGATGTCTCGTATCAGGTGGTACTTGCGCTTAATGTGTTTACTTGCCTTATGGGCTCGTGGTTCATTCGAGTTTGCTACTGCACCACTGCTATCACAATAAATTGTGATAACTTTAGGCAAACCAGGAATCACATCTAAGTCCATCAAGAAGTTTTTGAGCCATACAGCTTCTTTGGCTGCCTCAGAGGCTGCCACATACTCAGCTTCCATGGTGGAGTCCGAAATACATTTCTGCTTAACACTCCTCCATGTTATGGCTCCACCTCCCCAAAAAAACACATACCCCGAGGTTGAATTACTACTGTCCCTGTCTGATTGAAAGTCCGAATCCGTGTAACCCACAGGGAGCAAATCATCTGCCTGGTAAACCAGCATATAATCTCTAGTCCTTTTCAGGTACTATAATATATACTTTATCGCAGTCCAATATCCCGGTCCTGAGTTACTTTGATATCTGCTAACCATGCCCACGGTAAAACAGATATCCGTTCTCGTACATAGCATCACATACATTAGGCTTCCTACAGCCGAAGCATAAGGAACTGCCTTCATCTCCTCTATCTCCTTTGATGTTTTAGGACACATCTCTTTAAATAAAGGTACTCCATGCCGAAAAGGTAGAAAACCTTTCTTGGAGTTTTGTATGCTAAAACGAGCTAGGATAGTATTGATGTATAAAGCTTGTGATAAGCACAACATCCTTTTCTTGCGATTCCTTATCACTTTAATCCCAAGAATATGTCCACATTCTCCCAAGTCCTTCATATCAAATTTCTTGGACAACCATATCCTTACGTCTGACAACACTTTGACATTGTTGCCAGTGAGCAAAATGTCGTCTACGTATAGTACAAGAAATACCACCACGCTTCCGTCACTTTTCTTGTATACACAAGATTCATTCGGACACTGAATGAATCCATAAGATTGGATCACTTCATCAAATCGGATGTTCCAAGATCTCGAAGCTTGCTTCAGTTCATAAATGGACTGATTGAGCTTACATACAAGATGCTCTTTGCCCTTCGCAATGAATCCCTCTGGTTGCTTCATATAGATGTTTTCTTCAAGACTTCCGTTAAGGAAAGCTGTCTTGACATCCATTTGTCAAACCTCATAATCCATATGAGCAGCAATAGATAAAAGAATCCGGATAGACTTAAGCATGACTACCGGCGAAAAAGTTTCCTCATAATCGATTCCCTCTTTCTGAGTATACCCCTTCACAATAAGCCTCGCTTTAAAGGTTTCCACCTTCTCGTCTGTTTCTCTTTTCCTTTTGTAGACCCATTTACATGCAATGACTTTTATACCATTTGGTGGTTCTACAAGCTCCCATACCTGATTAGAATGCATAGATTTTATTTCAGAGTTCATGACACTTTGCCAAGATACTACATCTTTATCTTGGAGTGCTTCATCATATGTCAAGGGATTAACTTCATGTTCACCAGGGATCAAGTCCAAAGACTCTCCCAAAAACATGAATCTATTAGGTTGCCTAACAACCCTCCCACTATGGCGAGACACTACATGTAATTGTGCATCATTTGTGACACGTGTTGCAGTTACTTGTGGTATCTCATCTTGTATCGTTGGTACTAACGTAGAAGTGTCCTCTCTTATTTACTCAAGAATAATTTTACTCATGGGCTTGTGGTTCATTACATAGTTCTTTTCTAACAATCGGGCATTGACTCTAACAATGACCTTCTGATCTTTAGGACTATAAAACAAACCACCTTTCATTCCCCTAGGATAACCCACAAACAAGCGAACTTCTGTACGTGATTCCAACTTATCAGTATCTCCCTTCAGCATATGTGCTGGACTACCCCAAATCCGAATGTGTTTCAAACTAGACTTACGCCAATTCCACAATTCTGTGGGAGTAGAGGGTATTGACTTAGAAGGTACCAAGTTCAGAATGTACGTCGTCATTTCTAGAGCATATCCCCAAAATGAATTTGGTAATTCTGAATAACTCATCATTGATCTAACCATTTCCATAAGAGTCCTATTCCTTCGTTCTGCTACACCATTTTGTTGGGGTGTACCAGGTGCAGGCAATTGGGATTGGATCCCGACCTCTGATAAGTAACTTCTAAACTCTCCTAATAGGTACTCTCCACCACAATCAGATCATAGTGTCTTAATACTTTTACCCTGACGTTATCAGCCTTGTACTCTTTGAACTTATTAAAGCACTCAGACTTGCGGCATATCAAGTAAATGTGCCCATATCTCGAATGGTCGTCTATTAAAGAGATAAAATATTTGAAACCATCTCTTGCCTGGATAGTCATAGGCCCACACAAATCAGAATGAAGTAATTCCAACACTTCTTTGGCTCTATACTCCTTTGCCTTAAAAGGCCTCTTGGTCATTTTTCCTTCCAAAGCAAGACTCGCAGGTTGGAAAGTTTTCCACTACCAATGAACCTAAAGGACCATCGGCTATTAAACTTTGAATCCTACTCAAGTTAATATGACCCAACCTTAGATGTCAAAGATATGTTTGGTTCATTTCCGAAGGTTGCTTTCTCTTATTAGAATTAGAAGATGTGTTATTAATTTTCATTTGTTGCATCGTGGGAGTTATTAGATTAAGAGTATACAAATTGCCAACCAACGCACCAGAATAGATAACCACCCTATTTTTCTTGACAACCACTTTGTCATCAAAAGAAACAGAATATCCATTCATAAATAATTTAGAAACTGAAATCAAGTTCTTTCTAAAAATGGTACGTAAATATAATTTTTCAAAATCAAAGTTTTATTTATATTAAAAGATAGATAAACATCTACCACTGCAACAGTCGCGACTCTCGTAGCATTGCCCATGTAGACGGTGATCTCCCCTTCATATAGTTGTCGGGTTTCCTGGAACCCCTGCAATGAATTACAGACATGATCAGTGGCTCCCGTATCTACACACCAGGAACCGGTAGATAACACTGCTAAACATGTTTCAACAACTAATGAATAGGATATACCTTTTTTGTTCTCCTTTCTGTGAGGACAGTTCATCTTATTCAAACGAACCATCATCTTGAGGATATGATCCCTTACGGGTGTCCCCTCAGTCATGGTGGTCATCATTAAGTTTCTCATGGCCTCTTGCCTGGCAGCCCGATTCTGGTGTCCGAAAAGTTCCTTGAGATTGAACATCATGTCATAGGCAATGAGTAAGGCCTGATGTTGATGTTGCAGCACATTTGACATAAAAGTCAAAATGTAACACCGCGCCATCTCATCTGCCTTGACCCATTTCCTATGTTTCTCTATCTCCTATTCACTAGAATCCTATCAGACACATTAGGACAGATCTCAAAAAGTATGAACTTGTATCCTTCAGCAGGTAAGACAATGTCCAAGTTTCATTTCCAATTAATATAATTGGGACCAGTAAATTTGTTTTCTTTTAAAATAACAGCAAGAGGATTGAAAGCCATTTTGAAATCCTGAGAATCATAAAATAAAATATTTGGTCAAAATTTTAGAATTTAAAATAATATTGATTCCTCAAACAATATAATTTAAATTCACTAACACCTCAAAACACCGTGAATTTCGTATTCCACGATAGTGTGGACGTATATTAATTCAAACGTTTGCAAAAGGTTTTACCTATTAATTTTATTATCTTGTTAACCTAACTTTATGACAAATAAAATTAATAGTTGGTTTGTCTTCGGTCACACAAATAATAGCAGTGACTCCAATGGGGAGGATACTATTAAATGCGCCTAAGTGTATACTATTACTTGATACTTAGTCCATTAATTAGAATTGTGCCCCTTCAGATGGAGAAGATTACACAAACTTAAATAATTTCCTGTAATCATCCATAGAGGAAGTTTGATCTAGTGATCCGCAAACAAACTCATCCGATATGGAGGAAGGCACTTAAAGCCAATGCGCAAGTTTGTTTGCATCACTTACAAACCAGTAATGGAGACCGTGAAATTTATTTAAATAATTTCTCTCCCACTTAGTTATTTAAAATTGAGAAATTTTAACATGCACACACATCACACAGGCACACAAGCACACAAACACAACATATAAAGGCAATAAATATGAAAATAAATTTCCAACTATTATGGCCTCATCCATCGCTATCCTTCGTATGCCACCAACCCTAGCCGCCGCCCACCCTAGCCAGGTGGGGAGGAGAAAACCTAGCTGTCGGCCCTAGGATTTATATCGTCGCGTCTATCTTGCTTCCTTGATCTTCGCCGTGCCTCCGGTTCTCAAGGTAGCACCACGCATAGTAAGCCGCAATAATAAAAATAAAAAATTACATTTATCGATCCTATATTCCACGAAGGAATGTACATATAATCTAGATCGAACAAAATATAAAATAAACTAATACAGCTCCGGTTGTATTTAATAATTACAATCATGCACACACAAAATACCCTCGACATGCCTGAGGGTTCAAATCACATACAAACACAGTAGGCCATAATAGTTGGAACTAGGATGTCTGCAACCACAGAGTTAATATATCTTGCATATCCTACTATTATCCTGCCTAAATTATATATGAACAGTGCATAATTTAATCGAAAACCAATCACACAGAGGCAGAAAACTCGCTCTGATACCAATTGTTGGGCGTTGGAATTCCGTTCTATTTAAATTTCCCTGTACAAAAATTGTACAAGTACAGAACTTTTCCTAGCAACCCGCATGTTCGATCAGACATGTGTTTGATCAATCATGCAAGTTCTTGACGGATCAAAGCACACCTTGATCAAAGTACAAGATTGCTGACCTCTTGTGTTGGTATTCCAAAAATGATACAAAAAATTGATACAAAGAAAAACGAAACTAGATACGCAGCGGAATTAAAGAACTAGTTGTACCTTTTCTTTATAGCTAAAGACCTCTTGATCTTCTGTCGTATTCCTCTCCTCTTCTTAAACGTCGTGTGTGTGACGATCTACCAAGAACAAAACCACCCTCCTTCTCTTCTCTTCCAAAACCACTGGCCAAGTAGTCTCTAGGATGGAGCACCTTCTAATCTTCTTCTTCTTCTTCCTCTCCTTTCTCTTCTTCCTTGTGTTCCTCTTCTTCCTTTTCTTCAAGCCGTCGGCCACCAAGAAGAAGAAGTGTCGCCGGCCCTAGCTAGGAGAGGAAAGGGGGCGGCCCTTGCAAGGTGAGAAAGGGGTGGCCCTTGGTGGAGGTGGCGCCGACCACAAGGAGAAGAAGATTGTGGAGAAATAGAAAGTTAGGTTTTAGGGGTCACATCCTACTCCTTTTTATAGACTTGTCGTCGGTTACAAGGAAAGAAAAATTAACAAAATTTTGTTTAGAAAAAATCTAAACAAACTATATTAAACTAAACCAAATAAAGTTAAACTAAATCAAATTAAGTTAAACCAAACCAAGTTAAGTTAAACCAAACCAAATTAAACCAAACCCGGTTATGGATGGATGGATGCGAGGTTTTATATATAGAGGCTACAATAGGGACTTAAAGGAGGAATTGGTTTAGGTCTCCCGATGGGCTTGGGTTTCCCGTGTTTGCCCCGAACACCCAACTCAAGTCCATCAATAATAACTCATACCACTAAAGGATTATTATTGAACTACCACACCAATTCCATATTACAATATGAGCTCATTCTTATTATGAGTGCGTTAATCTCCCCATGTTTAAGATATCGTATGTCCGTTAATTAAATGAGTTACTCACAACTCAATTAATTAACATCTGATTCCAAGAGTAGTACCACTCAACTTTATTATCATGCCGGACTAAGTCCACCTGCAGGGTTTACATGATAATCCTTATGAGTTCCTCAAGGGGACATCATCAACTTAAATCATTAGGGCACAATTTCCTTCTATAATCAAACAACACATCATATAAACAGTACTATTTCCCAACTCATCGAGCATATTGATTTAACGAATAAATCTCACCCATTGATAAGTTAAAGAAATAAATACTAAGTATAAGTGCTTGTTATTATATAAGGATTAAGAGGATACACATCCATAATAACAGAGGTTCTGTTCTTTTATGTAGTCAGTATAAATCTAACAACCTCAAATGATCCTGCTCAATACACACATAGTGTACTAGTGTAATTTTATAGTCAAGACGGACTAATACCAAATTATACTACAACCGTTCCAATGGTTTGCCCCAATCCATCTTGGTTGTGAGCCACTATTTATAATTTATAAGGAACCGATAACATGATCTTCTGTGTGGCACCACATACCATGTTATTTATAATATAAATATAAAATGCAGACATTTGACCAAAGTGATTCTCATTTCAAAATATTTCAAAAACAGATGTTCATATAAAAGCTAAGCTTATAGTATACATCCTAATAGGGGCGCCCCGGACTTAGTTGGGGCGCCCCGGATCGAAAAATTAACTTTTTGTTGATTTTCGGTCCTAGTGTTCTGCTATGCTTCTGCTCGCATTGGTCCGGGTCTTCCGCTCTGACTCTGTTCGCTTGGGTGATCTAGGCCATTCGAAATAGGGCTCACCCAAACCTAACTTCTAGCCTTTGAGCAATCTTCCGCTCCAGCTTTTCGTCCCTCGGAAACACCGCCGCCTCCTTCTCGTCCGCCCGCGTATTCTTCCATAGCACCTCGTCCCTCGGATGCACCGAGCCCGTTGCCTCTTTCCCGTGCCGTCCTTCTCACTAGCTGCGTCTTTCGCTCGACTTCTTGTGCTCTTAAGTTCCTGCACACTTAGACACAGGGGTTAAATACCAACAGAACTTAACCTAACTTGATTGATCACATCAAAACTATCTTGAGGTACTTACAAGAAGAATTATTTTCAATATTCGAAGTTCATGAAACAAGATGTATAGATTTGAAAGAGTCAGAACACAATATTGCCCTGAAAGCAAAAATGGATGAACCTGACTCTAAATCTTTACTTGATGATAATGAAATGACGTTCATGGTAAGAAGATTTAAAAAATTATTAAAAACTAATAAATTTAATCAAGTGCAGGATAAAAGAAGAAGAAGAAAGATAAGATGCTACCACTGTAATGAAGAAGGACATGTGAAATACAACTGCCCTAAATTGAAGAGCAAGGACAAGAACAAGGACAAGGAGAAGAACAAGAAGTCAGTCCAGACCAAGTATAATCTAAAGGTGACATTGAACAAAACATCGTTCGAATTGGAGATTGAAGCCCTCGCCAGACTTATGTTAGTGGCAAGTCACCAAGAAGATGAAGATGAAGCAAGCTTGTCCAAATGAGTATCGAGAGCATCGATGAAGGCGGTGCGACATCAGGTGGAAGCAGCACTTCAAGGGGAGCTTCAAATAAAGGGATCGACAAGGTAAGTCAGGTACGATCTCTACTGTTGGTACCTCAAGGTAGTTTTGATGTGATCAAACAAGTTAGGTTAGGTCCTATTGTGTTTAACCTTATGTCTAAGTGTGCAGGAACTTAGGAGCACAGGACGTCGAGCAAAAGACACGGCTAACGAGAAGGACGACACTAGAGAGAGCCGACAGGCTTGGTGCACCTGAGGGACGAGGTGCTATAGAAGAGTACAACGACGGATGAGAAGGGAGCGTGCGGTGTTTCTGAGGGATGAGAAGCTAGAGCGAAAGCTTGCTCGAGGAGCAAAAGATGCAGCTGTTCGAGGGACGAAAAGCTGTGGAAGAGTATGCTTGCGGACGAGAAGGAAGCATGCGGCGATTCCGAGGGACGAGAAGCCGGAGCGGAAGATTACTCGAGGAGAAGGCTGAAAGTTGGGTTAGGATGAGCCCTATTCCGGATAGCCAAAATCATCCAAGTGAGTGAAGCCAGAGCGAAAGACCCGGTCAAAAGCAAGCGAAGCCGAAACTGGAGGCCCAGAGAGAAAGTCAACAAAAGGTTGACTTTCACCTTCGGGGCGCCTGGAACCCAAGTTTTATTAGTTTCAACGTGGCCTTTAACCGTTGCGTTGGGGATAGAGTTCTATCTCATTCCAAGTGTTTGAAATGCTTCCAGGTGCCCCGAGTAGGGATATATAAGCAGCCCTGCTTCTAGAAGGTAAGAACAACAAGAATATGTGAAACAACACTTGTACGCTTTTAGTTTTCTATTTAGCTTTCTGATTTTGTGTGTTCATTGCTGTAAGAGGTTTCTCCGCCTAGAGGAGATTGTTAGTGCGCTTTTTTATCTGTCTTAAATTAACAACCTCCCGGTTATAACCAAGTAAATCCGCTGAGCCTCGACTTTCTAATTCATTATTTCTTTCTATGTTTATGCAAGTGTTTTAATTAAGTTATAAGTTCGAGAAAGGTTTTTTGTTTACTTGTTTTGTGCAGGGGCTATTCACCCCCTCTAGTCGGTCGTCAAGGGTCCTAACAAGTGGTATCAGAGCTAGGACGCTTCAGGAGGACTAACCGCCGAATGAAGCACACGAGATGGTCGGACCGAGCATCTACTCACCAAAGTTCGAGGGGGAGATCACGAGATGGAAAAAGAGAATGAAGGTATTCTTTAAAACCAATTTTGAATTGCTTTTAATAATGAAATTCGGTTTTGTATCACCTTAAGGCAAGGAGGAATACCAGTGGACGAAGGAGCATGCCGACTTCATGACAAATGACAAAGCAGAGTTCCATCTGCTAAGCGTCTTACCGCCACAAGAAGTCAATCGGATTTGCACCTATTACCCAATAAAGGAGCTTTAGGAGAAGTTCCTTGAGCTACACGAAAGGACATCCGAAGCCAAGCTCTTAAGATGGGATATGCTAAGGAACCAGCTAAGTAACATCAAATTGGAAGTAGAAGAAACTGTTGCACATCTTCACTCGAGAATGAAGGAACTCATCACCGGACTCATGAATCTTGAAGAAAAGGTAAGCAACCAAGATTCGCGAAGGTACGCTCTTAATGCATTTCCTAGAACTACAGAGTGAGCATCATTAGTAGATGCTTACTATATATCTAAAGATTTAGAATCTGTTACCTTAGAGGAAATATTTTCAACATTTGAAGTCTATAAAACGAGATGTGCATATCCGAAGAAGGAGGCGATGCACAACGTTGCCTTTAAGGAAAGGATGGACGAACAAGATTTAGAATTCTCTCTCGATGATGAAGAAACAGTAATGATGGTAAGGCGATTTAAAAAATTAGTTAAATCTAGAAAAACTAACCAACTGCAGGGTAGAAAGAAAAGAACAATCAGATGTTACCACTACAACGAAGAAGGGAACCTTAAAGACAACTGCCCTAAGTTAAAGATCAAGGACAAGAACAAAGGAAAGAACAAGAAGTCTATCCAAACGAACAACTACAAGACTCTAAAGGTGACGTATGATGAAACGTCGTCCAAATCAGAAATTGAAGTCATCGCCGGACTTGCGTTAGTCGCAAGTTATCAAGAAGACGAATACGAAGCAAGCTCGTGTCATGCCCCGAGGGTAAGGGTATCTAATCGAAAATCGGACAGTAGCTCCCTTGTAATAGTGACAATTGGAACCAATATACATCCACACGACTGAAAGTAAACATAGTGGAAATCACAAAGAAAATATACAAATGTAAAGCCAACAAAACAATTACCCAAAATACCTGCAATCACCAGACTAGACTCCAAAATCCACATTAACTAGTTACAATGCAAACTCGCGAAAGCACTATACCACTCAAACAGAAATAAGACCGAAAAGAAGACTGCCCTCGAATGTGACGCGGGATTAGCAGTCAGGACTCTCTAAGCATCCTTGATTCATTTACCTGCTACATGGCGAAAGAAAAATCAGTTTGTGGGGTGGTGAGTGCTGGGACTCAGCAGGTAAAGGAAAGATAGTGCATGAACATAACTTGCAAATAGAGAATGAGCCAAAGATATACAGTCTCATAAGAGGAATAGCAGATACTAAAATAAAACCATAATATATGCTTATACCTGAAGCTATACCCTAGGCTAGGTAATAGAAGATCAGGAGTAATACCGATCGACTACTAAACTATTCATCACTACGAATGTATCATGTGAGGTAAGACATTCTATCACTAAGTAAATCGGAGCTGAACAACATGCGATCAATACATATATAGCTCAACAAGTATAAATGTATCACATGGCAAAATGAACAATTGTAAATATAAGAAAGCAACAACATAGGTAGGTATAACAATAATAAAAATGTATGCACTGATGGTCACTCTCGCCCACCCCTCTGCTCCATGACCCCTGTATAGTCGAGAGGTCGGGTCAGTAACAAACTGTACAACACTCCAGCTACCACTCTCTCGAGTGGCCGAGTGGACAGTTGCATAGTAGCTAACTAGCTACATCTGCGATGGGGGTCCCTGCTGCTCGCAACTCCAGCTTCCTCTACTCATGAGTGAGCGAGTGGGGGCACGACAAGACAAGCGACATCTGCTCCAGCTACCACTCTCTCGAGTGGCCGAGCGTGCGACCCTGGTCAATGACTCTCTCGATCGCAAGAGAGAATTTGTCATTAACATGCATGCAATGATATAATACATAAAATACAACAGTCATCATATACATATAAACAGGAAACATGTATGCTACATGAAGCCAGCATGCTCAATACGGTACATGAATAAACAACAATCAAATCATACAAAGTTGGTATCTAATATTTGCTAAATATCATAGATGGTATCAATAGACTGTATGGATATAGAAATGAATATCTCAAAGGTTTGAGTGGAAGTATCAATCACAGGAAATATTACGAGTGGAGTCAAGGTAAAGTAGCCCTTATAAAAAATATAGCTCATGCACTAAGTTCCAAAGAACTAAAGAGAGTCAAAGTAAGAAGTACCCACTTTTATACGTAGATCGTGTCAAATCAATCTCATGTCGAGACGCTCGCCTCGAATCAAAGTCCTACGATCACATAATGTGCTTAGCTAATACATATGTAGCAAATAGCTAAATAAAATCCCCAACCTTATTAGAGAAAACCCTAATCGAAATAATTAACTAATTCATTAATCCAATTAGGTTCAACTCAATCCATGATTCCTTCACATGTTTCACTTTAATCCAAGAAATACATAAACTAACAATCCACCTATCCATTCAAGTTTAATTCCATCAACTACTAAGCATCATGAATCAACTCTAAAACTTACCCAATTCCATTGCATTCAACTGTTAGCTTGCGGTTGAAGTAACCCACTGTTGAAAATCACTGATGATGCCTACAGCTGCCCACACCTTCACCTACTAACCTAATCACCCAATCAAAGAAATCTATCAATTAACCCTGCAATGAAATCCAAGATCAGTTCATAACCTTACCCCAATTCAACATCCAATTACAGGCTGAAAGCTACACGTCGAACCAAGAAAAGAGATCAAGCACTATTCCCAAAGGTAGGGGACTGCAGCTAGGGTACAGCAATAGGCAATCAACCGACGGGAAGAGGGCTCGGCAGATCCTTCGACCACTATGATCATAGACACGAGATGCACCTCATGCGCTGGGCGGCGACAGTCGAGGGAAGACGACCAACGATTGAGCAACCCACAATTGAAGGCGCCGGGGTCAGATGCGATGATGCCGGCTGCGACGACGCTAATCGCATCTAGGGCAGAGACGATCTGGGTTGGTTGCGCAGTGAAATGACGCCTCAACGCATTGGGAGGAAGGAGAGGCAGTGGTGTGCTCTCCCGCGATCGACGGCTGGTCGAGAGGAACTCCACGGTGATTAACTTTTACCCATGGCAGGATTGGGTACTATTCTGCTGAAGGGGTGGCTGCGTCGATGATCTGAAGATGGAGAATCGGAAGGGCTTCTGCTCGGAGAGAATGTTGACGCATTCTGGTGGCGCTACATCTTCGAAGATGTGTGGGCGATGGAGGTTGGGGAGAAAGGGAAAATCGGCGGATCGAAGCTAGGGCAGAGGGAAGGCCAGAATCGGGTCCTGCAGGATTTGCGATGGCGCGAGGAAACTCGAAGAGGGACAACTTCTCGCTCGTGGCCGAAGAGGGTGGATTAGCGTCGGCGATGAGAGGGTCGTCGGCGGTGATCGTGCGAAGAGAGGGAGAAAGAGGAGTCGGCGCGAGAGGTAGAGGGAGAGGGATTCGACGAAGAGAAGGAAACAACATTTAGCACTATTTTTATACTTAGGTTTAAGTTAATTAAACCCTAAATTATTCCTTAATCAACTCCCAACTTAATGAGTATTCTGAACATGCTTTCTCTAAGCCGAATAGCTTTATCCTCTTAAACAGGTCATACGGACTCCGTTTTGAATCCAAAAAAATTCCTAAAAATTCTTGAAAAATTCAATAAGGTTATTACTTTAATAACCCTTATTATTTAATTACCGAATTTTACAGCTCGTCTGAAATGAGCATCGAGAGCATCGATGAAGGGGGAGTTACATTGGAAGAAAGCAGCAGCTCAGGGGAAGCTACGGATAACGAGATCGACAAGGTAAGTCAGGTATGATCTCTTCCTCTCGATAAGTTATTTAAATTTGTTAAATTATTATCTAAAGACTGTTGCAAAGTAGAAAAAGAAAATAAAGAATTAAAGTTAATTCTAGCCAAATCTTGTCTATTAGAAGATTTTGAAAAATTAAAATTAGAAAATGATAAGTTAAAAATACAAATAGAAGACTTGAAAAATCGTGCATGCTTAAATGTGAAAAATTAGTTAAACTGGTATTGGGTTCCCAAATCTTGTATAAATTGAACTTTAATTAGACTTAGGGCTTTCAGCGAGAAAATTAAATGTTTGATTTCCTTAAGAGACTTTGTCTAGAAAGTGGTTGCTGCTCCAATAACCAAGAAAACATAGTACCTCGCCATAGTCTGGAAGTCAATTAATGAAATAAAATGTTTAATTAACTAATTGATAAAGCATTTAATTGTAATTAAATAATATTTTAAATAGTTAGTCAAATATTTTTTCAGTGTCTTTAATTTAGAATTAAAAAAAACTTAAAGTTTTTAAAAAATATTTGTCTATCAAAGTTTTTTTTAGAAGTATTAGCTCTACTTTACCAAAATTTCTACAAAAATTACTCAAATATTCTTTGCAAAATTGTTTAACTTAGAAAATTATATTTGCAAAACTTAAAGTTTCTAAAATTATTTACGTTTCAAATTATTTTCAAGCTTTTTCAAAATTTTCAAAAGCTTAATAAGTTTTTTTATTGGAAAATCAGAGTTTTTTTTATATATAACAAAAAAAACTTTCTTATTTTTTAAAAGCTACCCTTAGAATTTTAAGGTACCTCATTTTTTATGTGATCAAAAGGGGAGACAGGAAAATTAAGTCTATGGGGAGGTAGTATTAACTTTTTTAATTTTTTTAATTTTTACAATTTAATTGCAAACTTATTGCTTTTATTTTATGTTGGTTACCCTAACTTAACTTGGGTTGCTCACATCAAAAAGGGGGAGATTGTTGGTACTCCAAGGTAGTTTTGATGTGATCATATAAGTTAGGTTAGGTCATGTTGTGTTTAACCCTGTATCTAAGTGTGCAGGAACTTAGGAGCATAGGACGTCGAGTAAAAGACGCGGCTAGCGAGAAGGACGACACGGGAGAGAGCAGACAGGCTCGATGCGTCTGAGGGACGAGGTGCTGTGGAAGAGTACACCGGCAGACAAGAAGGGAGAGTGCGGTGTTTCCGAGGGATGAGAAGCCGGAGCGGAAGCTTGCTCGAGGAGCAAAAGACGTAGCTGTCCGAGGGACGAAAAGCTGTGGAAGAATACGCTGGCGGACGAGAAGGAAGCACACGACGATTCCAAGGGACGAGAAGCCGAAGCAGAATCTTGCTTGAGGAGAAGGCCGGAAGTTGGGTTCGGGTGAGCCCTATTCCGGATGGCCAAAATCACCCAAGCGAATGGAGCCGGAGCGAAAGACCTAAACCGAAGCATGCGGAGCCGAAGCTGTAATGCCTGAAAATTCTCAAATAAATTTTAGAAATATTCTATGATTTTTCTGGAATTTTAGGATATTTTTATGAAATTTTTGGAGTAGCAGAAGTAGCAAAAATAAATAAAACGTAAAACAGCTTAGGCGGGAATCGAACCCGAGACCTAGCGAACCCTACGACTTATAGATAGTTTTAGTAACCATGTGGCCCCAGCAGGGGTGTGCTGAAAGAAGAGAAGAACAATAATATTTATGATTGAGTTGGAGTGAAATTAATCACTTAATATAAATAGGAGATTTAAGTGGGGATGGATTATTTTGATCGATAGTTTCTCTCCCTCAAACCCTCACCCGCCGACCCCTCTCCCTTCCTCACCTCTCGGCGCCCAAGTTCAAGGAAGAACCTAGGGTTCCATTCCTAGGGCCATAAGAGTACCTTCCGGCAACAACTCCGGCACGAGAACGCTCCTCTCCGAGAGAAGAGCACGTAGACGCGAGGAGATCGACGAAGGGGTCTTCTCCACCAGAAATCTAGCGATCAGATCGTAAGGAAAACTAGCGCAGGATGTAAGAAATCCCTCACCTACAGTATAAGTAGCTATTCGTGTGTTTTATGCCTTAGTTTAGTAGTATGCGGATTTTCAGTATGTAGGGTGTGTTCTAGTGCACACCAAGTGCTTCATAAAATGTTTAGCTCAGTAAAATGCTACAGTAGGCATTTTAATAGTTCAGTAAATGCAGTAGAAGCATTGAAAATATCATATTTAGTCTAGCTACAGCTTATATGGGACTGCGGTCCAATGGGTGGGCTCCCACAGTCGCCTCTAGTTCAGATAACCTAGCTCTAGGTTCAGATAACCTAGAAATAGTAAGATAAGATAATTCAGTTATAAAACAGTATTTTACTTTTGTCAGTGACACTGTACTGGACTTCAGTTGTCCTTGGGTTGGGCTCCCATAGTCGTCCCTAGGTTTAGATAACCTAGTAAACCCTACTAAATTCGGGATTTACTACCTCGAGTCTAGTTAGGGATGCGCGCATAGCAAGTACAGTTGTCGGGCCCATAAGCAGCATGATTGGTATTTTCATCTATTTATGATAAAAAGTTTTTCAAAGCTTCACAATTTAGTTGTGTGATTACAGTTCAGAACTTGTATCAGCTTAACATTAGTTAGTTAGATATTGTATCAGTTTAGTTCTATTTTGTTGATATTAGAAGATATTGCCATGATCAGCTTTTGATTTCTATGCTTTGTATGATAGTATGCCATGCCATGCTCTAACATGTTCAGTATATATTTCAAATAGCATGTTTTAAAAGCATAAATTACATCGTATGCATGTTTTGTGAGGTAGATGGTTTCTTACTAAGCTTCCAAGCTTACAAATACTTCTTTTCCTTATACTGCAAATAAAGGTAAAGGAAAGATGGATTATAGGAGGCTGGAGGACAATGCAATGAAGATGTGTGTGGATAGGAACTTGGAATAAAGATCTTTGGAGAAACTAGCAACTTAAGAACTTAGTATTTCTTGTAGTGTTACTTTCTGCACTTCTAGTTAATTAAGTGTCTTGAATTGTGATAGTTATGCTTAGATTACTGATTGTTATGATCTTAGTTAGCTAGCCATGAGTAATGTTAGGTCTAGTAGCTTTGTTTTTGCTTATAGAGTTGATATATGTTATTTGAGCATGAAACAGTGCTGAAATCAGACTTCTGATACGAAATCAGAAACCCCAATCGATCAGCCGATCGATTGGAGGCTCCTCAATCGATCAGCTGATCGATTGGGCAACTTGTTCCGCGAACAGTAAGCTCCTGGATCGATCAGCCGATCGATCCGGTAGAGTTCTGTCGCGAACAGGGAGTTAATGGATCGATCAACCGATCAATCGGGGAATTAGCTCTCGCGAACAAAGAGCTTTGGAATCAATCACTGGATCGATTGGCAAGTTTGGATCGATCAGCCGATCGATCCAGAATTTACCCCGTGCACAGTAGCAAGCTGAATCGATCAGTGGATCGATCAGACCACTCCAATCGATCCAACGATCGATTGGGAAGCCTGATAGCAGCTGGAGACCCCTCATTTCAGCCCTTGATCATATGTGAAGCCTAGATTACCTCCTTTAGCATAGGAACAACATTCAAGATGTAGTTTAAACATGAATTTCAGATCTAATGGCAATTAGCAGAAGAAATTGTATTGGTTAGCAAAATTTTTAATTAACTCAGTTTTCCGCACACTAAGAATAGTTAGCAACAGTACAATGTAATCCCCGGCCTTACAGCTTAGTTAGTAGGAGGCGGGGCGTTACAGAAGCTTGAGGCCCGGAGACAAAGTCAACAAAAGGTTGACTTTCACCTTTGGGGCGCTCGGAACCATTTCGGGCACCCAGAGCAGTCCGGGGCGCCCGGAACCATTCCAAGCGCCTAGAGCAGTTCGGGGCGCCCAGAACCATTCTGGGCCCCCAGTCCAGGGCGCTCGGAACCCTTCCGGGTGCCCGAAACCCAAGTTTTATCAATTTCAATGTGAGCTTTGACCGTTGCATCAGGGATAGAGTTCTATCCCATTCCAGGCGCCCCGAGTAGGGCTATATAAGCAACCCTGCTCCTAGAAGCTAAGAACAACAAGAAACTGCGAAACAACACTTGTACACTTTTAGTTTTCTGTTTAGTTT
Organism: Zingiber officinale; assembly: GCF_018446385.1. NCBI lineage: Eukaryota > Viridiplantae > Streptophyta > Magnoliopsida > Zingiberales > Zingiberaceae > Zingiber > Zingiber officinale. The sequence goes on along the minus strand of NC_056002.1, from coordinate 42,703,246 downwards.
TATGATTCTATGCATTCATTGCTGTAAGAGGCTTCTCCACCCAGAGGAGATTGTTAGTGCATTTTTCTTTTATCTATTTTGGATTAACAATCTTTCCGGTTATAACCAAGTAAATCCGTTGAGCCTCAACTTTCTGATTCATTATTTCTTTGTATGTTTTTGCAAGTGTTTTAATTAAGTTATAAGTTCGAGAAAGGTTTTTTATTTGCTTGTTTTGTGCAGGGGCTATTCACCCCTCTCTAGACGGTCGCCAAGAGTCCTAACATCTACCTCCTGATAAATTATTTCAATTTATAAAAATAATGTCGAAGAGTTCCTGCAAATTATAAATAGAAAATAAAAAATTATTAAAAGAAAATGAAGAACTAAAATTAACCTTAGCAACATTTTGTCGACTAGAGGATTTCAACAAGATAAAAATGAAAATTTTAAAATTAAAAGAAGAGTTAAAAAATCGTGCATGTTCACATTTTCAATAAGTTTGAAGATATAATGGAGTAAATTGGTATTTTAAATACCATAAAGGTCAAATTAGAAAAATATCATAAAATATATTCCTAAGAAATTTTTGATTAATCCCGTAGAAATGAATCTATTTTGGGTTTCAAAATCATATTTAGGTTAATTATTCTTGCATGCCCTGTTTTTTTTATAGGTTAGACCTAGGGTTTTTAGAAAAAAAACAAATATTTAATTTCTTTAAAAAACTTTGTCTGGAAGTGGTTGTTGTTCCAATAATCAAGAAGGTCTGGTGCCTCGCCACAGCCTGAAAGTCAATTACTAAAATAAATATTTAATTGACTAATTTTTTTCGATAAATAAAATTTATCACTTGCCTGTAGAAAAATTTCAAAATATTTTCTATTATTTTTTTTCTTTTTCCCGCAGGGTTATTTTCAAACTTTATTTTTTTGTAAAAAATTATCATCTTTCCTTAAAAGATTTTTTTTTGAAAATTTTATGTCTAGTCAACCCTTATTAAAATTTTAGATTTATTTATCAAATTAAATATTTTTTTTTAAAAATTCGTTATAAGAATCCAGATTTTTCAAAAAAAAATCATAATTTTCTGGAAAATAGTGTTTTCCCTTAGACTTTATTATATATTTTTTAAAAAAAAATTTAAGCATCCCATTTTTAATATGATCAAAAGGAGAGAAGTGAAGATTTGTAAGGGGAGAAGTGAAGATTAAGTTTAGGGGGAGGGTATCATTAATTCATTAATTTTTTGCACATTATTATTTGCAAAATTTACCTTGTTATTATTGGTTTATGTTGTTTTTCCTAACTTAACTTGGGTTGTTCACATCAAAAAAGGGGAGATTGTTAGTACCCCAAGGTAGCTTTGACTTGATCAACCAAGTAAGGTTAGGTCATGTTGGTGTTTAACCCCTATGTCTAAGTATGTAGGAACTTAGGAGCATAGGAAGTAGAGCGAAAGACGCAGCTAACGAGAAGGACGACATGAGAGAGAGTCGATGGGCTCGGTGCGCCCGAGGAATGATGTGCTACGGAAGAGCACGCAGGCGGATGAGAAGGAGGCGTGTGACATTTCTTAGGGACGAGAAGCAGGAGTGGAAGGTTGCTCGAGAAGGCTGAAAAATGGGTTTGGGTGAGCCTATTCTGGATGGTCGAAATCACCCAAGCAAGTGGAACCGGAGCGGAAGACCCGGACCAATGCGAGCAGAATTAGAACAAAAGACCGGGATCGAAAGTCAACAGGATGTTCCTGAAGTAGATGAGACATAAGATGTCATCTTCTACTTCAGTGACTCAAGATAAATCTTGTAGTTTCTTCTCCAGTGTCTCGTCTTACCACAATGGTGACATGGACCTTTTCATGCCTGTTCTTTTTGTTGGAGGATCTTGCGGCCGGCTTGAAGGGGGGTTGGATAGACGGCGCCCCCAAATCCTTGCTTCCTATGATGTTAGCGCAGCGGAATACAAACAAACACAAATAGAAAGCTAAACACTAAATATAAGAATGGAAATGCAAACCGCTAACACGATTGTTTACGTGGTTCGGAGATAACTTGCTCCTACTCCACGGCTGTCCGTAAGGTGGACGATCCCTCAATCCGTCGGTGGATTAGTCCCCGGCAAACTCCGGCTAGCTCAACCTCCTTGTGGGTGGAGAAACCTCACCACAACTCCAACCAAGATCTCTTGGACACACGGGAAACCTTGAGCACTTAGTGACTACTAATTAGGCTTTAACCAAGTCTAATTTCGTCAGGTTGGCCGGCCATCCCAAGCTCCTTCTTATAGAGCTTGAAGCAAATCAGCATCCTGATTTGCCCGTTACCAGTCGACTGATCCATGCCCCAGTCGACTGGTGCCAACCCAACGGCTATCTCAACGGCTCTCTGCTACAGTGCATCAGTCGACTGGTCCATGCACCAGTCGACTGCTACAGTAACGCTACAGTAACTGCTACAGTGTCGCTACAGTAAAACCCTAAAACTAGGATTTTACTCCGAGTACAATCTCTCATGCACTCATACCCTCACGACTCATTTGACTCTTCTTTGCAGCTTTGACCTCTTGCCTTCAAGCTTACTTCCTTTGGCTCTCGTCTCTCGGATGCATCCAAGCCCGCGGCTCGTCCCCAATGCCATCCTTCGCGTATGCCTCGAAGTTGCTTTCCTCGGCCCTTGTCCTCGCTGCCTTGTCCACGGTCCCTCGGATGCTCCATCCTTCACCGGACCCGAAGCCGTCAACCTGAGTCACATGTGTCACCTGCAGTCCTGCACAACTCAAGTACACATATCAAATAACAATGGTAAACCTAACTTAAACCCTTTTCCCAAACACCAAAACACATGGTCCCGCGGACCATTGGGATTGCTCCAACAATCTCCCCCTTTTTGGTGTTTGGCAATACGTTTAAGTTAGGGAAAACATATAGCAAATAAACATGCTAAAAACAATGGACTTACGATGCCAAGGCTACACACTTGGACTTACTCCGGCGAATGGACTTACGATGCCAAGGCTACACACTTGGACTTATAATGCCGAATGGACTTACATTGCCAAGGCTACACACTTGGCAACCGCCGAATGGACTTACGTCGCCAAGGCTACACACTTGGACTTACATCGCCGAATGGACTTACGTTGCCAAGGCTACACACTTGGCAACCGCCGAAACAATGCACCAAGCGGAACCTATCACAAGGCTCCCCCTACGCAAAGACACCAAAGGTTTTCCCAACTAAACCTTACTTCTCCCCCTTTGCCTAACATCCAAAAAGTTCTCCAACAATATCCCAATTGTTGAAAACTTATCATCCAAACTGACCCTAAACTCATGTATTAATCCCCCTTGGATCCCATACATCTAAGCGAGTTGACATGGTCACAAACTAATGATGAAAACAATTTCAGACTGGTATCAGTCGACTGCCCCAAGTACCAGTCGACTGCCCCCTTCGACACAACCTTACAGAATCATTCTGTGGTCGAAAAACACTGTTACCAGTCGACTGGTATCGGCACCAGTCGACTGGTATCGACAAAATGAGCTTACAGAGACATTCTGTGCTCAAAAACACTGTTACCAGTCGACTGGTATCTGTACTAGTCGACTGATACCCTGTTTCTGAAAAAATCAGCCTTTTCAGGCCAACTTCAGAAATGCACCAAAAATTCCCTAGACCTCTAAAAATTCCCAAATTTTGTGGAGAGGTCTATTGTACCCTTGTCTACTTGAGAAAAATACATTACAAAATGTATCTATTACCAATCCCAAGATTGACACAAAATCCAAAACTAGCTAAATGATTCAATTGAACCTTGACCTAAAGTCCTAGTTTTGGATTCCTTTTGATGTATTTGCCCATACCAATCCACAATGCATCCCTAGCTTTGGTTTATATGACATCTATACATCCAAAATCAATTATCATACTATATGACCCCCAAATGTCATATTTCTTGCATGAAACATAAACCATGTGTGCCAAATCCCTAGGTTTGAGACTCAAATCCATCTCCAAACCTTTTGGCACACTCCATGGCTCCTCTAGACTCCCAAGTAGTACCCATCTGAGATCCATTGACCATGGGTCCCAATTTGACTCTTTGAGCTCCCCCTAGAGCTCTTAGCCTTAGCCACCTCCCTAGGTGACTCATCCACAATGGCTAGGCCACATCGGTCCACCCCCGGTGACACTTGGCCTACTAACGTAACTTTCTTAACCTTGGACACCTTGTCCTTGGTTAATTTCTTCTTACCATTAAATGGCTTTCCTTTGTCATTTATTGACTTCTCCTTGCCATAGTCATATGTAACCCTAGCATATTTCTTCTCATTGGCTTTAGATGACTCTCCCTTGCCCTTATCATGTGCCACCCTAGCACATGGTCTCCTTTTGGCCTTGGAGGGACTAGATCGGTATCCCAAACCCGATCTATCATTGTTGGGTTTTTGGCTACCCAACACCATACTTAATCCCTTAGATCCAATAGTGAATCTCTTAAGGAATTTCTCTAAATCATCAAGCTTTGCCTTCAAAGCTTGATTCTCCCTTTCTAGGTTCCTAAACCTAGAGTCAACATGTCCACCTTGGACATTCCTAGACCTACCCTTTCTAGGCATATGTCTCCCCTTCTTGGAATTAATGCCTTGGTTCTCTATTATCTTCTTCTCCTTAGGTAATGAGAATTTAACTTGCCTAGGTCTATCATGCATAGGTCTCCTAGGGTTATGATCAACATTTACCCTACTCCTATCATGATATTTAAATCCAAAATTTTTCATTGCTACATAATGATAATCATTATTTTTCCTAGCATGCATGGGAACATAAGAATTTAAATTTAAATTATATTTCAAATTAGGGTATACCTCCCTTACCCTTGAAGCTCCCCCTTGATTTGAGCTCCTCTTCTTCTTCTCCCATTTCTTTAAATGTGCAAGCTTCTTAAGCTCCTTCTTCTTTGGGCATTTGGTATGGAAGTGACCCTTCATTCCACATGTGAAGCATACAATGTGCATCCTCTTCTTTTGGGTTTCTTCATTCCTACCACCCATGTTAGCATTTAAAATAACTTGATTGGGTTTAGGAATTACATTCTTCTTACCCATAGGACATCTACTCTTGTAGTGTCCTTTCTCCTTGCAACCGAAGCAAGTTATGTTGTTCTTTGACTTCACTTCGGTGGAGGTGCTTGCTAAATTGACCTCTTCCAAGACCTCTTCTTCATCCTCTTCACTTGTCTTGGATTCTTCTTCAATTCTTGAGAATGTTGATGATATCTCATCTTCCTTCTCCTCCTCGGATGTTGAGCATGGCTCAACTTCCGTTTGCTCCTCCTCAACTTGAGCAATTAAACCCATCTCCTTGGGTTCTTCTTCTTCTTGTGTAGGTTTAGGTTCTTCTTGTAGAACCATCTTCACCTTGCTCCACAACTCGTGGGCGTTCTTATACTCACCTACACCATTTATCACATGATTAGGTAAAATATCAATCAATATAGATATTACCTTTGAATTTGCCTCCGATCGTGTGGTTTGCTCTTCCGTCCAATGTCGTGGTCGGAGTCTTTTTCCCTTCTTGTCTCTTGGGACTTCGAATGGGTACTTGATCACCATCATTGTATCCCAATCCGTGTCGAAGAAGACTTCCATCTTCATCATCCAAAATGAGATGTCCCCAAGGCTTCCTCCTTCAAACTTTGGAGGGACAATCAAGTCGGCCATCTTCTTATGCGTTGCTCTTCTCGGCGGTTAGTCCGGTGAAGAGCGACCTCGCTTTGATACCACTTGTTGGAGGATCTTGCGGCCGGCTTGAAGGGGGGTTGGATAGACGGCGCCCCCAAATCCTTGCTTCCTATGATGTTAGCGCAGCGGAATACAAACAAACACAAATAGAAAGCTAAACACTAAATACAAGAATGGAAATGCAAACCGCTAACACGATTGTTTATGTGGTTCGGAGATAACTTGCTCCTACTCCACGGTTGTCCGTAAGGTGGACGATCCCTCAATCCGTCGGTGGATTAGTCCCCGGCAAACTCCGGCTAGCTCAACCTCCTTGTGGGTGGAGAAACCTCACCACAACTCCAACCAAGATCTCTTGGACACAAGGGAAACCTTGAGCACTTAGTGACTACTAATTAGGCTTTAACCAAGTCTAATTTCGTCAAGTTAGCCGGCCATCCCAAGCTCCTTCTTATAGAGCTTGAAGCAAATCAGCATCCTGATTTGCCCGTTACCAGTCGACTGATCCATGCCCCAGTCGACTGGTGCCAACCCAACGGCTCTCTGCTATAGTGCATCAGTCGACTGGTCCATGCACCAGTCGACTGCTACAGTAACGCTACAGTAACTGCTACAATGCGCTACAGTACCGCTACAGTAAAACCCTAAAACTAGGATTTTACTCCGAGTACAATCTCTCATGCACTCATACCCTCACGACTCATTTGACTCTTCTTTGCAGCTTTGACCTCTTGCCTTCAAGCTTACTTCCTTTGGCTCTCGTCCCTCGGATGCATCCAAGCCCGCGGCTCGTCCCTAATGCCATCCTTCGCGTATGCCTCGAAGTTGCTTTCCTCGGCCCTTGTCCTCGCTGCCTTGTCCACGGTCCCTCGGATGCTCCATCCTTCACCGGACCCGAAGCCGTCAACCTGAGTCACATGTGTCACCTGCAGTCCTGCACAACTCAAGTACACATATCAAATAACAAGGGTAAACCTAACTTAAACCCTTTGCCCAAACACCAAAACACATGGTCCCGCGGACCATTGGGATTGCTCCAACACTTTTCTTAGCCTTTTTCTTCACTTTAGCATGAGTTTTTGACTTCTTCTTAAAACCTTTCTTTGAAGAATCAAACAACATCACAACCTTCTGTTCCTGCTTAACCGATGGCTCCACTGTCTTAAGCATGTTAATCAACTCAGTAATTATGGATTCAAGTTGGTTTATTCGATAGGTTATCACAAATTGTGAATATGTATTGAGCAAACTATATAGAATTAAGTCAATACTTAACTCATAATCCATTGTAAAACCAAGTTATCCCAACCACTCAATGTGGTCATTCATCTTTAGTACAAACTACACTATAGATGAACTCTCCTGCATCTTTGAGCCAAAGAGGAGCTTAGAGACTTTGAACCATTCGAATCTTGCTTGCTCATCGAACAACTCACGAAGATGATAAACAATCATATAAGCATACATATGCTCATATTATTTTTACAGTTCAAGAGACATCGAAACTAGCATGATGCATATAGCAAGCTTAGAATCAGTCATATGTTTTTGATGAGCCAACATTTGGTTTGAAATTGCATCATCTGCCAGACTCATGAGAAGAGGCTCTTTAAGGGCATAGGCAATCTTCTCAACATTGAGAACAATTCTCAGGTTTCAAAGTCAGTCTAAGAAATTTAGCCTAGTCAATTTATTTATGTCCAAAATCAAGCACAAATTAATAGAAAATATTCTTATTCTATTAACCTAGAAATACAAAATTGAGCATATAAGAGAGTTGAATTAAATATATAATGCAAAAAATTCACATACATAAAAGGGGTCTCACTTGCTTATCAAATTCAAGAACCGTTACTTTGAATTCGGAAGATGGTTGGTTTTCTCCAAGTTGGTTGATATCCACTATACATAAGAATAACCTTGGAGTGAGTCCAACAAGTCATTTTTAGCTATAGTGGAAGATATCACACATACCAATTATATATCACATATATATATAACTATTAGTCATGACTAGTCCCAAGCTTGGATAAAGGAGAAGGATTGTGTTAGGTTGCCAGCCAACGTTAAAGTATGATAAATATTCAATGAATGAATACATTAAACTATTGTGCTAATACTAAGCTATTCCCCAAAAGGAACACGTTGCAGGATCCGACTGTAACATCTCGGCAAGGACCGCTACATCTCCAGAACTTTTGTAAATATACAAGAGTTCACGTTGTAGGATCCGACTATAATGTATCGACAAGGACCGCTACATCTCCATGAGAACTTGGGTGTAATGTTAAATAGGCAAGAATTCTCACACCATAGGTTGGATAAGAACAAATATGATAGAAAAACTAATAATTCAAGATTTGGAACATGAAACAAAGGAACCCTCAATGATAAATCAATGGAGATAATAGATATGATGATTAGGAGGAGAATTAATATTTTGTGTGTACAAGAGATAAAATGGGTAGGTGAGAAGGCAAAAACTGATAGAAAACTCAGATTTTAAGTTATGGTACACAAGAAAGAGTAAAGCAAGAAATAGAGTGAGTATTGTTATATATAGTTCGTTAAAAGATGAAGTTGTAAGAGTAGTTAGAAAAGAGAATAGAATTATAGCCCTTAAGATAATAGTGGTGAAAGAAACTATAAATATAATTAGCATATATGAACCACAAGTAGGATTAGATAAAGCTACCAAATCAAGATTTTGGGATGACTTAGATGAAATATTACAAAATATACTGTCAAATAAAATAATTTTAATAGAAGGTGAACTAAAGACTATATCAGAGTGAAAAAATGAGGAATATGAGAGGGTGCATAGGGGTTATGAGTTTGGAACGAGAAATGAGGAAGAAAAAACTATATTAAATTTTGCGATAGCATATAACCTTATATTAGCTAATACGTTTTTTAAGAAAAGAGAAGAACACTTAGTCACATTCAAAAGTGGGAATAATAAATCGCAAATTGACTTTCTTATGGTTAGAAAGAATGATAGAAAGATTTGTAAAGATTGTAAAGTCATCCCTGGATAAAGCTTAACTACCCAACATAGGGTAGTAGTGTTGGATATACGCTTCAAACATAGTATCAATAGAAAGAAAATATATACAATTCCTAGAATTAAGTGGTGGAAGTTAAAGGATGGAAAATAAAATATATTTAAGGAGAAGGTAGAAGTACAAACATTAGGTGAAATATACGATGACTCTAATACAACATGGGATAAGATGATATCAAAGTTAAAAATAATAGCTAAGAGTGTACTCGGTGAGTCAAAGGGACATGCACCACTAAGTACGGAATCTTGGTGGTGGAATAAGAAAGTACAAGAGAAAGTGAAGAAAAAATGAATATCTTATAAGGAATTATATATTTGTAAAAATGAGAAAAACTTTAAAAAAATATATAATAGCCAAGAAAAAAGCTAAGAGAGTAGTGAATGAAGCAAAGAATGAAACTTTTGAATGATTATATAAAATATTGGATACAAAACAAGGAAAAAGAGACATTTATAGAATAACTAAAGTGAAAGAACGGAAGATAAGAGATCTTATCCAAATAAAATGTATTAAGGATAAATGTAATAGGGTACTAGTAAATGATAGAGAAATAAAAGAGTGATAGAAGAGGTATTTTCATCAACTTTTTAATGAGATTTAGGTGATTAACTTAACTTAGGTAATTTTAGTATGTCAAATGAGTATAGAAATTTAAATTTTTATTGTAGAATTCAAACTTTAGAAGTAGAATAAGCTTTAAATGGGATGCACAATAGAAAAGTCATTGGACTAGAAGATATTCCAATAGAAGTATGGAAGTATCTAGGGAAACAAGGTATTAAATGACCTATAAAATTATTTATCATGATATTGAAAATAAAAAAAAAGTCTGATCAATGGATGATAAGTACTCTAGTTCCCTTATATAAGAATAAAGGAGACGTATAAAATTGTACAAACTATAGGGGTATTAAACTAATGAGTCATTGACTTAGAAAAAGATTATGATAGAGTCCCAAGAGAAATTATATGGAGAATTCTAGAAAAGAGAGGTGTTACTGTAATATATATTGAACTAATTAAGGATACGTACGAGAATATAACGATTAGAGTAAAGACTTCAAGCAGAGTAACTGAAACATTTCTAATAAAGATAGAGTTATATCAAGGATCAATTCTAAGTCCCTATCTTTTTATATTAATTATGGATAAACTCATTACATACATTCAAGACATAATATCATGATGCATGTTGTTTGCAGATGATATTATTTTGGTAGATGAAACATGTGAAGAAGTAAATGTTAAACTAAAATCATAGCAGGAAATACTAGAAGAAAAAACGTTTTAGGCTTAGTAGAATAAAGATAGAATATATATAAAAAATTTAAGTTTAGCAATATTAGACATAATGAGACAATTGTTAAGATAGAAGATGATGAGTTACCCGGAACTGAGAGATTTAGATATTTAGGATCATTTTTTACAAAATGATAGAGCGATTGAGAGAGATGTCTTACATTGAATACAAGAAGGATAGTTGAAATAGAGGAGAGTGTTGGGTGTTTTATGTGACCGCAAAGTACCTCTAAAATTTAAAGAAAAATTCTATAAAAATACAGTTAAACTTGTTATGTTATATGAGGCTGAATATCGGGTTATGACTCGAGCACATGAGTAAAAAATAAGAGTTATAGAGATGTGGATATTAAGATGGATGTGTGGGCATACGATAATGGACAGAATAAGAACTAAGAGCATTAGAGAGAAAGTTGGAGTTGTATCTATTGAGAGAAAACTTCAAGAGACACATTTAAGATGGTACAGGGATGTACTTAGATGGTCAATAAATGCTCCAGTTAGGTGATGTGAAAGTATGACAAATATACATATCAAATGAAGAAGAAGAAGACTAAAAAAACTTGGTTAGCAATAATAAAATAAGATAAAATTTATTTAAATATAGATGATGATATAGTAGGAGATAAGCTCAATGACGTAAAAGGTTCTATATAGCCAACCCCACATAGTGGAATAAGGCTTGGTTGTTATTGTTGTTATATATATATATTGTCACGCCCCGGGGGAGTCCCTGTCCGAAGAAATTTTGGCAGCATCTCCCCTATATGGCGGACAATCTGAAACTTTCTACATCACCATATACCTCAGCCACAAGCGGCTGGAATAATAACAATAATAAACAAACAATAACATAGACATCCACGCAGTTTATATCAATTTCAGTCTCTGGCTGACACAACAACGCAGTTTAATAGTAAACAAACTGAACAGTGATAAACAGACTCGAAAACAACCCTACTCAACTACACCCATAAAGCTCAAAACATATTCCTACTCCACTACACTCATAAAGCTCAAATCCGATGATAAGATCAACTTACCTCTTCTGCCGTCTAGGCAGGTATATAGTAAAACATATCGAATAAAAATCCATCGACAAGTACAATCCATACAAGCTCTAAGTATCAAAATAAATCAAGTCTAAACATGGTCCAATAAAGAAGAAAACCAAAAGATCAATAATGCCCTCGTGGTCTGCAGGGGACTAGCGACTGGAACTCTCTCCTGACAGCATCAACCTGAAATAGCAACGGAGGAGGGTGTGAGTCCAACACTCAGCGGGTATCAACTGATATGCATAATAAAGAAGATAACAGGTAGCACTAATCATGCGTACAGTCTCCTGATACAAGAAGAATAAATGCAACTGAAATAAAATAGGAGAAAACTGTACTAACCAGGACCAAGGTATAAGTACAATAGGGTCGTCAGACCGAGAGTGTCATAATCCTGTATGCATGTCAATCATATGCATCCATACAAATGCAGCAAGTAAATGCAGTAAACACAAGCAATAAATGCATCATGCGTATGATGCAAATGTCATGGTCACCCCTGACGCCAGTCAGCCATCTCATACACAATGATGAAACCGAGTGGGTAGGGCTGTGACAACCGTGCACTCTGACATCACTACCCCTGATGAGTGACCGAGTGGACGGGATGCTGTCGGAGTACGCCTATCCTCCTACCCCAAATCATAAATGGGGGAGTGTAATGCTCTCATCTCCCGATACACGATGACGGGGAGGTATCTCTGCCGGCTACCACGTTGTGTCACACTACCCATGAGCGGACCAACGGAGCCAAACAGAGTCCAACCGCCTATCGGCTACCACGCTGCTACACTAAACCAGGGGAGCCAAACAGAGCAGAACTGTCTACCGGCTACCACGCTGAGTCACCAGACTAACGGAGCCAAACAGCAGAACTGTCACACACCTGTCTGATCTACCACTAACCCATGAGTGGTGGTGTGCATGGATACATGTAACTGGCGATGTGCTCAACAATAATGGAGCAGACAATCGCACAGCATGCAATCATGCAAGATGATGCATGACACTAAACATGGCAATATCATGAACAGCATAACAATAACCATATAAATAAATACAAAGTGTGTACCACAGGATAATGTATCAAATGGAAGGTACACAGATCATATAGGGTATCAAATAAACCCTAGGTCCTGAACATAATGTATAATATGGTTGTGTCACTACCTTTAAAGCCTGTATGATCAGGTAAATAATAACATGCAGTGCATAATAAGTAAACAAGCAAACATGTAACAGATCATGTAGTGACCAACCGAAACAAATGGAAAACATAATCATTGTTATATGTTAAACACATTATTATGCATATCAAAAGACATAAGTCAAAGTACCCCCCTCCAATAGAAAGGATCGTATCCGGTCCAAATCCGACGTCGAGATACTCGTCTCGCGTCAAAGTCCTGTAGTAAATTATACAGTTTAGCTAAGTTAATTATAAACAAATAGCTAAACAAATTCCTAATCCACCGACCATCTAAGGTTAGCTTCATTAACCCTTATTAACACATAAACAACTAATCACCCATTAAGTAAGCTATACAGATTAGCAACCTCAATATCCAGAAATGAACCAATCCTTTTCTCACAATTAACACTTCAAACTTAAACACTGGAATCTATCTCATATAGCTAACATAACAATGGATATAATTTGGCATAAATTTACTTTTATACGAACCTTACCCTAGTCCAAAATCGTAGCAAGCTGATTGAGGTGGCAACATCGACTGGAGCAACACTATGTCGTTGCCTTCCAAACAACAATCCAGAATCAACACTACAAATGAATCAACTGCCCAACTCTAATACCATATTTAAATCACTTACCTTAAGATTGTGACCACAGCCTTGATTAAATATTCACAACACAACCTTGCTGAAATCTTTCCCTACAGATCAGATCAAGTTGGTATTGTTAAGTGGGGATCACAAATCAAGCAATAACCTATCTAACGACATCTAATCAACATAATTCCAAAACTCATCTTACCCCAATCCAGAGACACCCTTGTTGGCACTCAATCGAAGAAGGTGCTGGCTAGAAATTACAGCCGGAGTTATGCGAAGCTGCTGCCCTCTCCGATGAGGCTGCGTGTAACGACCCGCCTTCTACTGACTAGGCTGTAAGGCCGGACCGTCACATTATGCTGTGCTAAACTATATCCATGACCATCACTAAATCTAGATGCGGAAGCTGTACTAATTTAAAACTTTACTAAGCTAACACAAGTTCTGGGTTCTACATGTGCTAAGGGATGCAATCTAAGGTGTACATGGCATATCCTACATCCCCTATGGTCAAGGAGCTGAAATACAAGGTCTCTTGGTCGAAACCCAACTTCCCAATCGATCCAGACTGAACTCGATCAATTGCAAGCTGTTGGATCGATTCAGATGGCTACTGTACTCGGGTAATATTCGGGATCGATCGGCTGATCGATCCAGACTGGCCAATCGATCCAACGATCGATTCCAGAGCTCTCTGTTCGCGGGAGCGATTTCTCGATCGATCGAACAATCGATCCCCAAACTCCCTGTTCGCGACAGAATGCGACTGGATCGATCGGCTGATCGATCCAGAAGCTTACTGTTTACGACAGAATGCGACTGGATCGATCGGCTGATCGATCCAAAAGCCTCCTATTCGCGGAACCAGGCTCCCAATCGATCCGCTGATCGATTGAGCGCCCCCAATCGATCCACTGATCGATTGGGGTTTCTGATTTCGCAGCAAAACTCTGATTTCAGCACTGTTTCGTGCCAAGCGCAACTACAAGAGTTCTATAACAGCTAGAAACAGACTAATAACACATAACTAGAATTATGAGCATAATCTAAGCAAGTCTTTCATGATTCAAGGCATTAAAATAACTAGAGATGCGGAAAATAACATTATATCAAAATTAAAGTCTTAGTTTGCTAATTTCTCCAAGATCTTTATTCCAGGTTCCATCCACACACATCTTCATCATTGCATTGACCTCCAGCCTCCGCTAGTCCATTTTTCCTTTACCTTTGTCTGCAGTATAAGGAAAATAGTATCTGTAAGCTTGAGAGCTTAGTAAGAAACCATCTACCTCACTAAAGCATGCATACGATGCAATTTATGTTTTTAAAACATGCTATTTGAAATACGTACTTAAAATGCTAAGCATGGCATGGCATACAACACATAGGACCAAGAAACTGATCATGGCAATAAAAACTAATCATAAACCATTATGTTGTATCAACAGAAAACTAAACTGATACAAAAGCTGAATTAAACTAACACTAATCTGATGTTAAAGTTGTACTGAACTCACATAACTATTTTGTGATGTTTGAAAACTATATTCATAGGTAGATCAAAATAATAATCATGCTGCTGTTTGGGCCCGGCAACTGTACTTGCTATGCGCGCATCCCTAACTAGACCCGGGTTTGCAAGTCTCGAATTTAGTAGGGTTACTAGGTTATCTGAACCTAGGGACGACTGTGGGAGTCCAACCCAATGGATATCTAATCCAGTACAGTGCCACTGAGAAAGTAAAATACTGAACATAGCTAATTATTGCTTGTCTTGCTCTTTCTAGGTTATCTGAACCTAGAGCTAAGTTGTCTGAACCTAGAGGCGACTGTGGGAGCCCACCCATTGGACATCTAGTCCCATAAGAGCTGTAGCAAGACTAAATAAGCTGTGAAAATGCTTCTATTGCATTTATCTAAGCTAATAAAATGCCTAAGTTGCATTTTAACTGTGCTAACAATTTATTCAAACACTTGGTATGTGCTAGTTCGCATCCTTTGTGCCGAAAGTCTACATACTACTAACCTTAAGCTTAAAATTCATACAAAAGCTACTTATACTGCAGGTGAGGGGTTTCTTACCTCCTGTTCGGATTTTCTTACGATTCTAATCGCTAGATTTCCGGAGAAGATGATCCTTTTGACGATCTTCTCACGTCTATGCGTTCTTCTTGCAGAGAGAAACGTTCTCGTGTCGGAGTCGTCACCGGAAGGTTCTCCTATAGCCCTTGGGATAAAACCCTAGGCTTGCTTGTGGTTGGCGCCGAGAGATAAGGGAGGAGAAGGGGTCGGCGTGTAAGGGTTTGAGGGAAAGGTTTTCTCCTTTTAGAAAATAACAATTCCTCACTTAAATTCCCTATTTATATTAAGTGGGTAATTCGGCCCAACTCAAATATAAATATAATTATTTCCCTTTCCTTTCAGCACGGCCCTGCTGGGTTCACTTGGTTACTAGAGTTCACCATAAGTCGTAGGACCCAATAGATCTCGGGTTCAATTCCCGCGTAGACTATTTTACGATTCTATTTATTTTTGCTACTTCAGTTATTCTAAAAATTCTGTAAAAATATTCTAAAATTCCAGAAAATTCATAGAATATTTCTAAAAAAAATTTTGAGAATTTTCGGGCGTTACAATCCCCCATACCTTATAAAAAGTTCGTCCTCGAACTTAGAATAATTCTGGGTACTTCTGTCTCATACTGGCTTCTGTCTCCCATGTTGCCTCTTCTGTTGTGTGATTTTGCCAAATGACTTTTACTAATGGTACCTCCTTGTTCTGTAATTTCTTAACTGCTCAGTCTATTATCTGAATAGGCCGACTATCATAACTGAGGTCTTCGCGGACTTGTACCGACTGGGGCTCAATCACCTGGGTGGCATCTGGGATATGCTTCTTCAGCATAGAGACATGAAATACATTATGGATGGCTGACATCTCCTGTGGTAGCTCTAACTCATATGCTACCTTGCCAACTCTTCTGCTGATAATGTATGGTCCCACATATTTGGGACTTAATTTGCCCTTCTTCCCAAAACGCATTACTCCCTTCATGGGAACTACTCTGAGGAATACTGAATCCCCAACTAAAAATTCTAAAGGTCTGCGCCGTGTATCAGCATAGCTTTTCTGGCGGCTCTGAGCTGTATAGCTGCTGTATAGCTGTTGTGGTATCTGCTACTAGATCTGTCTGAAGTTCTAGTTCTTTCTGTTCATCACTCTCATACCAGCAGATTGGAAATCTACACCTCCGCCTATAGAGAGCCTCGTAAGGTGTCATACCGATAGTGGCCTGATAGCTATTGTTGTATGCAAATTCTGCTAAACTCAAATATTTGCTCCAACTTCCCTTGAAGTCTAGGGCACATGCTCGGAGCATATCTTCGAGTACCTGATTTACTCGCTCTGTTTGACCATCTGTCTGAGGATGGAAGGCTGTGCTAAACTTTAACTTAATGCCCAAAGCTGACTGTACACACTCCCAGAAGTGTGATGTGAATCTACTGCCTCTGTCTGAAATGATGGTGCATGGGACTCCATGCAGTCTGACGATCTCCTTGAGATACAACTGAGCTAGCTGTTCCATGGAATAGGATATTCTGATAGCTAAGAAGTGGGCTGATTTAGTTAACCTGTCAACTATTACCCAGATGGTATCAAAACCATTCGTGGTTCTGGGTAATCCCACTATGAAATCCATGGAAATATCTTCCCACTTCCATTCTGGAATCTGGATAGGCTGCAGAACTCCTCCTGGTCTCTGGTGTTCTGCCTTGACCCTCTGACAGGTCAGACATGTGCTAACATATCTAGCGATGTCTCTTTTCATCCCGGGCCACCAAAATCGTTTCTTTAGATCTTGGTACATCTTGGTGGAACCTGGATGCATCGCATAAGGAGTCCTGTGAGCCTCATCTAAAATCTTCCTCTTTAGTTCCTCCTGATCTGGAACACAGAGTCTGTCATCGAAGTATAATACCCCACTATCGGACACTCTGAATTCTCTACTTTCTGATTCTACTAACCCTTGCTTGATTTTCAGAATTTCAGGATCCTGTTCCTGAGCTGTCTGGATGTCACCAAGCAGGGTAGATGCTAACATCATAGTAGAGAGCTGTCCCACTATGAGTTCGAGACTGAAATCTGTGATCTCCTTCTGTAGGGGCGGTGACATGGCTGCTAGGGATAGTAAGGTAGCACTGGACTTTCTACTAAGTGCATCCGCTACCTTATTAGCTTTTCCTGGGTGGTAGAGGATGTCTATGTCATAGTCCTTGACCAGCTCTAGCCATCTGCGCTGTCGCATATTCAGATCCTTCTGAGTGAAGAAATACTTCAGACTCTGATGATCTGTGTACACTCTACACTGAGCTCCATACAGGTAATGTCTCCAAATTTTGAGAGCGAACACGACTGTTGCAAGCTCAAGATCATGAGTAGGATAGTTCCTCTCATAGTCTTTGAGTTGTCTGGAGGCATAGGCGATCACCTTGCCATTTTGCATCAGCACTGCTCCTAGTCCCAATTTAGAGGCATCACTATAAATGTCAAAGCTGCCTATGTTTTCTGGTAGAGTCAGAATAGGTGCACTGGTCAATCTCCTCTTTAGCTCACTGAAGCTGTTCTCGCAGTCCTCTGTCCACTGAAATTTTTTGTTCTTCCTGGTGAGAGCTGTCAGTGGGGAGGTTATCCTGGAGAAATCTTCTACGAACTTTCTGTAATAACCTGCTAATCCCAGAAAGCTTCTGATCTCACTGGCGTTCTTGGGTCTTTTCCAACTACTCACAGCTTCTATCTTACTGGGGTCTACCATGATACCATCCTTTGAGATGATGTGACCCAGGAAGGACACCTGATCTAACCAAAATTCACATTTCGAGAACTTGGCGTACAGCTGGTTCTGCTGAAGGATCTGCAATACTATTCTCAGGTGCTCGGCGTGTTCTTCCTGAGTTCCTGAATGGATAAGGATGTCATCGATGAATACGATAACAAACTTATCTAAGTATTCTCTGAATACCCCGTTCATGAGGTCCATGAAAGTAGCTGGAGCATTTGTCACGCCAAAGGGCATGACTACGAACTCGTACTGTCCGTATCTAATCCTGAATGCTGTCTTGGGTATATCCCCTTCTTTAACTTTCACCTGATGATAACCTGATCTGAGGTCTATTTTTGAAAACACTACTGCTCCCTTTAGCTGATCAAACAGGTCATCAATTCTGGGAAGAGGATACCTGTTCTTGATTGTGACTTGATTCAGTGCCCGGTAATCTATACACAGGCGCATGCTCCCGTCCTTCTTCTTCACGAACAATATAGGCGCTCCCCATGGTGAGTGACTAGGGCGTATGAAGCCTTTGTCAAGCAGCTCCTGTAGTTGCTCATGAAGTTCCTTCAGTTCTGCTGGAGCCATGCGGTAGGGTGCTTTGGAGATAGGATTTGTACCGGGAATGAGTTCTATCTCGAATTCAATCTACCTGTCTGGTGCTAGGCCTGGTAACTCTTCAGGGAAGACTACTGGGTAGTCACATACGACTCGGACCTCTGCTAGCTATTGGTCCTTGTCCTGACTGGTACTGACTACGTGTGTTAAAAATCTCGTACATCCTGAATCCATTAATCTCTGTGCTTTCATAGTTGAGAGAAACTTCTTGACTTTTCTCTTTGGTTCTCCGACGTATTCAAACTACACTTCTGCTTCAGGTTGGAATACGACTTTCTGTTTACGGCACTCTATAGAGGCACCGTATCTGATCAGGAAGTCCATCCCAAAAATGACATCGTAATCAGTCATGTCTAGTACTATCAGATCACAAAAGAGTTCTCTGTCTGCTATAATGACTGGCACTGCTCTGAGCCAGTGCGTGGATGCCATAATTTCTCCCGAAGGTAGTATCGTTAGAAACTGACTACTGAGTCCCTCTAAGGGTATCCCTAACTTTTCGGAAAACATCCTGGATATATAGAAATGGGTTGCCCCAGTATCGAATAAGACAGTTGTACTTTGCTGTAAAATACTGATCTGATCTGTAACAACTGTCGAGACATTTGCTACGTCCTCTCTGGTGAGTGCGTAGATCCTCGCATTGGTCGTAGCTGGAGGAGCTTCTAGTCGGCCCTGGCTGATGTGTGGACCATCTAAAGCGGCCTGCATCTGATGTAACTGAGCTGGCTGGCCTCTGTACTGAATCGGCTAGGGTTGAAGAAGACTAATCTTGTTTGGGCACTGCTTAGCCATATGCCCTTCCTGTCCACATTCAAAGCATCCTCGTGTGCCCTTGCGACAAACTCCTGGGTGAAATTTCCCACAAGTAGCACATTTGGGATAACTAGGCTGTTTGCTAACTGGTCCTCCTTTTGGGTAACTCCCTGGTTTGCGCTTGTTGCTGGAGTTCCCTTTCCAGTTAGAGCTGTGGCCCTGTTGTTTCTGAGTACCTGAGCCTCCTTGCCCTTTGGACTCTGAGAGGACTTGCTTCTGCTGCTTGATATTATTCTGGTAGTGCTCGGTGGTTAGAGCACTGCTGACTAGTTCTTCGGTGGTTTGCGGCCTATGAACGCCGCCAGCCACGTTCATTGTTATTTCCGGCCTCAGCATCATGAGCATCAACCGGACTCGTTCTTTTTCGCTGACTAGTTCAGGGCATAGACGAGCCAATCTGTTGAATTTCTTCACGACTTCCTCAACTGATAGGTTGCCCTGACGAAACTCCGTGAACTCGTCGTAGTGGCGGTTTGTGACCCGCATGTGAAAGAACTCCTCGAAGAATTCTTTCTCGAAGTCGGCCCACGTCATCTGGTTCACTGGGCGCTTCGCTCTAATTCTCTCCCACCACATACGTGCATCTCCTGTCAAGCAAAAGGAGGCGCACTTCACCTTTTCATGCTCTGGCCAGTCCAAAAGCTCCATCGTGCTCTCCAGTGTTTTGAACCAGGCTTGAGCATCCCATGGTTCACTGGTGCCTAAGAAATTCTCTGGCTTGACTCTCTGCCACTGGATCAGATAGGCTTCTCTTCTTGCCTCTATTGCTGGGGCTACTGGTGCTGTAGGCTGGACTGGTGGAACCTCTAAGACTACTGGCGTTGCTAGGTTTGGTTCCGGGGTGACTGTGGGAGTATTCTGCTGATTAGCCTTTAAGGTGGTTATCTCCTGTTGATGTTCAGCTAGCTGCTGCTGTAACTGAGCCACTAATGCTGTAAGGTCTAGGGGAGGCACTGAACTGCCTGCCTCGTGCTGGGGCTCAGTAGCTGGTGTCCTTCTAGCTGGGCGCCCTCTTGCCATTTCTAAAGGAAGAGAGGACATACATAACTAAAGCATCATGTTTACATAGCTAATACTATCATGTTAGTTACTATCACAGATAAGCATACTTTAGTTATCTACAAACAGGAAAGCAATAAACATAACAAAGTGAGAAGTATTCTTACTTGGAAGCTGCAGGTTCAATGCTGATGTGTGTGAAGGAAGTATGGAACTTTGCTCTGATACCACTCTGTAACGACCCGCCTTCTACTGACTAGGCTGTAAGGCCGGATCGTCACATTATGCTGTGCTAAACTACATCCATGACCATCACTAAATCTAGATGCGGAAGCTGTACTAATTTAAAACTTTACTAAGCTAACACAAGTTCTGGGTTCTACATGTGCTAACGGATGCAATCTAAGGTGTACATGGCATATCCTACATCCCCTATGGTCAAGGAGCTGAAATACAAGGTCTCTTGGTCGAAACCCAACTTCCCAATCGATCCAGACTGAACTCGATCGATTGCAAGCTGTTGGATCGATCCATGGATCGATTCAGATGGCTACTGTGCTCGGGTAATATTCGGGATCGATCGGCTGATCGATCCAGACTGGCCAATCGATCCAACGATTGATTCCAGAGCTCTCTGTTCGCGGGAGCGATTTCCCGATCGATCAAACGATCGATCCCCAAACTCCCTGTTCGCGACAGAATGCGACTGGATCGATCGGCTGATCGATCTAGAAGCTTACTGTTTGCGACAGAATGTGACTGGATCGATCAGCTGATCGATCCAGAAGCTTACTGTTTGCGACAGAATGCGACTGGATCGATCGGCTGATCGATCCAGAAGCCTACTGTTCGCGGAACCAGGCTCCCAATCGATCCGCTGATCGATTGAGGGCCCCCAATCGATCCACTGATTGATTGGGGTTTCTGATTTCGCAGCAAAACTCTGATTTCAGCACTGTTTCATGCCAAACGCAACTACAAGAGTTCTATAACAGCTAGAAACAGACTAATAACACATAACTAGAATTATGAGCATAAACACTAACAATCTAAGCAAGTCTTTCATGATTCAAGGCATTAAAATAACTAGAGATGCGGAAAATAACATTATATGAAAACTAAAGTCTTAGTTTGCTAATTTCTCCAAGATCTTTATTCCAGGTTCCATCCACACACATCTTTATCATTGCATTGACCTCCAGCCTCCGCTAGTCCATTTTTCCTTTACCTTTGTCTGCAGTATAAGGAAAATAGTATCTGTAAGCTTGAGAGCTTAGTAAGAAACCATCTACCTCACTAAAACATGCATACGATGCAATTTATGTTTTTAAAACATGCTATTTGAAATACGTACTGAAAATGCTAAGCATGGCATGGCATACAACACATAGGACCAAGAAACTGATCATGGCAATAAAAACTAATCTTAAACCATTATGTTGTATCAATAGAAAACTAAACTGATATAAAAGCTGAATTAAGCTAACACTAATCTGATGTTAAAGTTGTACTGAACTCACATAACTATTTTGTGATGTTTGAAAACTATATTCATAGGTAGATCAAAATAATAATCATGCTGCTGTTAGGGCCCGACAACTGTACTTGCTATGCGCGCATCCCTAACTAGACCCGGGTTTGCAAGTCCCGAATTTAGTAGGGTTACTAGGTTATCTGAACCTAGGGACAACTGTGGGAGTCCAACCCAATGGATATTTAATCCAGTACAGTGCCACTGAGAAAGTAAAATACTGAACATAGCTAATTATTGCTTGTCTTGCTCTTTCTAGGTTATCTGAACCTAGAGCTAAGTTGTCTGAACCTAGAGGCGACTGTGGGATCCCACCCATTGGACATCTAGTCCCATAAGAGCTATAGCAAGACTAAATAAGCTGTGAAAATGCTTCTATTGCATTTATCTAAGCTAATAAAATGCCTAAGTTGCATTTTAACTGTGCTAACAATTTATTCAAACACTTGGTATGCGCTAGTTCGCATCCTTTGTGCTGAAAGTCTACATACTACTAACCTGAAGCTTAAACTTCATACGAAAGCTACTTATACTGCAGGTGAGGGGTTTCTTACCTCCTGTTCGGATTTTCTTACGATTCTAATCGCTAGATTTCCGGAGAAGATGATCCTTTCGACGATCTTCTCGCGTCTATGCGTTCTTCTTGCGGAGAGAAACGTCCTCGTGTCGGAGTCGTCACCGGAAGGTGCTCCTATAGCCCTTGGGATAAAACCCTAGGCTTGCTTGTGGTTGGCGCCGAGAGATGAGGGAGGAGAAGGGGTCGGCGTGTAAGGGTTTGAGGGAAAGGTTTTCTCCTTTTAGAAAATAACAATTCCTCACTTAAATTCCCTATTTATATTAAGTGGGTAATTCGGCCCAACTCAAATATAAATATAATTGTTCCCCTTTCCTTTCAGCACGACCCTGCTAGGTTCACTTGGTTACTAGAGTTCACCATAAGTCGTAGGACCCAATAGATCTCAGGTTCAATTCCTGCATAGGCTATTTTACGATTCTATTTATTTTTGCTACTTCAGTTATTCTAAAAATTCCGTAAAAATATTCTAAAATTCCAGAAAATTCATAGAATATTTCTAAAAAAAATTTTGAGAATTTTCGGGCGTTACACTGCGGCTCATGCTTGTTGGCGACGCTAGAGGGCAAATCAAGGGATGAGAAGACCAGGCAACACTAGTAGGTCGTGTGTGGCGTTGGCTGTAGCAATCGGCCCAGGGTTCGCTGTGGTGGCTCTGTGCCGGCATGAAAACAATCCTCCGAATCGGAAGAGGGCAGAGAGGAGGCAGCCGACGTTAGGGCAGAAGGTGCGGCGGTGCTGCCCGGGTCGAGAGGCGACAAAGAGGGTGCGGCGGCAATGGAGAACTAGGGCACAGGGGAGGTAGCCGACGCTAGGCCATAGGCGACGGTGGCTTGGCGAACCTGGTGGCCGACGCTCGAAGAAGAGGAGAAGGAGAGGCCGACGCTTGGGCAAAGAAATGCGAAGTAGTGGCCGCCAGAGAGAATTCGGACCGTGGTCGTCGGCTTCAAGCTAGGGCACGGCGTCGGCACTAAAGCATTGTTGAAGGGTTGTTGCGAGCGGCGCCGTCGGGTGGAGCAAATCGATCGGGTCGGGGAGACGGCGTCGGCTAGGGCACGCGAGGAAGGGGAAAAGGAGAAAGAAAGGGGCTCGGCGAGGGAGAAGTAGAGAACCGCCACATGCGGTTAGGGCAAGCCGTCGGGCACAGGGCTCGGGAGGAAGCCACGCGGGTGAGGGGAAAACGAAGGAAAAAGAAAAAATAAAAGAAAAAGAAATAAATCTTTTCCTCGCTTAAATGGGTAGCCTAAACAGGCTTTCCCGGAGCCCCGTTTTTATCCCCATAGACTCGTCCATATGAGCTCCGAATAATTCCCGAAAAATTTCTAAAAATTTCAGAAAATTCCCTTATCATTACCTGCCCTTTTTCGATATTTTACATATATATATATATAACTATTACATTATGCTATCAAAAATTTATATTTGCATAAATGTCAGGTTGTTTGTGTGTTACCCAACTTCACCTCTTTCCATATTAACCTTGCAGTCAGTTCAACAAATTAATGCTTAAAGGTAAAGCCAACTCATTAATCATGAGATCGTATCTCAATGGTCCAAACATGTCTAATTTCAAGCTTGGATTAGAGTGAGTCCAATGATCCAAAAATATAATTAAACTCTAGTTCTTACCATATTAATGGAATGTGTAATCTTTAAAATTAAATAAGGGATTTTTTATTTATTTATTTGGTCTCATCAATTACATGCAAAATAGGTAAACTATCTATATGCATCTACAGGGCATAATCATTACATAAATCATGGCATCTAACATTATATTAATCATGGTATATATCATGATATAAATCATAGCATCAAACATAGTATTAATCATGGCATATATCATAACATCTTTATGACATTAATCATAGTGTGGTTGTTATAAATTAATTAGGAAATCAAATATTATAAAAGATTTGGTTTTCATAAACCAAGATTCCCTAATTAGATTAGGAAACGATTTCTAAATCTAATATAATATTTTATTTGGAACCAATTTCTAAAATTGGAAGTCCCTAATTAAATTAGAAAATAATTTTTAAAATTAGATCTCCTAACAAATTAGGAAATATTTTTCCAAGATTAGATTTCCTAACAAATTAGGAAATATTTTTCAAATATTGGATTTTCTAGCAAATTAGGAAACAAATTCCAAGATTTGACAATTTCCTAAAAAATTAGGAAATATTTTTCCAAAATCAGTTTTCCTAACAAATTAGGAAATAAATTCCAAGATTGAAAATTTCCTTAAAAATTAGGAAATATTTTTCCAAAATCAGTTTTCCTAATAAATTAGGAAACAATCTCCAAAATTGGAAAAAATTTTGTCGTATTAGGAAAAATTTCCGTATCCAAAATTTTCCTAAAATTTCCATAACTAAAATTTACAACAACCTATGCATGAAAAACTAGATATACAATCTATGTTGAAGCACAAGTGGCTCTGATATCACTGTAGGAGTGCCCGATGTACTATTTAAAAATTTATTTAAAAAACAAATAGTGGAAGAATAATAATTTCCTAAATTATTACAACATACATCATACACAACCACAAGACACACATGTGTAAGACATAATCATAGAAATAATAACTTCATTAAAAGTATACCTATTGGATGATGTGAAACATAAACAACATTAACGAGCAAGTCTAGCAAGACTTGCCTCTATTCGTATCTACGCTGAGATATTCTCGAGACAACTTCGCTACGTCACGTGTCGTGTCTCTGCTTTAGTACTAGCTAAAGGAGGGAGATGGTGCCATTTGAGAGAGGGGTGATGACTCAATTTGGTACCTAGTGGTACAAGGCAACCCGACAATATGAAACGAGGTGGACGACAACAATAATGGCATTGCCCGACGGCTAGAAACCTCATTGCCGGCAAGGGGCAGCAGGTTCGACAACAACGATGTTTCAGTAGCAACAATTGCTCACCAGAACAGTAGCCTAGGGTGGCGGAAGAAGGGTTGACGGTGACTCGAAAAGGCTACTGGTGATTGTTGTCTGTGCTAATCAGGTTATTGCCGACTATGCTCTAGTAGTAGCTGTGGTCCGATGACCGATGGTTTGGCCGGCATGGGAAGGGGTGACCGAAGGTCTGACCTCCGCCGGTGCTAGATAGCGGTGGATCCCTCTTGGGTGGTGCCAATAGCAAGGAGAGGAGAGGGGATCATAAACCTAACAATTAGGTTTAATCCAAATTAGTGTAATTTTTCTCTCCAATCTAGATCTAGATATAGATCTCCTAACAGTTTGAAGAGCAAGTCCAAACCTATATTCGCTGACCCAAAATCCAATCCGTTAGTCTTAAATTTGGTTCAAGACCAAACCATCTTAATTTAATAATCAAATCATCTTTAATTAAAACCAAACCAATTTAGTTTATAATTAATTAAACCAAAGAGAGTCCAATTTATATTCAAAAGACATGGCCTCTTCACACTTCCATTTTGACAAAATATCTTTCATATTTATCCTTCATCTAGTCGAACCAGACTTAATTTCTCTCGATCTAAGAATCCAATTCTCAAACTCATTTTATATCTTTCAAATAAACTAGTAGTGTGTGTGACCTTATAGGTTCTCAATTATGTTGGTCATTCATAATTAATTATTAATTATGAATAGATCATGAGTGACACCTACTAGTACATTATGACCCTCAATTGATCAAGAAATCATAGTTGATTCTAGAACCACTTCAGAACCATTCAACAGCTATCGTTATGTTAGCATTAGCCATAAGAGTCAATTATAAAATGATTAGTCTTATTGGGTTAATGGATACAGATTGACTTATTCAGTTAATGGTTAATCTAATCTGCTAAAATCTAATGCATTAAAGATAATTAATGGAGATTAATTATGCATTGAAGAGGAAGACCAAAGGACAAAAAATCCTTAGTATTCATTAGATGAATATAAAAGGTTTTTAGGACATTACATTTGGTGATGAGACTCTTGATCTTCTTCCTCCTCTTCTTCTTGCCTTGGCCGAACCTTTCTTATGACTAGCACCACAAAGATGGTTCTTCTCTGAAGCAATGTTCATACGACTAACGTGGAACATGTTCATGTGGATACCGTAGAGGCGCGAGCATTTTGATTGCATTGAGATCTGCATCCGAATCAAAGTTATTGTTGGGAGTACCAGTCACACAACAAAGGTAATTATTCTATTTGATAGAGTAGCAAGAATGAGTATACAATATTCACAAGGATCTATGAAGGGATCCTTTCTTTGCTATGCTATGTATTATTTTATACATAAGATCCCTACAGTGGTATCAAAGCCACTTGTGTGTGTATATATATATATATATATATATATATATATATATATATATCATTATATCATTATAGATCTATTTTATATGTGATATACATGTGTTTATTATGATTACATGATTGTATGAGTGTTTTTGTCAGGAATGAATCCCACAAAAATGTGAACAACAACTTATGTTGTTGCTGGACATTGCTTGTTGTTGGACTTTTGTCCAAACGTGGACAACAATTAGTGCTCAATCAGTAACCATTGTTGATTGATCTGTGGACAACAGTTCTGACCAGCAACTCACTGGTTGCTCTACATTAAAAGCAACTCATGTTCAGAACAGTAAGGATTGAGACTCTAAACAGTGGCTACAAGGTTCATCATGATGGACTAAGGGCAGCAACTCATTCAATGAGTTGAGAAAATAATTTTTCTTCGAGGGCGCTGCCCCCACCCCCTATAAGGGGCATTTCCCCCTTGACCCTCGCCCGCTAACTAGCTAGTGGGATCATCGTAGGGTTGCGGCTCATCAATCATTATTTAGAATCATAATGAAATTGTATCATAGATCTATTACAAATGTTGTATGCCATGGTGCATAGTTATGGCCCCTTACCCAATGTGATTGGATGATTATGTGTGTGTATGTGTGCATGTTGTAATTCATAATACAACCTGCGTATCGTGCTTTCACTTTATACTTCTAGTTGTAAAATTTAATTACCCTCGAATGTAACTCGAGGTTTCTTTAAATTTATAATGTACAATTTAGAATAGTTCTAGTCTACTAGATAACAATGGAAAAGAGAGAAGGCCAACAAGATACGACAACCAAGAAAGCACTTAGAGAAGATGTAATTCCTTAGGTTGATCTTTCGATCTTCTCATTGGCTTGAGGAGATCGTAGTATACGGGTCATAACCATGTCACATTTTTATTATGCATATATGTGATGTATGTCATGCTTGTATGTGATGCATGTTTTAGTTTTATCATAATTAGGTAATTTTTATATGTCTACCAAAGTTTGATACCAACTACTTGCTCGATTAATTGTAGTCATGTTTGCTAAAGTAAAGTGACTTGATTTATTTTGGAAGAGTGCGACGGGACAATTGTAATATCCAACTATTGAACTTTAGGTGAGACTTAACTAAATTACCTCAATTGGATTGAGAACTTAGAGATATAGAATACAATTAGGTCAATTTAACATGTCTACCAAAGTTTGGTACTCACTACTACCTCGATCAATTGTAGCCAAGTTTACCAAAGCAAAGTGACTCGATTTATCTTGGTAGAGTGTGACATGACAATTGTGATATCCGACTATTGAACTTTGGATGCGACTTAACTTAGTTACCTCAATTGGATTGAGAACTTAAAGGCATATCTCATATGGGCAAATGAACAAATAGTCTTGTTCACCCAACTATACAAGAGTTACATATGATGTAATTGGTAAAGGTTGCCTACCTAAATTTTATAAGTCTTGGACGATTAACCAAAGCTAACTCAAGATGAGGTATAACATGGATCTTATCTCACTTAAATGTCATTCCTTTTGGGTATGGAGCTAGTACTGTGGGTAAACTATGGTTACGTTGCCCATATCTATAACTTACTACTACCAAGTTTTACAATTTAGTGAGAGAATCATTTAATTAAAAACTCAATTAAATAATTAAAATATGGTACTTATTTATGCATTTCTTATTATATATCACCATGTCATCTAATACACCAAACACTCTCTCTCTCTGTGATCTGTCTTTAATAAGGACAAGCTCAATGAAGATAATTTCCTAGACTAGTACAGAACCTTAAAAATTGTCCTTAAGAAAGAAAGAAAATTATACGTCCTAGAGCAACTTATTCCTGAACCACCCACCACCACAACTACTCGTGTTGATAAGGATGCTTATAAGAAGCATCAAGATAATGCATTGTGTTGGATCGTAAAGTTCGCTAGAGGGGGGTGAATAGCGATTTTCGAAATCGTTATCGAGTAAGCAATGGAAACATAAAACACAACGCTAACAAAATCAATTTTACTTGGTTTGGAGCCTTCGTTGACTCCTACTCTAAGGCTCGCACTCGTTGAGTGCTTTCGTTGGAAAATCACTAATAATTCGTAAAATATTACAAACTTTAGTACAGGAATTATTAAAAGAATTTCGACAATAGGAAAAGGAAATTGAGTCGCAAGTTGTCAGAGAAGCCTCGCAGGAGCAGTGCGCAAGAGAGTAGTCATAGAAGAAGTTGTTATTATTGCTCCAGGTAGAAGGCTTCTTTTATAAGAGTGCTCCAGGCGCCCAGATCCCTTCCGGGCTCTTGGACCGTGACGTCATCCAACCAATCGGTGCGCTCTTAGCTAGCGGAGATCAGATTTGCCTTCCGGGCGCTCGAACCAGTTCCGGGCGCTCGGACCAACTCCGGGCACTCGGATCCCTTCCGGGCGCCTGACCATGATTTTCCAACAACTCACTTTCTTGTAATAAAATATTAGTTCAAGATAAATACAAATTATACTACCCTGCAAAACAAAGTGTTAGCACAATTATAGTCAAATAGACTAGTAATTAGATTTTATCTCCTCGAGACTAGAATCTAGTCATGATCTCAACTTAGATTTCTAAAATGAATCTAAGTTGGATCGACGCCTACAGTTCCCTAACTGGGAACGTGTTCTCACCAAATCACTCCCCTCCAGTGACTTACCTTAACTTACCTGCCAGACATCCGGTCAGCCTGTCGATCTGTCTGGACTTCGTGTTAGCTATCCGTCAGCCCGTCGACCTAGCTGAACTTCCCTGCAACACTGAGTTATCACAATTGATAAAATGGTAAGGTAAAACAGTGTTAACAGAATTCAAGTATAACTTAGGGTTATCTCCCCCTAGAGTTGCCTAGCTTCACTCACTAGGACTTCCATTGCCTGGCTTCACTCACCAGGACTTCCTCCACTTAGCTTCACTCACTAGGGTCCGACTTCACTCACTAGGACTTCCATCACCTAGCTTCACTCACTAAGGCATGACTTCACTCATCGGGACTTCCTCCACCTAGTTTCACTCACTACGATCTGGTCTCACTCACTAGGACTTCCACCACCTAACTTCACTCACTAGGGTCTGGCTTCATTCACCAGGATTTTTACTTTACCTAACCTTTGGTTAGGACTTACCTTTGCTTGTCATTTAGTTCTGACTAGACTTCTCTCTCCCAAACATTAAGTCCTGTTTGGATCAACCCTAGGTCAAATTGACCAAACTTAGGTATATTATCAAACATCGAAACCCTAGAGGTCGAATGCACCAACACATTGGATGTATCCTTCCTTATTCTTGTCACCATGAACTCTGAGCTTCAGAAATAATATGAGAACATGGATACTCATGATATGATTAAACATCTTAAACAACTATATTAAGAGCAGGCAAGGCACAAGAGATTTGAGATATCTAAGGCTTTATTTTAATGCAAGATTTAAGAAGGTAGTCTTGAAGGAACTCATGTACTCAAAATGATTGGGTAGGTTAAAAACCTTGAAAGATTGGGATTTTCATTGGGCCAAGAATTAGTTACTGACCTGGTTTTACAATCGTTAACATGAATGAAATTGACAAATCATTGTCTGAGATGTTAAGAATATTGAGAATTGCTGAATTTAACCTTAAGAAGGTAAAGCCTAGTACCATTTTACTAGTACAAAAGGGCAAAGGCAAACGACAACCCAAAGGTAAGGGTAAGACTCAAGCTAAAGGTAAGGCCAAGTCTCATGCATTAAAACCTAAAGGTGGGGTGGCTAAGAAAGGAACCTACTTCTACTATGGTGCGACTAGACACTGGAAGAAGAACTACAAATTGTACCTAGAGGAAGTAAAAAGGAAGAGAAGTGAGACTTCTACCTTATGCACATATGTTATAGAAGTCAATCTATCTATTTTTTCATTTATGGATATTAGATACCGATTGTACATCTCATATTTGTACGAATGTGAAGGGCCTCAGAAAGAGTAGATCATTGACAAAGGGCAAAGTAAACCTACGAGTAGGCAATGACGCAAGAGTTGCTGCTATAGCTGTAGGAACTTATTCCTTATCTTTACCCACTAAGTTTATTTTAGAACTTGAAGAGTGTTTTTTCGTACCTACTTTAACTTAGAACATTATTTCCATTTCTTGTTTAGACAAAAAAAGATTTTTCATTTATAATAAAGGACAAATGTTGATATATTTATTTAAATGAAATGTTCTATTGTAGTGCACTTCTTTTGAATGGACTCTATGTTCTAGATTTTGAAAACTTAATCTATAACATAAATATAAAATAATTAAAATCTAATGATTTAAACCAAACAT
Organism: Zingiber officinale; assembly: GCF_018446385.1. Lineage (NCBI taxonomy): Eukaryota > Viridiplantae > Streptophyta > Magnoliopsida > Zingiberales > Zingiberaceae > Zingiber > Zingiber officinale. Next base: position 42,672,290 of record NC_056002.1, on the reverse strand, counting down.
ATCTCTAGCATTGTCGCTTAGGTCACATAAATAAGAGTCGCATATAGAAACTCCATGAGGATGTACTCTTGAACTCATTTGATTTTGAATAATATGAGGTATGTGAATCTTGTTTATTAGGCAAGATGACAAACTTCTTTAGTGGACATAGCAAAAGAGCTAACGATTTGTTAGGACTCAAACATATTGATGTTTGTATATATAAGCTAGAGGAGGTGATCAATACTTTATTACTTTTACTGATAATTTCAGTAGATATGACTATATGTATCTCATGAAACATAAGTCTGAATCTTTTGAAAAGTTTAAAGAATTCAAAAATAAAGTACAAAACTAACTTGATAAGTATATTAATATGCTTCAATCAGATTGAGATAGGGAATACATTAGCCAAGAGTTTTATGACAATCTCATTGATTTTGGGATCATATCTCAACTCACTCCACATGGAACACCACAGTGGAATGGTATATCAGAAAGAAGAAATTATACTTTATTAGATATGTTATGCTATAGAGACGGCTACTTTCATACTTAATCGTGTTCTGTCTAAGGTAGTCATAAAGACACCATGTACAATATGGACTGGGAAGAGTCCCAAGATATCTTTTATGAAGATTTGGGGTTGTGAGACTTACGTTCAACATCAAGTCTCCAAGAAATTAGGACCTAAATTAAATAAGTGCTATTTTGTAGGATATCTCAAGGAAATGAAAGGCTATTACTTTTATAATCCCACATACGGTAAAGTGTTTGTTGTGAAAATGATATTTTTCTAGAAAGAGAATTTATTTCTAGAAGAGTTAATGGGAGTAAAGTCGGTCTTGAACAAATTTGAGATACATATATTAGCACTGAGGCCTTGATAGAAATTGAACATGCACCACAAAGTGTTGTGGATCATGAATTTATTACACCGCAAGAAGTTATGGAGCAACAATATGTTCAAGTAGAACAAGCTCTACGCAGATCTGATAAGATATGTCATCAACCTGGGAGATAGTTTTTCTCTTGTTTAACCACGGTGATGTGTTGCTTGTTGATCTCAACTAGCCTACATCCTATCAAGAAGTTGTAATAAGCCCATATTTTGAGAAATGGCTAGAGGTCATAAGGTTCGAAATGGAATCCAACCAAGTATGAACTTTGGTTGATTCACCTGAAGGGATCAAACTCATTTGGTGTAAGTGGATCTTTAAGAGAAAGATTGACATGAATGATCATATGCATACCTACAAAGGGTGATTGGTAGCTAAAGGATTCAAGCAGATTCATGATTAGACTATGATGAAACATTTTCACCAATTGCGATGATTAAGTCTATTCAGATCATGTTTGTTATTGCAGCTTACCATGATTATGAGATCTGGTAGATGGATGTCAAAACTATATTTTTTAATCGAAATCTACTCGACGATATGTACATGACACAACCTGAGGGTTTTATAGATCCAGGGGATGCTGGAAAGATATATAAGTTGCAAATGTTCATTTATGGATTAAAGCAAGCTTCTAGAAGCTGGAATTTTCGATTCAATGATGTGATCAAATTGTTTGATTTCATTAAGAATGAAAATGAACCTTGTGTCTACAAAAGGGATAGTGGGAGTACAGTTATCTTTCTTATCTTGTATGTAGATAACATACTTCTCTTTAGAAATGATATCCCTACACTACAGTCTGTGAAGACATGACTTGAGAATTATTTCTCAATGAAGACTTAGGTAAAGCAGCCTATATTTTAAGCATCAATATCTATAAAGATTGATCTAAGAGATTGCTTGATCTAAGTCAGAGTACATATATTGGCAAAGTGCTTAATCGTTTTACCATGCAAAATTCCAAGAAGAGATTTCTGTCAATGTCACATGGTGTGAGTCTTTCGAAAACTCAATGCCCCTCTTCTAAGGAAGAAAGGGACCACATTGATCAGATTCCTTATACATCTGCTATAAGGTCTATCATGTACACCATGTTTTATACTAACCCTGATGTCTTGTATGCGTTAAGCATGACCAGCAGATACTAGTTAGATCCAAATAAAGATCACTGATAGTAATCAAGAATATTCTTAAGTACTTAAGAAGAATAGAAGAATATTTCTTGATATTTGGTGGTGATGAGGAGCTCGCTGTAAAGGGTTATTGTGATGCAAGCTTCCAAATTGACAAAGATGATTACGTATCACAGTTAGGGTATGTATTTGTTTAAATGGTGTGTTGTGAGTTTGAAGAGTTCACATCAAGACACAGTATTTTGAGAGATTATCGAGTGAGCATATGTAAAGTACCGATCGATACTAACATTGCAGATCCTTTGACGAATGTTTTTGCATAGAGGAAGCATGACGGTCACACTAGGTCATTGGATATTAGATATTTCAGTGATTGCCACTAGTGGCATAAGGAGATTGTTAGTGTAAGGCCTAAGAGCCAATCAAGCGTCGATTTTAGGACATATTGTATCATATTTTATTAATAAAAGACAAAGGTTATGGTTATTATATTTACTCCAGATCTGTGTCAGATGAATACGTATAATAATCTCTTAGGGTTGTCGGTTCTAGTCTACAACATATCAATTGGTTGAATTAATAATGAGAGGTTATAGATATATATAGAGCATTACTGTTAACTATTCCTAGTCAAACATTAATATACAAGAATAATATTAATGTATTGAGACTAGCATATAGGTCAATAGATGACTTAATCTCACAAGTCATGGATTTGAGATATCAAGTTGACACATGAGTATATATTAGAGAATATGTACCGAATTAACCCTCCATGAAAATATTTCATCGATCATTATATGAGTGTCATAAACATTCTCATAGTGACTATTGGTATGAATAGTTCTTAGACCTGAAGTTACTGCGATTCGTTACAGAAGGAGTTGTGTACTTTGGTATCGGTAAATATCACCTATAATAAGATGAACTATAAAGTTGATCACTGGGTATGCAATAAGTTATATGGAAGGATGTGAGTGATGTAGATGAGATCTATCCCTTCCAAATGATGGAAATGATATTTATGGACCCTTGATTAAGTAGGATACAAAAATACATAGGCATGCTCAAATTAGTCAATATGATATATTGAGCTTATTTGATTGAGTGTATCTACTTAGGGATCAAGAAACACAAAAATTGATAAGAAGATGATACAGTCAATGCTTCATTGATCAATCTAAATATCGAGAATAGAAGGACCAAGTCATACAAGATAATAAACACAGAAAGGTTAGGTCGGATCTCGACATTCTCATCACTTGGATAACAATGATTTATTGCTAGATGTCACTCATTGTTTATGTATCGAAATTAGCTTTAGATACATTACCAACGTTACGAGAGCCTATTGGGTCACACATAAAGAACATGTTATTTTGGAGATGAGTTTATTTTAGTTTGACTAAAATACTAAGGACCTTAAGAATAATGGGTTAGTCAAAAGTGTTTGTGTCATCTTTGTAGTGATTGACACTAGTGCTAGTGGGAGATTGTTAGTATTAGTCCTAAGAGTCAATTATAAGATGATTAGACTTATTGAGTTAATGGATATGTATTGGCTTATTAGATTAATGGTTAATCCAATATGCTAAAATCTAACCCATTAAAGATAATTAATAAAGATTAATTATGCATTGAAGAGGAAGACCAAAGGGAAAAAAAATCTTTGGTATTCATTGGATGAATATAAAAGGTTTTTAGGGAATTGCGTTTGGTGATGAGACTCTTGATCTTCTTCCTCCTCTTCTTCTTGCCTTGGCTGAACCTCTCTTGTGGCTAGCACCATGAAGATGGTTCTTCTTTGAAGCTATGTTCGTGTGACGAACGTGGAACGTGTTCGTGTGGAAATTGTAGAGGCACGAATGTTCTGATCGCACTGAGAACTACATCTGAATCAAAGTAGTTGTTGGGAGTACCAGTCACGCAATAAATGTAACTATTCTATCTAATAGAGTAGCAAGAACAAGTATACCGTATTCGCAAGGATCTCTGGAGGGATCCTATTTTCACTATGTTATGTATTGTTTTATACATAAGATCCCTATAAGTTATTCGTGCGCCTATTCCTTTCACTCATCTTATACCCGCTTGATTCAGGACATGATCTATGTATCAGTCCCTACTAGCTTGACTACGTCACACCTAGCCCAAGTAGTAGTTGTTTGTCTTATAAATTCAAATTACTCAAATACCTGTCCAAGAAGACCATTTTCTTAACATGTTTCTTCTTTAGCCAAAGATTTACAAATAATAATCATGATAAGTGGTCATAAGGTATATGAAACGCCCCCTAAGCTAACTTAATTGAGTCATGTTTTTTTTCTCGGATGTCTCGAACATAGAAGCACTTGAATCCATACATAAATATTGAATTTATCAAAAGTACCCAAATAATTCTCAAAACAGTTAACCACTAGTAAACATTAAGTACTGATCACCAAGGTCCATAATTTATACTTCCTAAAGAAAACATCTAAATAATGCGAAGCTTGAACTAAAAGGTCTTCGGGTTGTATTAGATCTCTAGATCTGTCCCAAGCCTACTCATTGGTCGAAGCCTCCTGTCACATGTGTCTCCTCTTCTACAACAATCAAAGCTATGAGTCTAAAGACTTAACACGTCCTACTCATTAATTAATATGCATTAATTAATTCATATAACCATGTGGTCTAAAAGCAGACATACGTTGAACTGTTCAAGACTTAACCTCTTGCATAAATAGATATAACCATGATTTTATCATTATGTCTAGTTCGTAACAACTTGTATATCATAAACATAATCCCTTTGTTAAGTATACACATAACCATGGATTTTTATACTAGAACATATGCTAAATAGTTTTAACCTTGACTACTTGTATAAACATAAACATGATTTTCATATTAGAACATATGTTAGACAATTTTAATCTTAACTACTTGCATAAACATAAACATAATTTTGTTGGCTTAGTTGCATGCGATGACATCATAACTTAGGTGTTAATCAAACACCTCCCCTACACTAGTTGGTAGGGATTCGAACCTCGGAATGAAACCACTACCCATACATAATTTTGGGTAAGGTCCCTGGTTCATAACTACCATAGGGGTTCGAACCTCAGAACGAAAACCTCTACCATGCATAATTTTTAGGCAAGCTCCGTGAGCATAGGTCCCCGGTTCATAACTGACCTATAGGGGTCCGAACCTCAAAATGAAAACCCCTTACTCGTGCATGGTCATTGGCAAGGTCCTCGGGCTTAGGTTCCTGGTTCATAACTCCACTCATTCATGAATATACTTGCCACCAACAACTTGTGTACATGTTAATCATTTACTTAACCGTATACATGCGCACATGATATTTTATCATAAGATCCATATCATGCACAAACATAAGTTCCGAACCCTATAGTAATTGTTTACAAGTTCATACACATGGCATATTATCATAAATTCCATCACATACATATTCATAACTAACGAACTAATCTAGCACACTAAGTTACTAAGAACATGATTGAGTTCATCGCGTACTAACCCATACAGACCAAAATTTAACTAATATGCTAAGTTGTCAAAACATGATCGAGTGCATAGCATCCTAACCTTAGATCCGAACCTAACATATATTATAAAGTTACCAAAATACGATCGAGTGCTTATCATATCAAACCCTAGAATCCAAAACTTACCTATACTACATGGTTATCAAACATCATCAATGTTATAGCATGTTGAACCTAAAGGACCAAACTTTAGATGTACTTGCAAGGTTATCAAACATAAGTATTTTCATAGCATGCAAAGCCCTAAGAATCCGACACTAATATGTACTTACAAGGTTATCAAATATGATTACTTTCATAGCATGCTAAACCCTAAGAATTCGAAACTAACATATACTTGAAAGGTTATCAAACTTGATTACTTTCATAGCATGTTAAGCCCTAGGGATTTGAAAACTAACTTATACTTACAAGGTTACCAAAGATGATTACTTTCGTAGCATGTTAAGCCCTAAGGATCCTAAAACTAACTTATATTTAGAAGGTTACCAAACATGAATACATGATTAGTTTCATAGTATGTTAAGCCCTAAGAATATGAAATTAACAAGCACTTATAAGGTTATCAATGTAGAGAAAGCAATAAGAACAAGCAATTAATATTACTAAACATGCAACGTGCCGTTTAAAACAAATAATAAGCAATTAATATTACTGCTTTAATCATGTCCGAATAGTCTAAATAGCATACTAAGTTATGTATATTTTCATGAAATTTATCAATGTAAAGAAAGCAATAACAACTAGCAATTAATATTACTAAACATGCCATGGGCCCTTTAAAGCAAATAATAAGCAATTAATATTACTTCTTTAATCATATTAGAATAGTCTAATAGCATTTTAGGTTACGCATGTTTCATGAAATTTATCAATATAAAGAAAGCAATAACAAGTGGTAAATTAATATTACTAAACATGCAGCATGCTATTTAAAGCAAATAATAAGCAATTAATATTACTATTTTAATCATATTAGAATAGCCTAAGTAGCATATTAGGTTATGCATGTTTCATGAAATTTATCAATATAAAGAAAGCGATATCAAGCAGCAATTAATATTCCTAGGCATGCAACGTGCTATTTAAAGCCAACAATAAGCAATAGTAGCTATGTATGCCGTAGTGTATATGTACAGACTAAACAAAAGTTGATAGGGAAAAAAAATAAAATAATGTATAAAAAACACTAAAAGCAAAAAAGGTTTGATGGTATGTTCTTTACACTTAAACATGGTAATGACATAATATACAATCCGTTTAATTCATATAAAGGAGAGGTATAGAACGTACCTCTTGGTGTCCAAACCCTATTAGACGTTATATCACCAAACTCTAGTATCTCTCTTTCTCCTTTAAGCTAGGGACGACGACTCCTCTCATTTTTTTTCCCCAGAGCCAGCCTCCTCTCTTAAGTCCTATTTATTAGTTGTTCCAAGACTAAGTCCAAAAAAAATGTTTCCTAATTTATTACCAAGTTAATCTATTTATTTTATTTATTTATGGCTCATAATATGTTGAAGAATTAAATAATTTATTATCATATATTTTAAATCCTATCCATGACTTAATTAGTCATGTCATATTTATTTCCAATTTAGCTTGTTCGTGTATATATATCATTCGTGTAATTAAACTAGGTCCATATTTCAATAATTTAATATCAAATATGTTATATCTCATACGTGTAATTAAAACTAGGTCCTATGTTTAAAAAATTTAATTCTAATTATTTTAAATCTCATATGTGTGACGCAAGACTAGATCCCATATCCATATAAGCTAATATTAATTCAATTATAATTTGTCCCCGGGGCGTAGCACAGATGGGGAGTGCATGGTTCTGTGGCTGAAAGGTCCAGGGGTCGATCCCCGGGGTGTCACTGCCTGGGGTTAACGTCTCCGCTATGTACTTTCTACCTGTGTACCTGCATTTACCTCCCTCCATATCCGTGGGACCGGCTCTAGGGGGGCCGCTGATGTGGCGGTTCCACATTTTTTTTTTTAATATTAATTCAATTATATTTACTGCATTATAGGTAGAAATGTTACAATTATTTATTTACCATTTCTCATTATTCGGGAGATTACAATTCCTCCTCCCTTAAATAATATTTCGTTTCCAAAATTAAAACTTACCAACGAAGTTTGAGTGTGGCTCCTCAGCCTGCCTCACAAACACTCTTTCTTGTATGGATTGTTTATTCTGTGGGCAATCTCTTACTATATGTCCAGCAACCCCATACGTAGGGGTGTAATCGAACCGAGCCGAGTTGAACTCTTGAATGTTTGAGCTTGACTCATTTATAATCGAACCAAGCTCGAGCTTTATTTATCGAATATATCCATGGCTTATGAGCTTATTCGAGCTTTTGTCGAGCCTAAACGAGCTTAATAAATATAAATTATAAATTTAAATATTCATTAACAACTAAATTATATATTTAGAGAAAATTATAATATTCTTAGTAAAATTTATAATTTTATTCTAATAAATAAATTTAATATATTTGTCTATATTTTTCATAAGTAGAATGTAAAATCTACAAATTCAATATCAAAACTATTATTATTTGTATTTAAAAGTTAATTCATGAGCTTAATGAACATGTTCACGAGCTAACGAGCCGAGTATTGTAAAGCTTGAGTTTGTTTGTTTATCTTAACGAACATCATTAAACGAGCTTAAACAATCTTTTATCGAATCGAGGTTTGAATAGCTCACGAGCGGCTTGATTCATTTACACTCTTATCCATACTTATACTATATGTCCAGTATAATTATTAAAGAAATGTTAAATCTCTAATGGATTATTTAAACAATCTTTAATTACTTTGACTTATACTCAATCATCCTAGCATTGAACCTTCAAGAATATACTTGTTTAAGTGGTCAAAATATTATAAAAAAAAAATTAGAATTATATAACATTTAAAAAATAATATTTTTTAAAAAAGTATGGTCTCTTTTAATTAAAATCGTTCTCTTTATTTTGTCTTTTATATTTTTTATTAAAGATAATGTGTTTTTTAATTAAGCATTGTCGATATTATATTTTTTAAGATAACGTTTTTCAATATATATTTGTACGCCAATGCAAATTTTTTTCAAGCGTCAACACGAAACCTCCGCTGCCGCCGCCAAAATCCAACGCCAAAACTCATCTCCACAAAACCCTTACTGTAACGGCGACAGTGTAGGCTTCAGCGAGTTCAGGTTGGATGAGCTACGGGCCGCCACAGAGGGTTTTTCGTCGGACCACATCGTGTCAGAGCACGGCCAGAAGGTGTCCAACGTCATGTACCTTGGCCGCTTCTTCCTCAGAGATGGCGATGTTGCCATCAAGCGCTTCAACAAGTTCGCTTGGCCTGACGCCCGTCAATTCCTCGTTCACCTCGCCTCACCTCCTCTCCCTTCCGCTTCACCTCTTAATTACTTGGCCGATCTCTAATTCTGGTCACGGTGGCGCAGGAAGAAGCGAAGGCGGTGGGGAAGCTCCAGAGCGAGCGGCTGGCAAATCTTATCGGCTACTGCTACGAGGGCGACGAGAGGCTTCTGGTGTCTGAGTTCATGCCCCGCCAGACTCTCGCCAAGCACATCTTCCACTGTACCACAGTTCTAACCCTTTTCTATTCTTTAACGACCGAAATCTTAGTCAAATTCCTAAACTGGGAATCCAAATGGCAGGGGATACCCACTCTTTGAGTTGGGCAATGAGGATAAGAGTGGCCTTGTACCTTGCCCAGGCACTCGAGTATTGCTGCACGAGAGGGCGAGCTTTGTACCATGATCTCAATGTTTACAGAGTTATCTTTGACCAGGTGGTGTCATTTGTTCTATTCTAGCTCTGAATGCTTCCTCGATTAGTTCGGCATTGTGGTTATTTGATGACTAACGCACTGCATTTTGCATAATGGTAGTCCCAGATTGTCGTGCTTTGGTCTGATCAAGAATAGCAGAGATGGAAAGAGCTACAACATTAACTTGGCCTTCACACCGCCAGAGTACCTTAGAACAGGTATAGCTTGTTTTGAACCATGAAATTTCATGGAATTGGAATTCCAATTCCATTAATGCACTAGATTCTAATTAATTCTTTGGATCATTTTGGCAGGGAGAGTGATTCTGGAAAGTGCCATGTACAGCTTTGGAACGCTTCTGCTTGACCTTCTCAGTAGGAAGCATATTCCTCCTAGCCATGTAAGTTCTTTTGTTATTTAAGACCAGAGACGCATGCCATGTTCTACCTAAAAATTGTCTGTCTGATTTTGTTAAGTAGCCTTTTTTTTTTCCAATGGCAGGTTTCACAGTGACTCATCACTCATGGCTCCTGATATTCTTTTGATAATGCAATACTTTCTTGTCATTCCTTCTTTCAACTTCTAAGACTTGAATTGATCTTTCCAGGCACTCGACCTTATCTGTAGTAAGATTTCGCACACTGATGGCCTCGTGTTTAGAGGAGCACTTCTCAAATGCTGATGGAGCTGAGTTGGTTCGATTAGCTTCTCGTTGTTTGCAATAGGAACCTCGCGACAGGGCCAGGCCTATCATAAAATCACTTGTGACTTCTCTGGGATCTATTGAAAAGGATGCAGAGGTAGATATTACTACCTTATGTCAACCTTGTTTTTGTATATATTTTCAGGCAGGTGAACTTAGATTGTGTATAATCATATGCATATATGTTGTGTTTGATTCTCCTTGTCTGTCACATCCCCCTTTTCTTTTGATGTCGTATCTCTAGAAACTGTTGTTTCTGGTTCATGAAAGTCCTTGAAAAAAACCCTCCAACATGATGTATGTTTCTGTTTTTTAGATTAATTTCAAACTCATATTTTTTTTCTTTTTTTTTTATCTTCACTGTATAATGAAATTAGAATTCCATTTCTAACAATTTTTCATATTCCATGTTTTTTTTGAAATCAGAAGAATAGAGATTAGAAGTAAACTCAGATTCAAACATAACGACTGAACTTGCAATCTAAGATATATCCTTAGATTTTTCTTCTGTAACATACGGAATTAAAATTCTTTTCCAATAAGAAATTATAATAGACAAGTTAGTAATTAGTTGTGGTTGTTTGAATTTCACGGATTATATTATCCAAACATATTTTTTAAACATACCTTAAATGTAGAATTGAATAGAATCTATATATTGCTATTGGGATCTATAGAAGTTAGTGTGACACCAAAAATTCTCAGTCATTTCTTAACATAATCATCATACTAATAATAAGGAACTCTCAATTTGACTGTTAGTAGCAATTGATTAGAAGATAAAATTACTAGATCTGTCATTCTAAGCAAAAACTATATTGGATCAATCAATCAATATTATATGTTGTCCTTGCTTCCTAGTTGATTGCAGTTGTATTCTTTGCCTTTAGTTTTAGTTGGATTGTATAGTTCTTGTTAGGTTGCTCAAGTAAAAGTTCTTCAGAAATATTTTGCTAAGCTTAATTCTTTGCTTCCTAGTTTTTGATATGAACTCAAACTTCTAAGTTTTATCATAAGAGAATATCTAATGCCAAACTTTTGTTTTGATGCAGTGTTAAAGAGTTTGGGAAGTTGGGCCAAAAAAAAAAAATGTCATAAGTCCATCAATGAAGGATGTTTTGCAAAGTTTAGTGGATGATGATCTTGTTATGAAGGATAAAATATGCACTTTTGTGAGTTCATTTCCCTTCATACAATCCAAGAAGGATTTTTATTTTATATAAACTTAACATGGATACAAAGTTAATTTGTGGATTATGTGTACATATTTTCTATTTGAATTGTATGAAGTTGTATCTATTGTTAAATAGTTGCATTTTAAAAAATATTGTGGATACTCATATTTTTTCTATTTGTAAAACTTATCTTTTGTTAAAAAGTTATATTTTAAAAAAGATAATATTTTTTATCCATTATTATTTTTTTAAAAAAACAACAACACTTTTTAAGTGTTGTAAAAGTATTGTTTTTGTAAAAAAAAAAAAAAAAAGATAACGTTTTTTAAACATTACAAAAATGTTATCTTTGTAAAAAAATGACAATATTTTTTAAGCGTTGTAAAAGTGTTGTCTTTGAAAAAAGTGTTAACATTTTTTAAGTGTTGTTTTTAATGAATTTTTAACAACAGTGTTTTTAACAACGCTTTTTTAACTATATAAACAATGTGTAAAAATTGTTGTCTTTTAGCTTTTTTTTCTTGTAGTGAAGCATAAATCTTCATAACCAAAATGACTTGAATACTTAAAGTTGAAGGAAACTTGTACTCAAATTGTAATGAGATCTTTATAAACATGTATAGAATCACATGAAGTCTCATAGCATGTCACATTCAATGAACTAGTTATCCTTAACTAGCATCCATATGTTAACTTTCAATATTCAAATATTTCTAGCCAGTAAGGATCAACTGTTTGGATAAATCAAGGAGTATAACATATGCTAATTTTACAAAATCAATAATGTCCAGTCTCATCAATTCATTGACTAGGGGTCTTTCATTACGTATATAGTTACACATGAAGAGATACCCACTAATTGTGATTTAATCATAATTTTTCTCATGCTATGCGTTGTGTTATGCACTTTATTAATTGAGTTTAAGATCAAATCATGTACATAAATAATGTACACTCAAATAGTGATTTTTATATATCTATTAAATAGTATATTATCTAAGGCGATTGTTCTATGACACCTCTGAAATATAACAAAAACTTTCGTAGAGGCCTTGTTGGTGACATCTGTAGGGATCTTTTGTGAAAAAAATAAATATACGCAATAGAAAAATTGATTCTTCCAGAGATCCATACGAATAAGTATATAAAGTTTGATAGAATGATAAATGGTACAATCCTAGTAGCTGTTGGGACCGAAATGTAGCTAGGGGGGGTGAATAGCTCGTCGCGTGCTCGTGTGCTTCGTTACTTGTTTCTTCAAGGATGTGCAGCGGAAATACAAAGAAACAAATGCAAACAACGCTAACAAATGGATTTAACTTGGTATCCACCTCACAAGAGGTGACTAGTCCAATGATCCACGCAAACACACACACCTCCACTAATAAACACTCTTTTTCGGTAACTACCGAAGGCGGAGAAGCCCTACAAGACTCTCAATATAGAAAGAAAGGAAAGGGAACAAAAGTATAAGCAAAGCTTACAATGAATACAAGAAACCCTAACCCTAGCTTTCTTCTTCTTGCTTTCGATCCGCCTCTTGACTTGGAAGAACCTCCAAGAACCTTCAAGAACTGGCGATCTGGAGCTTAGAGAGAGTTGTGGAGTTGTTGTCGAGGATCTAAGATGAATCGGTGAAGTTCTCGTAAGAACTCCCGAAGAAGACGCACGCCAACGGCCTTTATCTGCGCCAACGGTCGGATCCCGATCGATTGGATTGCTACCAATCGATCGGGGAGGCTTTGGATCGATCCAGAGCGCCTCTGTGCTCTCAGGAAATGCCTGGATCGATCAACGGATCGATCCAAGGCTTATCACGACAAATCGCAGCTTCCCAATCGATCCACTGATCGATTGGGGCCTCTGGATCGATCGGCTGATCGATCCAGCAGGCTTCTATGCGCTCACGACTGCCTCCCAATCGATCCACCGATCGATTGGGACGAAGGCTTCTCGTGGGAACTCCCCAATTGATCGGCCGATCGATTGGGCTCCAGCCAATCGATCGGCTGATCGATCCAGCTGCAGGTTTTTGCCCAAAACCATGTCCCAAGCCCCTCAAACCAACATCCGGTCAACCTTGACCTATTGGTACATCATGCCTAGCATCTGGTCACCCTTGACCGGCTATGACTCCCTCACCAAGTGTCTGGTCAATCCCTTTGACCCACTTGAACTTTTCTCCTCGTGCCAAGTATCCGGTCAATCCTTTGACCTACTTGGACTTTCACCAGATGTCTGGTCAACCTTGACCCATTTGGATTTTCCCCGTGCTTGGCTTCACTCACCAGGACTTCTCATCTGCCTGGCTTCACTCACCAGGACTTCCAACTGCCTAGCTTCACTCACTAGGACTTTCACCTGACTTCACTCATCAGGATTTTCTCACTGCCTAGCTTCACTCACTAGGACTTTTCATCTGCATAGCTTCACTCACTAGGTCTTTCACCTGGCTTCACTCACCAGGATTTTTATACTGTCTAGCTTCACTCACTAGGACTTTCAACTATCTAGCATCCCAGTTAGGACTTCCCAGTCATGTATCTGATCAACCTTGACCTACTTGACTTCTTCTTCAACCAACCTGATCAGACCCTGATCAGAGGGGAATTGCACCAAACAATTTCTCCAAATGAACAACTGCACCTGCACTTGTCCATATCATCGAAGTCTTGTATTGTCAAACATCGAAACTCAAACCAAGACTCAAGCTTGGTCAACCAGGACAACCTTGACCTGTGGGATATTGCACCAACAATCTCCCCCTTTTTGATGTTTGACAATACCTCATTTAAGTTAGGCTAATTCCCATAGCCTCAACTTCCTTCATGCCATTAGGTATGAAGGCATAAGTTAAAACCTACATTCTCCCTCTAAGAAGGTAAACTCCCTCTTAGATAATGAAGGTCTAACTTAAATCCTACATTTTCCCCCTATTGGCACACATCAACAAATTCACTTGTTGAAAACTCTCCCCTTTGAGACTCTCCCCCTGAAGAGTTATTCATCATTGTTCACAACTTCACTCGTTGTGATCAACACGATAATGAAGGTCCCGTACCCTTCATTATCATCAAACCTACATTCTCCCCCAATGTAGACAAATGCCCAACCTAGAGCATTTACAACTTAAACAATGAAGATATCCACTCTCCATTGTAATCCAATGCTCATCCTTGAGCATTTTACTAAAGAAGGTTAACCACCTTCCAAAGTGTATGAAAAATGGTTTTCATGTCTTTAAAGAGCACCTCCCCCTAAAGACATGGTCGTACCTTCTATCATTGCACCAACAATGACTTGGAATCCCTAAACATTTAGAAAACCCAAATTTAGAAGTTTTGAGGTTCAAAAGTTTAAAATTTGAATCAAACCTCAACCTAAACTTCAATTTAGTCTTTCTCAACCAATCTGACCTTGTTTTCAGCATGAAAACACTCTTTTTATGTATATAAATGTATTTTGAGGGGTTATGAATGGTTTCCTAGACTAAAATAGGTTCAAAATGCTGAAAATAAGCTTTGCCAGCCAAAATCAGTATCTTCGATCGATTGGAGTTGGGTTCCAATTGATTGAAACTGCTTGAATTGATCCACTGATCGATTCAGCCAGTCTGGATCGATCGACCGATCGATCCAGCGAACTTCTTCTCGCGAGAATTGCCTTCTCAATCGATCAGCTGATCGATTGAGGCACTCCAATCAATCGGTTGATCGATTGGAGACTTGAAATTGCTGAAATTCAATTTCAGCCAATTTCAGAAACCCCTAGAAAATTCTACAAAATTCTAAAAATCATGAAAATTTGTGTAGACATTATTTAGGGTATACTTTATTATGGAAAAATAGTTTTCTATGAAAATACATCATATTTTCAAAGATTGACACAAAACTTGAAAACTTGTAAAACTTTAGTGTTTTCTTCAAGTTTGTGTCTAACTATTCAATGATAATTACTATCAAAAGATAGCCTTCACCAAGATTTTCCAAAAGCATTTTAAAATGATTTTCAAAACCAATATCCCACCATGTTCCTTGGGCTTAATGCACATGACTTGTACATTAGCTTTTTTTCAATGATGGGAAAACACATAACTATGTGTTTTTATGAAATTAAAACTCAAGGAAATGCACTAAATCAGCATGTTGAGTTTTGTTCATCATCCTAACATCTCACTTGTATCTACTGTGCACAAAACACATACAAGTCATCTTATAGGTCTTTGTGAGATGTAAAATTTGGTTTTGTCCTAGTCTAGGGATCATGCATATATATCTAGGCATTTTGTGGATATTGAACATCCACCTAGGATGTCACTTGTTGATACTTGTTGATAAATGTCATTTGTCCTTAATTTTAAGGAAATAACATCATACATGATATGTTATGACATACAAAAAAAATAATTTTCAAACGAAAATTTCCTATAACTACATGATGTATGTATATCATGACATGATATTTTTATGTTTTTCATCATAAGATATGAATGCAAAAATAATCATGATGCCATGACATGTAATGGGAAAACAAAGTATGGTAAATTATCATGAATAAAATACCTAAATTACCTATCTAAGTATCCTTAACTCTTAGCTAAGTTAAAAATTAAACCTAGATTGCCCTCTAAACGCTCCAAGAAAATGCCAAAACCTAAATTGGCATTTCTAGTTCTCTTGATTAACTTATGCCAATTTAAATTAAGTTTATTCCTCAAATGTTGGCATATTTCGTTCTTCCACAAGAGTAACACTAAGAAAATACCAAAATCCCAACTTAATATTTCTTTATGTTTTCCCAATATGTGCCATTTTAAAATACAATCAATACTTCTCAAATTTGGCACATTAACTCTTTCAAAGAGTAAGTTTTAAATCTATTTCATTTTCAAAGGTTAATAATAACTTTAAAAATGCTCCTTGAGTGTCAATTTCTTCAAAGTTGGGTTAACTACCCTTCTTCTTAGAGTTGACACTCTCTAACCCATCTATGGGTTAGAGAAAATACTCTTAGGAACCCAAAACCTATTGGTGCTCCTTGGATGCTCTAGGTATTCACTAGGGATAACTTCCCTAGATACCTTCCTAGTGACCTTCTTTGGCTTCTTAGAAGCCTTGGTCACACTTTCTAGGTCAACCCTAGGGATTTCTTCCCTTGTGACCTTTTTAGTGACTTTGTTAGACTTCTTAGAAGTCTTAGTCACTTTAGTTGCAAAAATACTCCTAGGGATAACTTCCCTTGTACTTTTGACTTGACTCTTAGACCTATGGTTGGTTCCATAACTATATGGAACCCTATGGTAAGAAATTTCATCCTTCTTAGTCTTAGGTTTGTATCCCAAACTTTTATGGCCATTGGATGACTTTTGTTGTCCTAAACCTAGGTTTTTACCCTTAGACCCTTGTGTTCCATTTGTGATTTTTCTAAGGGTCTTCTCTAATTTATCAAGTCTTGACCTCAAGACTTGATTTTCCTTCCATAATTCCTCAACCTTAGATTTTTCACTAAAATCTTGATTTTTCTTTTTCTTAAGCAAAAACCTAGAATCCTTGGGGTTCTTGCCTAAATTCCTATCTACCCTTTTAAACCTAGGTTGAGAGGATTTAGCATGAAAAGCTACATGATTTTCCTTAACCTTATCATGCCTCCTATTTTCATGGTAAATAGCATTGAAGTGATATAAATTAGAACTATCATGCTTTTTACCATAATTTAAAGGGATAGACTCAATAAAAGTTACCTTTCTTTTTACCTTGGAGGCTCCCCCTTGAATTGAGCTTCCTCCTTGAGCCTTGACCGCCTTTTTCCCCTTAGGGCATTGACTTCGGTAATGCCCCTTTTGATTGCAAGAGAAGCACACAATGTACTCCTTGCTCTTCTTTGTATTAGGGATGGTCTCCTTGGGCTTCTCCTTGCCCTTTTGTGCCACTTGGTCCTTCTTCTTGGCCAATTTGGGACACTTGCTCTTGTAGTGTCCATTCTCCCTACACTCAAAACATATAATATAATTTTTATTTTTAAGTGAACTATTTATACCTTCTTGTGTAGGGGTGACACTTGCTCCTCTATTTGACTCGAGAGTAGAGGCTTCCTTTTGATCTGAAGATGATACTCCTCCATTTGATTTTGCTTGACTTGTGGAGGTGGAAGCTTCTTCATCCTCTTCTTCTTTTGACCCGGATGTGGAGGCTCCTTCTTCTCCTTGATCCGGTGTCACCGAAATTTGCTCCCCCTCAATCCTAGAGGTGGAGGCTTCTTCTTCTTTTTCATCCTCTTGCACATTAAACAAGGAATATGCTCCTTCCTTGTTCTTTTGGTTGTACTCCTTTGAGGATGATGCTTCTTGGACTTCTTCTTATTCAGAAGTTGAGCATCTCTCAACTTCGGAGTCCTCTTCCTCTTCCTTTTGATTTTGCTCCAATGAGTTACCCTCTTTGGATTCTTCTTGGATTGATGCAGTGGAGGGGATTTCATGGAGCTTCGCCAACTTGCCCCAAAGTTCTTTGGCATCTTCATATTGTCCAATTTTGCATAGAATTGTGCTAGACAATAAATTAACCAATAATTTGGTTACCTTATCATTTGCTTCGCACCTTTGGACTTGCTCCGGGCTCTATTTGCTCCTCTTGAGAATTTTTCCCTTTGAATTCGTTGGAGCTTCGAAGCCTTCCATAAGAGCAAACCATTGCTCTATCTCCACCATTAAGAAGTTTTGATCCTTGATTTCCAAAGATCGAAGCTTGTAGATGTGTACGGTGGAGCCACCCTTGTGTCAAATCCAAGTCCATCTTGGAATTGCATCTTGAAGTTGCGCTTCTTAAATTCTTTGACTTTGATAATTTTGTTCCAACTTCTTCACCCTCTAGCTCTTCTTGTTATGTTTGCCCCTTCCGGCGATGATTCCGGTGAAGAGCGGCCTCGCTCTGATACCACTTGTTGGGATCGAAATGTAGCCAGAGGGGGGGGGGGTGAATAGCTCGTCACGTGCTCGTGTGCTTCGTTGCTTGTTTCTTCAAGGATGTGCAGCGGAAATACAAAGAAACAAATGCATACAACGCTAACAAATGGATTTTACTGTTGGGATCGATGGTCACGGCTAGAGAGGGGGGGGGGGGTGTGAATAGCCGACCCCAAATCTTAGTTTCTTTCTACAAGTTGTCGTTAGCGCAGCGGAAAATAAAACAAAGAAACAAAGACAAGAAGATCAAACCTCAACACGCAGGGATGTAACGAGGTTCGGAGATAAACTCCTACTCCTCGGCGTGTCCGTAAGATGGACGAAGCCTACCAATCCGTCGGTGGATGAGACCCCGGAGAACCGGCTAATGAACACTCCTTCTGGGTGGAGAAACCTCGCCACAAACTTTGCAACAGCAAGCAGAAGTACAAGTACAGCAAGAAGCTAAGAACATAAATGTAACAACACTTAGCTTGCCTTCTTCTCTTCGACTGGATGAAGCAGCAGCTTCACAAGACGCCTACAACAGCAGGAACTAGCCGATGAAGCTCACACGAAGCTTCAAGCAGAAGCGAGCTCAGCAAAGCTAAATCACAGCAGCGAAGAAGAAGAAGCAGAAGCTTTGAACCAGAAGAAGAAGTATCTTGTAGTAGCCCTCGATCTCCTTTATATAGCCTGAACCTGCAACTGCAGCAAAGCAGACAGCGAAGAAGACGGAGATACCTGTTGAATCTCAACGGATATACCTGGACCGATCAGGCTCCACCCTGATCGGTTCGAGACCTCCCTGATCGGTCTTGGGGACCGATCAGGACCTATGCTGATCGGTCCCCAGACCGATCAGCACTCTTCACAGAGAACTCGCCCAACTCTCTGATCGTCTCCTGATCGGTCTGTGGACCGATCAGGGTGCATGTGGATCGATCCACAGACCGATCCCCTCCTTTTCTCTTTGCCTTCTGTTCGCTTTCTGATCGGTCTGCAGACCGATCAGATAACATACAGTAGCATACTGTTTGGTTACTGATCGGTCACCAGACCGATCAGATAACCCAGTGTATCACTGGATCGATCCACTGATCGATCCAGCTCTTGGTTTTTGCCCAAACCAAGTCCCACGCCTTCCAAACCAATATCCGGTCAACCTTGACCTATTGGTATCTCATGCTTAGCATCTGGTCACTCCCTTGACCTGCTAAGACTCCCTACCAAGTGTCCGGTCAATCCCTTTGACCCACTTAGACTTTTCTCTTCGTGCCAAGTATCCGGTCACTCCCTTGACCTACTTGACCTTCACAACACTAGATGTCCGATCAGCCTTGATTCATCTGGATTTTTCCTTGCCCGGCTTCACTCACCAGGACTTTCCCTTGCCTGGCTTCACTCACCAGGACTTTCACCAACTGCCTGGCTTCACTCACCAGGACTTTTCCGTCTGCCTGGCTTCACTCACCAGGACTTTCCATCTGCCTGGCTTCACTCACCAGGACTTTCACTTGACTTCACTCACCAGGATTTTCACCTGGCTTCACTCACCAGGATTTTCCAGCTGCCTTCCTGATCTAGAGAACGAGCTACCGAGCCCTCTCTGACCTAGTCCGGAGAACGAGCTACCGAGCCCTCTCCGACTTCGTCCGGTCCAGAGAACGAGCTACCAAGCCCTCTCTGACCTAGTCCGGAGAACGAGCTACCGAGCCCTCTCCGACTTCCACATTCGGTCCAGAGAACGAGCTACCGAGCCCTCTCTGACCATAGTCCGGAGAACGAGCTACCGAGCCCTCTCCGACTTCCACTGGCCAAGTTCCCATACTTGAACTTCTCCGTGCCAAGTTTCCATACTTGGACTTTCTCCCGTGCCTAAAATGCGAAGCTCCCTACTTGGACTTTTCCCGTGCCAAGCTCCCTGCTTGGACTTTTCCGTGCCAAGTCAACTCACCTCAGGTCAACCAGGTCAACCTCCCAAGTTTCTGTTCTTGTCAAACATCAAGATACAACTTGAGTCAGGTCAACTCGAGTCAGGTCAACCTTGACCTAAGGTTGTACCAATAATCTCCCATCAAAATACAACTCTTCTGTTCTCGTCAAACATCAAAATACAACTCGAGTCAGGTCAACTCGAGTCGGGTCAACCAGGTCAACCTTGACCAAGGTTGCACCAACATTTACTTGGTATCCACCTCACAAGAGGTGACTAGTCTAAGGATCCACGCACACACACATACCTCCACTAATAAACACTCCTTTTCGGTAACTACCGAAGGCGGAGAAGCCCTACAAGACTCTCAATACATAAAGAAAGGAAAGGGAACAAAAGTATAAGCAAAGCTTACAATGAATACAAGAAACTCTAACCATAGCTTTCTTCTTCTTGCTTTTGATCCGCCTCTTGACTTGGAAAAACCTCCAAGAACCTTCAAGAACTGGCGATCTGGAGCTTAGAGAGAGTTGTGGAGTTGCTGTCGAGGATCTGAGATGAATCGGTGAAGCGCTCGTAAGAACTCCCGAAGAAGACGCACGCCAACGACCTTTATCTGCGCCAACGGTCGGATCCCGATCGATTGGATTGCTCCCAATCGATCGGGGAGGCTTTGGATCGATCCACTGATCGATCCAGAGCGCCTCTGTGCTCTCAGGAAATGCCTGGATCGATCAACGGATCGATCCAAGGCTTATCGCGACAAATCACAGCTTCCCAATCGATCCACTGATCGATTGGGGCCTCTGGATCGATCGGCTGATCGATCCAGCAGGCTTCTGTGCGCTCGCGACTGCCTCCCAATTGATCCACCGATCGATTGGGACGAAGGCTTCTCGTGGGAACTCACCAATTGATCGGCCGATCGATTAGGCTCCAGCCAATCGATCGGCTGATCGATCCAGCTATAGGTTTTTGCCCAAAACCAAGTCCCAAGCCCCTCAAACCAACATCCGGTCAACCTTGACCTATTGGTATATCATGCCTAGCATCTGGTCACCCTTGACCTGCTAGGACTCCCTCACCAAGTGTCTGGTCAATCCCTTTGGCCCACTTGGACTTTTCTCCTCGTGCCAAGTATCCGGTCAATTCTTTGACCTACTTGGACTTTCACCAGATGTCTGGTCAACCTTGACCCATCTGGATTTTCCCATTGCCTAGCTTCACTCACCAGGACTTCTCATCTACTTGGCTTCACTCACCAGGACTTCCAACTGCCTAGCTTCACTCACTAGGACTTTCACCTGGCTTCACTCACCAGGATTTTCTCACTGCCTAGCTTCACTCACTAGGACTTTCCATCTGCATAGCTTCACTCACTAGGTCTTTCACCTGGCTTCACTCACCAGGATTTTTATACTGCCTAGCTTCACTCATTGGGACTTTCAACTGCCTAGCATCCCAATTAGGACTTCCCAGTCAAGTATCTGGTCAACCTTGACCTACTTGACTTCTTCTTCAACCAACCTGATCAGACCCTGATCAGAGGGGAATTGCACCAAACAATCTCCCCAAATGAACAACTGCACCTGCACTTGTCCATATCATCGAAGTCTTGTATTGTCAAACATCGAAACTCAAACCAAGACTCAAGCTTGGTCAACCAGGTCAACCTTGACCTGTGGGATATTGCACCAACAGTAGCAACTTTGATTCGATAAATATTAGCACGATCAGAATAGCCACACCTCTTCGTATCCACATGAATACATTCTACGTTCGTCGCATGAACTTAGTTTCAGAGAAGAAGCAATATTTTGTTAGCAACTTGGATGGTTCTACCAAGAGAAGAAGAAGGGGAAGACTAGAAAATCATCTATTCAAAAATGCATTGCAAAATAGCTTTTTTACTCATCCAATGAATACAAAAGATTTTTACCTTTTGGTCTCCTTTTCATTAATATCACATTAATCTTTATTAATGAACATTAATATTATTTGTGATTGAGCCTAATTCAATAAGTCTAATTCGGATTAGACTCAATCCAATAATCCAATGGTTGGATTTATCTGAGTCTAACTCAATGAGTCTAATTTGGATTAGACTTAACTCTATAATCTTAGAGTTCATCATATTTTAGTCAAACTAAAATAAACCATTTCCAAATCAACATGTTTTTTTAATGTGTGACCCAATAAATTCTCATAACGTTGGCAATGCTTCTAAAGTCATTTTGGATATATATGGAATGAGTGATATCTAGTAATGCATCATTGCTACCCAAGTGACGAGAATGTTGAGATCCGACCTAACCTTTCTATGTCTATTACCTTATATAATTTGGTCTTTCTATCATTGATATCTAGATTGCTCCATGAGTAATAGGCCGTGTCATTCTCTTACCAATCTTTGTGCTTGATCTCTAGGTAGACACACTCAATCAAATAAACTCAATATCTAATATTAACTAATTTGAGTATGGTCATGCATTCTTGTGTTCTACTTAATTAAGGGGCTCACAGATATCACTTCCATTATATGGAACAAATAGATCTCATATATATCATTCACATCTCTCCGCATAACTTATTACATATCCAGTAATCAACTTTATAGTCCACCTTGTTGCATGTGATATTTGCCGATACCAAAGTATATAACTCTTTTTGTAGGGAACCGTAATGACTCCAGGTCTAAGGACTAATCATACCAATAGTCATTATGAGAAAGTTTATGATCCTCATATAACGATCCCTGAAATATTCTCATGACGGGTCAATTCAGTATATATTCTTTAATATATACACATATGTTAACTTAATATTTTATATCCATGACTTGTGAGATTATGTTATCAATTGATCTACATGCTAGTTTTAACGTATTAATATTATCCTTGTATATTAATACTTGACTAAGAATAATTAATAATAATATTATATTAATACTTAACTAAATTATATGAAAAGAGATAAATCACAGGGTTAATTTATAGTCGACCGTCAAATTAGTATGGATAAGAAATATTTTTTTTCCAAAAACTTGTGCCTATCCGAAATTGATCCTTAGGCATCATCTATGAAACAATATTATATAATTTTCTCACTCACTTATATTGAAATAATTTCAATGATTAAATAGAAAACCCCTTTGGCTAGATGTGATTAAGGACCACCAAAAATTTGTCTGCTGACTGAAGTAGTTCATGTGTTGAATTGATAAAGGATGACACTTGCTTTTGGCAGAGATGTTGAAACCCGGAACCCTTTGCTCGACGTTCCGAACGCCTTGACTCATCGTCTCAAGTGATTAGGCATCCTAAGCATCTTGACTCATCGACTCGAATGACTCGGTCACTAAGTTCCTCATACGACTCGACGATCGATCTAAATCCTCAATATGATTCAGTCGTTTCGGATTAAAATAATAATAATAATAATAATAATATTCTAATTGATACCATGATTAGACCTCAATTACATGATGGGCCATTATAACGGACAAACAGTTTGGAATTTCGAGAGAATTGTATGCATGCAAAGGTGATCATACTTATCCAAAGTGTCCCTCAGAGCGCATCGTCAGTTATGATTTCTATTATAAATTAATATCGAGGTACGCAAATCATTCTGATCAATTTGAAAAGCGTCTTTGGTGATTTTAACATTGGAGGAGCGTTGTCGGAGTGTTAATCTACGCAGACCATCGCCACTATATATTACGGTGTAGATTAGTCGAGCGATGCGCCTCTTGCAAGGCAATAGGTCCATTTGTATTGATAGAAGGAGCTCCATCATTAGCGTCCAACGGAGATGAGATTCTCTGTCCGAAAAATACTGTGTCCCCGTGTCCTAGTATCAATCGGACGGTTATGATATTTTCATGATGTACACTGTATTCTTGAGATATGATTTAATTCGTCCGATCGACTCTAGGACACAACATTTTCAGGACAAAGGATCCCATCTCCGTCCAACGAGGAGCGAAACCTGCAGCTGCCCACTGCAAGCCCAACAACGAGTTCGCAGTGAAGTTCGCTCGCAGCCTCGGCTCGGCCGGGGCATTGCAGCATTACATTGACAGTACTGTGCCTGCATGATAACTTACCCAAACCCTATTAAACTATGTGAATTCATCCAATCCAGTGACAAGATGAGCATCCCAAACTCTGACGTTAAGTGCACTACAGTCCCTGGTCTTCCACCGCCTTTACCTCCTCGGTCAGCTCAAAATGCTGCAAGAAAAGAAGAAGATAAAGGAAGCCATGCCATGAGCTTTCTTCCCTTCTTTTTCTTTCACATCCCTTGGATTATTCTATTGCCTCTTAGCTGCTTATTACCACCAGATTACACATATTCCCCATCCATGTCTTAAGCAGCTTTAAAGCTCTGGAACTTAGACCGGTCAGAACGCAGTTCTTATGAAACACAAAGCAGCAGTGCTGCCAAAGTGAAAACAAAAGCAAAAGTTAGCATGCACTAAATCAAACCAGATACTGTTAGTTTAATTGAACACATCTTTTGCTGCCACTGCAACATCTGCTGCCCTTGTTCAGCTGTTCCTCCTCCAAACAAGATACATCCATTCGTCCTTTCTCTTTTGGTAAAGCAACTGCTAAAGATCTTGTCACCTTCTTCAAGAATATTTGAGATAATCGTCTTGTGTGATGGAAGCTTCACCGCCTTTTAATGATGAACTTGATAAAGAGCACAACTTTGGCAAAGTTAAGGCTAATGTTGCAGGAGTGTTTGTATATATCCTCTAATCCATCTTTCATAATTTCCAAGTTTACATGCGTCAGTCTCTGGTCCTCAATCCTCAAGCTCTAACAGGAGGTCTGCCTGACTTCCCAGCTCTCCTGAGAAAGAAAGAAAGAAAGAAAGGGCAAAAAAAATGGTGGTCAGATGCATGGCAAGGTTTGATGAGGCAATTCTTGGATTCAGGTGACACCATTTGATTGTTTTGTTTTCCTTTTTGAAAACAATTGATTGATCGGAGATAGAATCACTGAGCACTTTTTCTTCACATGGGGCATCCCCATGGAGTTCATGCTGCATAATGGACATTTCCATGCAGGGCTAATCATTTTCTACTTGCCTCTTCAATTATGATATGTAATGATGCAAAACCTGTGACCTCTCGATGTGTGTCATCTCTTTTGTTCTCATCTCTTTTCTCTTTATTTATTCTTTTCATGGCATCTTGTTTCTTACAGATAAAATATTGAAATATTTCAGAATATCTTTATTTCAGAATTATTGTTTCAGAAATTACAAATGCAACAAGAAGAGGGTAGAGGAAGGACAGAGATTTAATCAGTCATAATTCAAGAATTTTGACATTGGTTTGTAACCTATACAACAGTTTGCACCTCGCGAACCAAAGTTTGAAGGTGATGCAATTACTAACTTCATAAAAGAACACTTCGTACTTTAGGCAAGAAACTTGAAACATTCTGTTGTTGTATATGCAAAGTACCTGTTATGAATGGGATCAGGCCCGTTAGGAACTTTCCTCTTGCTAGTGTAGAAAGGATCCAAGTTGTTTTCTGGCCTTGCCATTGCTGAAGCCACAGCCGGAGCAGCCACCTGTAGTGCAACTCTGGCCCCTGCAGAGTGCGCTTCCAGGGACACCAGGAGAGCAATGCAGAAGAGGAATGGCAAGCCAGTGCACAAGTCTCTTGCCATCTCTGCTGCCGACTTGAGCTCCAGAGGAGGAACGATGCAGTGGATGGCTTGCTAGTTTGTGCAAGTTATTATACTGAGGGATCCCTTTGCTCTCCTTTTCTGCTTTAGTATCTTTTTCTTTTATCTTTGGAGTTTGGAAGTGATTCTGTAGTGCTTTTGTGGGACTGTGGAGGGGAGAGATCAAAAGCAAGCAGGCTCTGAACGTGAAGTGTTGATTTGGAGCTCCTTTGCTTGGGACCAAGAGGCAATAGCGGAGCAGGCCGGGGTGATTTACCCAGGCTATGGGCCTTGAGCACTAATGTCAATGCCAGCTAGCCTTCTCTTTCCACCGATGCCGATGCCATCCGAGTTAGCCTCCTCTTTCCGCTAATGCCGATGCCATCACCCGGGCTAGCCTCCTCTTTCCGCCGATGCCGCTAGCCTCTCTATCTCTTGCTTTTTTTCTTTCCTCACATGTAAATCTCTTTTTCACCCCTATTAGCCCCCGGCTACAACCTAGGTAGCCACAAACGTAGCTCCATCCTTGCCAATAGGGCCCACCATACCCCTTCGTGTAGTGGGTTCTATTAGAGTGATCATATGTGTTTGTCCCACCATATATTTATACCCTGTGCTCCTAATGATTCTCCTTTTATCGACATAGGGTCTTCACGTGGGGGTCGTTAATGTAGCAGTTCTATATTTTTTTCTACTTCAGTGATCACCCGTGGTTCAATCTTTAGTTATGATGCATTTGTAAGGAATTTTCTTTCAAACAGTGCACACAACCATAGATATTGGGCTTCTGGGGCGTCTGCTACAAATACTTTCCAATTTGCCTTAGTGGCTGATGAAAAATTTTTATGGGGACGAACTGATTGTCCTAGATTCAATGTTATTTGGTTTATCAATTATTTTTTTCTATTATAGTGATGACTGATATATATTCACATAAGCAATGGTGCTCATGTAGTTGTTCTTAGTCCTCATGTTGTTTTGGTTAAGAAATTTATGGTCACTTTTATGTAATCAAATTCATTGGCAAGGCGTCTGATACCAGACATATACAACGTAGTCAAGGCCATAGGCCATGGTGAGGAAAGGTTGGTGAGGGAAGGTCGTGTGTAAGGGGCAAGCTGCAACAGGAAACTAGCCCACCCAGGACAATTCGATCCATTACGTGACAAAATATGATAATATTTATCCTAGGCGCTCTTTCATGCCCATCCCAAGACCTATAAAAGGGTGATAAATTATGGTATCGAATTATATTTTAGGTGGGAGGAGCTTTTTTCCTGAATGAATGAACCTTAGAGATAAGAGACTTGAATCTTGCTCCTATCAGAGTACCAATTTGATTATGCCTGTGGGGACCTGATCAATTCCATCTATGAATATGTCCCTCTGACATGCTTCTCTACTTACAAACCCCCTCCCTGTCAATTGTATAAAAGGTAAACTTTGCAGGATTTTTTCCCTCCGGCTTTTTCTACACTCCACGCTCTCTTTTCTCTTTCGACTTTACTATGGGGCTAACTTAAGCATCAAAGAGGTTACGTCTGATTCCACCAGCACCTTCTAATGCGTGTTATTTCACGCAAGTTGGTCAATGTCATCAGACCCTATCCCAGTGTCTAGAAAGGCAATGGATTTCAAACGTATTAGCCTTTTTACCGGTGGCACATGCATTTGAGTGTTGCCTTATCATGAAAAAATGATGCCCCATGGGAGTAGCTGAGTTAGTACTCAGATGAGGAGTTGCTATAATAGGTCTTATATTTAAACCATGAGGTTAATTTACCTCGTGCTAGGCCCCCTCACTTAGGGGCTGCTCCGAATGACTCTTGTGATTTACTCCCTTCTAATGTGCTTGGAGTGGTCTATGAGGGCTCCCAAGGTGAGGATTATATCACCTTTTGCCACAATATAACACATAGCAGTGCCCCCGAGCATGTTGAGATGGTCAAACGAGGTGCGCCAACCGAATCTCGACGTCGAGAGTTAAATTCTCCAGCAGTGCATTTATTAGACACATGCAGTGCTCGAAATCCTGGTATGTTAGGCTATTGGTTTATGGGCCACCTCATTTACTAGATTTATTTGGTGGATGGAATGTGATATCATATCATCTACCCTAGGATTAGTCAAGCTCTAAGATCTAGATATCTAGTGTTTAAAAAAGCATAGCAACAATGATGGTTCAATCTCACCCAGGGCATGTTATACACCTAAGAGTTTGAAAAACTTGTGATGTTGGGTCTGTAGGACCGTTGCATACATGAGAGCCAGCGAGGGTGGAGGGGGAGTGAATCACGTGGTTTTAAAAAATTTATCTTTTTCGATTTTATAAAATGAGTACGCAGTAGAAAAGATAGAAACAGAATGAAAAAGAATAAGAACTCGATTGGTTACTTGGTTCGAAGCCTTCGGTGACTCATACTCCAAGACCCACGATCCCTCAGATCATATCAACAGGCAATCTACTATAATTCTCTTCTAGAACCGTTGGAAGAGAGAATCAAGTACAATAGAAAAATGAGGACAAGTGTAATATGCTACACTTTTCTTTATGCAGTAATTAAGTACAAAAAAACTTCGTTATCCAACACTTTGATGAAAATTGGATCGAGCTTAGTGTTGGACGGCTTCTCAGCTGTAGTCAGGCATAGTAGCATTGTAGCACAACAAAAGGACGAAGTCAGAGCAGCTGGAAACTCGAAGAGTTGTGTATTGAACTTGTAAGTGAGTTGTGTAGAATGCTTGGCCAAACCCTTCTTTTATAGGATGTTTAGGGCACCTCCAAGCCTCGTCTAGGGTGCTTCCAAGTTGAAACTTGATCCCAAAAGCCTCGGTCACGATAAGCTTCACAACCTTCAATTTTTATTCTCTGGAGGACGCTTTCAAAGCTCTTCCAAGGCGCCTCCAACGCCAAGCTTAAGCTGCCTCCGTGCCCTCCTACGCAGAGTCTTCGACCAGCATCTAAGGTGCCTCCACTCGCATAGGAGGCACCTTCGTGCCACTGCCCTGGGTGCCTCCAATCGACTAGGAGGCGCCTTGAGCAATGTTCACCAAGGCTGATTTTTCTTTTTAACTCCTGCAAAAATATGTTAGTCTAAAAATAAAGTATAACCTACAAAATGGAGTTAGTATAATAATAAAATAGTATTATTAATTAGACCCTATCTTCTTGAGACCAGGATCTAGTCATGGTCTCAATTTAAGTTTCCAAAATTAGACCTGCGCCTAAAGTCCCTATTTGGGACTCGTCCTCACTATAACACTCTCCTCCAGTGACTTACCTTACTTACCTTGCAGAATCACTTGACTCTACCTTGGTCCACCAGGTCTTCCCACCAGTTGTCAAGTCCGCAGACCCAACTGGACTTCAACCAACTTTCAAGTCTCACAGACTTAGCCAGACTTCCCGTCAGATATCGAATCACTCTTTAACATATCTGGACTTCTACACTAGCTATCAGGTCCTCTAGATTTTGCTGGATTTCAGCCTGGTATCAGACCAGTCAAGTCCTGCACACTTGGTAAAGAGATTAGATTACAACACATCTAACTTTATTCTACTTGTCATTCATCAAAACTTAGGTTTTATCATTGGTGCCAACTGCATCAATAATCTCTCTCTTTTTGATGCACTAACAACCTAGGTTAAAGTTAGAAAAATAATACACCATGAAATAGCAATATGAAAAATAATTTAAGAGAAATTAATTGATTTAGATTTTTTATTTTATTCTCTTGATCATTTTAGAGTTAAGTTTTTTAGATTTTCCTTAGTATTTCTTACTTAAATCCATACTCTCCCCCTTTAACATTCATCAAAAAATATGCTACTAAGTAAGAGAAAGTGTAAAACACGTAAATAGATTAAATGAGCAAATCTAGCAAATATTTTAAAGTTAAATAAAATTTTTGCATAAAAGTTCAGGTCTACATAAAGGAGATGGTTTTCAAAATAATTTTCAAAGGTTAAAAGGAAATGGCAAGGTTTTTTTTTTCAAAGTAAATTCCAGAATTAAAAGATATTTTCAAATGGAAGGGAGTTTTCAAGGCATGTTTTGAAAGACATTTGTAAAGTATTTTTCAAGTATAAATTTTGGTAAGTATTTTGTAATACACTTTTTTTTTTGTTTTTGTAAATCCTTTGTAAAGATTTTTCTAGAGTAATTTTCAAAATAATTTAAAAGACATTTTTTAGAAAAATGAGGTGCTTTTAAAAAATATTTTTCAGAAGATTTGTAGGTATCTTGTAAACCAATTTTTAAAGAAATTAAGCACATTAAGTTTGGAAACATTTGTAAAATATTTTTCAAAACAAAGTTTAACAAAGTTAAAAATTGTGAAAAGCATTTCACAAGGGTTTTACAAAGCGATTTTAAGGTAAGTTTTTGAATAAATTTTTCAAATATGTTCAAGAACATTTTTCAAAAACTTTGCAAACTATTTTCAAACCATAAAACTCTACATGAATTTTATAAAATATTTTCAAAGTATTTTCAAAGAAGTCTTCTAAATTTCAAAATATTATTAAGTTGTTCAAACATATTCTCCCCCTTAATATGATATTACTTTGAAAATAATATTCATCAAAAAATTATCCTTATGTTTAACTTTTAGTCACTAACTAACTATCAAAAGATAGTAGCATTTACTTGGTTAGTCCAGTTAAGTATGTTAATTCAGCTAGTTATTCACTAAGATGGACTACTTAACTTGATCAATGAACTTTGGTATTTAACGTCTAGACTTATTTTGATGCACTGACATAAGCATCTGAAGTCTAGGCAAAATCCTAAGAATGTCATACTATTCTATATTTTTGAATACACAAACAAGGTGAGTTTAGTGTGCTCTTGAGGTGTGGTTGCCTAAAACTATAGGATCATGATTTCTAGGGGAAGTCCTAGGCTAAATCCATAATAGTTTTGAAAACCAAGCAAACTAGGTATTTTGAGATAACTTAATTAAGGAATTTACCTAGAATTTGAAAAGTTGCAGATAAAAGTGAAGCAAGTTCTAGTCTATCGTGCACATTCCTAACTATCGACGTAAATTACTAAATTCATATTCAATGAGTGGTTTGGTAAAGATGTCATCTAGAATTAACTTGGACTCAACATAGTTGAGTTCAATGTCTCCTTTAGCAACATGATCTCGGATAAAATGATGTTTAATTTCAATGTGTTTAGTTCTTGAGTGATGTACTGAATTTTTGGTTAGATTGATTAAACTAATGTTATCAATAAATATTTTTATATTTTTATAGTTTAGGTTAAAATATTTTAAAGTATGCATCATCGTAACTATACTACACATTCCTCCATAGCTATATACTCTATTTTAGTGGTAGATAGAGTAACATAATGTTGCTTTCTACTAAACCAGTTGACAAGTGATGGTCCGAGGAATTGACATCCACCACTTTTTCTTTTTGATCTAATTTATAGCTGGTATAGTCTGAGTCAGAGTAACTAATGAGTTCAAAACTAGTTGTTCTAGGGTACCAAATTCCTACATTAAGTGTGTCTTTTGGCTGGCACACTTAAACTAGTTGTTCTAATTTATAAGTGAAGGTCCCCTATGGTCGACAAGAAGGGGGGTGAATTGCCTTGCACAATTAAACAACAAATACCTCTCTCAAACAATCAGACTTTAAACGATTACACACTTAAAGAAATATTACACAATTAAAAGGAGTACGAGACAAATAATTTACTTAGTTGGCAATCAGAGGATTTCTATTACAAGGCAAATAAGCTCATTAAGAAGATTTCCTTCTCGAACAAAACATCGGAATCGGAGAAGCCTCGTATACGGAAATAAAGCTTGGAAGTGGAAAATAGAAAGAGATTCGAAGTTCAGAGTGTGTTGTGCAAAATGAAGAAGACTAGGGTTATATTTATAGCTCATTGGTCGAAACTGACCATTTGCTGACATGGCATGGTCCGGGCGCCCAGACCCTCTCCGAGCACCCCCTAGTGTGGCAAATCTCATCTTCTCACAAACGGCTACGCAACTGACGCGGGATAAAATTTTATTCCACTCTTGTCACCTGGACCCACTTCAGGCGCCCAAACCCTTGTTGATGTTGATCCTGTCTGAGACATGTGAAGATGACGTGCTGGGCACGATGGACGAATGATTGACAGTCAAATGACCTTTCTCTCTAAAAGGAACTTCTCCTTCAATCCTGCACACAAGGACTGATCCAACAAAATATCAGCCCTAGAAACTATGGGAGTCCCTAGCGAAGGTCCTCCGATACTCAAGTCAGTCCCAATCCAAACAAATGGAAGAATTGTCAGAATGTATGCGCGAGAGTAGAGTTGCAGATGTCAGTGAGCATACTTTCATCACGGAGAGAACTCCCCTTTTATATACTACCTTACGTAACCTTCGCAATCATGAGGTGAAAAAAATGTGTCAAAGTTTGTTAAGAAGTTCACTATAATCTGTTGGTGCAATATCCCTTAGGTCAATGTTGACTAGTTTGACTAAACTTGAGTTGGCTCAAGCTTGAGTCTTGGTTTGAGTTTCGATGTTTGACAATACAATACATGGAGACAATGAGACGTGGAGATTGCAGGTGCAATTGTCCGACTGGGTCTGATTAGGGTTTGATCAGACTGGGTTGTAGAAGAGTCAAGTATACTTGACTGGGAAGTTCTGGTGAGTGAAGCCAGACATTTGGAAAGACCTATTGAGTGAAGCTATGCAGAAGGAAGTCCTGATGAGTGAAGCCAGATGAAAGACCTAGTGAGTGAAGCTAGGCAGAAGGAAAATCCTGGTGAGTGAAGCCAGGTGAAAGACCTAGTGAGTGAAGCTAGGCAGAAGGGAAGTCCTGGTGAGTGAAACCAGGCACGAGAAAATCCATATGGATCAAGGTTGATCGGACATCTGGTGTTGGAAAATCCAAGTAGGTCAAAGGGATTGACCGGATACTTGGCACGAAGAAATCCAAGTGGATCAAGGTTGATCGAACACCTGGTGGAGATAAATCCAGATGGGTCAAGAGTGACCGGACATCTGGTGGAAGGAAGTCCAAGTGGGTAATGGAGGACCGGACACTTGACACAAAGAGAAAGTCCAGATGAGTCAAAAGTTGACCGAAGTCTTAACGGTCGTAAGTCCAATAGGGAGTTGATATGGAACTAGGAAGTTTGGACGTAGTAAACTTCCGAAGACCATAACTTTTGACTCGGATATCGGAATGAGGTGATCTCGGATGCAAAATGAAGCTAATTTCAAGCTCTGCACAGATTTCTGCTTCCCAATCGATTGGCTGATTGATTGGGTTCAATCGATCAATGGATCGATTGGTTGTCGCGAATTCATGCAGAAATGGGCTGAATCGATTGGGTAATCGATTGAAACTTCCCCAATCGATCGGTCGATCGATTGGGAGAGTTTCTGAGTGAATAGTATGCTTTTGAATCGATCAATTGATCGATTGAAGCCTCCAATTCGTCGGGCGATCGATTGGAGTGCTGGAAATCGCTCGAGAACCCTTGAATCGATCGGGCAATCGATTCAGGGCGATTCCAGAGAGCACAGAGGCACTTTGGATCGATCAGTCGATCGATCCAAAGCCTCCCCAATCGATTGGGAGCAATCCAATCGATTGGGATTCGACCGTTGGCGCAAATATAGACGTTGGCGAGTGTTTTCTTCGGTTGGACTTCCTCTCTTCTCCACAGACGAACACAGAACTTCTCCACAACGATCTTTACTTCCTCACCGCCAGTTCTTGAAGGTTCTTGGAGGCTCATCCAAGTCAAGAGGCGATTTACAACAAGAAGAAGAAGAAGCTAGGGTTTTCATTGTAATCTTGTAATATTCATTTGTATTTTGCTTCTTTCTTTCTCATTGTTGTATTGTGAGGTTGTAAGGCTTCTCCGCCTTCGGTAGTTACCGAGAAGGAGTGTTTTCATAGTGGAGGGTGCTTGAGTGTGTGGATCCTTGGACTAGTCACCTCTTCTTGAGGTGGATACCAAGTAAATCTACGTGTTAGCGTTGTAGTGTGTTGTTTCTTATATTTTCCGCTGCACATCATCACAAGAAGCAAGCAACGACGAGCACGAGACCACGCCGAGCTATTCACCCCCCCTCTAGCTACATTTTGGTCTCAACAAGTGGTATCAGAGCCAGACCGCTCTTCACCGGAGTCATCGCCGGAAGGGACAAAGAGCTAGAGGGTGAAGAAGTTGGAGCAAAATTCTTCAAGTCAAATATTTCTTCAAGCTCAGCTTCAACATGGAATTCCAAGACGGACTTGGATTCGACACAAGGGTGCCTGTACCATATGTATCTACAAGCTTCGATTCTTGGAGATCAAGAATCAAAAATTTCTTGATGATGGAGATAGAGCAATGGTTTGCTCTATTGGAAGGCTTCGAGGCTCCAAGAAATTCAAAGGGAAAAATCCTCAAGAAGAGCAAATGGAGCCAAGAACAAATTCAAAGGTGTGAGGCGAATAACAAGGTAACCAAATTATTGGTTAATTTATTGTCAAGCACCATTCTTTGCAAAATTGGAGAATTTGAAGATGTAAAGGAATTGTGGAGAAAGTTGGCTAAACTTCATGAAGAACCCTCCATCGTACCAAATCAAGATAAATCTAAAGAGGGCGACTCATTGGAGCAAGACCAAGAGAAGGAGGACTCCGAAGTTGAGAGATGCTCCACTTCCGAAGAAGAAAAAGTCCAAGAAGCCTCATCTTCAAAGGAATGCAACGAAAAGGGTAAAGAGGGTGCATACTCTTTGTTTCTTGTAGAAGATGAAGATGAAGAAGCCTTCACCTCTAGGATTGAGGGGGAGCAATTTCTGATGACACCGGATCAAGAAGAAGGAGAAGTATCCACATCCGGGTCAAGAGAAGAAGAGGATGAAGAAGCTTCCACCTCTACAAGTCGAGTCGAATCTATTAGAGGAGCATTATTATCGGATCAAGAGGAACCCTCTACCTCCGGATCAAAAGGAGAAGATGTCATCCCTACACATGAAGGTATAAATGTTTCAAATAAAAATAAAAATCATATTATATGTTTTGAGTGTAGGGAATATGGGCATTATAAGAGCAAATGCCCTAAATTGGCCAAGAAAAAGAGTCAAGTGGCACCAAAGGGTAAGGAGAAGCCCAAAGAGACCGCTCCCTCAACAAAGAAGAGCAAGGAGCATATTGTGTGCTTCTCTTGCAATCAAAAGGGACACTATCGTAGTCAATGTCCCAAGGGAAACAAGGCGGTCAAGGCTCAAGGAGGAAGCACAATTCCAGCCTATCCCCTTGAATAATGGTAAAAAGCATGTTAGTTCCAATTTCTATCATTTTAATGCTATTTACCATAAAAATAGGAAGCATGATGCCATTCAAGAAAAACATGTGACTCTACATGCTAAAACTACCACACCTAGAGTTAAGAAGGTAGATGAAAATCTAGGCAAGAAAACTAAGAGTTTTAGTTATAGGTCTAGAAATAAAAATGCTCATGGATTTAATGAAAAACCAAAAATTAAGGACTTAATGATGGAAAATCAAGTTTTGAGGTCAAGACTTAATAAAATGGAAAAGACCCTAAAAAGGATGGAGAATATCCTAAAAGGGCAAAATGAGCAAAACCTAGGTTTAGGACAACAAAAGTCATCCAATGGTCATAGAGATTTGGGATACAAACTTAAGGCTAAGAAGGATGTAATTTCTTACCATAGGGTTCCATATAGCTATGGAACCGAGTCTAGGTCTAAGGGTCAAGTCAAAAGTACAAGGGAAGTTATCCCTAGGAGTATTTTTGTAACTAAAGTGACTAAGACTTCTAAGAAGTCTAACAAAGTCACTAAAAAGGTCACAAGGGAAGAAATCCCTAGGGTTGACCTAGAAAAGGTGACCAAGGCTTCTAAGAAACCAAACAAAGTCACTAGGAAGGTATTTAGGGAGGTTATCCCTAGCGAATACCTAGAGCATCCAAGGAGCACAAATAGGTTTTGGGTTCCTAGGAGCATTTTCTCTACCTCATAGATGAGTTAGAGAGTGTCAACTCAAATTGAAAGGGTAGTTAACCTAATCATGATGAAGTTGACACTCAAGGAGCATTTTCAAGGTTATTATTAACCTTTGAAAATGAAAAGGATTATCATTTACTCTTAATTGAAGTAATATGTGCTATGAGTTGAGAAGTTTGATGGATCGAAAGCGCTAGAGGGGGGTGAATAGCGCTCGTGGCTATTTCGTTTTTCGAAATCATAAATCGTACGTGAAACTAATAGAGTAATAAGCAGCGGAATAAAGACAGTCAAACACAGAGACACAGGGAATTACTTCGTTCGGAGCCTAAGGCGACTCCTACTCGAAGGCCCGCGATCCTTGATCGCTTCCGGTGGGCAACAACTATAATATCGTGAATAAGTACAAGGAAATAAGTACAACTGGAATTGAAATAATACCGACAGCAAAATAATAACTGAAGCTTTAGGTCGTCGGCGACTGTAACAGCACTTTAGAGTCGTTTCTTGAGCAGCACACAGCAGAAGGAAGGCTTGTTCAATTGTTGTGTTGAAGCTGCACCTCAACCCTTTTTTTATATGACGTTCAGGGCGCCTGGATCCTTTCTGGGCGCCTGGAGTGTGACGTGGCCAACCAACCAGGATGCTCCACGTGGCGAAGTCGCGCAGGGGATAAAACTTGGTCCCGAGCGCCCGGACCTGTTCCGGGCGCCCGGACCACCTTTTTCCAGCAAGTTCCTCACCTGCAAACAAAGGTTAGTCCGAGCAAAAATACCCTGCAAGACAGTGTTAGAATCTGATAAAACACAGTAAGTAATAACTGACAGTCTTCGGACTGTCCGAGTCTGACTTCGGATTTCCAACCGGAAACCCTAGGTCGACCCGACGTCTACTGTTCCCTCTACGGGGAACGCGTCCTCACCTACTCCCCTCAGGAGAGATTACCTGCTGCCAGTTCGATCCTCCAGACCGACTGGACTTACCGCCTAGGGTTACCACCCCCTAGGACCTAGGGTTACCACCCCCTAGGGTTTTTCTCCACCTAGGGTTACCGCCCCCTAGGACCTAAGGTTACCGCCTCTTAGGGTTTTCCTCTACCTAGGGTTACCGCCCCCTAGGACCTAAGGTTACCGCCCCTTAGGGTTTTCCTCCACCTAGGGTTATCGCCCCCTAGGACCTAAGGTTACCACCCCTTAGGGTTTTTCACCTGCTTAACCGCAGCTAGGACTTTCCTGAAACACTCATTCAAACATGTTAGATCACACACTAACTTAACTTTGAATCCTTTGACATTATCAAAACCAAGGTTCAATCGTCGGATGCTTCCCGTACCAACAAAGTTATGATGTATTTTCAATGGCACAACAAAATATGAGTAAAAGAAATGTCAATTTGGGATTTTGGCATTTTCTTAGAAAGTTAAGGGCAATTTAAGCCTTACTTTTAAATGGTTACTCTTGGAAGAGTAGATTGTGCCAAAATTTGAGGAATATAGTTAATTTCAATTTGCACAATAAATTAAGAGTAAAAGAAATGTCAAGTTGGGAGTTTGACATTTTATTAAGGACTTAAGGGCAATCTAGGACTTAAATTTTAAGTTAGCCAAGGTTTTAGTATACTTAGATAGGTAATCTAGGTATTTTATTTATGCTAAAACTTGCCATGATTGTTTGCCTTTTATATGTCATGACATCATATTTATTTGCTTTGGCATTCATACCTTATTATGAAAAGTACAAAAATACCATGTCATGTCATACATACATCATATAGTCGTAGGAAATTTTCTTTTGAAAATTATTTTTCTTTGATGTATGTCATAGCATTATCATGCATTAGTTTATTCCTTGCAATTAAGGACTAATGACATTTATTAACAAGTAACATTCTTGGTGGATGTTCATAACCTCAAAATGCCTAGGTAGATATGCATGATCCTTAGATTAGGGCAAAACCAAGATTTACATCTCACAAAGAACTATAAGGTGGCTTGTATGTGTTTTTGTACACATTAGATGCAAGTGAGATGTTAGGATGATGAACAAAACTCAAGATGTGATTTAGTGCATTCTTTTGAGTTTTAGGTTCATCAAAACACATAGTTATGTGTTTTCCAATCATTGGGAAAGCTAATGTACAAGTCATGTGCATTGAGCCCAAGGAACATGGTTGGATATTGGTTTTGAAAATCATTTTAAAATACTTTTGGAAAACCTTGGTGAAGAATATCTTTTGATAATAATCATCATTGAATAGTTGAGCACAAACTTGAAAAAAACACTAAAATGTTTACAAGTTTTCAAGTTTGTGTCAATCTTTGAAAATATGAAGTATTTTCTTAGAAAACTATTTTCCCATGATACTATATGCCATAAATAATGTCTATAACGATTTTTATGATTTTTAAAATTTTATAGATTTTTCTAAGGGTTTCTGAAATTGACTGAAATGGAACTTCAGCTTTTTCAGAGCTTCAATCGATCACCCGATCGATTGAAGGGTCTCAATCGATCGGGCGATCGATTGAGGGCAAGCTTCTCATGAACAGAAGCTTCCTGGATTGATCCACCGATCAATCCATCCCTCCTGAATCGATCAGTGGATCGATTCAAGCACGTTCAATCGATTGGGACCCAACTCCAATCGATTGGGAATGCTGATTTTGGCTGGTAAAGCCTGATTTCAGTATTTTGGACCATCTTTAGTCTAGGTAACCATTCCTAACCCCTCAAAACATATTTATACACATTTAAGGGGAGTTTTCATGATGAAAACAAGGATGGATTGGTTAAGGAAGACTAAGTCGAAGTTTAGGTTGATGTTTGGTTTCATTATTGAATTTATAAACCTCAAAACTTCTAATTTTGGGTTTCCTAAAGGTTTAGGGATTCCAAGTCATTGTTGGTGCAATGACAAAAGTTTCGTGCATATATTTAGGAGGAGTTACTCTTTAAGGACATGAAAAATATTTTTCATACACCTTGGAAGGTGGTTGACCTTCTTTAACAAATATGCTCAAGGTTGGGCATTTGAATGTAATGGAGAGTGGATATCTTCATTATTCAAGTGGTGTATACTCACGGATGAGCATGTGATGATAATGAAGGGAATGTGACTTTCATTTGAGAATAATGAAGGGTATGAGACCTTCGTTATTGTGTTGTGAACAACAAGTGAAGTTGTAAACAACGTTGGGAAACTCTTCAGGGGGAGAGTTTTTGATGTGTGCCAATAGGGGGAGAATGTAGGGTTTAAGTTAGGCCTTCATTACCTAAAGAGAGATTTTTTCCCTCTAGAAAAGGGGGAGAATGAAGGGAACCCTCATTCATATATTTGCATGAGGCTATGGGACTAGCCTAACTTAAAGGTAATTGTCAAACATCAAAAAGGGGGAGATTGTTGGTGCAATATCCCTTAGGTCAAGGTTGACCAGTTTGACTAAGCTTGAGTTGGCTCAAGCTTGAGTCTTGGTTTGAGTTTTGATGTTTGACAATACAATACATGGAGACAATGAGACGTGGAGATTGCAGGTGTAATTGTCCGATTGGGTCTGATTAGGCTTTGATCAGACTGGGTTGTAGAAGAGTCAAGTATACTTGACTGGGAAGTTCTGATGAGTGAAGCCAGGCATTTAGAAAGACCTAGTGAGTGAAGCTAGACAGAAGGAAGTCCTGGTGAGTGAAGCCAGGTGAAAGACCTAGTGAGTGAAGCTAGGCAGAAGGAAAATCCTGGTGAGTGAAGCCAGGTGAAAGACCTAGGGAGTGAAGCTAGGCAAAAGGGAAGTCCTGGTGAGTGAAACCAGACATGAGGAAATCCATATGGATCAAGGTTGATCGGACATCTGGTGTTGGAAAGTCCAAGCAGGTCAAAGGGATTAACCGGATACTTGGCACGAGGAAATCCAGGTGGATCAAGGTTGATCGGACACCTGGTGGAGATAAATCCAGATGGGTCAAGAGTGACCGAACATCTGGTGGAAGGAAGTCCAAGTGGGTAATGGAGGACCGGACACTTGGCACAAAGAGAAAGTCCAGATGAGTCAAAAGTTGACCGAAGTCTTAACGGTCGTAAGTCCAATAGGGAGTTGATATGGAACTAGGAAGTTCGGACGTAGTAAACTTCCGAAGACCATAACTTTTGACTCGGATATCAGAATAAGGTGATCTCAGATTCGAAATGAAGCTGATTTCAAGCTCTGCACATATTTCTGCTTCCTAATCGATTGGCTGATCGATTGGGGGGTTCAATCGATTAGTGGATCGATTGGTTGACGTGAATTCATGCAGAAATGGGCTGAATTGATTGGGTAATCGATTGAAACTTCCCCAATCGATCGGTCGATCGATTGAGAGAGTTTCTGAGCGAATAGTAAGCTTCTGAATCGATCAATTGATCGATTGAAGCCTCCAATCAATCGGGCGATCGATTGGAGCGCTGGAAATCGCTCGAGAAGCCTTGAATCGATCGGGCAATCGATTCAGGGTGATTCCAGAGAGCACAGAGGCGCTCTGGATCGATCGATCGATCGATCCAAAGCCTCCCCAATTGATTGAGAGTAATCCAATCGATTGGGATTCGACCGCTGGCGCAAATATAGACGTTGGCGAGCGTTTTCTTCGGTTGGACTTCCTCTCTTCTCCACAGACGAACACAGAACTTCTCCACAGCGATATTTACTTCCTCACCGCCAGTTCTTGGAGGTTCTTGGAGGCTTATCCAAGTCAAGAGACGATTTGCAACAAGAAGAAGAAGAAGCTAGGGTTTTCATTGTAATCTTATAATATTCATTTGTATTTTGCTTCTTTCTTTCTCATTGTTGTATTGTGAGGTTGTAAGGCTTCTCCGCCTTCGGTAGTTACCGAGAAGGAGTGTTTTCATAGTGGAGGGTGCGTGAGTGTGTGGATCCTTGGACTAGTCACCCCTTCTTGAGGTGGATACCAAGTAAATCTACATGTTAGCGTTGTAGTGTGTTGTTTCTTATATTTTCCGCTGCACATCATCACAAGAAGCAAGCAACGACGAGCACGAGATCGCGCTGAGCTATTCACCCCCCCCTCTAGCTACATTTTGGTCCCAACATAATCGTTTAAGGAATCTTTATTTTATCTACTTGTATATCTCTTGTGTCGTTTATAGCTTTTGTTATTACTGATGATGCCGAAGGAGTATGCTATTATTATTGGTTTACTGATGGAAGACATTATAATCCCTAAAGAAGTTTTCAAAAGAATATTCTCTGATACAAAGTTGTTTTATGACGAGTTGTTAGGATATTGTCTACTGAGCATAATCCGGTTGGTCCTTAAGCCTGCTTCCCAATTGAGATGTTGTCAGCAGAATACAATCCGGCCGGTGTCACGCCCCGGGAAAGTCCATGTCCGAAGAAATTTCGGCAACACCTCCCCTGTACGGGTGACAATCTGAAATATTTCTACATACACAGTATACATCAGTCACAGGCGGCTGGAACATACACACAACCTTGTAGTTTATATATAGATCTAACAGCCCACTCGGCTGTACCAAACCAAACACAGCGGAATACAATAGAAAACCAAATACAAATCAAAATACAAGAATGCTAGCCGGTTAGGCTTACACCATACAACAACACAACACTCCGAAAACAAAACCGGAACACAAAGCCAAATACACACATATCATATACCAAGATAAAAATAAACAAAAATACAGAGACTGGTCTTCTAATGTGACGTGGGAACCGGCAGACAGGATACTCCAAGCGACTCCATAAACAACCTGGTATATGAAAAGATAGTGTCCACGGGGGTGAGTTCAACAACTCAGCAGATACCCGTTGACATGTATAGTAAGCTATAACAGACAGTAATAACTATGGAGTATAGTCTCCTGGACAAAAGCTGGAATGCACAATAGAAAAGGCTGAAGAGAACTGTACTCACCAGGACCTCCTATCAAAATAATCAGGTCGTCAGACCGAGAGTATCATAAATCCTATATGTATGTCAAACATATGCATCCATCCAAATGCAGCATATAAATGCAACAAACACAATCAGTAAATGCATAAATGCATATGATGCCAATGACATGGTCACCCTTGACGCCAGTCAGTCATCTCACACACAATGGTGAGACCGAGTGGGTAGGGTTGTGACAACCGTGCACTCTGCCATCACTGCTCCTGATGAATGACCGAGTGGACGGGATGCTGTCGGAGTACATCTATCCTCCTACCCCAAATCATAAGTGGGGGAGCGCAATGCTCTCATCTCCGAGTACATGATGACGGGGAGGGATCTCGCGCGTGCTACCACGCTGCATCACACTACCCATGAGCGGACCAACGGAGCACCACCGAGCAAATCTGGCGTGCTACCACGCTGCATCACGCTACCCATGAGCGTCCAGCGGAGCACCGACAGAGATGAAACTGGCAATGTGCTCAACAATAATGGAGCAGACTATCGCGCAACATGCAATCATGCAAATGATGCATGACACTAAGCATGACAGAATCCTGAACAGCACAGCAATATCTATATATAAATATAAAATGTGTACCATAGGACAATGAACCAAATCAAAGGTACACAGATCAAATAAGGTATCAAAAACCTAGATCCTGAACACAATAAACGCATGGTCGTGTCACTACCCCAATAAGCATGTATAATCAGGTAGATACTATCATGAAGTGTATAATAAGTAAACGAAACAAGCATGTAACAGGTATCGGGTAGTGACCAACCGAAGCAAAGATAAACATAATCATTACTAAAGGTTATAACCTACTAAACATATCAACATGACATTATCAAAGATAAGTCAAAGTACCCGCCTCCGATAGAAAGGTCCAATCCGGTCCAAATCCGACGTCGAGATACTTGTCTCGCGTCAAAGTCATGTGTCACA
The DNA here is from genome assembly GCF_018446385.1 of Zingiber officinale. NCBI lineage: Eukaryota > Viridiplantae > Streptophyta > Magnoliopsida > Zingiberales > Zingiberaceae > Zingiber > Zingiber officinale. Next base: position 42,629,592 of record NC_056002.1, on the reverse strand, counting down.
TGGTATATAGATTTAGCTAATTACATATAAATAAATTAGCTAAATCAAATCCTCAAGAAACTAACATATATCCAGATCCAATTATAAACCCTAATGGGATCATCTAACTCCTCAATCGACTTAAACTAATCCATTCGAATTAGGACTTGCAATAAGCATAACCAATCATGGTAATTTTCTAAAATCAATGCACCCTTAATTCATCCACAGTGTCAATTGGATAGTAACTCCAACCTTATCCTCAATTAATTATCCCACCACAAAATAGCACATTCCTAAACAGATATTAACACACTTATTGATTGGATCAGTGCTTACAATAAGAACTAACCTTAATAATCTCCTTCTTTCCCTCCTCCACTGAAGAAACATAGCCACAACAGATCAACCTTCTCACATTCTTCAATATATCTAGATTGAACGGATACACAATACCATTTTAAGCCTTATTAAAAAAAAACCAAGAATCAAATCTAGGATTAGCACTAACTGCCATTCCAATTCCTTGATGTGGTATTGCTCCAATGATTCATAACAAGAGTAGACTAATTTCGACATCAAACCAATTCTGCACATACTTACCCCAATCCAAATCAGTGAAGAGGAAGAGATCATGGACCCTTCCAATGCAAGATCCGCCTCTCTGCCCGACTCCACAAGCCAAGGGAAAAAGTTGGCCAAAACCCTTTGTCGATGCTCCTTCTCCCGGCACCCACGACACTGATCAACAGTGGCACGTCATCAGGCAGTGCCACCGGTGTTGGGAAGAGACAACGTAAGGACAGCTAGGGCTCGATGAGGAAAGGGGAAGAAGCAAATAGATAGGAGAAGGTTTAAACCGCGGCGTGCGACAGTTGTTGCGGCGCCGGTTGGGAAGGAGGAGACGGATCTAGGGCTCAGGGTGACGACCGGCGCTAGGGCAGAAGATAAGGTCTGCTGCCGGAGCTAGGGCAGAGAGGGCTCGGCGTCGAAGCTTCCTTCTCCGAGGGGTCTTGTACGCGAGGAAGGCAAAGATCGGGTGGAGAGGAGTCGGGAGGAAGGAAAACCGCCGTGTGTGGTTAGTGCAAAGAAGGTGACCGCTCGGCGCAAGGAAGAGGGAGATCGCACGTGAGAGGGCTCGGGTGAGGGCACGGGGAGGAGAAGAAAATAAGAGAAAATAAAATAAAAAGGAAAATGAAACTTTTCCTCATTAAAACGGGGTAATCCAAACAGGCTTTCCCGGAGCCCCGTTTTTATCCCCGTAAACTCGTCCATACGAGCTCCGAAAAATTTCAAAAAAATTTCCTTATCATTATTCACCATTTTTTTTGATATTTTACAGCTGGTGGTAATATGAGGATAGGTACTATAGGCTCAATCGTCCTTTTCCTGCCCGAACTTATAATTGGCTACTGAGAGAGGCAACTATGTTCTGAGAAGTTTGGTTAGTATATTGAGCTGAATTACATCATGTCATTGCTCGACCGAATTTTTATGATTGGTATGTTGTGGAGTGAGTCAGTCATTCCAATCGATATGTAAGGCCGACCGGCCTTAAGCTTGACCACCTTAAGATCTGGCTGCCCTTGAGATACTAGACTCCCCAGTTCGCTCGGCTTAAGGGTTGATCATCTTTCCCCGACCAGATTATAATTTGGTCTGGTGGAATCTAAGAAGTTTAGCACTGAGCGATTTAAATCAAAGCCGAATGAAGGGATTTTACTCTTTCTAGCCACCTTATATTGATTTTGACTACTTCATCACCTTGACTTTAACCATCACTTTACCTCCTAGGTCCACTTATCATAACCCGTATTATAAATTTATAGTAAAACATATATACACAATTATATACCATCCTACAAATTTACAAAATCCTCAACATATTCTGGATTTTCAAGTGCAACAGATATTTTCTGAAAGAAGATGTTGCCTTTTCTCTCTCATCTAGCAAAGTTTGTCATATACGATGGCCATCAAATAGAAAGCTTCGGTAGCCATTTCGTGGTACTGTAAAAGAATGCACTTGGAACAAGTACTAAATCAAATTTGAAATAATTTAAACTGGCAAAAGATAACATTTCTGAATTCTGATGTAGTGCAACATGAGAGATATGCTAGCAACAATAATAACATTAGTGAGATAAACATGCATCATACAACTCAGCTCTAGAATTTGCAATTCTTCAGAAGCTTGGCTTAGAGGATCTAGCAATGAATCAGGGTCTGCTGAAACTGAATGAGGCAAAATGGAGAATATGAATGGGAGAAGAAATCAGGACATAATTTCAAATTAGGTATGAAGCTTTAAATTTCAGAAGTCATGTATACAGGCAATCCACCAATGCATATGTGTAGGATGATGGATACTCACTTGAGAAGGTTTGGTCAGATAAAAGACATTTTGCTAGTAAAGTTCGTGCATCTCTTTCAAATATTTTAGATATTTGAAACTCACCAGAATAACAGCTTCATCTTCAATTGTATTCTTGACATATCTAAGGCCATCATGAGCAGCATCCTTGATTTGAGCAATGGTATGATCGTTCGGTCCTACGATAAAGATGATAATAAACTTTCATTGATATTCCAATTATATGTTTCAAAGGCTAATAAAAAAAATAAGTTATCAAAATAATTATGTAACCTTGATCAAGATAGTACAAGAACGAGGTTTTTCACATTCTCCACAAAGATATACTTTTCTTCACAGAGAATATGCTCATGAACAAGCCCAGCCCAACCAAGATAGTCAACCGTCAAATCATCGACGGAGTTAACAGCTTCCCTACCACAAGCCAAAGCCAATCTTTCCATATTCCTCCTCTTAGCTCTTCTAAGTGCAATAATCTAAAGGTACCTAGGAAAAAAAGAAGATAAACATTATATTTCTGTAATGTTTACAAAATCTGGAGAGTTTATAGCAGTTGATGTTGAAAAAAACATAGATCCTTATTGTTCACGATTAGAAAAAATCACCAGTGGCAAATATTAAACAAGTGAAAAAATATAGCTAGATCGATTGCTACTTTGATGCAAGAGGAGCTAGATCTACTCATCAACGCCTGAGTCCAAAAGGCGTTGTAACAGCAATAGCAACGAGCCACCAGTGGTACTCTGGCGCCACCTAATCTCGTTGCATCTACAATGACTGACCAGAGAGAGCGAGGAGTACAGGAAGAGGGTCTGATCCATTTACCTAGGGCATCTTAGTCACCAGCTCCAAGTCACCAAGCTCCTTTTCCCATGTTGCCTGAGCATATAGACCAAGAGGAGTCCCACCGAGAGTCTTCCGGAGAAGCACCTATTTGTGAAAGGCGAAGGAGAAAAGCTCTAACATGCTACAACTCTCTTGAAGAAATTCATATGCTGTTTGCTCAGAAGGTGTTAGAGGATAAGCTGCAGAAGCATTATCATAATCTGACTATAGGAGAATACTCAGGATCAATTGACCTTGAGGATTATCTTGTCAAATTCAAACATGCTGCCCTTCTTCACCAATTTACTGACAAGGTGAAGTGTCGAGTGTTCCTCACCACCTTCGGTGGTTCTGCTCAAAGGTGGTTTAAGCGATTACCTGCTGGATCTATTCGTTGTTTCAAGGATTTTTGTAAGATTTTTCTTTACCACTTTGCAAATAGTCGATGATATAAAAAGACTCCCCTGAGTCTTTTTTCACTGAAGCAGGGGTCTAAGGAATCACTGAGGTCCTATATTAAAAAATTTAACCAATTGGCTATGGATGTTTCTTCAGCCACCACCGAGATCCTAATAAGTATATTCTCCCAAGGGCTCATCAATGATGAATTCTTCAATTCCTTGGTTAGGAGACCCCTGAGAAATTTTGATCATCCATTAGATCGAGTGACCGAATTCATCAATGTTGAAGAGGCGCAGGCTGCTCGGAAGAAAGATGGCCCTGCACCAACACTGGTTTCGGCACGTGAGCGTCGAGCATTGCCCACTCCTCCACCTAGAGGACCTCGATCAGTTCCTTAACCTCTTCATCAAGAACCGCAACGACAGGCCATGCAACATGTGGGGGTCAAGCAAGAAAGATATCTAGAATCTCCTCAAGAAACTCTAAGATGGTGGTGCACTCTTCATCAGTCGATCACCCATGATACATGGGATTGCAACATGCTAGCTAATCGCTGGGGCGACAATCGAAGATTTCACCGATGCACTTCATCGCCGAACCACCGACCCTACTGAAGACCAAATGGCTTGCCTAGATGAAATCACCGTGAGGCCGAGCGACAGCAGAGGATGCCACCCCCACTTGTGGATCGGACGCCAACTCCTACTCGAAATAAACTGAAACTCCTGACCAGGAGGAGGAGAACCGCAATAATGCTGCATAGGGCAACATCAACATAATGGAAGGAGGTCCAATTGATGGAGACTCTAATTGGACGAGAAAGTCACATGCTCGACGATTAGAAATACACGCAGTCGGATGCAATGCAGAACGGACGGCCTGACCTGAAATTAGTTTTGGGCACAAGGATCTAGAGGGGTGAAGATACCCCATGATGATGCATTAATTATTAAGGCTGTTATAGACAATTATAATATTTCTCGTACTTTTGTTGACACAGGTAGTTCTGTCAATATAATTTTCAAGCAAACGTTCGAGCAACTGTAGATAAATCGAAGTGACATCCAGCCTATGGTGACTCCTTTGTATTGATTCATGAGTAACAAAGTTCAAGCACTCGACCAAATAAAACTAGCCATATCCTTAGCGGAGGAGCCCCTAATGAGGATGCGTCGATCGAATTTCATTGTGGTTGACGTACCCTTAGCTTATAATGTCATTTTGGGCCGCTTAGACTTAAATAAGTGTTGGACAGTAGTCTCCACCATCTGCCAAAAAATAAAATTTTCCATGGATGATCAAGTTGGGAAAGTTTGAGGAAATCAACTACTGGCGTACAAGTGCTACGTTGATATAATAAAAACTGTGGCTCACTCCGCACGAAGATACAGCGGATGGAAGTCAAGACCATCCAAGAGGCTCCGCCTAGCTTGTCTATGAAGAAAAGGAAGAAATCCATATTCAGTCAGGCCAACAAAGGCTGTCACTCAAGTGGTGACCGACCTACTCGAAGAGCTTAAAAAGGAGTCGGTGGCTTGTCTTACACGCAACAACTGTAGGATCAGAAAGATGCTAGAGGCGCCCAGGGGGGGGGTGAATAGCGATCATCAAAAATCAATAGTGAATTAATAATAAGTATGCAGCAGAATAATAAAAGAAGAAAAAAAATAGAGAAGCCAAGCACTAACACAAGTTGATTTTACTTGGTTCGGAGCCTTCAAAGACTCCTACTCTAAGGCCCGCATTCGACGAGTACTTTGATTGGACAATCCACTATTAGTTCATAAAATGTATTACAAGAACTGAAAAGAACAATGTTACCAACACATAAAGGAAATTTGACAAACTCTTCATTCTTCGAACTTCGGAGCAGCCTTTCGGTGTTGTCAGAGCCTTTTCGGAGCAACACGCAAGAGAGAAACTTGTAGTAGTTATTGTTCTGAATCTCCTGGTTGAAGGCCTTTAAATAGGTCTATTTTGGGCGTCTGGAACCCCTCCGGGTGCTTGGACCATGTGGCTCGGCCAGTCGACACGCTCCACATCAGCTTGTGGATGATTTTTACAGTCCGGGCATCTGGACCGACTCCGGGCCCTCGGATCACTAGGGCACTGGTGGCAACCTCTAGGGCGAGCTGGTTTGGGCCCCCGGACCAGCTCCGGGCATCCAGACCCCCCTTTTTCAGTACTTCTTCTCCTGTAAAAAAGGGTTAGTCCTGGGCAATAAAAATATGTTCATCCTACAAAATAGAGTTAGTACGACTCAGCAAATAGGAGTACTAATTAGATCCTGTCTCTTCGTGATCAGGATCTAGTCAAGATCTCAACTTAGGTTTCTCAAATGGACCAAAGATGGATCGATGTCTACAGTTCCCTCAACGGGGAGCGCGCCCTCACTAGATCTCTCCTCCAATTGCTTACCTTCACTTACCAACAACAGTCACTTGACTTGCCTTTAACCCACTAGGCCTTCTGGCCAGTTGTCAGGTCTGCAGATCTAACTAGATTTCGACCGATTATTAGGTCCCGCGGACCCAATCAGACTTCCCTTCAGATATCGGGTCACACGACCTTATCTGGACTTCCCACTAGCTATCAGGTCTCGTGGACCTAGATAGATTTCAGCCTGGTGTCAGGTCCTTTAGACCAGTCAACTCCTGCACACTTGGTAGAAAGGTTAGACATACACTATATTTAACTATAACCTATTTATCATACATCAAAATCAGATTATCAGTGCAACCTGCACCAACAATAATCACATCTTTGCATGGTCACCTGCGGAAGTAACCGAGGTGTCACCAACAATCATGGAGCATGTATTGGTTGCTACTCAGAATACCATTCTAGTTCCCCTGTACAAACATTTATACAAGCATAGAACTATCCTAGCTACCCATGTGCTCTACTGAAGTTAAATTTGGATTATAAACGATGCTTAACATTATTAATATAAATTTTCCTTCAGAAGTTAAACTTGGATTGAAAATGATACTTAACATTTTTACTCCAAGTTTAACTATGTGATTTTCCTAAGTTAAACCATATTACAGAAGTTAATCAAATATCTATTTCAAAGATCAGCTTCCAGGTTAAAAATGGCGAGGCACTAGGCCTTCTTGGGTATGAGATCATCTATCACTTCCTAGACAAAGCCTTTCAAAGAAATCAGATATTTAACTTCTTACAGTAAACTAGGTTTAACTATAGACACCTCAATAGAAGCACAATATCAAAACATGAAATCAAAAAATAAAATCGATAACAAAAATGATAACCTAAAACCGATAACCTCTTGTGTTTGGTTTTTCAAGATCTATACAAAAGATGAACTAGTTATGATGCGGAAACTAATAACTAGTTATACCTTTTATAGCTTATAGACCTCTTGATCTTCTGCTGTATTTCTCTCCTTCTCTTGGATGTCGTGTGGGTGACTATCTTCCAAGATGAAATCCATCCAAGCTTCTTTCTTTGCTTCCAAGATCCGGCCACCAACTAACCTCCAAGGGATGCTAGACAAGAGAGCTTCCTTCTCTTCTTCTTCTCCTTCTAGCAACCGGCCACCAAGAGATCACCACACTTGATGTCGCCGGCCTCCAAGGAAGAAAACAAAAGGAGAAAAGAAAAGGACAAGGGCTGGCCACCAAAGGATTGGAAGAGAGGAATAGAAGATGTGTTTTCTCATGAGGCACCCCTCCATCTCTTTTATAATCCTTGGTCTTGGCAAAAAATGAAAGTTTTAAACATAATTAAAACTTCCTTATATTCCTTGCCAATGACTAAAAAGGAAAGTTTTAAAACAAAAAATTAAAACTTCCTTTAATGCTTGTCATGGACGGTCCTATACTTGTGCTACAAACAAGGAAAGTTTTAAACAAAAAAATTAAAACTTCCTTATTTGTTTCCGGTAAGAAATTTTAATAAAAAATTTCTCTTTTAAATCCCTTGTTGGTTATAAAAGGAAAATTTTATAAATTAAAATCCCTCTTTTAAAACATATGGATGGTTACAAAAAAAATGAAAGTTTTATCAAAAATTAAAATCTTTCTTTTAACTACAAATAAGGAAAGATATAAAACATTTCTCTTAATCCTTTGTAGAAAGCTATAAAAGGAAAGATTTTAAAATTTAAAAACTTTCTTTTAAAACCATGTCTTCCACAAAAGGAAAGATTTTAAAATTTTAAATACCCTTTTATTTTAATGTGGTCGGCCACCTAGCTTGGGATCCAAGCTTGGTCGGCCATAACTTGGCTCCTCTCTTTGGCTTGGCCGACCCTAGCTTGGGCTCCTAGCTTGGCTTGGCTAGCCACAACAAAATGGATAAGAACCTTGGCTTTAAGTGGATATAAGACTTTATAAATATGAGGCTACAATAGGAACCGAGAGGAGGAATTGATTTTGGTCTCCCGATGAGCTTGAGCTTCCCGTGTTGGCCCCAAACACCCAACTCAAGTTCATCAATAATATCTCATTCCACTAAAGAGTTATTATTGTACTACCACACCAATCCCATATTACAATATGAACTCCTTCTTATCATGAGTGTGTTAGTCTCCCTGTGTTTAAGATATCGAATGCACACTAATTAAATGAGTTACTGACAACTCACTTAATTAATATCTAGCTCCAAGAGTAGTACCACTCAACCTTATTGTCATGTCGGACTAAGTCCACCTGCAGGGTTTACATGACAATCCTTATGAACTCCTCAAGGGGACATCATCAACCTAAATTACTAGGACACAGTTTCATTCTAAAATCAACAACACACCATATAAATAATATCACTTCCTAACTTATCGGACCTATTGATTTAACAAACTAAATCTCACCCTTTGATAAATTAAAAAATAAATATTAAGTATACGTGATTGTTATTATATCATGATTAAGAGTATGCACTTCCATAATAACAGAGGTTTTGTTCTTTTATGTAGTCAATATAAAAAGATACTACCTCAAATGGTCTTGCTCAATACACTCATAGTGTACTAGTATAATTTTATAGTCAAGATAAACTAATACCAAATTATACTACAACCACTCCAATGGTTTGTCCCATTCCATCTTGGTTGTGAGCTACTATTTATAATTTATAAGGAACTGATAACTTGATCTACTGTGTGACACCACACACCATGTTATTTTCAATATAAATTAAATGAATAATTACACTTAGCATATAAATGTACATTTGGCCAATATGATTCTTATTTCACAATAAATGTTTATACAAAAAGCTAGAATTTTAGTATACACTCTAACAATCTCTCACTTATACTAAAAGACTATGCTGTCATAAACGCTGTCATACATCTGATTCTCATCCCTTCAACATGCCGATCAAAAGCTTTCACCCGAAGGACCTTAGTGAAAAGATCTGCCAGGTTATCTGCTGATGCAATCTTGGTGACAACAACTTCTCCTCGCTTTACGATATCTTGTATTAGGTGGTACTTGTGCTCAATGTGTTTACTCACCTTATGGGCTCGTGGTTCCTTCGAGTTTGCTACTGCACCACTATTATCACAATAAATTGTAATGATTTTGGGCAAACCAAGAATCACATCTAAGTCCATCAAAAAGTTCCTAAGCTATATTGCTTCTTTGGCTGCCTCAAAGGTTGCTGTTGATACAATCGACCTAGGATTAAATGGGGCGATCTTTGTTTTTGATGTGTGTGTCAAAGGGTTTAAGTTAAGCTTTATATTGGTTCTAATATGTACTTAAGTTGTGCAGGACTTGGTAGATTGCACAAGCTTGGAAAGTTTCATGGCTTAGGTTATTGAAGATTGGTGAAGGATGGTGCATCTGAGGGACCACGGACAAGAAGCAAACGGAATGAAGGGAAGTGAACCTCAAGGCAATGTGAAGGATGGCACGAAAAATAGTTGCAGGCCTGAGTGCATCTGAGGGACAAAGGCTGAGGAGGAAGACTTCAAGGGCAACTCCGGACACCAGTAGACTGATGCAGTCGACTGGGAGCGAACAGAATATCTCTGTTCGCTCATTTCACAAACACCAGTCGATTGCTAAAACATGCAGTCAACTGCACCAGTCGATTGCATATTTTATCAGTCGACTGGTATAACACCGTTGGGATGATGACGCACATGATCTCCACAAATTTGAACAAAATAGTAGCCATTGTGTGCTACCAGTCGACTGCATGTTTCATCAGTCGACTGGTATCGAGAATTCCAGCATATTGTATATAAAGTTGGAAGCTTGGAGAGAACAACTTAACTGATTCGAAATTACTATTTAAGCTTTCCAAGCGACCTCCAAGCCTTACTACTCTTATTCTCTCCTCCCTAAGCTCATTAAAAATCTTATAAAAGGAGGAGATCATCTTGTAAATGTTTCTCCACCGTCACTCTTGGATTGAAAAGGAGAAGATCTTAGTGACGCTTGATTGGGTGTGTACGTGCCTTGGATTAGTCACCTCAAGGAGGTGGAGACCAAGTAAATCGAGGAGTTAGCCTTGTTCTCTTATTATTTTTCAATTTCATTTCTATTTGTGCTTTCGCTAACAAATTGTAGATGAAAAATCAAAGAAAGGCTATTCCCCCCCCCCCCCCCCCCCTCTAGCCATACGCAAAGGTCCTATCAATTGGTATTAGAGCGAGGAACGCATCGGAAGAACTCATCGTCAACCGAAGCATCAAGATGGCGTTTCAAGAGGGATATAGCACTGCTAGACCACCCTTCTTTGATGGCAATGACTTTGCATATTGGAAAGGTAGGATGGAATACTACTTAATGAATGATATTGAAAATTAGTTTAGTGTTGTAGATGGATTTGAGAAGCCAAAAGATGGGTCGGGAGCACCTCTTCCAACCAAGGAGTGGACAAAGGAGATGGCAAAGAAGGCCCAAGCAAATGCAAAGGCCACAACAACCCTACAATATGGACTCTCAAAGGAGCAACTAAGCAAAGTAGTGTTGGTGCAACCTTAGGTCAAGGTTGACCTGGTTGACCAGACTCGAGTTGACTTGACTCGAGTTGTATTTTGATGTTTGACGAGTTATGTTTGACAATGTTTGACGTGAACAGAAAAGTTGTATCTTGATGTTTTACAAGGATACAAGCTTGGGAGATTGTGAGTGCAACCCGTGGTCAAGGTTGACCTGGTTGACCCGAGGTGAGTTGACCTGACTCGGAAAAGTCCAAGCAGGGATCTTGGCACGGGAAAAGTCCAAGAAGGGAGCTTGGCATGGGAAAAGTCCAAGCAGGGAGTTTGGCATAGTGAAAAGTCCAAGCAGGGAGCTTGGCACGGGAAAAGTCCAAATATGGAGACTTGGCACGAAGAAGTCCAAGTATGGAAGCTTGGCACATGGGAAGTCAGAGAGGGCTCGCTAGCTCGCTCTCCAGACTGTGGTCAGAGAGGGCTCGGGAGCTCGTTCTCTGGACCGGATGGAAGTCGGAGAGGGCTCGGTATCTCGTTCCCCGAACTGTGGTCAGAGAGGGCTCGGTAGCTCGTTCTCTGGACCGGATGTGGAAAGTCCTGGTGAGTGAAGCCAGGCAGACGGATAAGTCCTGGTGAGTGAAGCCAGGCAGTGGGAAAGTCCTGGTGAGTAAAGCCAGGCAGTGGGAAAGTCCTGGTGAGTGAAGCCAGGCAGTTATGAAAACCCTAGTGAGTGAAGGTAGGTGAAAGTCCTGGTGAGTGAAGCCAGGCAGTGGGAAAGTCCTGGTGAGTGAAGCCAGGCAATTGGAAAGTCCTGGTGAGTGAAGCCGGGCAGATTAGAAATCCTGGTGAGTGAAGCCAGGTGAAAATCCTAGTGAGTGAAACTAGGTGAAAGTCCTGGTGAGTGAAGCCGGGCAAGGAAAAATCCAGATGGATCAAGGGTGATCGGACATCTGGTCTTGAGAAGGTCAAATAGGTCAAGGGAGTGACTGGATACTTGACACGAAGAGAACAGTCCAAGTGGGTCAAAGGGATTGACCGGACACTTGGTGGGGAGTCTTAGCAGGTCAAGGGAGTGACCGGATGCTAAGCATGATGGACCAAGAGGTCAAGGTTGACCGGATATTGGTTTGGACTTGGTTTGGGCAAAAACCAAGACCTGGATCGGTCTGGTGACCGATCCACTGATACTGTGGTTTCCTGATCGGTCTGGAGACCGATCAGAAAGCGATCAGTGTGCCTCTGTGAGCTTACTGATCGGTCTGGGGACCGATCAGCAGGAAGCCTGATCGGTCCCCGGGACCGATCAGGGTACGCACAGAGAGTTGGGCAACTCTCTGTGAAAGCATTCTGATTGGTCTGGGGACCGATCAGCATAGAGCCTGATCGGTCTCCATGACCGATCAGAAGAACCATGGACTGATCAGGGTGGAGCCTGATCGGTCCAGAACTAGCCGTTGTGACTCAACGGCTAGGTATTTCGGGCTTCTGTGTTCTGGCCTTTTTGCTTGCAGGTTCGCAGGTTGGCTCAGGATATCAGAGGTTATAAAAGGAGATCGAGGGCTGCTACAGTGATCTTCTTCTTATTCTCCGAAGCTTCTGCTTCTTCTTGTTCCTGCCTCTTCTTCTTGCTGCTGTAAGTTCTTCTACGAGCTTTGCTGAGCTCTTCGTTCCTGAAGCTTTTTGTGAGCTTCCACTCGGCTAGGACCAACTGATCAGTTGCTATTGCTGTTGTGGTTGGATCCGAGAAGCTGCTGCTTCATCCAGTCGAAGAGAAGGCAAGTAAGCGAAGGTGTTTCATACATTTGTATTGTATTTTGGTTCTTGCTGCTTTCTACTCCTGTATTGCTTTTGCAAAACATTGTGGCGAGGTTTCTCCACCCAGAAGGAGTGATTATTAGCCGGGTTTCCGGGGTCTCATCCACCGACGGATTGATAGGCTTCGTCCACCTTACGGACACGCCGAGGAGTAGGAGTATATCTCCGAACCTCGTTACATCGACGCGTGTTGAGGTTTGATTTCTCCGCTTTCGTTTCTATTATTTTTATTTCCACTGCGCTAACCCTAATCGTAGGAAGAAATGCGAAAAATTTGGGGTCGGCTATTCACACACCCCCCTCTCTAGTCGAGTACGACGATCCTAACAAGTGGTATCAGAGTGAGGTCGCTCTTCGTTGGATCAACACCCGGGGGAGCACGAGCTAGAGAATGGAGTTATTTGGAGAAGACGTCACAATTCCACCTTTCTACGATCGCGACGACTTCGCGTTTTGGAAGGTAAGAATGAAGTACTTTCTTATGACTAACCTTGAAAATTGGAGTTGTGTTCAATTAGGTTTCAAACCTCCGATGGACAAGAAAGGAGAAACCCTAGAGAAGAAGGAGTGGACCAAGGAACAAGTCCACCAATCCCTAGTCAACGATGAAGTATTGAAAATTTTTGAATTTTCTTTACCTAATGATGTTTTGTGTAGGATAGGTGGATATAACGATGCCAAGGAGTTGTGGAACAACTTGGCAAAGTTCCATGAGGAGAACTCCACTTCAAGTCATGAAGAGGAGTCAAGTGAGCCAAGTAGCTCACTTCATGGAGGAATGGATTTAGAAGTTGAGCGCCACTCAACATCTAAAGAAGAAGAGGAGGAGAGTTCTTCTTCAAGTTCGGAGCAAGAAGAAGAAGCTTCTACCTCCGGAAGGGATGAAGGAGAGAGCGTTCATCCATCCTCAACTCTAGGTAACTCAAGCCATTTAGTTTCTAGCAAATTACACATAATGTGCTTTGAGTGTAGGGAATTTGTACATTACAAGAGTAAATGTCCAAAGAGGGTTAGAAAGACTCCACCGGCGCCAAAGGTCAAGGAAGCCGGAGTCCCAACACGCAAGGGCAAGGAGCACGTGGTGTGCTTCCAATGCAAGCGAAGGGGACACTATAGGAGTCAATGTCCGAGGGGGAGGCAACCTCACAATGACAAAAGACCGAGCACGTCAATAGGGGGAGCGAAGACAAACCCTAAGGTAACATTTAAGTCTCACTCTTGCAATAAGACACATGCTAGTAGTTTTGTTGTAATTGTTAATAATGATAAGCATGTTAACTTTAGGAACCAATATATGTGCTTAGGTGCTAAACATGTTAGCCTAGGTAAGGACAACACTAGAAATGTCAATCCTAGGATTAACTCATCTAAGGTTAGGGAGAACCTAGGTAGAAATCCCAAATCAACTAGACACATGCCTAGGAATACCTCAAAGAAAAAGGATAAATTAAAGCTTGAGGTATTAGAGAAAGAAAATCTAGTTTTGAGGTCAAGACTTGACTCTCTAGAAAAGGCTCTTAAGGATTTGACTCTAGGGTCTAGGGGTCAAAAACTCAAGTCCAAAGACAAGAAAGGTTTGGGTCACAAACCTAAGTCCCAAGTGGTCAAGCCCACTTATCACAATGTTCCATTAGATTATGGAACAAAATCTAGGGCAAGGAAAGGTCACAAGGGGAGTCACCCCTAGAGTTGATCTTGATGAGTCCCAAATGACCAAGGCTTCAAAGCCTAGGAGGGTCATTAGAAGGGTTGCTAGGGAAGTCATCCCTAGTGAATACTTAGTGAACCCAATGAGCTCCAATAGGTATTGGGTTCCTAGGAGCGTGATTCCATCACACTAGATGGTTTAGGGTGTGCCAACCTTACTTGAATAGGTAGTTAACCTAATCATGGCAAAAGGTGGCACCTTAGGAATTTTCAAGGTCTAATCAAGCCTTGAAAATGAAAGTGAAAATTATTCCTACGATAATTAGGATGTGCCAACCACATTTGAGGAATTTTTCTATAGTCAATCTAGTTGGCACATAGTGATCTAAAAGTCTTGAGGATATGATTTTAGGTCTATTACACTTAGGAATATAGAATTTATGGCAAAATGATCAAAACTATCAAAAATGGCAATTAAGGCTAGAATTAGGTATCTTCTATACCTTTACATGTTATTTGCCATATATTGTTTGCCATATGCCATGTCATGACATCATATTTATTTGAAATGTCATGATAATGCTTAGGTTATTTATATGTCATGCTTTACTTAGAGTTTCACACTTTATGCCATGACATCATGACATTGGCACATGTTCCATTTATGATACTATTTTATGCCATGTCATCATCTCATGCATTTATAATCAATGAAATTGATTTAAGGACTAAAACACAATTTGATATGGAGATCAAATTGTTATTTAGAAAATACATGAGAACCTAGTTAAGATAACCTAAATCCATATCTCACATCAAAATTGACTTGGATGTGTTTGATAGACCTTAGATGTGTGTGAGATATTAGGATGATGAGTTAGGATCAAGGTGCATAGTTCTTGTACCTAGATGAGCCTAATTCAAAATTGAAGGATCATAGGGAAAACTTGCGTACAAGTCATGTACATTTAGCCCTAAGATTGTGGTCCCAAATTAAAAGGTTTAAAATCATTTTAAAATTGATTTGAAAAACCTTGATGAAGCTTTTCTAGTGATAGCATTCATCATTCAACAAGGTGATACAAAGATGAGTTAACTTTGAGCTATTTCAAAGACTTGTGAACTTTGTATCAAGATTGAAAAATGAAAGCTATTTTCATAGAAAACTATTTTTCCATGATAATATATGTTATGAGGAATGTATCCTCAAAATTTTACAATTTTTGAAATTTTCTGTGATTTTCTAGAGGTTTCTGAATTTCGGGAGAAGAAAAATTCAGAAATCAGAAATCAGAGGTCGTGGACCGATCAGGAGGTTCCCTGATCGGTCCAGGTCTGTGTGGATCGGTCACTGGACCGATCCAGAGGGAGCCTGATCGGTCTGGTGACTGATCAGGGCATGCCAAATTGCTGAAATTCGATTGGTTGTCTGAAATTTCAGCTCGGGAGTTGGTATTTTGAAGGTTTGAAACTCTCCAAGACATTGTTGGTGCAATGGTCAAGGGGGAGTTGACCTTTAGGGGGAATTTTACCTATTAGTCAAGGGGAGTTGACTTTTAGGGGGAGTTTTTACTCCTAAAGACTTGAGTGATATGGGATTATCACTAAGTTAATTGTTGACCTTAGTATCAAGGGGGAAATTAAGGGTTTCAATGAAAGGTATGGGACCTTCATTAGAAAGAAACTCTTGACCTTGATTCACTCTTTTTGATGTGTGTCAAAAAGGGGGAGAGTGTAGGTTTGGGGAGAATGTTCAAGGAAGAACATTAGAAAACCTAAGTTTGATTATGAGTTTTGTCAAACATCAAAAAGGGGGAGATTGTTGGTGCAACCTTAGGTCAAGGTTGACCTGGTTGACCAAACTCGAGTTGACTTGACTCGAGTTATGTTTTGATGTTTGACGAGTTATGTTTGACAATGTTTGACGTGAACAGAAAAGTTGTATCTTGATGTTTTACAAGGATACAAGCTTGGGAGATTGTGGGTGCAACCCGTGGTCAAGGTTGACCAGGTTGACCCGAGGTGAGTTGACCTGACTTAGAAAAGTCCAAGCAGGAAGCTTGGCCGAGGTGAGTTGACCTGACTCGGAAAAGTCCAAGCAGGGAGCTTGGCATGGGAAAAGTCCAAGCAGGGAGTTTGGCATGGTGAAAAGTCCAAGCAGGGAGCTTGGCACGGGAAAAGTCCAAGTATGGAGACTTGGCACGGAGAAGTCCAAGTATGGAAGCTTGGCACATGGGAAGTCGGAGAGGGCTCGGTAGCTCGTTCTCCGGACTGTGGTCAGAGAGGGCTCGGGAGCTCGTTCTCTGGACCGGATGGAAGTCGGAGAGGGCTCGGTAGCTCGTTCCCCGAACTGTGGTCAGAGAGGGCTCGGTAGCTCGTTCTCTGGACCGGATGTGGAAAGTCCTGGTGAGTGAAGTCAGGCAGACGGATAAGTCCTGGTGAGTGAAGCCAGGCAGTGGGAAAGTCCTGGTGAGTGAAGCCAGGCAGTGGGAAAGTCCTGGTGAGTGAAGCTAGGTGAAAGTCCTGGTGAGTGAAGCCAGGCAGTGGGAAAGTCCTAGTGAGTGAAGCCAGGCAGTGGGAAAGTCCTGGTGAGTGAAGCTAGGTAGTTGGAAAGTCCTGGTGAGTGAAGCCGGGCAGATTGGAAATCCTGGTGAGTGAAGCCAGGTGAAAATCCTAGTGAGTGAAGCTAGGTGAAAGTCCTGGTGAGTGAAGCCGGGCAAGGAAAAATCCAGATGAATCAAGGGTGATCGGACATCTGGTGTTGAGAAGGTCAAGTAAGTCAAGGGAGTGACCGGATACTTGACACGAAGAGAAAAGTCCAAGTGGGTCAAAGGGATTGACCGGACACTTGGTGGGGAGTCTTAGCAGGTCAAGGGAGTGACCGGATGCTAAGCATGATGGACCAAGAGGTCAAGGTTGACCGGATATTGGTTTGGACTTGGTTTGGGCAAAAACCAAGACCTGGATCGGTCTGGTGACCGATCCACTGATACTGTGGTTTCCTGATCGGTCTGGAGACCGATCAGAAAGCGATCAGTGTGCCTCTGTGAGCTTACTGATCGGTCTGGGGACCGATCAACAGGAAGCCTGATCGGTCCCCGGGACCGATCAGGGTACGCACAGAGAGTTGGGCAACTCTCTGTGAAAGCATTCTGATCGGTCTGGGGACCGATCAGCATAGAGCCTGATCGGTCTCCATGACCGATCAGAAGAACCCTGGACCGATCAGGGTGGAGCCTGATCGGTCCAGAACTAGCCGTTGTGACTCAACGGCTAGGTTATTTCGGGCTTCTGTGTTCTGGCCTTTTTGCTTGAAGGTTCGCAGGTTGGCTCAGGATATCAGAGGTTATAAAAGGAGATCGAGGGCTGCTACAGTGATCTTCTTCTTATTCTCCGAAGCTTCTGCTTCTTCTTGTTCCTGCCTCTTCCTCTTGCTGCTGCAAGTTCTTCTGCGAGCTTTGCTGAGCTCTTCGTTCCTTAAGCTTTTTGTGAGCTTCCACTCAGCTGGGACCAACTGATTAGTTGCTGTTGCTGTTGTGGTTGGATCCGAGAAGCTGCTGCTTCATCCAGTCGAAGAGAAGGCAAGTAAGCGAAGGTGTTTCATACATTTGTATTGTATTTTGCTTCTTGCTGCTTTCTACTCCTGTATTGCTTTTGCAAAACATTGTGGCGAGGTTTCTCCACCCAGAAGGAGTGATTATTAGCCGGGTTTCCGGGGTCTCATCCACCGACGGATTGATAGGCTTCGTCCACCTTACGGACACGCCGAGGAGTAGGAGTATATCTCCGAACCTTGTTACATCGACGCGTGTTGAGGTTTGATTTCTCCGCTTTCGTTTCTATTATTTTTATTTCCGCTGCGCTAACCCTTATCGTAGGAAGAAACGCGAAGAATTTGGGGTCGGCTATTCACACCCCCCCCCTCTCTAGCCGAGTACGACGATCCTAACAAGTAGGACCATTCGATTCCTCCAAGGAGCTTTGGGAGAAACTCATTGAGTTAAATGAAGGATCAAGCGAATCAAGGAGGGCCAAGAGAGATCTCTTGTTGGGACAACTTCAAACTTTCACTATGAAGACAAATGAGACCGTGAGTCAAATGCACGGTAGATTCAACGAGATAGTAAATGGTCTTCATGTAATAGATGAGAAAATTGACAATCGAGACCTAGTAAGGTATGTTCTTCAATCTTTTCCTAGAACTACCTTATGGGCATCAATGGTTGATGCGTATAAGGTTTCTAGAGATCTTTCCTTAGTTAAACTTGATGAATTATTTTATGAATTTGAACTTCATGAACAAGCTAATGTGGTTTCAAAAGAGAAAGGTATGACTCTTATTGTAGAAAAGAAGGAAAAGAAAAAGAATAAAGAATAAAGAAAAGAAGATAGAATCCTCATCATCCGAATCCGAGCAAGAATCATCAGATAGTGATGATGAAATGTCGACGAGTGAAGTGGCTCACTATGTCAAAAAGATGATGGGAAGATCAAGAAAATTCACAAGAAAGGATGTGAAGAAAATGTTTCAACCCTCAAAAGGTAAAAGTAGTCAAAGTTCAAGTTTTAACACTAATGTCACTTGTTATGGATGTAACAAGAAAGGACACGTCAAGCCAAATTGCCCGGAACTAAAGAAGAAAGAAGAAAAGGAGAAAAAGAAGAAGGAAGCCATGGTGGCCCAACCTACATGGGATACACCAAGCATTGACTCATTGGATGAAGATGAGCTATGCCATGTTACTCGACATATGGCATTTATGGCTTTTGAAGATGACAAAGAAGAGTCAAGTCAAGAGGAAGTGTCAAGTGAAGAGGATTCATCAAATGAAGAGGAATCAAGTGAGGAATCATCATCAAGTGATGATGATGAGGTAAAAGAATCTCCCAAAGTAGAATTCTCTATAAAACTATTGCTCACCTCAAAAATTCTTTTGTCAAATCACAATCTAAGGTAAAAACCTTGAAGGGAAAGCTTAGGACCATTAAAGTTGATGCATGCATGTCTAGTGGGTCAAATATGCTCAAGGAAGAAAATGAGAAATTGAAGAATGGCGTGATTGAATTAAGAGCATGTTTAGAAAAATTCACAAATGAATGCAAGTATCTAGATATGATCATTAGAGATCAGAGAGTCGTTTACATCAAAGCCGGAATAGGATATAGACCTAAGGAAAAGGAAGTTGCATATATGTCTCTAATCAATGGTACTAGAAATGATGCACTTAGGAACAAAGTTACGAAAAATCTTAAAGGGAAGGTAAAACAAGCTTGATGCCTTAGAAATATTTGAATGATATTTCCGAACAAGTGCATGGGTACCAAACCAAAGAGTTGTGTGTTTTATGTCTCTTAGGTAGAGGAGAAGAAGGATGCAAGTATGTGGATTGTGGATAGCGGTTGCTCAAGACATATGACCGGTGATGTGAGCAAGTTCTCCACAATAAATTATATAAAGAAGGGAACGGTATCATTTGGGAATAGTGGAAAGCTCAAGATTATAGGTAAAGGTACAATTGAGGTATCATCTAAAATTACCATTCATAAAGTCCTATTGGTTAAAAATATAGGGTTTAATTTGCTTAGTGTTAGCCAATTATGTGATGCCGGATATAATGTGGAGTTTCACCCCGATGAATGTTTAGTGAAGCACAAAAATCTTGAGAATGTTGTGCTAAAAGGATTTAGAAAAGCAAATCTTTATTATATTGATCTTTCATATGCTTCTAATCCTCCTATTAAGTGTTTGGTATCAAAAGAAGAGGAAGGATGGTTATGGCATAGAAGACTTGGACATATCAGCATGAGAAACATAACCAAGGTAGCCAAGATGGAGCTAGTAAAGGGACTACCAAAGATCAAGTACATTAAGGACAAATTGTGTGATGCATGTCAAGAGAGTAAGCAATCAAGGTCATCACACAAAGGTAAAACTTTAACTAGCACTTCATTGCCATTAGAGTTATTGCATTTGGATCTTTTTTATTGTCATAGAACACCCTCTTTGGTAGGTAACAAATATTGTTTGGTGATAGTAGAGAATTATTCTAGATATACTTGGGTTTATTTCTTAAAACATAAGGGGGAAACTTTAGAAACAATTATCGAGTTTACCAAAAAGGTAGAAAACGAAAAGAACCTCAAAATTGATAGAATTTGAAGTGATCATGGTGGAGAGTTTGAAAATTTGAACTTTTCTAAATTTTGTTTAGAAAATGACTATAAGCATGAATTTTCTTGTCCAAGAACACCTCAACAAAATGGTGTAGTGGAGAGAAAAAATAGGGCCTTACAAGAGGCGGCTAAGACCATGCTTAATGCATACTCATTACCTAGCTATTTGTGGGCTGAAACGGTTAATACTGCATGTTATATTCAAAATCGTGTCTTGATTCATAAGTTTTTAGGTAAAACACCATTTGAATTATGGAATGGAAAAATCCCTACAATTCACTATTTTAAAGTCTTTGGTTGTAAGGTTTATATTCTTAATACTAAAGATGACTTAGGAAAATTTGAGGCCAAGTCCAATGAGGGAATTCTAGTTGGATACTCATCTACTAGTCGAGGATATAGAGTATACAACAAAAGGACTCAAACGATTGAGGAATCATCCAATGTTGAGTTTGATGAATCCACTAGTACTTACCCTAGGAAATCTCCTATTGATAAGGATACAAGTGAACCAAATCAAGACGTTACTAAAGGAATACAAAATCTACATTTAGGGGGTATTGATCAAGGGGAGGAAGAGATGGTTCGGATGATGAAAGAAACAATGTAAACAATGATTCTCCCAAAGATGATGATTCCATAACTTCGAGGATCTTAAGGCATCATCAAGATCATCCTATTAATCAAGTAGTTGGAGATGTTGCACAAGGGGTAAAGACTAGATCATACTTTAGAGATCACACTAGTCAAATTTCTCTAATATCACAACTTGAACCAAAAATAATTGATGACGCTTTACTTGATACGGATTGGATTCTAGCAATGAAAGAAGAGTTGAATCAATTTGAAAGAAGTGATGTATGGGAGTTGGTTCCAAGACCAAATGATAGTACAATTGTTACAATAAAATGGGTCTTTAGAAACAAGTTGGATGATCAAGAGAGAGTCACTAGGAATAAGGCTAGGTTGGTAGCTAGGGGTTTCAATCAAGTAGAAGGACTTGATTATGATGAAACATATGCTCCGGTAGCACGATTAGAGTCCATTCGGATACTATTAGGATATGCCACCTATATGAGGTTTAAGCTTCATCAAATGGATGTAAAACGGCTTTTCTAAATGGGTTCATTAAGGAAGCAGTTTATGTAGAGCAACCACCCGGATTTGAAAATATAGATTATCCAAACCATGTTTATAAACTTAAAAAAAGCATTATATGGGTTAAAACAAGCTCCCCGGGCTTGGTATGAGAGACTTTCATCCTTTTTAATCTCTAAGGGCTTTAGAAGGGGAACAATTGATCCAACATTATTTTTAAAGTCTAAAGATGGAGACATTTTTGTTGCCCAAATCTATGTTGATGACATCATTTTTGGCTCAACAAATAATGACCTTCTTCATGATTTTATCAAACACATGGAAAGTGAGTTTGAAATGAGTTTAGTTGGAGAATTGAGTTTCTTTTTGGGATTACAAGTCAAACAAACTAGTGAGGGAACCTATGTTTACCAATCCAAATTCGCTAAAGAACTTATCAAGAAATTTGGGTTGGAAAATACTAAAGGAGCAACTACTCCTATGGGGACAAATACCAAGATAGATAGTGATCAAGAAGGAAAATTAGCAGATCTAAAGCAATATAGGAGCATGATTGGTAGTTTGCTATACCTAACCGCTAGTAGACTGGATATATTATTTGCGGTAGGAATGTGTGCAAGATACCAATCATGTGCTAAAGAGTCACATTTAGTAGCGGTAAAAAGAATTTTAAGATACATCAAGAGCACTCTTAATGTGGGCTTTGGTACCCTAGAACTAGAAATTTAGACTTAATTGGGTATACCGATTCTGATTATGCGGGTTGTAAATTGGATAGAAAGAGTACTAGCGGTGGATGTCAATTTCTTGGACCTTCTCTTGTGAGTTGGAGTAGTCGAAAACAACATTGTGTGGCATTATCCACAACCGAGGCCGAGTATGTGGCAATGGGTGGTTGTGTAGCACAATTGCTTTGGATGATGCATACCTTAGAGGATTATGAGCTACACTACTCCAAGGTCAAGGTCTTATGTGATAATTTGAGCATTATTAATTTAACCAAAAATCTTGTATATCACTCTAGAACAAAGCATATTAATGTAAAACACCACTTCATTAGAGATCATGTGGCAAGAGGAGACATTGAACTACTTTATGTTGAATCTAAATCTAATCTTGCCGATATTTTTACCAAACCTTTACCCGAAGCGGAGTTTATCTCTATTAGAAGAGAGCTTGGTCTGCGCCTTGTAGAATAATATATTTAGCTTTTCATGATCCCATAAATTTAAAATCTAAATACATACTTGAATGTATCTCACAAAGATCTAGGATGACTTGCTTGTATTTAGACATCATGTGAGATATTAGAAAGATGTATTTGGTTCATCATGTTAGTTATGATGCATTATTGTGAGCCAAAATGACATCTAGAGATATCAATCCTTCATTGGACCAATCATTAGGAAGGCTTGTGCACGATCAATGTGCTCTTTGCTCCTAGAATATGATTGGAAATTTTGAAATAATATTTTTTTTCATTAGGCAATGTGGTCATAAGGACATTAATTTATGAATTCATTGCATAATTATCATATAAATGACTACTTGAGATATACTCAGATTTGGCTAGGACAACCATTTTAAGGAAAAATTCAAACTAGTACTTTAGATCAAGGTTACATCCTTGTAATCTTGATAGTTATCAAGTTTGTATCTATTTTATAGTTTGGATTGTATCTACTTGTATACCTATTTTTTCCAAGTAGATATTCACATAACAGATCCCTCCATGAATTTTGGGCATTTTTGAAGGTCTAGAGAATATTTGGTGATTTTTCAAAACTCGGATCCTGAATAATTCATCTGCGTGCCAGTCCCCTGTTACTGCATCAGTCGACTGATGCAATCGACTGATAGCACTGTTCGACCATAAAGAATGGTTCTGTATGATTTCTCTCCGGGGTGCAGTCGATTGCTAAAACATACAGTCGACTGGTGCAGTCGACTACATGTTTTATCAGTCTATTGATACCCTCGATTTTATATAATGCGCTCGATTGGGCGGTGGCAGAAACCCTAATTTTTTTGCCACCACCCGCTATTTCTCGCCACATACTCCTTCTTCCCGACATCTCCTACCATCTTTTGTCTCTGAATCCTCTCCAAAACCTTCGGATCTGCTCTCCCTCACGTTCTTTCTCTCATCTGTCACCTGGAACACGGTTCAATCACCACTCCGAGGTTTGGGTTGAGGTTCCTGTCGTTCCCCCTTCATACGGCGATTCTCCGGCACAATGGAGCGTCGGTAATCTTTCTTTCATCTTTGTTTTTTCATTTTGGGGTTGATTCATGCCTAAAATCATCTGTGTTGTTTTCCTGTCCTGTTTAACTGAAAATGGGCGTTGTTATTGCATATGCATGGTTTAGAGTTAGGCAAAAACGTCCAGGTGGAGAGGGTACCTCTCGGCAGCCCACTCGGCAACCCCCTCCGGCGCCTTCGGGAGGACAGTTTCCCTCCGAGGCTTGCCATACTCGTTTTGAGAACACCGACTTCAAAATGATGAGTTGTCGTTATCTCAATCATCCCTATTTCACCGGAATTGCCCCCGAAATCATTGACATCAATGTGCATTATGGGTTAGAAAAGTTATTTCATTGCATGACTACCATCAATTTAGACCCGTGTAAGGAGTTTTACAATAATCTGTGTCCATCTAGTTTTGAGGGTCATGTATATGTCACTATGGTTGGTGGGACATCCATTAGCTTCACCCCTGAAATATTGAGGTCCTTCTTAGGGTGTAGGCGGTCTACTAGCACCTTTACATGTTTTCCTCAGGTTGAGGAGCCTCTCTCTGATACACTTTCTCATGTCTCCATCGATCTGATTCATCAGCATTATTTTCATGTTCTCAGGGCTCCACTAATATGTATTTTTGATGCCACCCGCATGTCAGCCCCCAGTTACATCCTCTATAAGGTTGTCATTGCTTGTCTTCTGCCCATCGTGACGAAAGGGCAAGCCAAAATTCATCTTCCTCATTTAGTTCTGATGTATGCCCTAGACCAGCGTCTTGATATCGATATTGCTCTTCAGGTCTATGAGTCTATCATCCATTTTTCTAGACCAGTCCAGGGGAAGTTATACATGCCCTTCTGTCATGTCTTGACATCATTTTTCATTCATAAAGGGATAGATGTCTCTAGGGGTGTCTTGCATCAGTTGTCTAAGGACTTTGATCAGTTAGGGTCTCACCAGATGTCTTTAGCCCAGATTGAGCAGTGTGATGGTATTATGGTGTGGCGTCGCCGCCCTGGCCAGGATGATTCTGATTCCGATGATGATGCGGAGGAGGTCCCTGTCCCTGCTGCAGAGCCAGCACGTGCCTCCCTGCGGGAGCGTGTCTTTCACTTGGAGGAGTTTGTTCGGGAGGAGTTTCGAAGCGTTCGCAAGCAGCAGACAGAGATGTTTGATATGATGCGGCACTGGGATCTTGCCTACCAGGGCCCCCTCCTCCTCCTCCTTCCCATGATGATGCTTCGGCATAAGGATTTTGTTGTGTTGGTATGGTGTCGGGTGGACTTTTGGCTCTGCTTTGTTTATTATTTCTCACCTCGAACACTATTGATGATGATGTTGTTGGATGTTATTAACTCTTTTGCCTATGTCGTTTGAGATCTTTTGTCTTTCTATCTATGCATGCTCGTTATGTTTATGGTGTTACTATTTCTCTATGATTATGTGTTAGTATTCATGTACACCTATGCTTCTGTTTATTCTTGTATGCTATATTTCTCTGAAATTGTTGCTTCTTCTTACCTTTTTGATGTATGTCAAAGGGGGAGGATACAACAAGTTTAAGTTAAAAATGCTTTTGATAGAGCATATGTTAAGGGGGAGTTTTAGACTATAATGTTTTTAATAAAGTATATGCTAAGGGGGAGGTTTTGGATATCATGAATTATGTTTCATAATAGAGCATATGATAAGGGGGAGTGTGTGTGGATTTATTTATGCCTTATGGTTCATGATTTATACCATGCTTACAATCTTCAAAGTTATGAATTTATATTCTTCATGATTTTACGCTTCATGATAACAAATATCAAAGTTATGTTTCATGCTTATATTATGTTTGCAATTTTCAAAGTTAATCTTATGTCTAACTTAAACATATTGCCACATATGAAAAAAGGGGGAGATTGTTGATACAATCGACCTAGGATTAAATGGGGCGATCTTTGTTTTTGATGTGTGTGTCAAAGGGTTTAAGTTAACCTTTATATTGGTTCTAATATGTACTTAAGTTGTGCAGGACTTGGTAGATTGCACAAGCTTGGAAAGTTTCATGGCTCAGGTTCTTAAAGATTGGTGAAGGATGGTGCATCCGAGGGACCACGGATAAGAAGAAAACAGAGTGAAGGGAAGTGAACCTCAAGGCAATGTGAAGGATGGCACGAAGAATAGCTGCAGGTCTGAGTACATTTGAGGGACAAAGGATGAGGAGGAAGACTTCAAGGGAAACTCCGGACACCAGTCGACTGATGCAGTCAACCAGGAGCGAACAGAATGTCTATGTTCGCTCAGTTGACAGACACCAGTCGACTGCTAAAACATGCAATCGACTGCACCAGTCGACTACATGTTTTATCAATTGACTGGTATAATACCGTTGGAATGATGACGCACAGGATCTCCACAGATTTGAACAAAATAGTAGCCGTTGTGTGCTACCAGTCGACTGCATATTTCATCAGTCGACTAGTATCGGGAATTCCAGCATACTGTAAAGTTGGAAGATTGGAGAGAACAACTTAACTGATTCAAAATTACTGTTTAAGCTTTCCAAGTGACCTCCAAGCCTTACTACTCTTATTCTCTCCTCCCTAAGCTCATTAAAAATCTTGTAAAAGGAGGAGATCATCTTGTAAAGGTTTCTCCACCGTCACTCTTGGATTGAAAAGGAGAAGACATTAGTGAAGCTTGATTGGGTGTGTGCGTGCCTTGGATTAGTCACCTCAATGAGGTGGAGACCAAGTAAATTGAGGAGTTAGTCTTGTTCTCTTATTGTTTTTCAATTTCATTTCTATTTGTGCTTTCGCTAACAAATTGTAGGTGAAAAATCAAAGAAAGGCTATTCACCCCCCCTTCTAGCCATACGCAAAGGTCCTATCAGCTGCCACATACTCAGCTTCCATGGTTGAGTCTGAAACGTAATTCTACTTAATACTCCTCCATGCTATGGCTCCACCTCCTAAAGTAAACACATAACCTGAGGTAAACTTACTATTATCCCTATCTGATTGAAAGTCATAATCCGTGTAACCCATAGGAAGCAAATCATCTGCTTGGTAAATCAGCATATAATCTCTAATCCTTCTTAGGCACTTTAATATATGTTTTACGGTAGTCCAATGTCCCTATCCTGGATTACTTTGATATCTGCTAACCATGCCCACGGTAAAATAGATATCCGGTCTCGTGCATAACATTGCATACATTAGGCTTCCTACAGCTGAAGCATAAGGAACTGTCTTCATTTCCTCTATCTCTTTTGATGTCTTAGGAGACATCTCTTTAGATAAAGATATTGTTGGAGCAATCTCATGGTCCGCGGGACTATGTGTTTTGGTGTTTGGGCAAAGGGTTTAAGTTAGGTTCACATTTATATTTGATATTTGTATTTGAGTTGTGCAAGTTTGCAGGATACACATATGACTCAGGTTGATGGCTTCAGGTCCGGTGAAGGATGGGGTATTCGAGGGACCGTGGACAAGGCAGCGAAGACAAGGGCCGAGAGAAGCGACTTCGAGGCATACACGAAGGATGACATTGGGGACGAGCCGCGGGCTTGAATGCATCTGAGGGATGAGAGCCAAAAGAAGTAGGCTTGAAGGTAAGAGCTCAAGGCTGCAAAGAAGCATCAAGTGAGTCATAAGGCTGAGGGTACAAGTGCACGAGAGATTTTACTCGGAGTAAAATCCTAGTTTTAGGAGTTTACTGTAGCGGTACTGCAGCAGCACTGTAACGGTACTGTAGCGTTACTGTAACAGTACTGTAGCGCTACTGTAATAGTCGACTGCATATTTTAGCAGTCGACTAGTGCAATCAACCGGGCAATCGACTGGGAGTGAACAGAATGCTTCTATTCGTTCGGTCAGTGTGGAGCAGTCGACTGCTAGTTTTAGCAATCGACTGGTGTCGAGCCGTTGGGATGTAATGGTCAAATTTCCACAGAGGGCAGTCAACTACATGTTTTGGCAGTCGACTGATATGCGGGGGTTTCAACCCACGACCTATATAACCAAAGCTTGGGAGCTTGGTTATAGTTGACGAAATAGAGGTGGTTAATCTCTATTAGTAGTCTACCTGTGCCCTAGAGTCAAAGGAGTCCTTGGTGAGAGTTGTGGTGAGATTTCTCCACCCACAAGGAGGTTGAGCTAGCCGGAGTTTGCCAGGAACTAATCCACCGACAGATTGAGGAATCGTCCACCTTACGGACACACCGTGGAGTAGGAGCAAGTTATCTCCGAACCACGTAAACGAACGTGTTAGTAGTTTGCATTTCTTTTCTTAGTTTTAGTCTTCCTACTTGTTTAGTATATTCCGCTACACACTAACACCTTGTAGAGAAGAAAGGAAATTGGGGGTGACCTAGCTATCCAACCCCCTTCAAGCCGGCCACCGATCCCAACAAGTGGTATCAGAGTGAAGGTCGCACTTCACCGCACTAACCACCGAGAATAGCAACTACAAGAAGATGATCGGCTTGATAGAACCGCCAAAGTTTGAAGGCAGAGGCTTATGGGACATCACATATTAGATGATAAAGATGGAGGTCTTCTTCAATACGGATTGGGACACCATGATGGTGATCAAGGAGCCGTTCGAAGTTCCAAAAGACAAGAAAGGGAAAAAGCTCCGACAACGACATTGGACGGAGGAGCAAACCACACGGGCAAAGGCAAACTCAAAGGTAATGTCTATTTTGATTGATATTTTGCCTAATCATGTGATGACTCGTGTAGGTGAGTACGAGAATGCTCACGATTTGTGGAGCAAGATAAAGAAGGTTCAATGAGAAGAACCTATGCCTACACTAGAAGAAAAAGAAAAAGAAAAATCTGAAGAAACGGATGTAGTAGCTCAAGAAGAGGAGGTGGAGCAACCGGAAGTTGAGCCATGCTCAACATCCAAGGAGAAGAAGGAGGAAAAGGAAGATGAAGCATCATCTACATCCTCAAAGGTTGAAGATGAATCCAAGACAAGTGAAGAGGATGAGGAAGAAATCTTGGAAGAAGTCAACCTAGTGAGCATCTCCGCCGAAGTGAAATCAAAAGATCACATTGTGTGCTTCAAGTGCAATGAAAAAGGGCACTATAAGAGTAGATGTCCTATGGGTAAGAAAGAGGTATCTCCTAAACTCAATTCAATTCATTTAGAATCTAATTTGAGTTGTAGGAAAAAGAAGGAGAAGAAGCACATTAGATGCTTCACGTGAGGAGACATGGGATACTACCACACCAAATGCCCAAAGAAGAAAGAGTTCAAGAAGTTAGCGCATTTGAAGATGTGGGAAAAGAAGTGGAGGAAGAATGGAGGCTCATGTCAAGGGGGAGTTCCAAAGGTAAAGGGTAAGGTAAACCCTAATTTAAATTTAAAGTCAAATTTAAATTCCTCGATGCATGCTAGGAAAAATAATGATAATCATAGTATGCCCATGCAAAATTTCGGATTTAGATATCATGGTAGAAATAGGGTAATTGTAGATCATAACCCTAGGAGACCAATTCATGATAAATCTAGAAATGTTAGACCTAAGGAGACCCAAGGCATTAATCCCAAGAAAGGGAGACATATGCCTAGAAAAATGGGTAGGTCTAGGAATGTCCATGGTGGGCATGTTAACTCCAGGTTTAGGAACCTAGAAAGGGAAAATCAAGCTTTGAAGGCAAAGCTTGATAAATTAGAGAAAACCCTAGAAAGATTCAATATTGGATCTAAGGGTTTAGGTATGGTGTTCGGTAGCTAAAGACCCAACAATGATAGATCGAGTCTAGGATACCGATCTAGTGTCTCCAATGCTAAGGGAAAGTCTTATGCTACGGTTGCATATGACTATAGCAAGGAGAAGCCAATAAATGGCAAGGGAAAGCCATTTAATGGTAAGAAGAAATTAACCAAGGACAAGGTGTCCAAGGTTAAAAAGGTTAGGTTTGTAGGCCAAGTGTCACCGGAGGTGCACCGATGTGGCCTAGCTATTGTGGATGAATCACCTAGGGAGGTGGTTAAGGCTAAGAGCTCTAGGGGGAGCTCAAAGATTCAATTTGGTACCCATGGCAAATGAATCTCAAGTGGGTTTTACTTGGGAGTCTAGGTTAGGTCATGGAATGTGTCAAGTGGTTTGGAGACGGACTTGAGTCTCAAACCTAAGGAATTGACACATATGGGTTGTGTTTCATGCTTGGAAATATGACATTAGAGTCATATATCATGATAGTTGATTTTGGATGTATAAATGTCATATAAACCAATGCTAGGGATGCATTGTGGGTTAGTATGGGCAAATACATCAAGAGGAAGTCAAAACTAGGACTTTAGGTCAAGGTTCAATTGAACTTTTTAGTTAGTTTTGTGTTTTATGTCAATCTTGGGATTTGTGATAAATATATTTTTATATATATTTTTCCCAAGTAGACATTGATAAAATAGACCTCTCCATAAAATTTAAAAATTTTTTAGGTCTGTGGAATTTCTGGCGCATTTTTGAAGTTGGCCAGAAAAGACTGATTTTTGCATGAATAGTGTACCAGTCGACTGGTACAGTTAGCAGTCGACTGGTAACAGTATTTTTGAGCACAGAATGTCTCTGTAAGCTCATTTCGATAAGGGCAGTCGACTGGTACTTCTTATAGTCGACTAATACCAGTCTGAAAGTGTTTTCAACACTGGATTTTGACCGAGCCAACTTGTTTAGATGTATGGGATCCATAGGGGATAAATACATGAGTTTAGGGTCAGTTAGATGATAAGTTTTCAACAATTGGGATATTGTTGGAAAGCTTTTTGGATGTTAGGCAAAGGGGAGAAGTAAGGTTTAGTTGGGAAAACCTTAGTGTCTTTGCGTAGGGGGAGCCTTGGGATAGGTTCTTAAATATCCCTTTGGGAAAATTCCTAGCTCAATGGGGAGCATAGGTGTAGGGGGAGCCTTGAGATAGGTTCAAGTGCATGTTGCATTGTTTTCCAGTCGGCGGTGTAAGTCCAAGTGTTTAGCTTTGGCAACGTAAGTCCATTCGCCGTTGTAAGTCCAAGTGTGTAAGTCCATTCGGCGGTGTAAGTCCAAGTGTGTAGCCTTGGCATCGTAAGTCCATTGATTTTAGCATGTTTATTTGCTATTTGTTTTCCCTAACTTAAATGTATTGCCAAACATCAAAAAAGGGGAAATTGTTGGAGTAATCCCAATGGTCCGCGGGACCATGTGTTTTGGTGTTTGGGCAAAAAGTTTAAGTTAGGTTCACCCTTATATTTGATATGTGTATTTGAGTTATGCAGGTTTGTAGGATACACATGTGACTCAGGTTGATGGCTTCGGGTCCAGTGAAGGATAGAGCATCCGAGGGACCGTGGACAAGGCAGCGAGGACAAGGGCCGAGGGAAGCGACTTCGAGGCATACGCGAAAGATGGCATTGGGGACGAGCCACGAGCTTGAATGCATCCGAGGGACGAGAGACAAAGGAAGTTGGCTTGAAGGCAAGAGGTCAAGGCTGCAAAGAAACATCAAGTGAGTCATAAGGGTGAGGGTACGAGGGCACGAGAGATTGTACTCGGAGTAAAATCCTAGTTTTAGGAGTTTACTGTAGCAATACTGCAACGTTACTATAGCAGTACTGTAACGTCACTGTAACATTACTGTAGCAGTACTGTATCACTACTGTAGCAGTCGACTGCATATTTTAGCAATCGACTGGTGCAGTCGACCGGGCAGTCGACTGGGAGCGAACAGAATGCTTCTATTCGTTCGGTCAATGTGGAGTAGTCGACTGCTAGTTTTAACAGTCGACCGGTATCTAGCCGTTGGGATGTAACGGTCGAATTTTCACAGAGGGCAGTCGACTGCATGTTTTGGTAGTCGACTGGTAGGTGGGGTTTTCAACCCACGACCTATATAACCAAAGCTTGGGAGCTTGTTATAGTTGACGAAATAGAGGTGGTTAATCTCTATTAGTAGTCTTCCTGTGCCCTAGCGTCAAAGGAGTCCTTGGTGAGAGTTGTGGTGAGGTTTCTCCACCCACAAGGAGGTTGAGCTAGCCGGAGTTTGCCGGGGACTAATCCACGGACGGATTGAGGGATTGTCCACCTTACAGACACGCCGTGGAGTAGGAGCAAGTTATCTCCGAACCACGTAAATGAGCATGTTAGCAGTTTGCATTTTCTTTCTTAGTTTTAGTCTTTCTATTTGTTTAGTATATTTCGCTACACACTAACACCTTGTAGAGTAGAAAGGAAATTGGGGATGACCTAGCTATCCAACTCCCCTTCATAATTCATATGAGCAACAATAGATAAGAGTATCCGGATAGACTTAAGCATAGCTACTGGCGAAAAAGTTTCCTCATAATCGATTCCCTCTTTCTAAGTATACCCCTTCGCAACAAGCCTTACTTTGAAGGTTTTCACCTTTCCGTCTGTCCCTCTTTTTCTTTTGTAGATCCATTTACATCCAATAGCTTTTACATCATTTGATGGTTCTACTAGCTCCCAGACTTTGTTAGAATACATATATTCTATTTCTGAATTCATTATTTTTTGTCAAGTTGCTACATCTTTATCTTAGAGTGGTTCGTCATATGTTCGGGGTTCAGGTTCATGTTTACTTGGGATCAAGTCCAAAGACTCTCCGAAAAACATGAATCTTTCAGGTTGCCTAATAACCCTCCCACTACGACGAGGCACTGTCTGTAGTTGTGTATCATTTGTGATACGTGTTGCAGTTTCTTGTGATATTTCATCTTGCACTGTTGGTACTAAAATAGACGTGTCCCCTCTCATTTCTTCTAGAATAATTTCACTCATGGGCTTGTGGTTCATTACATAGTCCTCTTCTAAAAATCGGACATTAGTGCTAACAATGACCTTCTGATCTTTAGGACTATAAAACAAACCACCTTTCATTCATTTAGGATAACCTGTAAACAGGCGAACTTCTATACGAGATTCTAACTTATCAGCATCTCCCTTCAGTACATGTGCTGGACTACCCCAAATCCAAACATGACTCAGACTAGGCTTAAGCTCATTCCACAATTCTGTGGGAGTAGAGGGTACTGATTTAGAAGATACCAAGTTCAGAATATACATTGTCATTTCTAAAGCATATCCCCAGAATGAATTTGGTAATTCTGAATAACTCATTATCAATCTAGCCATTTCCATAAGAGTCATATTCCTTCGTTCTGCCACACCATTCTGTTGAGATGTACTAGGTGCAGACTGTAGGACCGTGATCGTTCGATAGAGGGGGGTGAATATCGATTCGAAAACTCGAGTGTAAATTATGCAGCGGAAAAGTAAATGAACACAGTTGATTTTACTTTGTTCGGAGCCTGTGACGACTCCTACTCGAAGGCCCATGGTCCTTGACCACTTTCGTTGGGCAATCACTAGCAATTCGAATATGATTACAAGAAGAGTACAAGAAATGCTAATGAAACAAAGTGATACCGACAAGGAAATTAACCAAAGAAGAAGAAGCACTTTGTCGGAGCTTTGTTAGCGTCGTAGGAGCGTAGAGCAGCAGGGCAAGCAGTCGAAGAGTTCTCAGTTGTGTTTGAAGTTCCACCCCTGGGGCTTCTTTTATATGTTGCTCCGGGCGCCTGGATCCCTTCCGGGCTCCCTGGTGCGACGTGACAAGTCCAGTCAGGATGCTCCACGTGGCGAGGCGACGCAGAGGATAAAAGTTGCCTCCGGGAGCCCGGATCCCCTCCGGGCGCCCGGATCCCCTCCGGGCGCCCGAACCACCTTTTTCCAGAGATTCCTTCTCCTGCAAAACAAGGTTAGTCCGAGGCAAAATATACCCTGCAACACAGATTGTTAGCACAATTTATAAAGTATGAATTAACAGAAAAAGTATGACTTAGATTCCGTCTTTCCGAGACCGGAATCTAGTCACGATCTCGACTTAGATTTCCGAAATGGATCTAAGCCGGATCGACGCCTAATGTTCCCTTCCCGGGAACGCGTCCTCGCAGTCACTCCCCTCCAGTGACTTACCTTACTTACCTGCCAGACGTCCGGTCAGCCCTTCGACCCGTCTGGACCTTTCGCCAGCTATCCGGTCAGCCCGTCGACCTAGCTGGACTTCGTGCCAGACATCCGGTCAGCCCGTCGACCTGTCTGGACTTCTCCTGCACGCTCGATCAAAGTGTCAGACAACAACAAGACTAACTTAACCTATTTATCATTCATCAAAACCTAGGTTAGACCGTTAGTGCTACCCGCACCAACAATCTCCCCCTTTTTGATGGAATGACAACCTAGTTAAGTTAGTGAAAAGACGCAAAAAATAAATAAAATAGGTGCATGGTTTTTAAAGTTAGTTTTAGTGTTTTCAATTTGGTTTAGCCAATTTGGTTTAGCTAACTTAACCACCTAACCCTCCCCCTTTGGCATTCAGCAAAAATAGACAAGGGTAAACAAGCATAGTGTAGAGTTACTGTTAAGAAACAGCTAATTTTGGAAAATATTTAAGTTTGATTCAAAATTCAAAGATACTGATAAAAGTATAATTTTAAAACCAAGTTACAAAGATAGTCAAGTTGACTTGGGGGATTTAAGTTGAATTAAAAAAGTATACGTTTAAAGTTAATCAAGTTTAAAGTTAATCTAGTTTTCAAACTTTGATTTTTCAAAACAAAGCAAAAAAAATTTTAATTTTTAAAAAACAAGTAAAGTTTTAGCCAAAATAAATTTGTTAAGGCTAATTTGATAAAAGCTAAGTTTTGGAAAGTTTAATTTTCAAGCATATGTTACAAAACTGAATAAGTTTAAGTTTGTAATGATTTTCAAAATCAAGTTTAAAAATTTGGTGGGATTTTTAAACTTCTAATTTTTCAAACACTTAGTTAAAAAATAAGTTAGTTTTAAAATAGATGTACAAAAATATACTAAATTTTAATTAATTTCTCCCCCTGAACTTGACACTTAAAATTAAACAGCTGTCTAACCAATTAGGTACTAACTAACTATCAGAAGATAGTAGCTTTCACTTGGTTAGTCATATTAAGTTGATTATAAGCAGTCAGTGTTTGACTTGACTGATGAACTTAATCTGATTAATGACTGATTTGTATTTAACGTCTAGACTTATGCCGATGCACTGAAATAAGCATCTTAAGTCCAGACAGTTGGCCTATGCATTTCACCCCTTTCTATGTTTGTCAAACACAAGCAAGGTAAACCTAAGGTGTTGGTGAGATGCTCAAAAACTAGTCCTATGGGTACATTCTTTCTAAGGATTCAAAGCTAGTCTAAGGCCAAAACTGTTTTTGAAAATCTAAAAATGGAAAGTTTTGAAAACAAACAATTTTAACTTATAATTTGAGAGAACCATTTTTGAAAATATTTTTGAAATTCAAAATTCCTAGGCTACCAAGATAGAACATAATCAATGCAAGTCTGAAATATCACTAGATAGATCTAAGGTATTTTACAGGTAGTGTAGCTACAGAAGTGAGTCATAACTAGAGCTACTGAGATGATGAAGGGGGTGGTCCAGATCCCAAGGATCGGAGAAGCGCCATCAGCTCAGTGTGTCGGGTCTCCCCGGCAGCTCGTAACTCGGCAAGCTCTCGCCGTATGTCCCGATGAAAATCAGAGTTCTCCTGCTAGAGACTCGCCATAGCTCTCTCTAGTCCGGTCATACGGTCGGCTAGAGTGCGGGGAGCGTGACGTGGTGCTCGAGATGGGGGCGGTGGTGGAGCCGGTGCGGCTTCCTCTGGAAACAGTGCAAGCATGAACTCGTCCCCCTCTGCGTCTGGATCGGGCTGGTGTTGTGCCCCCCTCCGCCAAGACATAGTCCCGTCATCCCTATCTACGTGGATACCGGCTAAGGAGAAGTTCCTAGCTGCTATAACATTGAACTCGGTCATATAGGCAATGTCTCCTCTAGTGACATCAATGTGCAACGAGGACATATATGCTGTCAGAATGTGATAGAACGGCATGTGGACTCGTCTATCAGTCACGTATCCAGCCGAGTAGATAATGGTGGAGAAGATATGTAGGCTGATGTCAATATCTAACCGATGACTCAGGGCATAGAGTAAAATGAATGGAATGGGCGCATCACAGCGATGTCCCGAGTAGTCAGTGGTAAAATGCAACAGATTAAGACCCTATAAAGAGCGTAGTCCTGGACTCGAAGTTCTACCGACCTAAACTGGGTCACAGTGGGATCTCGCTCTCCCTCAAAAAAATACGAATAAATCGTATCGAGAGTAATATGTGAGTAGGGATCTCTGAATGGTAGATCCCTGGGAGGATAGCACAAGAAAGAACAAGTAGATGGACGTAACTCTAAAAACTCTCGGATAGTCGTAGGGGAAAACATGATATCAGTACCCGCTGCCCTAGTGGTATAGATGAGGTCATCTACTTTCACTAGGTTATTACAAAATTCAGCACACAGACTTATGTTTACTGGACTGGTACATTCGACAAGGTTCCTTAAGTTATAGTGGTTTATAACCTCTATAACGGAGGCACACGAACCTAGAAAGAACGATCTATTTATACATTTAGTCCTAATGGCCTTATAAATGGTTGACTCAAACTTAAGCCTTCGTTCATCTGTGGGAAACCTAGGGTCGGTACTAGCATTAGAGGGTCCAGCACCAATATTTGTTCGTTTTCTACTGTTATATCAAAGAGATATTCTAAATAAAAGCATTAAGACAAATTTAAAAAATTTAGACAAGGAAAAAGGATATACCGAGGAGCCATCGTAAAATAGAGAACTGATGACCTCGGTTGAGTCGCGGCAGCGTCTTCACCGCAAGAAAATTTAATTTTTAGAACACTCTCACACTGAGGTTCAGATAGAACCTTGGTAAGAGTGGAGGAGTTTGTGGCAAATGTTGGGGGCGCCTGCTGCCCCCTATTTATAGGGAGCTCTGGGCGCCTGGAGCCATTCCGGGCGCCCGGAGTTGATTTTAGGCGGGGCGCCCGGATTCCCTTCCGGGCGCCCCGGAAGTGAATACCAGGGGCGTTTTTTTTTTAAAAAAAAAATTAATTTTAAGATTTAGAGATTAGGTTTAACATTAATTTTTAAGTTTTTTTTTTAAATTAAAAATTTGAAATTAAGTTTAAAATTAAAATTTTGAAATTAATTTTTAAGTTTTAAAATTAAAATTTTGAAATTAATTTTTAAGTTTGAAATTAAAAATTTTGAAATTAATTTTTAAGTTTGAAATTAAAATTTTGAAATTAATTTTTAAGTTTGAAATTAAAATTTTGAAATTAATTTTTAAGTTTAAAATTAAAATTTTGAAATTAATTTTTAAGTTTGAAATTAAAAATTTTGAAATTAATTTTTAAGTTTGAAATTAAAATTTTGAAATTAATTTTTAAGTTTGAAATTAAAATTTTGAAATTAATTTTTAAGTTTTAAAATTAAAATTTTGAAATTAATTTTTAAGTTTAAAATTAAAATTTTGAAATTAATTTTTAGGTTTAAAATTAAAATTTTGAAATTAATTTTTAAGTTTAAAATTAAAATTTTGAAATTAATTTTTAAGTTTGAAATTAAAATTTTGAAATTATTTTTTAAGTTTAAAAAAAATTAAGCCTTATTCATCTCACCCGATCTATATTATCAATCAGGGAATCCTATGATTTTGTGAGATGAAATTGGATTGTTAATTATGGAGTTTTGGTTTAACTTGTGTTAGATTCAGATTTAGCTTTGGTTTCCACAAATAGGCAATCTTCGGATAAACTTCTAAGCTTGGTGAGTCACATGGACGTCATTAGAAGTAACCAACCTTTCGAGGTTTTCCGAATAGTCCTATCCACAGAGCTTAGTACTAAATCTTGGTCTAACTGGTTAGGATTCATTTAAGGGTAGCTTCGGTCAGTTCCACTTGGCCAAATGCACCAGATCGAAACCATATCTTTCTAGACATGCGATGCCCAAGTTTCCCTAACGTACTATCATCCAAAAACTTCACCAGTACCATGATTCAAGTTAAACTTGGTCTCTAATCCTAATTACCCTGCCGGGTTAGTTTGTTTTGGGTTACCCTGTCGGGTAAGTTAGTTTTGGAGGTGCCAGCTATTCTGGAGCCTCCCCTGAATTATTGGCCATTAATTTAAATTTTGGTTTTAGGTTTCTGTCAATTCCTTTTATAGTTATGGTTAACTTGGTGATAATTTTGTTGATTTTTAAAGTGTTTAGATTTTGAATTTGATTTAGGTTTGTATTTTGGATTTTGGTTTGGTTTATTCGATTTTATATAATGTATTTTTTCTTTAGGTATATAATATTGATTAAGTCCTATTTGCGTGGTTAAGCATGCTTTCGGAACCCAAGCTAGATTGGTTGATTTGTATTGGGTTATTAATGATTTGAAGGTTTTATTTGAATTCGTCTTATATCCTAGTCCGGTTTTATTATAGCATGCTTTTTGATTATTTAGGATTAAGTCTAGATTTTTTGATCTTGTTGTGAATTTTTCTAACATTTCTTTTAAATTGTTAATCTCATTTTTTAATGATAAATTCTCTTCCTCAAGTGTTAGATCTTGAGTTGGATTTGAATTTTTGATTTGTTCCTTAAGGTTTTGATTTTCCTCAAGAAGTGATTTGTTTTCATTTTCTATTTTAATTAATTTACTATTTAAACAGGAAATAATTCTAAAAAAAATTTTGTTTAAATTAAAATATACCTCATTCGGGCCTTCGGAAACGAGTACGGACTCGTGGCTTGTTTCGGGTTCAGACCCGTCTTCATCTTCCGACTCGATTCGCGGGCCATCAGTGTGAGGTGGCTCTGATGTTTCTGCTCTTCTTCCTCCGATTCGTCCGAGGAGTCGTCCCACGTTGCTTTGAGTGCCTTCTTTTTTGTTGGCTTCGGTTTGTCGAACTTCAGTTTTGGGCATTCGTTCTTGTAGTGTCCCTTTTTATTGCAGCCGAAGCAAGTCACGTTCCTTTGTTCTGAGGGAGAACTGATCTTTTGAAGGTCTTTTTCTGAAGCTCCTTTTTCTCCTGGTGAACATTTTTCTTACCAAGTTCACCAGGTGTTCTTCGTCTTCGGAGTCTTGGTCGGAATCTTCTTCAAATTCAGGCTTGCTTTTCTTTTCTTTGGAGGAACCTGCAAATAAAGCTATACCTTTCTCGGCTCCAGCATTAGTTTGTTCATGTAATTCTAATTCACAGAAAAGCTCGTATAATTTTAACTTAGAAAGATTTTTAGAAATTTTGTAGGCATCTACGATTGATGCCCACAAACTATTACATGGAAAAGCATTTAATGCGTACCTTATTAAGTCTCTATTTTCCATTTGGTGGCCTATCGCATGAAGCCCGTTGAGGATGTCCTTGATCCTCGCGTGGAGCTGATTCGTCGTTTCACCTTCCTGCATTTTTATATTAAGAATTTTATTCAAAAGCAGGTCTCGCTTTGTTACCTTGGTGTCGCTCGTTCCCTCGTGCAGCTCGATCAATTTGTCCCACAGCTCTTTAGCGTTTTTGTGTGGACCGACTCTGTTTAGTTCTTCTCTTGTTAATCCGCACTGTAGAGTGTTGATCGCTTTATTTTCTGTTGACGCCTTTTTCTTCAAATTTGTTGTCCAGTCTTCAGGATCCAGTATATTCTCGGAGTTGTCCGCTGGAATTTTATAGGGTCTCGTAACGCTCATCCACTAGTCGAAGTCTGTTTTGAGGTAGACCTCCATGCGCTTCTTCCAGTATGGAAAATCATCCCCGTTGAAGAGTGGAGGTCGTACTGTGCTGAATCCTTCTGTCTGAGACATTTTAGTCCTGCGCACAGAAGAAAGAAAAGAAAAAAAAATCCCAAGACTTGGTCTTGGATTAGTAGTGCGGAAGAAAAAAAATTATAGAAGTAATTGGTGTTGCACCAATTTAGATTTAATTACAACGGGGAAAAAAATTCGTAAAACTGAAAACTGAAAAAAAAATAATTTTTCACCCCCTGTCTGATTGGTGGTTGCACCAAATCAGAGCGGTACCTGCTCTGATACCACTTGTCGGACCGTGATCGTTCGATAGAGGGGGGTGAATATCGATTCGAAAACTTGAGTGTAAAAGTACGCAGCGGAAAAGTAAATGAACATAGTTGATTTTACTTCGTTCGGAGCCTGTGACGACTCCTTCTCGAAGGCCCGTGGTCCTTGACCACTTTCGTTGGGCAATCACTAGCAATTCGAATATGA
Source organism: Zingiber officinale (assembly GCF_018446385.1). Taxonomy (NCBI): domain Eukaryota; kingdom Viridiplantae; phylum Streptophyta; class Magnoliopsida; order Zingiberales; family Zingiberaceae; genus Zingiber; species Zingiber officinale. The sequence continues at coordinate 42,589,971 of NC_056002.1, read as the reverse complement.
TTACAAAAAGAGTACAAGAAATGCTAATGAAACAAAGTGATACCGACAAGGAAATTAACCAAAGAAGAAGGAGCACTTTGTCGGAGCTTTGTTAGCGTCGTAGGAGCGTAGAGCAGCAGTGCAAGCAGTCGAAGAGTTCTCAGTTGTGTTTGAAGCTCCACCCCTGGGGCTTCTTTTATATGCTGCTCCGGGCGCCTGGATCCCTTCCGGGCGCCTGGATCCCTTCCGGGCGCCCTGGTGCGACGTGGCAAGTCCAGTCAGGATGCTCCACGTGGTGAGGCGACGCAGAGGATAAAAGTTGCCTCCGGGCGCCCGGATCCCTTCTGGGCGCCGGGACCTCCGGGCGCCCGGACCACCTTTTTCCAGAGATTCCTTCTCCTACAAAACAAGGTTAGTCCGAGGCAAAATATACCCTGTAACACAGATTGTTAGCACAATTTATAAAGTATGAATTAACAGAAAAAGTATGACTTAGATTCCGTCTTTCCAAGACCGGAATCTAGTCACGATCTCGACTTAGATTTCCGAAATGGATCTAATCCGGATCGACGCCTAATGTTCCCTTCCCGGGAACGCGTCCTCGCAGTCACTCCCCTCCAGTGACTTACCTTACTTACCTGCCAGACGTCCGGTCAGCCCTTCGACCCGTCTGGACCTTTCGCCAGCTATCCGATCAGCCCGTCGACCTAGCTGGACTTCTTACCAAGCGTCCGGTCAGCCCGTCGACCCGCTTGGACTTCTCGCCAGCTATCCGGTCAGCCCGTCGACCTAGCTGGACTTCGTGCCAGACATCCGGTCAGCCCGTCGACCTGTCTGGACTTCTCCTGCACACTCGATCAAAGTGTCAGACAACAACAGGACTAACTTAACCTATTTGTCATTCATCAAAACCTAGGTTAGACCGTTAGTGCTACCCGCACCAACACACACAATTGGGATTGAATCCCAACCTCTGATAAGTAATTTCTAAACTTTCCTGAGAGATATTCGCCACCACGATCAGACTGTAGTGTCTTGATACTTTTACCATGATGTTTCTTCACATCAGCCTTGTACTCTTTGAACTTATCAAAGCACTCAGACTTGCGGTGCATCAAGTAAATGTATCCATATCTCGAATAGTTATCTATAAAAGAGACAAAATATTCGAAACCACCTCTCGGCTGGATAGTCATAGGTCCACACAAATCAGAATGAACCAATTCCAACACATCTTTTGCTCTATATCCCTTTGCTTTAAAAGGTCTCTTGGTCATTTTTCCTTCCAAGCAAGATTCACAGGTTGGAAAGTTTTCCAGCACTAATGAACCCAAGAGTCCATCAGCTATTAGCTTTTGAATCATACTCAAGTTAATATGACCAAGTCTTAGATACCAAAGATATGTTTGGTTCATTTTCGAGGGTTCCTTTCTATTATTAGAATTAGAGGATGTGTTATTAATTTTCATTTGTTACTTTGTGGGAGTTATTGGATTTAGAGTATACAAATTGCCAACTAATGTACCAGAACAGATAACTACCCTATTTTTCTTGATAACCACTTTATCATCAAAAGAAACAGTATATCCATCCAAAAATAGTTTAGAAACTAAAATTAAATTCTTTCTAAAACTTGGTACATAAAGATAATTTCTCAAAATCAAAGTTCTATTCCTATCAAATGATAAGTAAACATCTTCCACTGCAACAACCGCCACTTTCGTAGCATTGCCCATGTAGACGGTTATCTCTCCTTCATATAGTTGTCGGGTTTCCTGGAACCCCTACAATGTATTGCAGACATGATCAATGGCTCCTGTATTTACACACCAGGTACTGGTAGATAACACCGCTAAACATGTTTCAACTACTAGAGTATAAGATATACCTTTATTATTCTCTTTCCTATGAGGACATCCCACCTTCCAATGTCCAGACTGCTTGCAAATGAAGCACTTGCCCTTCTACTTCTTCATTCCTACTTTTAGTCCAGTACCTAGAGATCAATTCACTTTCTTTGCCGAGTCATCTTGTTTATTCTTCTTCTTCTTGCCTTTCGACTTAGAAGTAGAAATATTTTCAGCAAAGTGGATTTGAGAACTATAACGAAATAGTCCTTCTGCTGCTTGAAGTTCTGTCAGTAGTTCTGTCAATGAATAAATCCTTTTATTCATATTTTAGTTTAGGCGGAACTGCTCAAAACTTTTAGGTAGTGTTTCGAGAATAATATCGACCTAGGTTTCCCCATCGATTTCAGCTCCAAGGATTTGTATCTCGTTCAAGGAAGCCATCATTTTGAGGATATGATCCCTTACGAATGTCCCCTCTATCATGGTGGCTGTCATTAAGTTTCTCATAGCCTCTTGCCTAGCAGCCCGATTCTGGTGTCCAAAGAGTTTCTTGAGATTGTACATTATGTTATAGGCAGTAGGCATGGATTGATACTGATGTTGCAGCACATTTGACATAGAAGCTAAAATATAACACCGCGTCATCTCATCTACCTTGACCCATTTCTTATGATACTCAATCTCCTCTTCACTAGAATCACTATTAGGCTCATTAGGGCAGACCTCTAACAGTACAAACTTATAGCCTTCAGTAGTTAGAACAATGTCCAGGTTTATTTTCAAATCTATGTAATTGCGACCAGTAAGTTTGTTCTCTTTCAGAATAATAGTAAGTGGGTTGAAAGTCATCCTAAGAATCACAAAATAAGTTTTGATCAAAACTTAAAAATTTACAATAATATTGATTCCTCAAATAATATCATTTAAATTCACCAACACCACAAAACACCGAGAATTTTGTATGTCACGATAGTTTGGACGTATACAAATTTAGACATTTGTAAGAGGAGGTTTTACCCATTAATTTTATTCTTGTCAACCTAACTTTATGACAAATAAAATTAATAGTTGATATTCCTTCGGTCACAAAAATAATAGTAGTGACTCCGATGGAGAGGATACTATTAAATGCACCTAAGTGTATACCATTACTTGATACGGTTAGAGTGTATACTAAAAATATAACTTTTTGTATAAACATTTATTTTGAAATAAGAATCACATTGGTCAAATGTCTACATTTATGCTAAGTGTAGTTGTCCATTTAATTTATATTGTAGATAACATGGTGTGAGGTGACACACAGAAGATCATGTTATCAGTTCCTTATAAATTATAAATAGTAGCTCACAAGCAAGGTGGAATGGGGCATACCATTGAAGTGGTTGTAGTGTAATTTGGTATTAGTTTATCTTGACTATAAAATTACACTAGTACACTATGAGTGTATTGAGCAAGACCATTTGAGATAGTTTCTTTTTATACTGACTACATAAAAGAATAAAACTTCTGTTATTATGGAAGTGTGTACTCTTAATCATGATATAATAAGAAGCACATATACTTAATATTTATTTCTTTAATTTATCAAAGGGTGAGATTTAGTTTGTTAAATCAATATGCCCGATAAGTTGAGAAATGATATTATTTATATGGTGTGTTGTTGATTATAGAATGAAATTATGTCCTAGTAATCTAGGTTGATGATGTCTCCTTGAGGAGCTCATAAGGATTGTCATGTAAACTCTGCAGGTGGACTTAGTCTGACATGACAATAAGGTTGAGTGATACTACTCTTGGAGCTAGATATTAATTAAGTGAGTTGTCAGTAACTCATTTAATTAGTGGGCATTCAATATCTTAAACGCAGGGAGACTAACGAACTCATAATAAGAAGGAGCTCATATTGTAATATGGGATTGGTGTGGTAGTGCAATAATAACTCTTTAGTGGTATGAGTTATTATTGATGAACTTGGGTTGGGTGTTTGGGGCGAACACGAGAAGCTCAAGTTCATCGAGAGACCAAAACCAATTCCTCCTCTTGATCCCTGTTGTAGCCTCTTATTTATAAAGCCTTATATCCACTTAAAGCCAAGCTTCGTACCCATCTTATTATGGTCGGCCAAACCAAGCTTGGAGCCCAAGCTAGGACCGACCAAGCCAAAGAGTGGAACCAAGTTGTGGTCGGCCAAGCTTGGAGCCCAAGCTAGGTGGCCGACCACATTAAAATAAAAGGGTATTTTAAATTTTAAAATCTTTCCTTTTGTGGAAGTCATGGTTTTAAAAGAGAGTTTTAAATTTTAAAATCTTTCCTTTTATAGCTTTCTACAAAGGATTAAGAGAGACGTTTGATATCTTTCCTTATTTGTAGTTAAAAGAAAGATTTTAATTTTTGATAAAACCTTCCTTTTTTGTAACCATCCACATGTTTTAAAAGAGAGATTTTAATTTATAAAAATTTTATTTTATAAGCAACAAGGGATTTAAAAGAGAAATTTTTTATTAAAATTTTTCACTGGAAGCAAGTAAGGAAGGTTTAATTTTATGTTTAAAACTTTTCTTGTTTGAAGCACAAGTATAGGGCCGACCATGACAAGCATTAAATGAAGTTTTAATTTTTTGTTTTAAAACTTTCCTTTTTAGTCATCGGCAAGGAATATAAGGAAGTTTTAATTATGTTTAAAACTTTCCCTTTCTGCCAAGACCAAGGATTATAAAAGAGATGGAGGGGTGCCTCATGAGATAACACATCTTCTATTCCTCTCTTCCAATCTTTTGGTAGCCGGCCCTTGTCCTTTTCTTTTCTCCTTTTGTTTTCTTCCTTGGAGGTCGGCGACATCAAGTGTGGTGATCTTTTGGTGGCCGGTTGCTTGAAGGAGAAGAAGAAGAGAAGGAAGCTCTCTTGTCTAGCATCCCTTGGAGGTTAGTTGGTGGCCAGATCTTGGAAGCAAAGGAAGAAGCTTGGGTGTATTTAATCTTGGAAGATCGTCGCCCACACAATGTCTAAGAGAAGGAGAGGAATACAACAGAAGATCAAGAGGTCTATAAGCTACAAAAGGTATAACTAGTTATTAGTTTCCGCATCATAACTAGTTCATCTTTTGTATAGATCTTGAAAAACCAAACACAAGAGGTTATCGATTTTAGATTATCATTTTTGTTATCTATTTTATTGTTTGATTTCATGTTTTGATATTATGTTTCTATTGAGCTCTCTATAGTTAAACCTAGTTTATTGTAAGAAGTTAAATATCTGATATCTTTGAAAGGTTTTGTCTAAGAAGTGGTGGATGATCCCATACCCAAGAAGGCCTAGTGTCTCGCCATGTTTAACCTGGAAGCCGATCTTTGAAATAGATACTTGATTAACTTCTGTAATATGGTTTAACTTAGAAAGATCACATCGGTTAAACTTGGAGTAAAAATGTTAAGTAAAAATGTTAAGTATCGTTTCCAATCTAAGTTTAACTTCTGAAGGAAAATTTGGATTAATAATGTTAAGCATCGTTTGCAATCCAAATTTAACTTCAGTGGAGCACATGGGTAGCTAGGATAGTTCTATGCTTGTACAAATTTTTGTAAAGGGGAACTAGGATGGTATTCCGAGTAGCAACCAACAATTGGTATCAGAGCTAGGTTATACCTCTGTGTGTTTGGTTTTTAGTTTAATTATACACATGTCATACATATTTTAGGTAGGATAATAATAGGATGTGCAAATAGATTAACTCTGTGGTTGCATGCTCAAACTATTATGACCTATTGTGATTATGTGTGATTGGAGCCTCGGACATGTCGAGGGCATTTTATGTGTATGCATGATTGTATATATTACATACAGCAGGAGTTGTATTAGTTTTAGGATTTTATATTTTGTTCGATCTAGACTTTATGTACATTTCTTTGTGGAATATAGGATCGATATATGTAAAATTTTATTTTTATCACGGATCGTATCCTTGCGAGACATGGTGCTATTTGAGGACCAGAGGCGTAGTAGAAAAGAAAGCAAGATGGACGCGACGACATGAGCCCTAGGGCTGGCGGCTAGTTCTAACGACTGCTAGGGTTGGCAGCACACGGAGGACAATAATGGAAGAGGTCATAATAGTTGGAAAATTGTTTTTCCATATTTATTGCTTTTATTTGTTGTAATATGTGTATGCATGATAAAATCTTGATCTTAAATAACTAAGTGGGAGAGGGATTTATAAATAAATTCCATGATCTCTATTACTGGTTTGAAAGTGATGCAAACAAACTTGTGCGTTGGCTCTGAGTGTCTTCCTCTACATCGGATGAGTTTGTTTACGGATCACTAGATCAAACTTTCTTTATGGATGATTATAGGAAATATTTTAGGAGCGTGTGCTCTTCTCCATCTGAAGGGCACAATCCTATTTAATGGACTAAGTATCAAGTAATGGTATACACTTAGGCGCATTTAATAGTATCCTCCCCATCAGAGTCACTACTATTATTTGTGTGATCGAAGGAATACCAACTATTAATTTTATTTGTCATAAAGTTAGGTTGACAAGAATAAAATTAATGGGTAAAACCTCTTCTTACAAATGTTTGAATTTGTATACGTCCACACTATCGTGGCATACAAAATTCTCGGTGTTTTGAGGTGTTGGTGAATTTAAATGATATTGTTTGAGGAATCAATATTATTCTAAATTCTTAAGTTTTGACCAAAACTTATTTTGTGATTCTTAGGATGACTTTCAACCCACTTGTTATTATTCTGAAAGAGAACAAACTTACTGGTCCCAATTACATAGATTGGAAAAGAAACCTGGACATTGTCTTAACTATTGAAGGCTATAAGTTTGTACTGTTAGAGGTCTGCCCTAATGAGCCTAATAGTGATTCTAGTGAAGAGGAGATTGAGTATCATAAGAAATGGGTAAAGGCAGATGAGATAGTGCGGTGTTACATTTTGACTTCTATGTCAAATGTACTGCAACATCAGCATCAGTCCATACCTATTGCCTATAACATGATGTACAATCTCAAGGAACTCTTCGGACATCAGGATCAGGCTGCTAGGCAAGAGGCTATGAGAAACTTAATGACACCCACCATGACAGAGGGGACACCCGTATGGGATCATATCCTCAAAATGATAGCTTACTTGAACGAGATACAAATCCTTGGAGCTGAAATCGATGGGGAAACCTAGGTCGATATTATTCTCGAAACACTACCCAAAAGTTTTGAGCAGTTCCACCTGGACTATAATATGAATAAAAGGATTTATTCATTGGCAGAACTACTGACAGAACTTCAAGCAGCAGAAGGACTATTTCGTCATAGTTCTCAAATCCACTTTGCTGAAAATATTTCTACTTCTAAGTAGAAAGGCAAGAAGAAGAAGAATAAAGAAGATGACTCGGCAAAGAAAGTGAATCGATCTCTAAGCACTGGACTAAAAGTAGGAATGAAGAAGCCGAAGGGTAAGTGCTTCATTTGCAAGCAGTCTGGACATTGGAAGGCGGACTGTCCTCAAAGGAAAGAGAATAATAAAGGTATATCTTATTCTCTAGTAGTTGAAACATGTTTAGCGGTGTTATCTACCAGTACCTGGTGTGTATATACAGGAGCCACTGATCATGTCTGTAATTCATTGCAAGGGTTCTAGGAAACCCGACGACTATATGAAGGAGAGATAACCGTCTATATGGGCAATGCTATGAAAGTAATGGCTGTTGCAGTGAGAGATGTTTACTTATCATTTGATAGGAATAGAACTTTGATTTTGAGAAATTGCCTTTATGTACCAAGTTTTAGAAAGAATTTAATTTCAGTTTCTAAACTGTTTTTGGATGGATATACTGTTTCTTTTGATGACAAAGTGGTTATCAAGAAAAAGGGTAGTTATCTATTCTGGTACAGTAGTTGGCAGTTTGTATACTCTAAATCCGATAAGTCCCATAAAACAACAAATGGAAATTAATAACACATCCTCTAATTCTAATAAGAGAAAGGAACCTTCGAAAATGAACCAAATATATCTTTGGCATCTAAGACTTGGTCATATTAACTTGAGTAGGATTCAAAGGCTAATAGCCGATCGACTCTTGGGTTCATTAGTGTTGGAAAACTTTCCAACCTGCGAATCTTGCTTGAAAGGAAAAATGACCAAGAGACCTTTTAAGGCCAAAGGGTATAGAGCAAAAGATGTGTTGGAATTGGTTCATTCTGATTTGTGTGGACCTATAACTATCTAGGTGAGAGGTGGTTTCGAATATTTTGTCTCTTTTATAGATGATTATTCGATATATGAGTACATTTACTTGATACACCGCAAGTCTGAGTGTTTTGATAAGTTCAAAGAGTACAAGGCTGATGTGGAAAACGTCATGGTAAAAGTATCAAGACACTACGGTCTGATCGTGGTGGTGAGTATCTCCCAAGAGAGTTTAGGAATTACTTATCAGAGGTTGGGATTCAATCCCAATTGTCTACACCCGGTACACCCCAACAAAATGGTGTGGCAGAATGAAGGAATAGGACTCTTATGGAAATGGTTAGATCGATGATGAGTTATTCAGAATTACCAAATTCGTTCTGGGGATATGATTTAGAAACAGCAGTGTACATTCTGAACTTGGTATCTTCTAAATCAGTACCCTCTACTCCCACAGAATTGTGGAATGGGCATAAACCTAGTCTAAGTCATGTTCGGATTTGGGGTAGTCCAGCACATGTGCTGAAGGGAGATGCTGATAAGTCTATCCGGATACTCTTATCATTTGTTGCTCATATGGATTATGAGGTTTAGCAAATGGATATCAAGACAGTTTTCCTTATCGGAAGTCTTGAAGAAAATATCCATATGAAGCAACCAGAGGGGTTTATTGCAAAGGGCAAAGGGCATCTTGTATGTAAGCTCAATCGATCTATTTATGGACTGAAGCAAGCTTTAAGATCTTGGAACATCCGGTTTAATGAAGTAATCTAGTTTTATGGATTTATTCAGTGTCCAAATGAGTCTTGTGAATACAAGAAGTGTGATGAAAACGTGGTGGTATTTCTTGTACTATACGTAGATGACATTTTATTAGTTGGCAACAATATCAAAGTGTTATCAGAAGTAAGGGTATGGTTGTCCAAGCAATTCGATATGAAGGACTTGAGAGAATGCGGGCATATTCTTGGGATTAAAGTAATAAGGGATCCCAAGAAAAGAATGTTGTGCTTATCCCAAGCTTAATAAATCGATACTATCTTAGCTTGTTTTAGCATGCAAAACTCTAAGAAAGGTTTCCTACCTTTTAGGTATAGAGTATCTTTATCTAAAGAGATGTCTTCTAAGACATCAAAAGAGATAGAGAAAATGAAGACAGTTCCTTATGCTTCGGCCGTAGGAAGCCTAATGTATGCAATGTTATGCACGAGACCGGAGATCTGTTTTGTCGTTGCATGGTTAGCATATATCAAAGTGTTGGATCGAGACGCGCTAGAGGGGGGGTGAATAGCGCTCGTGGCAATTTCGTTCGATTCGTAAAACTATCGGAGTTAAAAATAAGCAGCGGAATAAAGAAACACAAACACAGAGACATAGTGGAATTTACTTCGTTTGGAGCCTTGATCGACTCCTACTCGAAGGCCCGCGATCCTTGATCGCTTTCCGTGGGCAACAACTATAAGCTCGATACGAATTACAAACTAATTACAATGAAAGAATAATAACAACTTTATACCGACAACTAAGGAAGAAGAAACAGAGCTCCGGGTCGTCGGGAGGTTGTTGCAGCACTTCTAGATCATGTCGTTAGCAGCTATATGCAAAGGAATCGCTTGGAGTGAATTGTTTCAAGCTACTGGTCGAAACCCCCTTATAAAGGATGTTCAAGGCGCCTTGAAAGCCATTCAAGACACCTCCATGTTGTCGAGTCGCCCGCGTGGATCAAGCTTGAACTGATCGAATTTTATCTCTTCAAGGCGCCTTATGCCTCATTCAAGGCGCCTTAAGCAACTGGTTCAAGGTGCCTTATGACTCCTTCAAGGCGCCTCTAGGGTGCTTCGTAGCCAGTTCCAGCTTTGCACCCGAGGCGCCTCCAAGCCCCATGGAGGCGCCTCGGACACTGTTCATCCGAGGTGTACTTTGTGTTTTTGGTACCTGCAAGAGTGTTAGTCTCAAACACATACCCTGCAAACCAAAGTTAGCACAAAATAACAGTAAATATAATAACAGAATATGGTGACAATCTTTGGACTGTCCGGGTCTGACTTCGGATTTCCGACCGAAAACCCTATGTCGACCCGACGCCTACTGTTCCCTCTACGGGGAACGCGTCCTCACCTACTCCACTCAGGAGATTTACCTGATATAGTACGATCCTCTAGATCGACTAGACTTTTGCTCGGTGCTCGATGCTTCCAGACTTTCTGCTGGACTTCCGCTTCCCGGCTGGTCCAGTCTTTCACCTGGTTCGCGACACCAGGACTTTCCACCTAGGGTTACCCCCTAGGACTTTTGCCTGAAGCACTCAACCCACCAAGACTTTCCGCATAGGGTTACCACCCCCTATGACCTAGGGTTACCACCCCCTAGGGTTTTCACCTGCTTAACTACAGTTAGGACTTTCTTGAAACACTTAGTCAAGCACGTTAGATTACAACACACCTTAACTTTGAATCCTTTGTGATTATCAAAACTTAGGTTCGATCGTCGGATGCTTCCTGCACCAACAATCTCCCCCTTTTTGATTATGACAACCCAAATTCAAAGTAAAGTAAAACAAATGCATAAGTATATTAAAAGATTTTAAGTGAGCAAGCTTAAGTATATAAATTCAAATAAAAGCATAACTTAAGGTAACACTTAAACTTTGTGAAGCTCCCCCTTAATACAGGGCTTCCTTTTACTTTTGAATTAGATAGATTTTTACTTTTTGAATTCCCTACTCTCCCCCTTTACCATTTATCAAAAAATAAGCCAGGCTTAAGCAAATTTTAATTTTTCTTATTGAAAAACAGATTAGGCTTATAAATGGTAAATTGACTTTGGAAAAAAAAATTCACCTAAGCTTAAAAGGGATAATATTTAGTAGACTGTTAAGAATGATTTTAGCCACTTTTGAAACTTAGTTACTGTTGAAATATACTTAGCTAAATTTTGAAAATCTTAAAGAACTTTGAAGTCTCTTTTAACTAAGCAAAAATAACATTTTGAAAGCAAAGATTCTTAGTACATTTAGATAAGTAAAAAAGGCTTAGCAAGAATTTATAAAAAGTTAGATTTGAAGGTTGGCTAAGTTGGAAAAAGTTGAAGGTTTCTATATGAACTACTTAGCTTAGTCTTTTATAAAAAAAAATGAATTTTTGAAAATAGAGCCTAAGTTAAAAAGACACTTAGCTTAAAAAAAATACTTAATGTTGAAAACATAGGAGTAAGAACTTTTTAATTTTTAGGATGAAGAGGGAGAAACTAAAATTTCTTTTAATTAAATTGGTTGGTCCTTAAGTCCAAGCATGAGTCAAGTTAAAATTGTTTTGATCAGGTATCAGAGCCCTAAAGTACAAGCATGCTTAAGCTTAATTTTTCCTTCACCAACTATCTAACCTTTAGCTACTTGCTGATTGCCTAGAGGGCAGCAGCTTTCACTTAGTTAGTCGAGTTAAGTCATTTAGTCCAGTTAGATTTGACTAGAGCTGGAAGACTTGACTTGTAAAATATCAGAAATATGAGAATATGAATAAGGGAATTTTCCGGAATTTTTGGACATTTTTCGAGAATTTTTCGGAGCTCGTATGGACGAGTTAACGGGGATGAAAACGGGGCCCGGAGAAAAGCCTATTTAGGCTACCCAATTAAGCGAGCAATTGTTTCTTTTATAATTCCTTTTTACTTTTTCTTATTTCTTTTCCTTATTTCACTTCCTCGCCAAAACCCGCTGCCCTCATCCACTCCTTTCTTCTTCTCTCGCGCCCGACGCCGGCCTTAACTGTCGTGGCAGTTCCTTTCTCTCCTCTTCTCTTCTTCTTCGTCGCAGAAACCCATCTCCTCTCCTTTGTACGGCGTTGATCAGATCGTCTTCCTCATCGACGGCGCCACTTCGAGCCGTTTCTTCTCTCCTCTCGGCGCCTTCTCTACCCGACAGCGACGCCGCCGAGGACTCGGCTTAAGTCTCTGCCCCGATCTCCAGCAACGTCGTCCCTCTGCCCTACTTGGCTGCCATTTTTCCTCTTGTGCCGATCATCACCGTGCCCTTGCTAGTAGCCGGTGTCGCACGGAGTAGTGCCATCCCCCACTGTGCCGCCTCTCCTCTGTCCTTGAGCAATCCTTCGTTGTGGTGGAATTAGGTCACGGTTAAGGTAAGGCAGTGATGAGAAGGTTAGGGATTTGAGGATCTTGATTGATCTCGGATCAGTTTCCTGTTCTGTTGGTTTGATTTGTAGGTTGTTTTAGTAGTAGGATGTTAACAAATTATGTTTGATCTGTGATCTTCTTACCGGCAGCACTCAAACCAGCATCACCAGTGGGTTGGATCAAGAGCAGAGGTTTGAATCAAGGTAAGAAGTAGAGTAATTGTTACATGTTGATGAGTTAGATTCATGTATTGGATTAGGAATATATTGAATTAATCCATGTTTAGGTATGATCTTGATACCTATTGATAATTTATTCATCATTAGGTTGTGTAGAATAATTAGGTTATATGGATTTACGTTTTGAATTTTTATCAAAAGGGTTGTTTGGGGTTAAGGTAATTAACCCTAATTAACCGTTAGAAAGGTTGAGGGAAATGGTTTAGGGTTTATCCCTAAATTTCTATTTAGGATTTATTTAGCTGTTTGTTTGTATTCTAGCTAAATAAAAATGTATATATATTGGTGACACAGGACTTTGACGCGAGACGGGTATCTCGGAGTCAGATTTGGACTTTTCTTATCGGAGGCAGGTACTTTTGACTTATTGTCTTTGATATGCTTAGTAATGAAAATAATATGTTGCATTAATTGTGTTTCCTATTTGTTTCGGTTAATCATTGCCCAATACATGTTACCTGTTTGATTGATTGTTTGTTTGCATCTCGTATTGATCTTGTACCCGATATATCATGCTCATGGGTAGTGATATAACCATGTTTCACATGTTCAGGACCTAGGTTTGATACCTTATTGATCAGTATATTTTGTTTTGATCTATTCACTATGGTGCCCATTGTTATATGTCCAGAGGTTGGTTTAGTATATTACCATGCTTAGTGACATGCACCATTCACATGATTGCATGCTGTGTGATAGATTGCTCCATTATTGTCGAGCACATCACCGGTTTCATCACTGTTCGGTGCTCCGTTGTGACGCTCATGGGTAGCGTGACACAGCGTGGTAGCACGTCAGCTTGACTCTTCCGGTGCTCCGTTGATCCGCTCATGGGTAGTGTGACGCAGCGTGTAGCATGTTAGAAATTCCTCCCCGTCATAGTGTACCGGGAGATGAGAGCATTGCGCTCCCCCATTTATGATTTGGGGTAGGAGTACGTATGTACTCCGACAGCATCCCGTCCACTCGATCACTCATCAGGAGTAGTGTTGCTGAGTGCACGGTTGTCACAGCCCTACCCACTTGGTCCCACTTTTGTTGTGAGTTGGCTGACTGGCGTCAGGGGTGACCATGACATTGGCATCATATGCATGATGCATTTATTGTTTGTGATTGTGTTTGCTGCATTTATATGCTGCATATTGTTTGGATACTTATGTTTGACATGCATACAGGTCTTCTATACCTTTCGGACTGTTTGTCCTTATACCGGGTCCTGGTTAGTACAGATTCTCTCCTGTCTTCTTCGGTTTGCATTTACCTTTATCTTTATCAGGAGACTGTACGCATGATTAGTGCTAGGTGTTATTTCTTTACTTTGCATATCAACTGTACCTGCTGAGTGTTGGACTCACCCCGCCTCCATTGTTGTTATTTTCAGGTTGATGCTGTCAGGAGGGAGTTCCAGTCGCTAGTCCTCACTGCACGTAGTGCTAGATCCCCTGCAGACCTCGAGGATTTATTTACCATTTGGTTTGGTTTTTATTTGCTTATGTGTGTACTTGGTTATTTGGATACTTGGACATCGTATGTTTTTCTTTTGATATTGATGGATGTTCTATTCGATATGTTTTTACTACATGCCTGCCTGGACGGCAGAAGAGGTGAGTTTTATGAGTGTAGTGGAGTAGGGTGGATTTCGAGTCAGTATAGTATTGTGATGTACTATTATAAACTGCGTGGTGAATGTTTTTATTTATTGTTATTATTCCAGCCGCCTGTGGCTGAGGTATATGAGATGTAGAAAAGTTTCAGATTGTCCGCCGTACAGGGGAGATGCTGCCGAAATTTCTTCGGACAGGGACTCCTCTCCGCGTGACAATTTAGTGGTATCAGAGCACAGGTATACGATCTTTTGTTTTCGTATTTTTGATGTTTGGGATAACCTGATACCAATTTATTTACTTGGTATCAGAGCGCCAGAGTTCGGCGACGCTTGTTGGATTTCCGTGTTTTGGATTTTCGAGATTTATCTGATACCAATTTATTGGTATCAGAGCAGGTTATGGATACCTGCTTTTGGTGTTCTGGATTTTTGGATGTCTATTTCGGTTTGTACGGATTTTCGTTATGGTTATGTTTCGGACTTCCGTTTTGGATTATATGGATTTCCGGTGATTTTCATGTTCGGAATTTTGAGGTTAGAAGTTGGGGATTGGATAGCGATGGAACATCTCCAGACGGCATATAGGTATGATGTTTATTTTATGATAGTTAGGACATCTATTAGCACTTTATCTTTATTACCTGTCTGGTTGTTGTAGTCATATTACGTGTGATGGGTTAGCCACTGATCTTGGTCGACCCTAATAGAGATCAAGGATTATAGTCTCTGGTGATTTTTCATATCATACCATCAGTAGTTTTAGCTTCTGTTACTACTATTAGGAGATGGAGGCACATATCAGCCTCTGCTATTGTTAGCTGGGTAATGGATGATACCTATATATTTCTGTGGACTTAGCCAGTAGAGTTTTTATACTCGTATCTTTTGGATATTAGGATATCCGATACGATGAAAATTGATCATTGGAGAGTTATCATGTTTGAACATTGTTGAGAATGATTTGAGGTTGAGGAATATTAGGAGATCAGATATTGTGATGTGTTGATTTTTAATGATTTATGAGAGTAAATATTATGTGGTTGTCTGATTATCTATTTCTAGATTTTTGTTTTGATGATCTATTATTGGGTTGTCGTTGATGGTGACATAGTGAGTGTCATGTATGATATTCACATGTTTGATGATTATAGTTGGTGATCAGATATAGATCGGGTGCTAGAGAGTTTACGGTTGAGTGTGCCTATGAATTTTAATAAATCTGGTTAGTTGTGGTTAGTTAACAGGATGATTAAAATTGATATTTGTTTCATCTGATATTGAACTATGTGGATAAATAATGATTTGATGTTTGGAGTATTAATTTGCTCTCATGGGGAGTAGAGACTTATTCATCTGACATTATGTGGGCTGATATTTTTGAGGATAAAAAAATGAGTGTCTTGATGTTCTTGAATTCTGACTTTATCTTTTGGGTCGTACCCCTTTATACATATGATTATTGTGGGTTTCTAGTAGATTATACCCGAGTGGTTAGACATACATGTCTGATTGTTTATTGGAGGTATTTGTCAATTAAAAAACTATGTTGTGGAATGTGCACATATGTTTGAGTGTTTTATTGGATGTATCTTATCAATCTAATCTGAGTTGTGATATGTGCAGATGTGTTGGGTGTAATATTTGAGGTATCTCGTTTATTATATGATTGTTTTGAGAGTATACTCATGTCGATTATGATTTGTTGGAAGTATTACGTTGATTATACTCTTGGTATAGGTGTACATATGTCATGTGAGTGTTGTTGAGGTGTATTGTTGATTATACCTATGTTGATATATGCACACGGGTTTGATAGGTATTGTTGGAGGTATCATACTGATTTATACCTGTGCTATGAGTGTGTTTGGTGTGTACAAATTGGAGGATTATGTCGATTATACATATGTTGTGTGTGCACGTGTGTCAGGTGTCTTGCTGGTAGCATCATGATGATTCTACCTATGTTGAATGTAGAATGCTGAGAGTCTACATTATGTTATTGATTGTATAACCCTGTCAACTAATTCTCCTATTAGTGGGTGACCAACCCACTAGGATGATGATAGAGTTGACTATGGATTTGATTTGTTTACTAGGTTGTTTATACCTTTGGCTGCCCACAGTGATATGTGGTTGAGTGATCTCGTGCAGCCTCTAGTTGGATAGTTAGGTGCCTTGGACACTTATGGATCGTTTGTGGTGGAGAGTTGCTCCCACATATTACGGATTGCTTGTAGCGGAGCATTGCCCCTATATTTATTGCGATACATATTTCAGATTATTTGTAGTGGAGTGTTACTCCTACATATTGAGGATTTCTTGTGGTAGAGCGTTGCTCCCACATATGTGGTATTTCTGTGATGGAGCGTTGCTCTCACACTGGAGGATCTATGCTTAGATGTTTTATATCGTTGGTGATCATATTTTAGATTTATTATCGAGGATCTTATGGATTGGGAATGTCTGTGATACGGACATTATGTGTATTGGTTTTACCATTAGGGCTTGCGGAGCCTTAGATGTTTTCATGGACTAGATGATTTGGGTATCCCTAGGATATTGGATCAGAATTCGTTATCGTTAGTAATGATGTGGTGTTTTATTCCTGATATGAGGTGTATCACGTACACTATCTTTGCATAGTTCTAGAGATGTTTCGATGGAAACGTCTATATGTGAAGTTCAGTAGTGTGTATTTTTGGTTATCTTCTGTGAGATGTTTGAGACACACGGTCACCAGTAGGAGTATACCGTGGTTCCACAGGAGGACGAGGTTGTTACCGTTGGGAGTAGATGGAGTCTATAAAAGAGGCTCGCAACTTCCTTTGTTTGGCTCAATATTTCCGAAGATACGTTGAGGGTTTCTCTCGGATAGCTATGTCACTGACACGCTTGACCTGGAAAGGCGTGAAGTTCACTTGGACTGAGGATGACAAGACCAGCTTCTAGGAGCTGAAGCGGAGACTAGTGTCGGCTCCGATTTTGAATTTTTACCTTCTGGAGAGGATGGATATGTCCTCTACACCGACGCATCTATTCAGGGTTTGAGCGCTGTTCTGATGCAGCACGATAGAGTGGTCTCCTATGCTTCTCGTCGGTTGAAGGAGCAGGAGAAGAACTGCCCTGTACATAATCTGGGCAAGTCGCCATAATTTTTGCCATGAAGATTTGGCGACATTATTTATATGGCGTTACATTTGAGATTCTCACTGACCATAAGTCTCAAAGATCTGTTTACTTAGAAGGAATTTAATCTCCGACAGAGGAGATGGATGGAGTTCCTGAAGGATTGTGACTGTACGATTGACTATCCCCGGGGAAAACTAATATGTTGCCGATACGCTTAGCAGGAAGTTCGGAGGGACTTTAGCTTGCCACCGAGTTGTGGTCACAGACTTGATGTAAGGTTTCTCCGGTTTGGGCCTTGAGGGATAAGGACAGACAGAGCAGGGTACTCTGGTTACCATGGTTGCTCAGTCGTTGATCAGTACGAGGATACGAGAGCCCTAGGCTGTTGATCAGTAGTTGCAGTTTATTTGTAGCCGATAGCTTCCGGGCAGCAGACCGAGTTCACACGAGACGAGGAGGGTATTATATACTTCCGAGACAGATTATGCGTACCTCAGTCTCATCCGGTCTTACAGGAGCTACTTCAGGAAGCTCATCGCTCTCGATTTGCTGTCCACCCAGGCGGTACCCGTATGTACCAAGATTTGAGATGTTTCTATTGGTGGAACGACATGAAGGACGACATGAAAGAAGACATCGCTGATTTTGTAGCTAGGTGTCTTGTCTGTCAGCAAGTGAAGGCCGAGCACCAGAGATCTGCTGGCTTACTTCAGCGGATTTCTATTCCTGAGTGAAAATGGGAACACATTACTATGGACTTTGTGGTGGGTTTGCCGAGGACACGACGAGACCATGACGTGATTTGGGTAATCGTTAATCGATTAATCAAATCCGTGCACTTCTTAGCGATCCGGAGGACTGATTCCCTGGATCGATTGGCAGATCTGTATTGCCGGGAGATCATTAGATTATATGGTGTCCCTTTGACTATTATTTTGGATAGAGACCCCCGGTTCACGTCTCGTTTCTGACGGAGTCTGCAGCAAACCTTGGGCACACAACTCCGTTTCAGTACAACTTTCCATCCACATACAGATGGACAGTAGAGTGGACCATTTAGACTCTAGAGGACTTGTTGAGGTCTTGTGTATTGGATTTTAGTGGCAGTTGGGAGGGCCATTTGCCATTGGAGAGTTCGTCTACAGCAACGGTTTGCATTCGGCTATCCAAAGGGCCCCGTTGAAGCGTTGTATGGTAGGCCTTGTCGGACACCCACCTTCTGGGATGAGGTTGGAGAGGCCCAGTTGTTGGGACCTCATAGAGTTCAGCAAGATGCAGAGTTGGTCCGTACTATCAGACGGAGGATGTCAGTGGCGCAGGACCGTCAGAAGAGTTATGCTGATCGGAGACGCAGACCACTAGAGTTTTCTATTGGCGACCATGTATTTCTGCGAGTTTCACCCACGAAAGGGGTGAAGAGATTTGGCCTCAGAGGTAAGCTAGCTCCGCGGTACATTGGCCCTTTCGAGATATTGGAGAGGATCGGAGCGGTAGCTTATAGACTAGCATTACCACCGTCCCTGTCAGGCGGGCACGATGTATTTCATGTATCCATGCTGAGGAGATATGTACCCGATCCGACGCATGTGCTGGCAGATATTCCAGTTCCAGTTCAGTCTGACATTACTTATGAGGAGGTTCCGGTACGGATTCTCGACCGGAAGGAGCGTCAGTTGCGGAACAAGACTATCCGGCTGGTTAAAGTCGGATGGCAGCATCATTCGGATGAGGAGGCTACTTGGGAGCTCGAGGATACTATCCAAGCTCGATATCCCCATCTTTTTACTTGAGGTATGTGATTTAGTTTACCGTTCAGCATTTATACTTTCTGTCTGTTGTTAGTACTGCTGATGGTAGATAACGAAATTTGGGGACCAAATTTTTATAAGTGGGGGAGAATGTAAAATACCGGAAATAGGCGAATATGAATAAGGGAATTTTTCGGAATTTTTGGACATTTTTCGAGAATTTTTCGGAGCTCGTATGGACGAGTTAACGGGGATGAAAACGGGGCCCGGAGAAAAGCCTATTTAGGCTACCCAATTAAGCGAGCAATTGTTTCTTTTATAATTCCTTTTTACTTTTTCTTATTTCTTTTCCTTATTTCTCTTCCTCGCCAAAACCCGCTGCCCTCATCCGCTCCTCTCTTCTTCTCTCGCGCCCGACGCCAGCCCTAACTGCCGTGGCAGTTCCTTTCTCTCCTCTTCTCTTCTTCTTCGTCGCAGAAACCCATCTCCTCTCCTTTGCACGGCGTTGATCAGATCGTCTTCCTCATCGACGGCGCCACTTCGAGCCGTTTCTTCTCTTCTCTCGGCGCCTTCTCTACCCGACAGCGACGCCGCCGAAGACTCGGCTCAAGTCTCTGCCCCGATCTCCAGCAACGCCGTCCCTCTGCCCTACTGTTGGCTGCCAATTTTTCCTCTTGTGCCGATCATCACCGTGCCCTTGCTAGTAGCCGGCGTCGTCCGGAGCAGTGTCGCTCCTCACTGTGCCGCCTCTCATCTGTTCTTGAGCAATCCTTCGTTGTGGTGGAATTAGGTCACGGTTAAGGTAAGGCAGTGATGAGAAGGTTAGGGATTTGAGGATCTTGATTGATCTCGGATCAGTTTCCTGTTCTGTTGGTTTGATTTGTAGGTTGTTTTAGTAGTAGGATGTTAACAAATTATGTTTGATCTGTGATCTTCTTACCGGCAGCACTCAAACCAGCATCACCAGTGGGTTGGATCAAGAGCAGAGGTTTGAATCAAGGTAAGAAGTAGAGTAATTGTTACATGTTGATGAGTTAGATTCATGTATTGGATTAGGAATATATTGGATTAATCCATGTTTAGGTATGATCTTGATACCTATTGATAATTTATTCATCATTAGGTTGTGTAGAATAATTAGGTTATATGGATTTACGTTTTGAATTTTTATCAAAAGGGTTGTTTGGGGTTAAGGTAATTAACCCTAATTAACCGTTAGAAAGGTTGAGGAAAATGGTTTAGGGTTTATCCCTAAATTTCTATTTAGGATTTATTTAGCTGTTTGTTTGTATTCTAGCTAAATAAAAATGTATATATATTGGTGACACAGGACTTTGACGCGAGACGGGTATCTCGGAGTCAGATTTGGACTTTTCTGATCGGAGGCAGGTACTTTTGACTTATTGTCTTTGATATGCTTAGTAATGAAAATAATATGTTGCATTAATTATGTTTCCTATTTGTTTCGGTTAATCACTGCCCAATACATGTTACCTGTTTGATTGATTGTTTGTTTGCATCTCGTATTGATCTTGTACCCGATATATCATGCTCATGGGTAGTGATATAACCATGTTTCACATGTTCAGGACCTAGGTTTGATACCTTATTGATCAGTATATTTTGTTTTGATCTATTCACTATGGTGCCCATTGTTATATGTCCAGAGGTTGGTTTAGTATATTACCATGCTTAGTGACATGCACCATTCACATGATTGCATGCTGTGTGATAGATTGCTCCATTATTGTCGAGCACATCACCGGTTTCATCACTGTTCGGTGCTCCGTTGTGACGCTCATGGGTAGCGTGACACAGCGTGGTAGCACGTCAGTTTGACTCTTCCGGTGCTCCATTGATCCGCTCATGGGTAGTGTGACGCAGCGTGTAGCACTTTAGAGATTCCTCCCCGTCATAGTGTACCGGGAGATGAGAGCATTGCGCTCCCCCATTTATGATTTGGGGTAGGAGTACGTATGTACTCGACAAGATCCCGTCCACTCGATCACCATCGTGAGTAGTGTTGCCGAGTGCGTTGTCACAACCCACTTGGTCCCACTTTTGTTGTGAGTTGGTTGACCGGGGTGACCATGACATTAGCATCATATCATGATGCATTTATTGTTTGTGATTGTGTTTCCTGCATTTATATGCATATTGTTTGATACCTATGTTTGACATGCATACAGTATTCTATACCTTCGGACTGTTTATAGGTCCTGGTTAGTACAGATTCTCTCCTATATTCTTCGGTTTGCATTTACCTTTATCTTTATCAGGAGACTGTACGCATGATTAGTGCTAGGTGTTATTTCTTTACTTTGCATATCAACTGTACCTGCTGAGTGTTGGACTCACCCCGCCTCCATTGTTGTTATTTTCAGGTTGATGCTGTCAGGAGGGAGTTCCAGTCGCTAGTCCTCACTGCACGTAGTGCTAGATCCCCTGCAGACCTCGAGGATTTATTTACCATTTGGTTTGGTTTTTATTTGCTTATGTGTGTACTTGGTTATTTGGATACTTGGACATCGTATGTTTTTCTTTTGATATTGATGGATGTTCTATTCGATATGTTTTTACTACATGCCTGCCTGGACGGCAGAAGAGGTGAGTTTCATCGGATTTGAGTTTTACGAGTGTAGTGGTGTAGGGTGGATTTCGAGTCAGTATAGTATTGTGATGTACTATTATAAACTGCGTGGTGAATGTTTTTATTTATTGTTATTATTCCAGCCGCCTGTGGCTGAGGTATATGAGATGTAGAAAAGTTTCAGATTGTCCGCCGTACAGGGGAGATGCTGCCGAAATTTCTTCGGACAGAGACTCCTCCGGGGCGTGACATGACTTGATTACTGTTAATAAGTATTTAACGCCTAGACTCATATTGATGCACAGAAATAAGCATTCTTGAGTCCAGGCTGTACCCTATGCATCTCACACCATTCTATGTTTTCCAAACACAAGCAAGGTATACCTAGGTGTTTGTGAGATGCTCTGGCTTAAATCTAGGGGAACAGGATTTCTAGGGTAGAACCTAAGCTAAGTCCAATTTTTTGAAAATTCTAAGAATATGGGATTTTTAAAATCATTATTTTTCCTAGAATTTTTAAAACAAATTTTTGAAAAGAACAGGATGAAAGTGGTTTTGAAAGTGATAAGTACTGAATTAAGAACATAAGTTAGCTAAACATAAGATAACCAACTCCAAGATACAACCAAAAGGTGAGTAAAATGTCCAGGTCCAAAAAGTGAATGACATATCCAGACAGTCTAAAAAGATAGAATCAAGCAGGTGGATTGTCAGCTGGAGGATCGGCTAGAGGCTGCTCAGGTGCCGGCTGAGGCTGTCCCTACCGTCGTATCTCGCCTCGGAGGGACTCGAAACCTGATGCTATATTGGATTGGAGAGATCGGAGGAAGCGTCGAGTCTCAATGGAGTGAACCTCAAGTCGGGCGAGCCTATCCTCGACGGAGAGTGATGTCGAAGATAAAGGCCCGACTGATGTGGAGGGTCCGGCAGAGGTGGAAGGGTCTGCTAAAAAATCCTCTGCCAGGAAATCGGGCCACTCCTCACCCTCACCTGGTAAGTCCTCATCCTCTGGAGCACCGGGAGCAGCAACTGGTGGTGGTTGGCCCTTCCAGGCCAGAATCCCCTCGGCAGTGACCTCTGCACTTGCTAATCTAAGGCTACGCTGGCCTAACTCATCATAAATGGTAAGTGGGATGAGTACCCCTCTAGTAATGTCTATCCTAGAGCCAGAGAATATCTGGGTTAGGATATGACAGTAAGGCATATGAATCACTCCAGATGTAACTATACTAGATGCAAGAATGATGTTATGAAACATATGGAGAGTTATGTCTATATCTAGGTGATGGCTGAGGGCGTACAGAAAGAACGAGTGGGACAGTCGCATCTTCGAGACGTCTCGAGATGAGATGGGTAGAATGCATGCTGTCAGGACTCTGTACATAGCATAGTCCTGAACGCGAAGAAGAGTGGATCTGAACTCGGTCAGGCCCAAGGGTCTCTCCTCCCCAAAAAAAATGCATGTAGATGTCATCTAAGGTAATGTGGGAATAGGGATCACCAAAAGGTAGCACCCTACTAGGATAACATAAGAATGTACACTGGGACTCCCTAAGCTCTAAGTTGATGTGAAGTAGGGAGGGAGTAAACTGAAGGTCAGTACCACCAACTCTGGTGGAATAGGTACTATCATCAACCTTTTCAAGGTTGTGATAGAACTGGCACACAGGTCTTGGTTGACTGTAGTGGTACAATCAACCAGTTTATCTAGATGATAGTAGTTTATCATCTGGATTGCGGGTTGACAGTATTGGGATAAAAATTCCCGACCAATATATCTAGATTTAATAGACTCAAAGGTAAACCTAGCGAAATCTATCCTATGTTGTTCCGAGGGGAATCTAGGGTCCGTGGAAGGGGCCCTAGTCGGTGTGGGATCCACAATATGACGCTTCCTATTGTTGACATTATACAAAAAAAATAGGAAAACTAGCAAGAAATTCAGGTAATAGATGATTGAGAAGAGTTTAGATTATACCTAGGAGGCATAGCTAGGATTAAAGGAGGAAGAGATGGGTTGAAGGCGCCTTGGTTGAGAAAAATCGCACTTGAGTTGTGTTTCGGCAGAAAACGAACAGAAGGAGGAGCTTCTGTTCGCGGCAAAAACGATGAGTGAAGGCACCTTAAGGATTCCTTAAGGCGGCTTTGGAGGCGCCCTAAAGGTTCCTTAAGGTGCCTTAAACAGGCGGCGGGAAATTTCCCGCTGCTGTTGAGGGCGCCTCCCTCGTGTGGCAGGCGCCTTCATTCAGGCGCCACGTGTTCTCTTTTTTTTTTTTAATTTGAAATTGAATTTAATTTAACTTTTGGTTAATTAAATTTTGGATATTTATTTTAAGTGGATTAATTATTTGAAATATAATTTTAATTTGAAAATTTTGAAAAATAAAATAATTTTTAAAGGTAATTTTGAATTTAAGTTTTTTTTTAAAAGATTTTTAAAATAATTTTTTAAAAATAATTTTGAAATTAATTTTTTAAACGATTTTCTTTTAAAATAATTTTTAAAAGTAAATTTGAAGTTAAGTTTTTTAAAAGATTAAAAAAATTAATAAAAAAAATTTGAAATTAATTTTTTTTAAAAAGATTTTTAAAGGTAATTTTGAAATTAATTTTTTTTAAAGATTAAAATAATATTTAAAAATAATTTTGAAATTAATTTTTTAAAAGATTTTTAAAGGTAATTTTGAAATTAAAAATTTTGAGATTAAGTTTTTTTTAAAAAAAATTTGAAATTAAGTTTTAAATTTTAAAAAGATTTTGAAATTAATTTTTTAAAATATTTTGAAATTAAGTTTTAAAATAAGTTTGAAATTAATTTTTTAAAAGATTTTGAAATTAAGTTTTAAAACATTTTAAAAATGATTTTTGAAAAGATTTTGAAATTAAGTTTTTAAAATAATTTTGAAATTAAGTTTTAAAAGATTTTGAAATTAAGTTTTAAAAGATTTTGACATTAAGTTTTAAAGAGATTTAAAATATTTTTTTTTAAAGTAATTTTGAAATTAAGTTTTTTTAAAGGATTTTTAAAATAATTTTTGAAAGTAGTTTTGAAATTAAGTTTTTAAAAGATTTTTAAAATAATTTTGAAAGTAGTTTTGAAATTAAGTTTTTAAAAGTTTTTTAAAATAATTTTGAAGGTAATTTCGAAATTAAGTTTTATTAAAAGATTTTTAAAGGTAATTTTGAAATTAAGTTTTTAAAGGATTTTTAATTACTTAGTCATCTCACCCGATCTAAATTTTCAATCAGGGAATCCTATAATATTTGTGAGATGAATTGAGGTTCAATTTAAGAGTTTGGTTTAACTTTATGTTAGATTCAGGTTTAGTTTTGGGTTCAACAAATAAGCATTCTTTGGGTAAACTTCTGGGCTATGGTGAGTCACAAGGAACTCATTAAAGTAACCATGCCTTCGAGGTTTTCCAAATAGTCCTACTCATTGAACTTAATACTAGACCTTGGTCTAACTGGTTAGGATCCATTTAAGGGTAGCTTCGGTCAGTTCCACTTGGCCAAATGCACCAGGTCGAAGTCATATCTTCCTAGACATGCGATGCCCAAGCTTCCCTAACATACTATCATCCAAAAACTTCACCAGTACCGTGGGTCAAGTTAAACCTAGCTCGTTTTATCTAACCTTAATTACCTTACCGGGTAGTCTACTCTTGTTTACCCATTTCGGGTAGATTAAGTTGGGTTACCCAGTCGGGTAGTTTAGTTGGGGGTGCCAGCTATTCTGGATCCTCTTTCTAATTTTTATTTGACTTAAATTGAATTTTGAATTTTAATTTTATTGTTGATTTAATTTTGAATTTAATTGAATTTTGAATTTTAATTTAATTGTTGATTTAATTTCGAATTTTTTAATTTAATTTCGAATTTTAATTTAATTGTTAATTAATTTCAAATTTTTAATTTAATTTTGAATTTTAATTTAATTTTTAATTTAATTTTGAATTTTTAATTTAAGTTTTAATTTTAATTTAATTTTGAATTTTAATTTAATTGTTAATTAATTTCGAATTTATAATTTAATTTTGAATTTTAAATTAATTTTTAATTTTTAATTTAATTTTGAATTTTAATTTAATTTTGAATTATTAAGATCGTTTTCATTTTGCTCCCCCTAGATCATAGCCTCGAGGTCTATCGAGGTAGTGGATTTGATCTTCGGGATCCAATATTGACCAAGTCCAACTTGATTAATCAATTTGGACTTGGGGACCCATGCTTGGACTGTTTTTCTATCTGTTCGTTTTACAAGAGATAAGTAGGATTTATATTTTCTTTTTGGTTTAAATCCTAGACCAGTTCTATTGTAAACGGCTCTTTGTGTCCCAAGAATTAGGTCAAGATTATTGAAACCTAAAAAAAACCGTTCTAGAGTTTTCTCTAGATCTTTAACTTGAGTTTTCAAACTGGAGTTCTCTTCTTCAAGTTTTTGAACTTGAATTGAGTTTCCAGTCTGAACTGGTTCAGTCAAGGATTTGGAGTAAGTCGCTTCTTTAAGGACTTCTACTTCCTTTAGAAGGGACTTAACTCTAAGGTTCGACTTAGCTAATTTTCGCAATAAGTAATTAACTAGATTATTAAGGCGAGGGATACTTACAGAGGGATTAGGCCCTTCGAAAATGGATACGGATCCGTGGCTTCGCTCAGACTCGGCCTCCGACTCGGTCTCGCTCTCGGATTCATCGATCTGGTCCCGGGCCATTAGTGCGAGTAAACTCGTCTGATCGAGTTCATTGTCGATATCTTCTTCTGAGGATTCGTCCCACGTCGCCTTTAAGGTCTTCTTCCTTCTCTGCTTCTTTACATCCTTTTGATTCGGGCAGTTGGCCTTGATGTGCCCCTTCTGGTTGCACCCGTAGAAGATTACTTCAAACTTTACCTTAGAACTTGGTTCGGCCTCCTTGGATTGGACTGCCTTCTTTATGTCCTTCTTATTGAAGCCTTTGTTCTTCTTGTAGAGTCTTTTCACAAGGTTCATGAGCTTCGTTGTTAGTTCTTCATCTTCATCATCTGAGTCAGGTTCTTCTTCTGACTCTGGTTCAGTTTTTCTTTGTGATCTTGGTTCACGCATTCGACTGGTACCTGCAACCAAAGCAACCCCCTTCTCGGTTGGCTGTGCATTAGTCTGCTCATGTCTTTCAAACTCACAGAATAATTCATCTAATTTTAGTGAAGATAAATCCTTGGAGACTTTGTAGGCATCTACCATTGATGCCCACAATGTACTCCTCGGAAACAAATTTAGTGTGTACCTTATGACGTCCCGATTCTCTACCTTTTGCCCTATTCCGTGGAGAGAGTTGAGGATGTCTTGAATTCTTGCGTGTAGAGAGCTTGCCGTCTCACTTTCTTGCATTTTCAGATTATATAGTTTATTAAGTAAAAGATCTCTTTTACTTACCTTGGTGTCGGTGGTGCCCTCGTGGAGTTCTATCAGTTTCTCCCACAGCTCCTTTGTGGTTGAAAATGGACCGACTCTGTTGAGCTCCTCCTTGGTAAGACCACACTGGAGGGTGCAGGTAGCTTTGGCGTCGGCTTCCACCTTCTTGATTAGGGATGGCTCCCAGTCCTCGCAGGGTGTAGGGTTGCCTTCTTTATCCGTTGGTAGATCCAGACCAGTCTTGATTATCATCCAGGTTTCGAATTAGATTTTCAGGTAGGTTTCCATTCGTCCCTTCCAGTACCCGAAATCTTCTCCGAAGAAGAGGGGGGGGACGAACGGTGTTGAAACCCTCTTGTTGGGCCATTGAGAGAATATGCAAAGAAAAAATAAAAAAGATGTCCCAAGACTGAGTCTTGGATTAGTAGTGCGGGAGTAAAGAATTGAAAAAAGAACTAACTCGAGTGGTGTTGCACCAACTTCGAGCGAGATCGATACGAACGAAAAAAAAACTGGAATTAGTAAGAATACTAATTTCAGTTGACTCCGAAAAATTTAAAACACCGCGAAAAAAAATTGCGTGATTGGTGGTTGCACCAGATCAATGCGACCCAGCTCTGATACCAATTGATGGATCGAGACGCGCTAGAGGGGGGGTGAATAGCGCTCGCGGCTATTTCGTTCGATTCGTAAAACTATCGGAGTTAAAAACAAGCAGCGGAATAAAGAAACACAAACACAGAGACACAGTGGAATTTATTTCGTTCGGAGCCTTGATCGACTCCTACTCGAAGACCCGCGATCTTTGATCGCTTTCCGTAGGCAACAACTATAAGCTCGATACGAATTACAAACTAATTACAATGAAAGAATAATAACAACTTTATACCGACAACTAAGGAAGAAGAAACAGAGCTTCGGGTCGTCGGGATGGAGTGAATTGTGTCGTTAGCAGCTATATGCAGCACTTCTAGATCGTGTCGTTAGCAGCTATATGCAAAGGAATCGCTTGGAGTGAATTGTTTCAAGCTGCTGGTCGAAACCCCCTTATAAAGGGTGTTCAAGGTGCCTTGAAAGTCATTCAAGGCGCCTCCATGCTGCCGAGTCGCCCGCGTGGATCAAGCTTGAACTGGTCGGATTTTATCTCTTCAAGGCGCCTTATGCCTCATTCAAGGCGCCTTAAGCAACTGGTTCAAGACACCTTATGACTCCTTCAAGGTGCCTCCAGGGTGCTTCGCAGCCAGCTCCAGCTTTGCACCCGAGGCGCCTCCGAGCCCCATGGATGCGCCTCAGACACTGTTCATCCGAGGTGTACTTTGTGTTTTTGGTACCTGCAAGAGTGTTAGTCCCAAACACATACCCTGCAAACCAAAGCTAGCACAAAACAACAGTAAATATGATAACAGAATATAGTGACAGTCTCCGGACTGTCCGAGTCTGACTTCGGATTTCCGACCGGAAACCCTAGGTCGACCCGACGCCTACTGTTCCCTCTACGGGGAACGCGTCCTCACCTACTCCACTCAGGAGATTTACCTGATGCCAGTACGATCCTCCAGATCGGCTGGACTTTAGCTCGGTGCTCGATGCTTCCGGACTTTCTGCTGGACTTCTGCTTCCCGGCTGGTCCAGTCTTTCACCTGGTTCGCGACACCAGGACTTTCCACCTAGGGTTACCCCCCCTAGGACTTTTGCCTGAAGCACTCGACCCACCAAGACTTTCCGCATAGGGTTACCACCCCCTAGGGTTTTGACCTACCTAACTACAGTTAGGACTTTCCTGAAACACTTAGTTAAGCACATTAGATCACAACATACCTTAACTTTGAATCCTTTGTCATTATCAAAACTCAGGTTTGATCGTCGGATCCTTCCCGCACCAACACAAAGTAATCCAGGACAGGGACATTGGACTGCTGTAAAGCATATATTAAAGTACATGAGAAGGACTAGAGATTATATGCTGGTTTACCAAGAAGATGATTTGCTCCCTGTGGGTTATACAGATTCTGACTTCCAATCAGATAGGGACAATAGTAAGTCTACCTCAGGTTATGTGTTTATTTTAGGAGGTGGAGCCATAGCATGGAGGAGTGTTAAGCAGAAATATATTTCAGACTCAACCTTGGAAGCTGAGTATGTGGAAACCTCTGAGGCAGCCAAAGAAGCTGTATGGCTCAGGAACTTTTTGATGGACTTAGATGTGATTCCTGGTTTGCCCAAAATCATTACAATTTATTGTGATAATAGTGGTCCAGTAGCAAACTCAAAGGAACCACGAGCCCATAAGGCGAGTAAACACATTGAGTGCAAGTACCACCTGATATGAGACATCATAAAGCGAGGAGAAGTTGTTGTCGCCAAGATTGCATCAGCAAATAACCTGGCAGATCCTTTCACTAAGGTCCTTCCGACGAAAGCTTTTGATCGGCATGTTAAGGGGATGAGAATCAGATGTATGGTAGCATTTATGGCAGCATAGTCTTTTAGTATAAGTGGGAGATTGTTAGAGTGTATACTAAAAGTCTAGCTTTTTGTATAAACATTTATCGTGAAATAAGAATCACATTGGTCAAATGTCTACATTTATATGCTAAGTATAGTTGTCCATTTAATTTATATTGTAGATAACATGGTGTGAGGTGACACACAAGATCATGTTATCAGTTCCTTATAAATTATAAATAGTAAATCACAACCAAGATGGAATGGGACAAACCATTGGAGTGGTTGTAGTGTAATTTGGTATTATTTTATCTTGACTATAAAATTACACTAGTACCATGAGTGTATTGAGCAGGACCATTTGAGATAGTTTCTTTTTATACTGACTACATAAAAGAATAAAACCTTTGTTATTATGGAAGTGTGTACTCTTAATCATGATATAATAACAAGCATATATACTTAATATTTATTTCTTTAATTTATCAAAAAGTGAGATTCAGTTCATTAAATCAATAGGCCCGATAAGTTGAGAAATGATATTATTTATATGGTGTGTTGTTGATTATAGAATGAAAATATGTCCTAGTAATATAGGTTGATGATGCCCCCTTAAGGAGCTCATAAGGATTGTCATGTAAACCCTGCAGGTGGACTTAGTCTGACATGACAATAAGGTTGAGTGGTACTACTCTTGGAGCTAGATATTAATTAAGTGAGTTATCAGTAACTCATTTAATTAGTGGGCATTCAATATCTTAAACATAGGGAGACTAACGAACTCATGATAAGAAGAAGCCCATATTGTAATATGGGATTGGTGCAGTAGTGCAATAATAACTCTTTAGTGGTATGAGTTATTATTGATGAACTTGAGTTGGGTGTTCGAGGCGAACACGGGAAGCTCAAGCTCATCGGGAGATCAAAACCAATTCCTCCTCTTGGTCCCTATTGTTGCCTCTTATTTATAAAGCCTTATATCCACTTAAAGCCAAGTTTCTTACCCATCTTATTGTGGTCAGCCAAGCCAAGCTTGGAGCCCAAGCTAGGGTCGGCCAAGCCAAAGAGTGGAGCCAAGTTGTGGCCGGCCAAGCTTGGAGCCCAAGCTAGGTGGCCGACCACATTAAAATAAAAGGGTATTTAAAATTTTAAAATCTTTCCTTTTGTGGAAGACATGGTTTTAAAAGAAAGTTTTTAAATTTTAAAATCTTTCCTTTTATAGCTTTCTACAAAGGATTAAGAGAAAGGTTTTATATCTTTCCTTATTTGTAGTTAAGAGAAAGATTTTAATTTTTTATAAAACTTTCCTTTTTTTTGTAACCATCCATATGTTTTAAAAGAGGGATTTTAATTTATAAAATTTTCCTTTTATAACCAACAAGGGATTTAAAAGAGAAATTTTTTATTAAAATTTCTTACCAGAAACAAATAAGGAAGTTTTAATTTTATGTTTAAAACTTTCCTTGTTTGGAGCATAAGTATAGGGTCGGCCATGACAAGCATTAAAGGAAGTTTTAATTTTTTTATTTTAAAACTTTCCTTTTTAGTCATTGGCAAGGAATATAAGGAAGTTTTAATTATGTTTAAAACTTTCCTTTTTTGCCAAGACCAAGGATTATAAAAGAGATGGAGGGGTGCCTCATGAGATAACACATCTTTTATTCCTCTCTTCTAATCTTTTGGTGGTCGACCCTTGTCCTTTTATTTTCTCCTTTTGTTTTCGTCCTTGGAGGCCGGCGGCATCAAGTGTGGTGATCTCTTGGTGGCCGGTTGCTTGAAGGAGAAGAAGAAGAGAAGGAAGCTCTCTTGTCTAGCATCCATTGGAGGTTAGTTGGTGGCCGGATCTTGGAAGCAAAGGAAGAAGCTTGGGTGGATTTAATCTTAGAAGATCGTCGCCCACACGACGTCCAAGAAAAGGAGAGGAATACAACAGAAGATCAAGAGGTCTATAAGCTACAAAAGGTATAACTAGTTATTAGTTTCCGCATCATAACTAGTTCATTTTTTGTATAGATCTTGAAAAACCAAACACAAGAGGTTATCGGTTTTAGGTTATCATTTTTTTTATCAATTTTATTGTTTGATTTCATATTTTGATATTGTGTTTCTATTGAGGTATCTATAGTTAAACCTAGTTTACTGTAAGAAGTTAAATATCTGATTTCTTTAAAAGGTTTTGTCTAGGAAGTGGTGAATAATCGCATACCCAATAAGGCCTAGTGCCTCACCATGTTTAACCTGGAAGCCGATCTTTGAAATAGATATTTGATTAACTTCTGTAATATGGTTTAACTTAAGAAGATCACATCGGTTAAACTTGGAGTAAAAATGTTAAGTATCATTTCCAATCCAAGTTTAACTTCTGAAGGACAATTTGGATTAATAATGTTAAGTATCGTTTGCAATCCAAATTTCACTTCAGTAGAGCACATGGGTAGCTAGGATAGTTCTATGCTTGTATAAATTTGTGTACAGGGGAACTAGGACAGTATTCCAAGTAGCAACCAACAGATACTTAGTCCATTAAATAGGATTGTGCCCCCTTCAGATGGAGAAGATCACATGCTCCTAAATAATTTCCTATAATCATCCATAAAGGAAGTTTGATCTAGCGATCCGTAAATAAACTCATCCGATGTGGAGGAAGGCACTCAGAGCCAACGCGCAAGTTTATTTGCATCACTTACAAACCAGTAATGGAGATCGTGGAATTTATTTATAAATCCCTCTCCCACTTAGTTATTTAAGATGAGGATTTTAACATGCACACACACACATCACAGCAAATAAAAACAATAAATATGGAAAAATAATTTTCCAACTATTATGGTCTCTTCCATCACTGTCCTCCATGTGTTGACAGCCCTAGCAGTCGTCAAAACTAGCCGCCAACCCTAGGGCTCATGTTATCGCATTTATTCAGCTTCCTTTTCTGCTGCGCCTCTGGTCCTCAAATAGCACCACGCCTCGCAAGGATACGATCTGCAACAAAAATAAAATTTTACATATATCGATCTTATATTCCACAAAGGAATGTACATAAAGTCTAGATCGAACAAAATGTAAAATCCTGAAACTAATATAGCTCCTGCTATATTTAATAAATACAATCATGCACACCCATAAAATTCCCTCGACATGTTCGAGGGTCTAATCACACACAATCACAATAGACCATAATAGTTGGAGCATGCAACCACAAAGTTAATCTATTTGCACATCCTACTATTATCCTGCCTAAAATATGTATGACATGTGCATAATTAAACTAAAAAACAAATACACAGAGGTATAACCTAGCTCTGATTCCAATTATTGGTTGCTACTCAGAATACCATTCTAGTTCCTCTGTACAAAAATTTGTACATACATAGAACTATCCTAGCTACCCATGTGCTCTACTGAAGTTAAATTTGGATTGCAAACGATGCTTAATATTATTAATCCAAATTGTCCTTCAGAAGTTAAACTTGGATTGGAAACGATACTTAACATTTTTACTTCAAGTCTAACCGATGTGATCTTTCTAAATTAAACCATATTACAGAAGTTAATCAAATATCTATTTCAAAGATCGGCTTTCAGGTTAAACATGGTGAGGCACCAGGCCTTCTTGGGTATGGGATCATCCACCACTTCCTAGACAAAGCCTCTTAAAGAAATCGGATATTTAACTTCTTACAACAAACTAGGTTTAACTACAGAGACCTCAATAGAAGCACATTATCGAAACATGAAATTGAAAAATAAAATCGATAGCAAAAATGACAACATAAAACTGATAACCTCTTGTGTTTGTTTTTTCAAGATCCATACAAAAAGATAAACTAGTCATGATGCGGAAACAAATAACTAGTTATACCTTTTTGTAACTTATAGACCTCTTGATTTTCTGCTGTATTCCTCTCCTTCTCTTGAATGTCATGTGGACGACGATCTTCCAAGATGAAATCCACCCAAGCTTCTTCCTTTGCTTCTAAGATTCAGCCACCAACTAACCTCCAAGGGATGCTAGACAAGAGAGCTTCCTTTTCTTCTTCTTCTTCTCCTT
Organism: Zingiber officinale; assembly: GCF_018446385.1. Lineage (NCBI taxonomy): Eukaryota > Viridiplantae > Streptophyta > Magnoliopsida > Zingiberales > Zingiberaceae > Zingiber > Zingiber officinale. The sequence goes on along the minus strand of NC_056002.1, from coordinate 42,556,616 downwards.
CAAGCAACCGGCCACCAAGAGATCACCAAACTTGATGCTGCCGGCCTCCAAGGAAGAAAACAAAAGGAGAAGAGAAAAGGAAGAGGGCCGACAACCAAAGGATTGGAAGGGAGGAATAGAAGATGTGTTATCTCATGAGGCACCCCCTCCATCTCTTTTATAATCCTTAGTCTTGGCAAAAAAGGAAAGTTTTAAACATAATTAAAACTTCCTTATATTCCTTACCAATTACTAAAAAAGGAAAGTTTTAAAACAAAAAATTAAAACTTCCTTTAATGCTTGTCATGGCCGGCCCTACACATGTGCTCCAAACAAGGAAAGTTTTAAACATAAAATTAAAACTTCCTGTTGGAATCCCAAGGTTGTTTTGGTGTGATCAACAAGTTAAGTTAGGTCCTGTGTATTTTTAACCTTGTGTCTAAGTGTGCAGGAGCTTAGGAGCATAGGTAGTCGAGCGGAAGACGCGACTAGCGAGAAGGACGGCATGCGGTGCGTTCGAGGGACGAGACGCTGCGGAAGAGTACACCGGCGGACGAGAAGGAAGCGTGCGGTGGTTCCGAGGGACGAGAAGCTGGAGTGGAAGACTGCTCGAGGAGCAAGAGACGCAGCTAGCGAGAAGGTCGACACGGGGTGCGACCGAGGGACGAAGACTGCGGATGAGTACGCTGGTGGATGAGAAGGAAGCACGCAGTGATTCTGAGGGACGAGAAGCCGGAGTGGAACCCTACTTGAGAAGATCGGAAGTTGGATTCGGGTGAGCCCTATTCCGGATGGCCGAGATCACCCAAGCGAGCAGAAGACTCGGTCTGAGGCGAACGGAGCCAGAGCAAAAGACCCGGGCGAAAAAAAGTCAACAGGGTTAACTTTTCCCTCAGGGCGCCCCATCCTTTTCTTCTTCCCTTTCTTCCCTCTAGGGTCGGCGCCCCACTTCATTTTCTTCTTCCCTTTCTTCCCTCTAAGGTCGACACCCCATCTTCTCTTGGTGGTCGGAGCTTGGAGGAAAAGAAAACGAAGAGACAAAGCACCTTGGTGGCCAGCGGTTTGGAGGAGAAGAAGAAGGAGGAGGCGCCCATTTTCTTTGCATCTTTTAGTGGTAGGCGGCTTGGAAACAAAATGGGTTCGGGAGTTTTTATCTTGGTAGATCATCGCTCATACGACGTCCAAGAAGAGGAGAGGAATACGACAGAAGTTCAAGAGGTCTTTGTCTACGAAAAAAAGTACAACTAGTTATTTATTCTACAGTGCAACTAGTTTTGTTTTCTTTGTATGGATCCTGAAATACCAACACAAGAAGCTAGCGATTTTGTGTTTCAACTTTGTGTTTTGATTTTGTGTATCGATTTTGTATTTCGATCTTGTGCTTTGATTGTCGTCTCTGTAGTTAAACCTAAGGTTACTGTAATGAACTTAAATATTCAATTTATATGAAAGGCTTTGTCTAGGAAGTGGTGGATGATCCCATAACCAAGAAGGTCGAGTGCCTCGTCAACGACCTGGAAGCTAATCCTTGAAATAGATATTTAATCAACTTCTGTAATATGGTTTAACTTTTGAAGAACACATGAGTTAAACTTGGATTAATAATGTTAAGTTTCATTTGCAATCCAAGTTCAACTCCTGAAAAGTACATGAGTTGCTAGGAAAAGTTTTGTGCTTGTATAATTTTTTTTTTTACAAGGGAAATAGAACAGAATTTCGAGTAGCACCCAACACTTGCTTGGTGCCCAAGCAAGGGGCCGACCAAGATGGGTTTAAAAGTGGGTTTTTAATTTTTTAAATCTTTCTTTTTGTAGCCATCTACAATGTTTTAAATGAGAGATTTTAAATTTTAAAAATTTTCCTTTTTTGAAGCCATCCACATGTATTTAAAAGAGAGTTTTAAATTTAAAAAAAAATCTTTCCTTTTGTAGCCATCTACAATGGTTTAAAAGAGATATTTTATTTTTGTTAAAAATTTTCTTTTTTGTAACCATGATTTAAAAGAGTGGTTTTAATTTTAAAAAAATCTTTCCTTTTTTAGCCATCTACAATGTTTAAAAGAGGAATTTTTAATTTTAAGACTTTACTTTTGTAGCCATCCATAATAGGAAATTTAAAAGAAAGATTTTAATTGTTGTTAAAATCTTTCCTTTTTAGCCATTACCAAGGATTATAAAAGAGAATAGATTGTGCCTTAGAGGAAATAATCATCTACACAATTTCTATTCCTCTTCTATTCTCCTTGTGGCCAACCCCCTCATATTCTTATTCTCCCCTTACTTTCTCACCTAAGGCCAGCGGCAACAAGAGGCTTCAACCATCTTGTGGTCGGCGGGTTGCAAGGAAGAAAGAAGAACAAGAGGTGGTGTTCCTAGCTTTGATCCCTTGGTGGCCGAAAGTCTTGGAAGAAAGAAGGACTTGGGTGGTTTTTGCATCTTGGTAGATCGTCACGTACACGACGTCCAAGAGGAGGAGAGGAATATAGCAGAAGATCAAGAGATCTTTAAGATACAAAGAAAGGTATAACTAGTTAATTGTTTCTGCTGTGTACTAGTTTATTTTTCCTTTGTATGAATCCTGAAGTACTAACACAAGAGGCTAGCGATCTTGTGCTTTGATTGAGATCTCTGTAGTTTAGCTTAGGGTTTACTGTAAGGAGTTTAAATATTCAATTTCCTTGAAAGACTTTGACTAGGAAGAGGTGGATGATCCCATACCCAAGAAGGCCGAGTGTCTCGCCAATGACCTGGATGTTGGGTGCTACTTGAAATTCCATTCTGTTTCCCATGTTCAAAAATTTGTACAAGAATATAAATTTTCCTAGCAGCACATGTGCTCTACAGAAGTTAAACTTGGATTGCAAACGAAACTTAACATTTTTAATCCAAGTTATTCTTTAGAAGTTAAACTTGAATTGGAAACAGAACTTAACATTTTTACTCCAAGTTCAACCCATGTGTTCTTCAGAAGTTAAACCATAATATAGAAGTTGATTAAATATCTATTTCAAAGATTGGCTTCCAGGTTAAACATGGCGAGGGACTCGGCCTTCTTGGGTACGGGATATGTTGGTCGCTACTTGGAATTTCGTTCTGCTTCCCCTGTACAAAAATTTGTACAAGCTAGCACAGAACTTTCCTAACAACCTATGTGTTCCTCATGAGTTAAACTTGAATTGGAAAGGGAACTTACATTTTTATTTTAAATTCAACTCATGTGTTCTTCAGTAGTTAAAACTTACATTGCAAATGATACTTAACATTATTAATCCAAGTCCATCCTATATTACAAAAGTAGATTAAATATCTATTTTAAGGATTGGCTTCCAGGTTAAACATGGCGAGACACTAGGTCTTCTTGGGTATAAGATCATCCACCAGTTCCTAGACAAAGTCTTTCAAAGAAATTGATTATTTAAACTTCTTACAGTAACCCTAGGTTTAACTACAGAGACCTCAATAGAAGTACAAGATCAAAACACAAAATCGAGACATGAAATCGCTAGCCTCTTGTGTTGGTATTTCACGATCCATACGAAGAAAACAAACTAGTCTGCACTGCGGAATAAAGAACTAGTTATACCTCTCTTCATAGACAAAGACCTCTTGATCTTTTGCTATATTACTCTCCTCCTCTTGGACGTCGTGTGGGCGACGATCTACCAAGACAACACCACCCGAACCACTTTTTTGCCTCCAAGAATTTCGGCCACCAAGGGAATGCCAAAATAGGAAACTTCCTTTTCTTCTCCTTCTCCTCCAAGTAACCGGCCACCAAGTGCTTCTTCTTTTCTTTCAAGTTTCGACCACCAAGAAGAGATGAGTGCTGACCTTAGAAAGAAGAAAGGGAGAGAAGAATATGTGTGCCACCAGCCTTAGGGAAGAAAACAAGGTGAAGGGGAGAAGATGAGGGAGTCGGCCACACAAGGAGAAGAAGAGGAAGATGTGCCACCCCTAAGGGAGCATGGGAATTATGGAGATATGTTATTCCATAAGGCACCCTCTACTTCTCTTTTATAATCCTTGGTCATGACATAAAAGGAAATTTTAATAATAATTAAAATCTCTCTCTTTTAAATTTCCTATTGTGATGGCTATAAAAGGAAAGTTTAAAAAAAATTAAAATCTCATTCTTTTAAACATTGTAGATGTCTACAAAAGGGGAAGATTTTAAAATTAAATTTCTCTTCTAAATCATAGTTACAAAAAAAAGAAAGTTTTATCAAAATTAAAATATCTCTTTTTAAACCATTATAGATGGCAACAAAAAAGGAAAGATTTTAAAATTTAAAACTCTCTTTTAAAACTATGTGGATGGCTTCAAAAGGAAAGATTTTAAAATTAAAATCTCTCTTTTAATCCTTTGTAGATTGCTATAAAAGGAAAGATTTAAAAAAATTAAAATCTCTCTTTTTATTTCTTTAGTGGCCGACCCCTTGCTTGGGTCCAAGGGGAGGCGAGGAATATGGCAGAAGATCTCGAGGTTATTAGCTGGCAAAGAGAATGCATAACTAGTAGTTTTCTTCCGCATCATACTAGTTATTTTCTTTGTAAGAATTCTAAATACAAGAGGCAATTAGATCTAGTTTTTTGAAATAGTTTTTTTGAGTTTGTATTTTCTTCTTTTTTGAATTTGTGATTCGATTGTTCTTTTTGGTTAACCTAGAGTTATTTAAGGAAATAAATATTAGCTTTCCTTAAAAGGCTTTGCCTAGGCGGTGGTGGTTGCTCCCATATCCAAGAAGGTCATGTGCCTCGCCATGCAGTCCTGGAAGCTAATTTTGGAAATTAATATTTATGGAATTAATAACTTAGGTAGATTTGAATCAATAGTGTTAAGTTCCGCTTGCGATTCAAATCTAAATCATTAAGAACAGATAAGTTAAATTTGGAATCAATGATGTTAAGTTCCATCTGCAATTCCTAATTTAATTTCTAAAGAACACAATAGGTTATTTAAGGAAAGGTTCGACACTTGTACAAAAAAATTTTGTACAGTAGAATCGGTACATTTTCCTAGGACTAACCAACAATTGGTATCAGAGCTAGGGTTTGCCTTTGTGTATTTTTAGAATTCAAATAGGTTATGCACATGTCATACATAATTTAGGAAGGAAAATAGTAGGATGTGCTAACTCTTTGGTTGCAGGCTCCAACTATTATGGCTTATTGATATTGTGTGTGATTGGATCCTTGGACATATCAAGGGCATTATTTGTGTGCATGATTGTATGTATAAAATACAGCAGGAGCTGTATTATTTTTAGAATTTTATTTTTGTTCGATCTAGAATACATGTGCATTCCCTCATGGAATATAGGATCGATATATGTAAAATTCTATTTTTTGTTGCGGATTGGATTCTTGCGAGGCGTGGTACTTTTGGAGCACCAGAGACGTAGTGGAATAAGAAGCAAGATGGATGCGACAACTCGACCTGATGGCGGTGGCTAAAGATGGCAGCAGCTAGGGTTGGAGCACATGGAGGACAATAATAGAAAAAATGTCATAATAGTTGGAAAATAATTTCCATATTTATTATTTTTATTTACTGTGATGTGTGTGTATGCATTTGATGTATGCTAGCATAGGTTAAAATCCTCATTTTTAAATAACTAAGTGGGAGAGGGATTTTAATAAATCCCATGGTCTCCATTACTGGTTTGTAAGTGATGCAACAAGCTTGTGTGTTGGCTCTGAGTGCCTCCCTCCACAACGGATGGGTTTGTTGCGGATCACTAGATCAAACTTCCTTTTATGGATGGTTATAGGAAATTATTTAGGAGCGTGTGATCTTCTCCAACTGAAGGGGCACAATCCTATTTAATGGACTTAGTATCAAGTAATGGTATACACTTAGACGCATTCAATAGTATCCTCCCCAACGGAGTCACTGCAATTGTTTTGTGTGACCAAAGTGAAGCCAACTATTAATTTTATTTGTCATAAAGTTAGGATGACAAGATAATAAAATTAATGGGTCACTCCCTCCTCTTACAAATGTTGAATCTGTATACGTCCACACTAACGTGGCATGCAATATTCACGGTGATTTGAGGTGTTGGTTAATTTAAAATAGTATTGTTTGAGGAATCAATATTATTCTAAATTTAGAGTTTTGACCAAAGTTTATTTTGTGATTCTTAGGATGACTTTCAACCCACTGGCCATTATATTGAAAGAGAACAAACTTACTGGTCCAAACTATATTGATTGGAAAAGAAACCTGGACATTGTTCTTACTGCTGAGAGCTATAAGTTTGTACTGACTGAGGCTTGCCCTGATGCACCTGATGGTGACTCTACCCCAGAGGAGATTGAGTACCATAAGAAATGGGTAAAAGCTGATGAGATGGCGTGGTGTTACATTTTGACATCAATGTCAAATGTATTGCAACATCAGCATCAAGATTTACCAACAGCTTATGATATAATGAACAATCTCAAAGAACTCTTTGGGCACCAGAGTCGGACTGCTAGGCAAAAGGCAATGAGAAAGCTAATGACAGCCACCATATCTGAGGGGACACCCGTAAGGGATCATATCCTCAAAATGATGGCTTATCTAAATGAAATACAAGTCCTTGGAGGAGAAATCGATGGGGAAACCCAGGTCGATATAATTCTCCAAATGTTACCTAGAAGTTTTAAACAGTTCCGCCTGAACTATAACATGTACAAAAGAGAGTATACGTTGGCAGAACTTCTGACAGAACTACAGGCAGTAGAAGGAATATTTCGACATAGTTCTCAGATTCACTATGCTGAAAATGATTCTACTTCTAAGTCGAAAGGCAAGAAGAAGAAGAAACAGGTCTTTTCAACAAAGAAGGTGAATAAACCTCAGGGTACAGGACAGAAAGCTGGAATGAAGAAGCCGAAGGGCAAGTGCTTCATCTGCAAGTAGTCTGGACATTGGAAGGAGGACTGTCCTCATAGGAATCAGAACAATAAAGATATATCTCATACTCTAGTTGTTGAAACATGTTTAGCGGTGTTATCTACCAGCACCTGGTGTGTAGATATGGGAGCCACTGATCATGTCTGCAATTCCTTGCAGGGGTTCCAGGAAACTCGATGACTATTTGATGGAGAGATAACCGTATACATGGGCAATGCTACTAAGGTGATGGCTGTTGCAGTGGGAGACGTCTACTTATCTTTTGATAGGAATAGAAATTTGATTTTAAGAAAATTGTCTTTATATACCTAGTTTTAGAAAGAATTTAATTTCAGTTTCTAAACTGTATTTGGATAGATATTCAGTTTCTTTTAGTAACAATGTCGTTATAAAGAGAAATAAGGTGATTATCTGTTCTTGTGCATTGGTTGGCAATTTATACACTTTAAATCCAATTTCTCCCACAAAGCAAAATATAGAAATTAATAACACATCTTCTAACTCTAATAAGAGAAAAGAACCTTCAAAAATGAACCAAACGTATCTTTGGCATCTAAGGCTTGGACATATTAACTTAAGTAGGATTCAAAGGCTTGTAGCCGATGGACTCTTGGGTTCATTAGAGTTGGAAAACTTTCCAACATGTGAATCCTGCTTGGAAGGAAAAATGACCAAGAGACCTTATAAGGCCAAGGGGTATAGAGCCAAAGATGCATTAGAACTGGTTCATTCTGATTTGTGTGGTCCTATGTCTATCTAGGCAAGAGGTAATTATAAATACTTCATCTCTTTTATAGACGATTATTCAAGATACGGATACATTTACCTGATGCGCCGCAAGTCTGAATGCTTTGACAAGTTCAAAGAATATAGGGCTGATGTGGAGAAACGTCTTGGTAAAAGTATAAAGACATTACGGTCTGACCGTGGTGGGGAGTACCTCTTTGGAGAGTTTAGGAATTACTTATCAGAAGTCGGGATTCAATCCCAATTGTCTGCACCTGGTACACCCCAACAGAATAGTGTGGCAGAACGAAGGAATATGACTCTTATGGAAATGGTTAGATCAATGATGAGTTACTCAGAATTACCAAATTCATTTTGGGGATATGCTTTAGAAACAGTAATATACATTCTGAATATGATACCTTCTAAAATAGTTCCTTCTACTCCCATGGAATTATGGAATGGGCGTAAGCCTAGTCTGAATTATATCCGGATATGGGGTAGTCCAGCACATGTGCTGAAGGGAGATACTGACTGTCTGTTTGTGGGATATCCTAAGGGAATGAAAGGTGGTTTGTTTTATAATCCTAAAAATCAGAAGATCATTGTTAGCACCAATGCTCAATTTTTAGAATAAGATTATGTAATGAACCATAAGTCCATGAGTGAAATAGTTCTAGAAGAAATTAGAGAGGGCACGTCTATTTTAGTACCAACAGTACAAGATGAAGTACCACAAGAAACTGCAACATAAGTCACACATGATACACAGCTAGAGACAGTGCCTCGTCATAGTGGGAGGGTTGTGAGGCAACCTGAGAGATTCATGTTTTTGGGAGAGTCCTCGGACTTGATCCCAGGTAAACATGAACCTGATCACCGAATATATGACGAAGCACTCCAAGATATAGATGCAGTATCTTGGCAAAAGGTAATGAATTTCAAAATAGAATCTATGTATTCTAATAAGATCTGGGAGCTTGTAGAATCACCTGATGGTGTAAAAGCCATTGGATGCAAGTGGATCTACAATAGGAAAAGAGGGATAGATGGGAAGGTAGAAACCTTCAAAGCAAGGCTTGTTGCGAAAGGGTATACTCAGAAAGAGGGAATCGATTATGAGGAGACTTTCTCGCCAATAGCTATGCTTAAGTCTATCCGGATACTCTTATCCATTGCCGCTCATATGGATTATGAGATTTGGCAAATGGATGTCAAGACAGCTTTCCTTAACGGAAGTCTTGAAGAAAACATCCATATGAAGCAACCATAAGGGTTCATTGAAAAGGGCAAAGAGCATCTAGTGTGTAAGCTCAATCGGTCCATTTATGGACTGGAGCAAGCTTCAAGATCTTGGAACATCCGGTTTAATGAAGTAATCCAGTCATATGGATTTATTCAGTGTCCGGATGAGTCTTGTGTATACAAGAAGTGTAACGGAAACGTGGTGGTATTTCTTGTACTATACATAGATGATATTTTGTTAATTGGCAACAATGTCAAGATATTATCGGACGTAAGGGTATGGTTGTCCAAACAATTTGATATGAAGGCCTTAGGAGAATGTACACACATTCTTGGGATCAAAGTTATAAGGGATCGCAAGAAAAGAATGTTGTGTCTATCCCAAGCTTTATATATAGATACAATCCTTGCTCGTTTTAGCATGCAAAACTCCAAGAAAGGTTTCTTACCTTTTAGGCATGGAGTAGCTTTATCTAAAGAGATGTCTCCGAAGACATCAAAGGAGATAGAGGACATGAAGGCAGTTCCTTATGCCTCGGCTGTAGGAAGCCTTATGTATGCAATGCTATGTACGAGACCTGATATCGATTTTGCCGTGGGCATGGTTAGCAGATATCAGAGTAACCCTGGACAAGGACATTGGACTGTGGTAAAGCATATATTAAAGTACCTGAGAAGGACTAGAGATTATATGCTAGTCTACCAAGCAGACGATTTGCTCCCTGTGGGTTACACGGATTCGGATTTCCAATCAGATAGGGACAATAGTAAGTCTACGTCAGGCTATGTGTTACTCTAGGAGGTGGAGCTATTGCATGGAGGAGTATTAAGCAGAAATGCATCTTAGACTCAACCATGGAAGCAGAGTATGTGGCAGCCTTTAAGGCAGCCAAAGAAGCTGTATGGCTCAGGAACTTTCTAATGGACTTAGATGTGATTCCTGGTTTGCCCAAGATCATCACAATTTATTGTGATAATAGCGGTGCAGTTGCAAACTCGAAGGAACCATGAGCTCATAAGGCAAGTAAACATATAGAGTGCAAGTACCACCTGATACGAGACATCGTCAAGCGAAGAGAAGTTGTCGTCGCCAAGATTGCATCAGAAGATAACCTAGCAGATCCTTTCACAAAGGCCCTTCCGGCGAAAGCTTTTGATCGGCATGTGGAGGGGATGAGAATCAGATGTAAGGCAACAAATATGGCAGCTTAGTCTTTTAGTATAAGTGGGAGATTGTTAGAGTGTATACTAAAAGCTTAGCTTTTGTAAACATTTATTTGTTGAAATAAAAGAATCACATTGGTCAATATCTGTATTTATTTGTTAAATGTACTTGTTTAATTAATTTATATAGTAGATAACATGGAGTGTGGTGTCACACTCAGAAGATCATGTTGTCGGTTCTCTATAAATTATAAACAGTTGCTCGTGACTAAGATAGAAAGGAACAAACTATCAGAATAGTCATAGTGTAATTAAATATTAGTTTATCTTGACTAATAAATTACACTGATACACTTTAAGTGTATTGAGTAGGACCATTTAGGTATGTTCTTTTTGTACTGACTTAGTAGAAGAACTAAACCTTAGTTATTATGGAAGTGTGTGCTCTTAATCCTAATATAATAACAAGCACATATATTTAATATTTATTTCTTTGACTTATCAAAGGGTGAGGTTTAGCTCGATAAATCAATATGCCCGATAAGTTGGGAAATGATATTACTTATAGTGTGTGTTGTTGATTATAGAAGGAATCTATGTCCTAGTTATCTAGGTTGAGAATGTCCCCAAGAGGAGCTCATAAGGATTGTCATGTTAAACTCTGTAGGTGGACCTAGTCCGACATGACAATAAAGTTGAGTGGTACTACTCTTGGAGCTAGATATTAATTAAGTGAGTTGTCAGTAACTTACTTAATTAGTGGGCATTCGTAATCTTAAACACAGGGAGATTAACACACTCTTGATAAGAAGGAGCCCATAATGTAATTTGGAATTGGTGCGGTAGTGCGGTAATAACTCTCTAGTGGAATGAGTTATTATCGATGAACTTGAGTTGTGTGTTCGGGGCGAGCACGGGATACTCAAGCTCATCGGAAGGCCAAAACCAATTTCTCCTCTAGGTCCCTATTGTAGCCTCATTATAGCCTCAAGTCCATCCAAATGTAAGGCTCTTCTTGGTGTCCAAGAAGGGGGACGGACCATTGCTTGGTGACCAAGCAATGGCCGGCCACATCCTCTTATAGGGACCGGCCCTATTGCTTGGTGACCAAGCTTGTAGGGGCCGGCCAAGATTAATTCAAATAGGAGGGGTGTTTTGAATTTTTAAAATCTTCTCTTTGTAGAAAACTATAAGTTTTAAAAGAGAGATTTTAATTTTTCAAAACTTTCCTTATTTGAATTAGGCCACATGTTTTAATAGAGAGTTTTAAAAGTTTTAAAACTTTCCTTTTTTAACCATCCTCATGGTTTAAGAAAAAAAGGAAGATAAGTTTTAAAATTAAAATTTTCTATCATCATGTTAAAAAAGGAAATTTTGTAAGAGAGTTTTTAAATTTAAAACGTGGTTTTAATTTTTAGAAACTTTCCTTTTTTAACTCCTACTTTAGGAAAGTGAGCTTGTAAAATTTTATAAGAGTTTTTTTCTCTTGTAAAATTTTTAAAAAATTATTATTCCTTTCCTAAATATGGTGGCCAACCACCTTGCTTGGTGCCCAAGCAAGGGGTCGGCCAAGCTTAATCCTAAACCAAATAGGATTGATCGCAACCATTGATTAGTGATTGATTCAATCAAGAGGAAAGAAAAGGAAAAATAAAAAGGGAAAAGGAAAAACTCTTGGATGATTTTATTTTTTGTAAAAGATTTTTCCTTATTTGCCTTGGGCAAGTAATATAAAAGAAGGGGTGAGGGGGCTTCATGAGACAACTCTTATCCTCTTGCTTGGAGATTTCTTGGTGGTCGGCCCTCTCCCTTCTCCCTTTCCCTTTGCTCTCTTCTCTTTGGTGGTGGTGGTGGCCGAATTCTAGAGGAAGAGGAAGGACTCTTTTGGGTGGTGTTCATCTTGGAGGATCGTCGCCCACACGACGTCCAAGGCGAGGCGAGGAATACGGCAGAAGATCTCGAGGTTATTAGCTTACAAAGAGAAGGTATAACTAGTAGTTTTCTTCCGCATCATACTAGTTATTTTCTTTGTAAGAATTCTAAATACAAGAGGCAATTAGATCTAGTTTTTCAAAATAGTTTTTTTGAGTTTGTATTTTCTTCTTTTTTGAATTTGTGATTCGATTGTTCTTTTTGGTTAACCTAGAGTTATTTAAGGAAATAAATATTAGCTTTCCTTAAAAGGCTTTGCCTAGGCGGTGGTAGTTGCTCCCATATCCAAGAAAGTCATGTGCCTCGCCATGCAGTCCTGGAAGCCAATTTTGAAAATTAATATTTATGGAATTAATAACTTGGGTAGATTTGAATCAATAGTGTTAAGTTCCGCTTGCGATTCAAATCTAAACCATTAAGAACAGATAAGTTAAATTTGGAATCAATGATGTTAAGTTCCGTCTGCGATTCCTAATTTAACTTCTAAAGAACACAATAGGTTATTTAAGGAAAGGTTCGACACTTGTACAAAAAATTTTTGTACAGTGGAACCGGTACGTTTTCCTAGGACTAACCAACAATGTGTTCTTCAGTAGTTAAAACTTGGATTGCAAAGGATACTTAACATTATTAATCCAAGTTCATCCTATGTTTTAGAAGTTGATTAAATATCTATTTCAAGGATTGGCTTCCAGGTTAAACATGGTGAGACACTCGGCCTTCTTGGGTATGAGATCATCTACCACTTCCTAGACAAAGTCTTTCAAAGAAATTAGATATTTAAACTTCTTACAGTAACACTAGGTTTAACTATAGAGACCTCAATAGAAGTACAAGATCAAAATATAAAATCGAAACACAAAATCGAGACATGAAATCGCTAGCCTCTTGTGTTGGTATTTCAGGATCCATACGAAGAAAACAAACTAGTCTGCACTGCGGAATAAAGAACTAGTTATACCTCTCTTCATGGACAAAGACCTCTTGATCTTTTTCTATATTACTCTCCTCCTCTTGGACGTCGTGTGGGCGACGATCTACCAAGACAACACCACCCGAACCACTTTTTTGCCTCCAAGAATTTCGGCCACCAAGGGAATGCCAAAATAGGAAACTTCCTTTTCTTCTCCTTCTCCTCCAAGTAACCGGCCACCAAGTGCTTCTTCTTTTCTTTCAAGTTTCGACCATCAAGAAGAGATGAGTGTTGACCTTAGAAAGAAGAAAGGGAGAGAAGAATATGTGTGCCACCAGCCTTAGGGAAGAAAACAAGGTGAAGGGGAGAAGATGAGGGAGTCGGCCACACAAGGAGAAGAAGAGGAAGATGTGCCGCCCCTAAGGGAGCATGGGAATTATGGAGATATGTTATTCCATAAGGCACCCTCTACTTCTCTTTTATAATCCTTGGTCATGACATAAAAGGAAATTTTAATAATAATTAAAATCTCTCTCTTTTAAATTTCCTATTGTGATGGCTACAAAAGGAAAATTTAAAAAATTAAAATCTCTTTCTTTTAAACATTGTAGATGTCTACAAAAAGGGAAGATTTAAAAATTAAACTTCTCTTCTAAATCATGGTTACAAAAAAGAAAAATTTTATCAAAATTAAAATATCTCTTTTTAAACCATTATAGATGGCAACAAAAAAGGAAAGATTTTAAAATTTAAAACTCTCTTTTAAAACCATGTGGATGGCTTCAAAAAAGGAAAGATTTTAAAATTAAAATATCTCTTTTAATCCTTTTTAGATTGCTATAAAAGGAAAGATTTTAAAAAATTAAAATCTCTCTTTTTATTTCTTTAGTGGTCGGCCCCTTGCTTGGTCATCAAGCAAGGCTTGGCCAACCACATCTTGGACACCAAGATGGGTTTGGCCGACTCCTTGCATGGGCACCAAGCAAGGATGTGACCGACCCCTAGCTTGGGTAAGAAGCTGGGCTTTAGGTGGATAAAAAGGCTTTTAATAAGAGACTACAACAGGGACCTAGAGGAGGAATTGGTTTTGGCCTCCTGATGAACTTGAGCTTCCTGTGTTCGACCCGAACACCCAATTTAAGTTCATCAATAATAACTCATACCACTAAAGAGTCATTATTGAACTACCGCACCAATCCCATATTACATTATGGGCTCATTCTTATCATGAGTGCGTTAATCTCCCTGTGTTTAAGATATCGAATGTCCATTAATTAAATGAGTTACTGACAACTCACTTAATTAACATCTAGCTCCAAGAGTAGTACCACTCAACTTCATTGTCATGTATGAACTAAGTCCACTTGCAGGGTTTACATGACAATCCTTATGAGCTCCTCAAGGGGACATCATCAACCTAGATAACTAGGATACAGTTTCCTTCTATAGTCAACAATACACCATATAAATAATATTATTTCCCAACTTATCGAACCTATTGATTTAACGAATAAATCTCACCCATTGATAAATTAAATAAATACTAAGTATATGTGCTTGTTATTATACCGGGATTAAGAGTACGCACTTCCATAATAACAGAGATTTTATTCTTTTTATGTAGTCAGTATAAAAGAAACAACCTCAAATGGTTCTGCTCAATACACATATAGTGTACTAGTATAATTTTATAGTCAAGATAAACTAATACCAAATTACACTACAACCATTCCAATGGTTTGTCCTAATCCATCTTGGTTGTGAGCTACTATTTATAATTTATAAGGAACTGATAACATGATCTTCTGTGTGACACCACACACCATGTTATCTACAATATAAATTAAATGGGCAACTACATTTAACTAAATGCAGACATTTGACCAATGCGATTCTTATTTCAAAATAAATGTTTATACAAAAGCTAGACTTTTAGTATACATTCTAACAATCTCCCACTTATACTAAAAGACTATGCTGCCATATATGCTGCCATATATCTGATCCTCATCCCCTTAACATGCCCATCAAATGCTCTCACCGGAAGGACCTTAGTGAAAGGATCTGCTAGGTTATCTTCTGATGCAATCTTAGTGACAATAACTTCTCCTCGCTTTATGATGTCTCGTATCAGGTGGTACTTATGCTCAATGTATTTACTTGCCTTATGGGCTCGTGGTTCCTTCGAGTTTGCTACTACACCACTATTATCACAATAAATTGTGATAATTTTGGGCAAACCAAGAATCACATCTAAGTCCATCAAGAAATTTCTGAGCCATATAGCTTATTTGGTTGTCTCAGATGCTACCACATACTCAGCTTCCGTGGTGGAGTCCGAAATGCATTTCTACTTAACATTCCTCCATGCTATGGCTCCACCTTCCAAAGTAAACACATACCTTGAGGTCGACTTACTATTGTCCCTATCTGATTGGAAGTATGAATCTGTGTAACCCACAGGAAGTAAATCATCTGTCTGGTAAACTAATATATAATCTCTAGTCCTTTTTAGGTACTTCAATATATGTTTTACAGCAGTCTAATGTCCTTGTCCTGGGTTACTTTGTGTAACGACCCACCTCCTACTAACTAGGCTGCAAGGCCAGACCGTCACATTATGCTGTGCTAACTATAAGGTGCGGAAATCTGCGCTATTAAAAATCTTACTCTGCTAATGACTATTACAGCCTGTAAGATTAGGTTCAAGGATCTTTCCTTTGACATACATACACTAGGGAAGGAACTCAACTTTCTATTTGCTCAAAAGACTGAAATAAGACCCTTCCAGCTGAAATCAGACACTCCAATCGATCGGCTGATCGATCGGAGTCATTTGATCGATCCCCTGATCGATTCAGTGTGCTACTGTGCACGGAAGAATTTATGGATCGATCAGCTGATCGATCCAGCTATGACTAATTGATCCAGTGATCGATTCAGCGTGCTACTGTGCACGGGAGAAGTTATGGATCGATCGGCTGATCGATCCAGTGATCGATTCAGAAGCTCTCTATTCG
Organism: Zingiber officinale; assembly: GCF_018446385.1. NCBI lineage: Eukaryota > Viridiplantae > Streptophyta > Magnoliopsida > Zingiberales > Zingiberaceae > Zingiber > Zingiber officinale. The sequence goes on along the minus strand of NC_056002.1, from coordinate 42,540,737 downwards.
CGAGGCTAATTCCTCGATCGATCCAATGATCGATTCCAGAGCTTACTATTCGTGGAAATCAACTCTCAATCGATCAACCGATCGATTGAGGTCCCTCCAATCGATCGGTAGATCGATTGGAGTTTCTGATTTCGCTGCAGAACTCTGATTTCAAAGCTCGATCATACACAACTCACTATAATAAACCTAAAATGCCTAGAGAACATTGTAATAGATCTTCACTAACATTATGCATGATTTACTACTCATCAATAAGCTAACTAGTGTCCTAGGCATGGCATAAGCATGGTTTCACAATTCAGAATTCTTAAACATTCTAAAGGTGCATAAACATTAAAAGAACAAAAGGTTCTAATTCTTTAAATTTGCTAGTTCCCAAGGGTCTTTATTCCAAGTTCCTGCCCACACACATCTTTGTAGCATTGACCTCCAACCTCTGCTAGTCCATCTTTCCTTTACCTTTATCTGCAGTATAAGAAAAAGAAGTATCTGTAAGCTTGGGAGCTTAGTAAGAAACCATCTACCTCACAAAACATGCATACGATGCAATTTATGCTTTTAAAACATACTATTTGCAATATATGCTGAACATTGCTAGACATGGATTCTAAAACATGGCATAATCACATACGATACATGGCAATCATAGCTAAGCATAAATCATCATGTGGATCCATAAGAACTAAACTGAAATAAAAACTAAGCTACACTACTGCTAACTGATGCTAAGTTGCTCTATATTCACATAAACTATATTGTGAAGTTTTGAAAACTATTTATCATAAATAGATGAAAATACATAATCATGCTGCTGATGGGTCCGACAACTGTACTTGTTGTGCGCGCATCCCTAACTAAACCCGGTGTTACAAATTCCGAATCTAGTAGGGTTTACTAGGTTATCTAAACCTAGGGACGACTGTGGGAGCCCAACCCAATGGACATCTAGTCTAGTACAGTGCCACTGCTAAAAGTAAAATACTGTTTTATAACTGAATTATCTTATCTTGCTATTTCTAGGTTATCTGAACCTAGAGCTAGGTTATCTGAACCTAGAGGCGACTGTGGGAGCCCACCCATTGGATCGTAGTCCCATAAAAGCTGTAGCAAGACTAACTGTGCTATAAAATGCTTCTACTGCATTTATCTAAACTATTGGAATGCCTATAAGGGCATTTTACTGAGCTAAGCATTAAAGCAAACACTTGGTGTGCGTTAATTCACACTCTATATGCTGAAAATTCTGCATATGACTAGACTAATGTATAAAACGTACGAAAAGCTACTTATACTGCAGGTGAGGGGTTTCTTACATCCTGCGCTAGTTTTACTTATGATCTGATCGCTAGGTTTTCCGGAAAAACAATCTTCTCGACGACCCTCTTGCTTCCACGTGCTCTTCTCGCGGCGAGGAGCGTCCTCGTGCCGGAGTCGTCGCCGAAAGGTGTTCTTGGAGCCTTTGGGACGGAACCCTAGCCCTTGGGGCTTAGGGCGCCGAGAGGAGAAGAGGAGAGGCGGCGTGAGGGTGAGGAGAGGAAGAATCCCGATCCAAAATAAACCCTCACTTAATAATTTCCCTATTTATATTAAGAGGGTAATTCGGCCCAACTCCAACATAAATATAATTGATTCTCTTTTTTTTCAGCACGGCCCTGCTGGGTTCACTTGGTTACTAGAGTCACCCTATAAGGCATAGAGTTTGCTAGGTCTCGAGTTCAATTCCCGCTTAAGCTATTTTACGTTTCTATTTGTTTTTGTTACTTCCGCTACTCTAAAAATTCCATAAAAATATCTCAAAATTCCGGATAAATAGTAGGATATTTATAAAAGTATTTTGAGAATTTTCGGGCGTTACAATCCCCCATGCCTTATAAAAAGTTCATCCTCGAACTTAGAATAACTCTGGGTACTTCTGTCTCATACTGGCTTCTGTCTCCCAAGTTGCCTCTTCTACTGTGTGATTTTGCCAAATAAATTTTACTAATGGTACTTCCTTGTTCCGTAATTTCTTAACTGCTCGGTCTATTATCTGAATAGGCCGACTGTCATAGCTGAGATCTTCGCGGACTTGTACCGACTGGGGCTCAATCACCTGGGTGGCATCTGGGATATGCTTCTTCAGCATAGAGACATGAAATACGTTATAGATAGCTGACATCTCCTGGGGTAGCTCTAGCTCATATGCTACTTTGCCAACTCTCCTTGTGATGAGGTATGGTCCCACATATCTGGGACTTAGCTTGCCCTTCTTCCCAAAATGCATTACTCCCTTCATGGGAGCCACTCGGAGAAATACTGTATCCCCAATTGAAAACTCTAAGAGTCTGCGCCGCGTATCAGCGTAGCTTTTCTGGCGGATCTGCTGTATAGCTGCTGTGGTATCTGCTACTAAATATGTCTGAAGTTCTAGTTCTTTCTGTTCACCACTTTCATACCAGTAGATTGGAGATCCACACCTCCGCCCGTAGAGAGCCTCGTAAGGTGCCATGCCGATGGTGGCCTAATAGCTATTGTTGTATGCAAATTCTGCTAAACTCAGATATTTGCACCAACTTCCTTTAAAGTCTAGGGCACACGCTCGGAGCATATCTTCGAGTATCTGATTCACCCGCTCCGTCTGACCATCTGTCTGAGGATGGAAAGCTGTGCTAAATTTTAACTTAGTGCCCAACGCTGACTGTACACACTCCCAGATGTGTGATGTGAATCTGCTGTCTCTGTCTGAAATGATGGTCCGTGGGACTCCATGTAATCTAACAATCTCCTTAAGATACAACTGAGCTAGCTGTTCCATGGAGTAGGATATCCTGATAGATAGGAAGTGGGCTGATTTAGTCAATCTATCGACTATTACCCAGATGGCATCAAAACCATTCGTGGTTCTGGGTAATCCCACTATGAAATCAATAGAAATATCCTCCCACTTCCATTCTGGAATCTGAATGAGCTACAGAACTCCTCCTGGTCTCTGATGTTCTGCCTTGACCCTCTGGCAGGTCAAACAGGTACTGACATATCTAGCGATGTCTCTTTTCATCCGCGGCCACCAAAAATGTTTCTTTAGGTCTTGGTACATCTTGGTGGAGCCAGGATGCATCGCATAAGGAGTCCTGTGAGCCTCGTCTAGGATCTTCCTCCGTAGTTCCTCCTGATCGGAACGCATAGTCTGTCACCAAAATATAATACCCCACTATCGGACATTCTGAACTCTCCACTTCCTGTTTCTGCTAACCCTTGCTTGATTTTCTGAATTTCAGGATCCTGTCCCTGAGCTGTCTGGATGTCACCAAGCAGGGTAGATGCTAAAGTCATAGTAGAGAGCGGTCCCACTATAAGCTCGAGACTGAAATCTGTGATCTCCCTCTGTAGGGGCGGTGACATGGCTGCTAGGGATAGTAAGGTAGCACTGGACTTCCTGCTAAGTGCATCTGCCACCTTATTGGCTTTTCCTGGATGGTAGAGGATATCTATATCGTAGTCCTTGACCAGTTCGAGCCATCTGCGCTGTCGTATATTCAGATCCTTCTGAGTGAAGAAGTACTTCAGACTCTGATGATCTGTATACACTCTACACTGAGCTCCATACAAGTAATGTCTCCAAATTTTGAGAGCGAAGACGACTGCTGCAAGCTCAAGGTCATGAGTAGGATAGTTCCTCTCATAATCCTTGAGTTGTCTGGAGGCGTAGGCGATCACCTTGCCATTTTGCATCAGTACTGCTCCTAGTCCCAACTTAGAGGCATCACTATAAATGTCAAAGCTGTCTGTGTTTTCTGGTAGAGCCAGAATGGGAGCACTGGTCAATCTCCTCTTTAGCTCGCTGAAGCTGTTCTCATAGTCCTCTGTCCACTGAAATTTTCTGTTCTTTCTTATAAGAGCTGTCAGTGGGGAGGCTATCCTGGAGAAGTCCTCTACGAATTTTCTGTAATAACCTGCTAGTTCCAAAAAGCTTCTGATTTCACTGGCGTTCTTGGGTCTTTTCCAGTTACTCACAGCTTCTATCTTACTGGGGTCTACCATAACACCATCCTTGGAGATGATGTGACCCAAAAAGGCTACCTGATCTAGCCAGAATTCACACTTTGTGAACTTGGCATACAGCTGATTCTGCTGAAGAGTCTGCAATACTATCTTCAGGTGTTCTGCGTGTTCTTCCTGAGTTCTGGAATAGATAAGAATGTCGTCGATGAACACGATAACAAACTTATCTAAGTATTCCATGAATACTCTATTCATGAGGTACATAAAAGTAGCTGGAGCATTCGTCATGCCAAAGGGCATGACTACGAACTCATAATGTCCGTATTTGGTCCTGAAAGTCGTCTTGGGTATATCACCTTCTTTAACTTTCACCTGGTGATATCCCGATCTGAGGTCTATTTTAGAGAACACTGCTGCTCCCTTTAACTGATCAAACAGGTCATCTATTCTTGGAAGAGGATACCTGTTCTTAATCGTGGCTTGGTTTAGTGCTCTGTAATCTATACACAAGTGCATGCTCCCGTCCTTCTTCTTCACGAACAATACAGGCGCTCCCCATGGTGAGTGACTAGAGCGTATGAAGCCCTTGTCGAGCAGCTCTTGCAATTGCTCATGAAGTTCTTTCAGTTCGACCGGAGCCATGTGATAGGGTGCTTTGGAGATGGGATTTGTACCGGGAATAAGCTCTATCTCAAATTCTATCTCCTTGTCTGGTGTTAGGCCTGGTAATTCCTCAAGAAAGACTGCTAGGTAGTCACATACGACTCGGATCTCTTCTAGCTTTCGGTCCTTGTCCTGGCTGGTACTGACTACATGTGCTAAGAATCCCATACATCTCGAATTCAGTAGTTTCTGTGCCTTCAAAGCTGAGAGAAACTTCTTGGCCTTCCTCTTTGGTTCTCCGATGAACCCAAACTGCACTCCTGCTTCGGGTTGGAATACAACTCTCTGTTTACGACACTCTATGGAGGCGCCATACTTCATCAGAAAGTCCATTCCCAAGATGACGTCGTAGTCCGGCATATCTAATACTATCAGATCACCAAAAAGCTCTCTGTCTGCTATGATGATCGGCACTGCTCGGAGCCAGTACGTGGACACCATAATCTCTCCCAAAGGTAGTGTCGTCAAGAACTGACTACTGAGTACCTCTGGAGGTATTGCCAACTTTTCGGCGAATGCCCTGGATATATAAGAATAGGTTGCCCCAGTATCGAATAAGACAGTTGCACTTTGTTATAAAATACTAATCTGACCTGTAACAACTGTCGAGGCATTCGCAACGTCCTCTCTGGTGAGTGAGTAGATCCTCGCATTCGTCGTGGCTGAAGGGGCTTCTAATCTGCCCTGGCTGATGTATGGACCGTCTAGAGTAGCCTGCATCTGATGCAACTGTGCTGGCTTGACTTCGTACTGAATCGACTGTGGTGGAGGCAAGCTGGTCTTGTTTGGGCATTGTTTAGTCATATGCCCTTCCTGGCCACATTCGAAACATCCTCGAGTGCCTTTGCGACAAACTCCTCGGTGAAATTTTCCACAAGTGGAACACTTGGGATAGCTGGGTTGTTTACTGGTCGGTCCTCCTTTTGGGTAACTCCCTAGTTTGCGTTTGTTGCTGGAGTTCCCTTTCCAGTTAGAGCCGTGGGAGTTGTGGCCCTGGTGTTTCTGAGTACCTGAGCCTCCTTGGCCTTTCGACTCTGAGAGGACTTGCTTCTGCTGCTTGATACTATTCTGGTAATGCTCGGTGGCTAAAGCACTGCTCACTAGTTCTTCTGTAGTTTGCGGCCTACAGACACCGCTGGCCACATTCATTGCTATTTCCGGCCTTAACATCTTGAGCATCAACCAGACTCGTTCCCTTTCAGTGCTGACTAGTTCTGGGCATAGACGAGCTAGTCTATTGAATTTCCTCACAGCCTCCTCAACTGAAAGGTTGCCCTGACGAAACTCAGTGAACTCGTCATAGTGGCGGTTTGTGACCCGCATGTGAAAGAATTCCTCGAAGAATTCCTTTTCGAAGTCAGCCCATGTCATCTGATTCACTGGGCGCTTCGCTTTAACTTTCTCCCACCACATACGTGCGTCTCCTGTCAGACAGAAAGAGACGCACTTCACCTTCTCATGTTCTGGCCAGTCCAGAAGCTCCATCGTACTCTCCAGTGTTTTGAACCAGGCTTGAGCATCCCATCGTTCACTGGTGCCTGAGAAATTCTCTAGCTTGATCTTCTGCCACTGGATCAGATAGGCTTCCCTTATTGCCCCTGCTGTTGGGGCTACTGGTGCTATAGGTGCTACAGGTTGGACTGGTGGAACCTCTATCACTACTGGAGTTACCAAATTAGGCTCTGGAGTGACAGCGGGAGTGTTCTGTTGATTAGCCCTTAAAGCGGCGATTTCCTGCCGCTGTTCAGCTAATTGCTGCTGTAACTAAGCCACTACTGCTGTAAGGTCTGGAGGAGGCACTGAACTGCTTGCCTCATGTTGGGGCTCAGTGACTGGTGCCCTTCTAACTAAGCGTCCTCGTGCCATTTCTAGAGACATAGAGGACATACATAACTAATAGGATCATATTGCATAGCCATTGTTATCATGTTAGGTACTATCATACATATACAAGCATGCTTTAGTTATCTAGGAACATGAAAACAACAAAACATAAATGAAGTGAGAGATGTTCTTACTTGGCAGCTGCAGGTTCAATGCTGATGTGTGTGCAGAAAGTATGGAACTTTGCTCTGATACCACTCTGTAACGACCCACCTCCTACTAACTAGGCTGTGAGGCCAGACCGTCACATTATGCTGTGCTAACTATAAGGTGCGGAAATCTGCGCTATTAAAAATCTTACTCTCCTAATGACTATTACAGCCTGTAAGATTAGGTTCAAGGACCTTTCCTTTGACATACATACACTAGGGAAGGAACCCAACTTTCTATTTGCTCAAAAGACTGAAATGAGACCCTTCTAGCTGAAATCAGACACTCCAATCGATCGGCTGATCGATCGGAGTCATCTGATCAATCCCCTGATCGATTCAGCGTGCTACTATGCACGGAAGAATTTATGGATCGATCGGCTGATCGATCCAGCTATGACTAATCGATCCAGTGATCGATTCAGCGTGCTACTGTGCACGGGAGAAGTTATGGATCGATCGGCTGATCGATCCAGCTATACCAATCGATCCAGTGATCGATTCAGAAGCTCTCTGTTCGCGAGGCTAATTCCTCGATCGATCCAATGATCGATTCCAGAGCTTACTATTCGTGGAAATCAACTCTCAATCGATCAACCGATCGATTGAGGTCCCTCCAATTGATCGGTCGATCGATTGGAGTTTCTGATTTCGCTGTAGAACTCTGATTTCAGAGCTTGATCATACACAACTCACTATAATAAACCTAAAATGCCTAGAGAATATTGTAATAGATCTTCACTAACATTATGCATGATTTACTACTCATCAATAAGCTAACTAGTGTCCTAGGCATGGCATAAGCATGGTTTCACAATTCAGAATTCTTAAACATTCTAAAGGTGCATAAACATTAAAAGAACAAAAGGTTCTAATTCTTTAAATTTGCTAGTTCCCAAGGGTCTTTATTCCAAGTTCCTGCCCACACACATCTTTGTAGCATTGATCTCCAACCTCCGCTAGTCCATCTTTCCTTTACCTTTATCTGCAGTATAAGGAAAAGAAGTATCTGTAAGCTTGGGAGCTTAGTAAGAAACCATCTACCTCACAAAACATGCATACGATACAATTTATGCTTTTAAAATATGCTATTTACAATATATGCTGAACATTGCTAGACATGGATTCTAAAACATGGCATAATCACATACGATACATGGCAATCATAGCTAAGCATAAATCATCATGTGGATCCATAAGAACTAAACTGAAATAAAAACTAAGCTACACTACTGCTAACTGATGCTAAGTTGCTCTATATTCACATAAACTATATTGTGAAGTTTTGAAAGTTATTTATCATAAATAGATGAAAATACATAATCATGTTGCTGATGGGCCCAGCAACTGTACTTGTTGTGCGCGCATCCCTAACTAAACCCGGGGTTGCAAATTCTGAATCTAGTAGGGTTTACTAGGTTATCTAAACCTAGGGACGACTGTGGGAGCCCAACCCAATGGACATCTAGTCCAGTACAGTGCCACTGCTAAAAGTAAAATATTGTTTTATAACTGAATTATCTTATCTTGATATTTCTAGGTTATCTGAACCTAGAGCTAGGTTATCTGATCCTAGAGGCGACTGTGGGAGCCCACTCATTGGACCATAGTCCCATAAAAGCTGTAGCAAGACTAACTGTGCTATAAAATGCTTCTACTACATTTATCTAAACTATTGGAATGCCTATAAGGGCATTTTACTGAGCTAAACATTAAAGCAAACACTTGGTGTGCGTTAATTCACACCCTATATGTTGAAAATTCTGCATATGACTAGACTAATGCATAAAATGTACGAAAAGCTACTTATACTGCAGGTGAGGGGTTTCTTACATCCTGCGCTAGTTTTCCTTACGATCTGATCGCTAGGTTTTCCCGAAAAATAATCTTCTCGACGACCCTCTTGCTTCCACGTGCTCTTCTCGCGGAGAGGAGCGTCCTCGTGCTGGAGTCGTCGCCGGAAGGTGTTCTTGGAGCCTTTGGGACGGAACCCTATCCCTTGGGGTTTGGTGCACCGAGAGGAGAAGAGGAGAGGCGGCGTGAGGGTGAGGAGAGGAAGAATCCCGATCCAAAATAAACCCTCACTTAATAATTTCCCTATTTATATTAAGAGGGTAATTCGGCCCAACTCCAACATAAATATAATTGATTCCCTTTTCTTTCAGCACGGCCCTGCTGGGTTCACTTGGTTACTAGAGTCACCCTATAAGGCATAGAGTTTGCTGGGTCTCGGGTTCAATTCCTGCTTAAGCTATTTTACGTTTCTATTTGTTTTTGCTACTTCCGCTACTTTAAAAATTCCATAAAAATATCCTAAAATTCCAAATAAATAGTAGGATATTTATAAAAGTCTTTTGAGAATTTTCGGGTGTTACACTTTGATATCTGCTAACCATGCCCACGGCAAAATAGATATCCGGTCTCGTACATATCACCACATACATTAGGCTTCCTATAGCCGAAGCATAAGGAACTGCCTTCATGTCCTCTATTTCATTTGATGTTTTAGGAGACATCTCTTTAGATAAAGATACTCCATGCCGAAAAGGTAGAAAACCTTTCTTGGAGTTTTGCATTCTAAAACGAGCTAGAATAGTATCGATGTATAAAGCTTGGGAAAAGCAACACATTCTTTTCTTGCGATCCCTTATCACTTTGATCCCAAGAATATGTCCATATTCTCCCAAGTCCTTCATATCAAATTACTTGGACAACCATACCCTTACGTCTGATAACACTTTGATATTGTTGCTAATGAGCAAAATGTCATCTACGTATAGTACAAAAAATATCATCATGTTTCCGTCACTCTTCTTGTATATACAAGACTCATCCGTACACTGAATAAATTCATAAGATTAAATCACTTTATTAAACTGGATGTTCCAAGATCTCGAAGCTTGCTTCAGTCCATAGATAGACCGATTGAGCTTACATACAAGATGCTCTTTGCCCTTCGCAATGAATCCTTCTAGTTGCTTCATATGGATGTTTTCTTCAAGACTTCCGTTAAGGAAAGTTGTCTTGACATCCATTGCTAAATCTCATAATCCATATGAGCAGTAATAAATAAAAGAATCCGGATAGACTTAAGCATGGCTACCGGCGAAAAGGTTTCCTCATAATTGATTCTCTTTTCTGAGTATACCCTTTTGAAACAAGCCTTGCTTTGAAGATTTCCACCTTCCCATCTATCCCTCTTTTTCTTTTGTAGACCTATTTACATCTAATGGCTTTTATACCATTTGGTGGTTCTACAAGCTCTCAGATCTGATTAGAATACATAAATTCTATTTCAGAGTTCATTGCACTTTGCCAAGATGTTGCATCTTTGTCTTGGAGTGCATCATCATATGTCCAGGGATCAGGTTCATGTTCACCAGGGATCAAGTCTGAAGACTCTCCCAAAAACATGAATCTATCAAATTGTCGAATAACCCTCCCTCTACGACGTGGTACTGCTTGTAATTGTGCATCATTTGTGACATGTGTTGCAGTTTCTTATAGTATCTCATCTTGTACCATTGGTACTAAAGTAGACGTATCTTCTCTTATTTCCTTAAGAACAATTTTACTCATGGGCTTGTGGTTCATTACACAGTCCTCTTCTAAAAATCGGGCATTGGTGCTAACAATGACCTTCTGATCTTTAAGACTATAAAATAAACCTCCTTTCGTTCCTTTAGGATAACCCACAAACAAGCGAACTTCTGTATGTGATTCCAACTTATCAGTGTCTCCCTTCAGCACATGTGCTGGACTATCCCAAATTCGAATATATTTCAAGCTAGGCTTACACCCATTCCATAATTCTGTGGAAGTAGAGGGTACTAATTTAGAAGGTGCCAAGTTCAGAATGTACACTGCTGTTTCCAGAGCATATCCCCAAAACAAATTTGGTAATTCTTAAAAGGAAAAATTAAAATCTCTTTCTTTTAAATTTTCTATTGTTGTATCGTGGGAGTTATTGGATTTAGATTATACAAATTGTCAACCAACGTACCAGAACAGATAACTACCCTATTTTACTTGACAACTATTTTGTCATCAAAAGAAACAAAATATCCATCCATAAAGTGTTTAGAAACTAAAATCAAGTTCTTTCTAAAACATGGTACGTAAAGATAATTTCTCAAAATCAATGTTTTATTTCTATCAAAAGATAAATGAACATCTCTCACTGCAACAGCCGCCACTCTCGTAGCATTGTCTATGTAGACGGTCATTTCCCCTTCATGTAGTCGTCGGGTTTCTTGGAACCCCTGCAATGAATTACAGACATAATCAGTGGTTCCCGTATCTGCACATCAGGTACCAGTAGATAACACCACTAAACATGTTTCAACAACTAATGAATAAGATACACCTTCATTATTCTTGTTTCTGCGAGGACAGCCCGTTAAATGAGTCATCATCTTAAGGATATGATCCCTTATGGGTGTCCCCTCAGTCATGGTGGTCGTTATTAAGTTTCTCATGACCTCCTGCCTTGCAATCCGATTCTGGTGTCTGAAGAGTTCTTTGTGATTGAGCATCATGTCATAGGTAGTGGGTATGACTTGATGCTGATGTTGCAGCACATTTGACATAGAAGTCAAAATGTAACACCGCGTCATCTCATCGACCTTAACCCATTTCCTATGCCTGTCAATATCCTCTTCACTAGAATCACTATTAGGTATGCTAGGACAGACCTCAAGAAGTACAAAGTTATAACCTTCAGCAGTTAAGACAATGTCCAAGTTTTGTTTCCAATCAATATAATTGAGACCAGTAAGTTTATTTTCTTTCAATATCACAGCAAGAGGATTGAAAGACATTTGAAATCATAAGAATCACAAAATATTTGGTCAAAACTTTAGAATTTAAAATAATATTGATTCCTCAAACTATATCATTTAAATTCACCAACACCTCAAAACACTGTGAATTTTATATGTCACGATAATGTGGACGTATACAAATTCAAACATTTGTAAGAGGGGGTTTTACCCATTAATTTTATTATCTTGTCAACCTAACTTTATGACAAATAAATTAATAGCTGATTTTTCTTCAGTCACACAAATAATAGCAGTGACTCCGATGGGGAGGATACTATTAAATGCACCTAACTGTATACCATTACTTGATACTTTGTCCATTAAATAGGATTGTGCCCCTTCAGATGGAGAAGATCACACAAACCTAAATAATTTCCTATAATCATCCATAAAGGAAGTTTGATCTAGTGATCCGCAAACAAATTCATCTGATGTGGAGGAAGACACTCAAAGTCAATGCGCAAGTTTGAATGCATCACTTACAAACCAGTAATGGAGACCATGGAATTTAAATAATTCCTCTCCGACTTACTTATTTAAAATGAGTAATTTTAACATGCACACACACAGAGTACATATAAACAGCATAAAAGTCAATAAATATGAAAAGTAATTTTCTAACTATTATGGTCTCATCCATAGCAGTCCTCCGTGTGCCACCAACCCTAGCCACAGCCAATGGGTCATGTCATCACGTCTATCTTGCTTCCTTTTCCGCTACACCTCTAGTCCTCAAATAGCATCACGCCTCGCAAGGATACGATTTGTGACAAAAATAAAATTTTACATTTATCGATCCAATATTCCACAAGGGAATATACATGTAATTTAGATCGAACAGAATGTAAAATCCTAAAACTAATATAGCTCCTGTTGTATTTAATAATTACAATTATGCACACACATAAAATGCCCTCGACATGCCCGAGGGTTCAATCACTCACAAACACAATAGGGTCATAATAGTTGGAACTAGGATGTCTACAACGACAGAGTTAATCTATTTGCACATCCTACTATTATCCTGCCTAAATTTATGTATGAAAAGTGCATAATTTAACTGAAAACCAAACACACAGAGGCAGAAAACTAGCTCTGATACCAATTGTTGGATACTACTTGGAATTCCGTTCTGTTTCCCTTGTTCAAAAATTTGTACAAGAACAGAACATTTCCTAGCAGCCCATGTGCTCTACAGAAGTTAAACTTGTATTGCAAACGAAACTTAACATTTTTAATCCAAGTTGTTCTTCAGAAGTTAAACTTGGATTGGAAATGGAACTTAACATTTTTACTCCAAGTTCAACCCATGTGTTCTTCAAAAGTTAAACCATATTACAGAAGTTGATTAAATATTTATTTCAAAGATTGGCTTCCAAGTTAAACATGACGAGGCACTCGACCGTCTTGGGTATGAGATCATCCACCACTTCCTAGACAAAGCCTTTCAAAGAAATTGAATATTTAAACTTCTTATAGTAACCTTAGGTTTAACTATAGAGACCATAATAGAAACACAAAATCGATAGCCTCTTATATTGGTATTTCAGGATCCATACAAAGAACACAAACTAATTATGCAGCGGAAACAATAACTAGTTATACCTTTCTTTGTAACCTAAAGACCTCTTGATCTTCTGCTGTATTCCTCTCCTCTTCTTAGATATCGTGTGGGCGACGATCTACCAAGATGAAGACACTCGACCTTCTCATTCTTTTCCAAGCTTTTGGCCACCAAAGAATACAAAGTGAAGAGGTCTCTTTCTTCTTCTTCTTCTCCTCCAAGAAACTAGCCACAAGGTGAAGGTCCTTCTCTAAGTGTCGTCGGCCCTTATGAAGAGGAAAGGGAAAAGAGGGAAGAGTCGGCCACAAGAAATTAGAAGAGGAGCCTTAAGTTGTGTTAGTTTTTGGGCACCTCCCTTCTTCTCTTTTATAATCTTTGCTAGCGGCTAATAAGGAAAGTTTTTAATAAAATTTCCTTTTATTTGCTATTGTAGATGGTTACAAAAAAAAAGAAAAGATTTTAACAAAATAAAAATATTTCTTTTAAACCATTGTAAATAGCTATAAAAGGAAAGATTATAACAAAATTTTATTTTAAACAAAATCTTCCTTTTATTCCTATAATGGTTGGTTACAAAAAGGAAAGATTTTAACAAAATTATAATATCTCTTTTAACCATTGTAGATAACTACAAAAAAAAAGAAATATTTTAACAAAATTAAAATATCTCTTTTAATCATTGTAGATAACTACAAAAAAAAATTAACAAAATTAAAATATCTCTTTTAACCATTGTAGATAACTATAAAAAGGAAAGATTTTAATAAAATTAAAATATCTCTTTTAACCATTGTAGATAACTACAAAAAAGAAAAGATTTTACCAAAATTAAAATCTCTCATTTAATCCATTGTAGAAAGCTATAAAAGGGAAGATTTTAACAAAATTTTGTTTTCAACAAAACTTCCTTTTTCTCTTCTTGTATGGCCAGCCCCATGCTTGGGCACTAAGCATGGCTTGGCCAGCCCACATCTTGGGCACCCAGAGGGCTTAGCCGGCCCCTTGCTTGGCCACCAAGCAAGGATGTGGCCGGCCCCTCATTTGGGTAAGAAGCAAAATCAAAACAAGTGAACGCGAGGCTTTATAGAGGCTATAGTAGGGACCGAGAGGAGGAATTGATTTTGACCTCCTAATGAACTTGAGCTTCCTGTGTTCGACTCGAACATCCAACTTAAGTTCATCAATAATAAATCGTACTACTAAAAAGTCATTATTGAACTACTGCACCAATCCCATATTACATTATGGGCTCCTTATCATGAGTGCATTAATTTCCCTATGTTTAAGATATCGAATGCCCATTAATTAAATGAGTTACTGACAACTCACTTAATTAACATTTAGCTCCAAGAGTAGTACCACTCAACTTCATTGTCTTGTCAGAACTAAGTCCACTTGCAGGGTTTACATGACAATCCTTATGAGCTTCTCAAAGGGACATCATCAACCTAGATAACTAGGACACAATTTCCTTCTATAATCAACAACATACCATATAAATAATATTATTTCCCAACTTATTAGGCCTATTGATTTAACGAATAAATCTCACCCATTGATAAATTAAAGAAATAAATACTAAGTATATGTGTTTATTATTATATCGGGATTAAGAGTACTCACATCTATAATAACATATGTTCTATTCTTTTATGCAGTCAGTATAAAAGAAACAACCTCAAATGACCCTGCTTAATACACACATAGTGTACTAGTGTAATTTTATAGTCAAGATAAACTAATACCAAATTACACTACAACCATTCAAATAGTTTGTCACAATCCATCTTGATTGTGAGCTACTATTTATAATTTATAAGGAGCTGATAGCATGATCTTCTGTGTAATACCACACACCATGTTATCTATAATATAAATTAAATAGACAACTGCATTTAACTAAATGCAGACATTTGACCAATGTGATTCTTATTTCAAAATAAATGTTTATACAAAAAGCTAGGCTTTTAGTATACATTCTAACACTGAAAGTCAATCCTTGAAATAGATATTTAATCAACTTTTGTAATATGGTTTAACTTCTGATGAACACATGGGTTGAACTTGGATTAATAATGTTAAGTTTTGTTTGTAATCCAAGTTTAATTTCTGAAAAGCACATGAGTTGCTAGGAAAAGTTCTGTGCTTGTACAAATTTTTGTACAGAGGAAACAGAACAAAATTCTGAGTTGCACCAATAAATTAGGACTTACCTTTGCTAGTCATCTAGTCCTGACTAAACTTCTCTCTCCCAAATATCAAGTCCTATTTGGGTCAACCCTTGATCATATTGTCAAACATCGAAACTCTAGAGGTCGATTGCACCAACACAGCTTACAAAACTTCAATTCGTATGATCCCATTTCGACTAGTCTACAGAAAGCTTTGCCATCTCCCAATGGAATTGGAACATAAAGTCTATTGGGCGATTAAACGACTTAACATGGATATTAAGGCAGCGAGAGAAAAAAGAAAGCTCCAATTAAATGAACTCGATAAATTGAGGATGGATGCTTACAAGCATGCCAAATCCTATAAAGAAAGAACAAAGAAATGACATAATTAACATATAATACGCAGGGAATTCAAGGAGGGGACTTAGTACTATTATTTAATTCAAGGTTAAAAGTTTTTCTCGGGAAGTTGAAAACACGATGGATAGACCCGTTCAAAGTTAAAAAGGTTTATCCATTCGGATCGGTCGATATTTGAAATGAAGGGCTCGGTGTGGTCAAAGTAAATGGGTAATGATTAAAAAGATATCTCCACAACATGCAGATTAAAGAAAGCCAAAAGTTATATTCCTTTGAGTCGTGCCCTCCAGAATGAGCTCATATTAGTCGAGCTAAAGACCTTAAACAAGCACTTCTTAGGAGGCAACCTAAGGTTTTCTATTTAATTCAATTGTTAATTATGTTAATAAGTTGTCTTAGTCATTCTTAACTTTGTTTTCAGGATTGTGTACAACCTCCATAGAGTTCAAGCGGAGAAAATTCAGCATTTACATGCCCTTAAGAGCCGACCGTGTGACCTCACACGGCCTTGTGAAGCAATTACTTGTGGATTGGTGGATATGAACTTGTGGATTCGTTGATAATTGCGAAGTCGTTTCTTATCAATTACTTCAATATAATGCAAAATAATGAAGTTTTTTAAATCAGTTCTTTTATCAATAAATGTAAAATGTAAAGTAACATAATATCAAATATTTGGACAAATACAAATTATGGCGAAGTTATAGAATATATTTATTTCAGTAATCAATATAAACTATAAAGTTATATATAATCAATTACTTCGGCACATTACAAAACCAATGAAGAATTTTTTTTTTTTTTACTTAGACATCGGTCTAACTCTAAACCAGTTTTGCCTCCTTGAACTGGTTAAAGACTTCGCTAATTTCATATATACAACTTCAGTGATAAGACGAAGTAAAATAGTACCCTTTTACTTCACGTACGTCTACTTCGATAATTACCTATCTACGACTTCAATTAATATTCGAAGTATATCAAGGAAATTCACACAGTGTCATGACTTAGTCTTTTTGTTTGTTTATTTAGGTTGTTACACAAATTTAATCAAGCCTTTTAGGATGCCTCAATTCCTACTGTAAACTTTATACTTTCAAAAGTTAGTGAAAGTATCCAACTGAACGTCAATGTTCTATATATACTTTCAATTCCTATCATTTCAATTATTTTTTGCTAGAATTGGAACATCAATGTTCAATGGATGTATCCAATTGATGATGGATAGGTGGATGTTTCAACTGAAAATGGATTGGTTTTACATGTTAATTCTCTTCAAATCTGGATGATGTCTGGTTAATGTTTGTATTAATCAATGCATCTATCATTTTAGGAACTATCTTTAAATCTGGATATGTCAATTATTTTCTAATCTTGTTTGAATCATTTTGACAGTAATATCATTATTTTAGGAACCATGTACTTTATTTTTATGTACACTATATATCTGTCTCTGTTATATATATATATAGTATACTTGGTTTTGATCTGTCATGATTTTGATGTCTTGTTGAAAGATCAGAACTTACCTTTCTTTTTGTTAAGTTATGGTTGATTTCACTTCTATAGCAAGGTAAAAGAAAAATAACGGTTTTGTAAATATAAAACAACAATTTTGTGAATAGAAAAATGAATATGATTTTTTATTTTTTATTTTAAAAAGATAATGCTTTTAAAGCGTTGCAAAAGCGTTATCTTTTCAAAAAATGACAATGCTTTTAAAGCATTATCTTTGCAAAAAAAAAAAATGACAACACTTTTTAAAGCGTTGTCTTTACTACAAACGATAATGCTTTTAAAGCGTTGTGTTTGAGCGGACTTTTGACAACAATACTATTTTTAACAATGTTTTTTCAGCTTTATAGAAAATCCTTTTAAAGTGTTATCTATAAGTTTTTTTTCTTATAGTGGGACCTATTCCTTATACCAAAATTACTAAGTCATTTGAATTTTTATTATGCTAAGTCATGTAAATTTATATAAAAATTTATATCCATAAATTATATAAATTTTTATATACATACTAAGTCTTATAACTTTTTATATACTTATTAAGTCATATAAAAATTTATATTCATATGTTATATAAATTTTTATATACATACTAAGTCTTATAAATTTTATAATAAAAATTTATATCCATAAATTATATTTTTATATACTTACTAAATCATATAAATTTTTATTAGATTAAGTCATATAAAAATTTATATCCATACATTATATAATTTTTTATATACATAAATTTATACTCATGGTTATATAAATTTTTATATGCATACTAAGTCCAATAAATTTTTATATAAAAATTATACATATGAGTTATATAAATTCTATATACTTACTAAATCTTATAAATTTATATAAAAATTTATTCAGGTTATATAAATTTTTATATACTAAGTCATATAATTTTTTATATACATAATAAAAATTTATATATAAAAGTTATATAAATTTTATACATGCTAAGTTCTATAAATTTTTATATATACTAATTCATATAATTTTTTATACCTAATAAAAGTTTATGTCTATGGGTTTTATAAATTTTATACATACTAAATCACATAAATTTATATAAAAATTTATATATATGAGTTTTATAAATTTTTATACCTACTAAATCATATAACTTTTATTTTCAACGATTTACTTTAATGAATCTGAATTCTAATTAGATTACAATTAATCCAATAAATCTCCTTAATTAAATAAATCTGAATTTTAATTTAATTGTAATTAATCCAATAAATCTACTTAATTAAACAAGTGGCCGATTTCGAACACTACATAATTGGTATGAGCTCTGAATCGATTGGTCAAGGAAAAAAAGTCATGTTCAATTTGATAGAAAATATGCTCGATTGTAATTAAATGATGCTGAATTTAAGAGGAATTATACCTCTTTTTACACTTTTTTTTTTTGTAACTATAAAAAAAATGAGGGCTTCTATTCTCTCGCGACAAATGGAAAAAAAGTCGTACTTAATTTGATAACAAATATATTAAAAAAGATAAATTCGTTACTTTAACGATCTCCTAGTGTCAACCCCACGGATATGGAGATAAATATAGGTACACAAGTATTATATGCATGGTGAGATAAATCGTAGGTCGTCAGTTTATAAGAATTGACCTCTGACCATTATGCTAGAGATGTCATATGCCCACTATTTGCACTATGCCTTAACGGTGGATAGAAAATATATTAGATTCTAGTTAAAATGTGCTGAATTTAGGAGGAATTATATCCCCTTTGGACTTTTTTTTTACCTATAAAAATAATGAGAGCTTTTGTTCTCTCACAATAAACGAAAAAAGAGTCATGCTTAATTTGATAAAAAATATACTAGATTTTAATTTAAATATATGGAATTTAGAAAGATCTTTATATCTTCTTTTGAATTTTTTTATCTATAAAAAATAAGGATAATTAAGTAAATCAGTATACATTAAGAAGTTGACGTAAAGGAAAATTCATATATAGGGTGTGAGAATAAATTATTTCTAGCACAAAGTGACAAAGACAGAAGTTGAGTTTAGTGTAAGGGAGTTAAGGACAATTTGCCCTTAGTTTAACAATATTTTTTTAAAAAAAAATGAGCTTTTTAAGTATCAATGTCTTTTATACCGATGAAATAATTAAGTTTTTTTGGCCGTTCGATTCAATTTAAATATTGTTTTTAAATCTAAGGATGATAGATAAGAAGAAGGGATGAGGTTGAGATTCAATGATATATTAATTCATTGGTGAGATTTAATTTTTAAATATCTGAAAACTAATAAGGTGTATTTGTTAGAGTGTATATTAAAAGTCTAACTTTTGGTATAAACATTTATCTAGTTATAAGAATCACATTAGTCAAGTGTCTACATTTATATATACCAAATGTAGATGTTCAATTAATTTATATTGTAGATAACATAGTGTGTGGTGTCACACATAGAAGATGGTGTTATCGGTTCTTTATAAATTATAAACAGTGGCTCACGACCAAGATGGAAAGGAACAAACCATTGGAAGATCGTAGTGTAATTAGGTATTAGTTTATCTTAACTATATAATTACACTAGTACACTTAGAGTGTATTGAGTAGGATCATTAGATGTCGTTTCTTTTTATATTGACTTTATAAAAGAACAAAGACCTCAGTTATTATGGAAGTGTGTGCTCTTAATCCTAATATAATAACAAGCACATATATTTGACATTTATTTCTTTAATTTATCAATGGGTGAGATTTAGTTCGATAAATCAATAAGCCCGATAAGTTGGGAAATGATATCACTTATAATATGTGTTGTTGATTATAGAAAGAAACTGTGTCCTAGTAATCTAGGTTGATAATGTCCCCAAGAGGAGCTCATAAAGATTGTCATATTAAACCCTACAGGTGGACTTAGTCCGACATGACGATAAAGTTGAATGGTACTACTCTTGGACTAAGATATTAATTAAATGAGTTGTCAGTAACTCACTTGATTAGTGGACATTCGACATCTTAAACACAGGGAGACTAACACACTCATAATAAGAAGGAGCCCAAAAATGTAATTTGGAATTAGTGCGGTAGTTCAATAATAGTTTTTTAGTAGAATGAATTATTATTGATGAAATTAAGTTATGTGTTCGGGGCGAACACGGGATGCTTAATTTCATCGGGAGACCAAAACCAATTCCTCCTCTCGGTCCCTATCGTAGCCTCTTGTATATAGAGATTTATACCCATCACATACCCACCTTCTTACCCACTCTTTGGTGGCCGGCCAAGCTAGCTTGGAACCCAAGCTAGGGCCGGCCAAGACCCAAAGGTTGAGCCAAGTTAATTGGTTGGCCATAGCTTGGAGCCCAAGCTTGATTGGTCGGCCATATTAAAAGGGAATTTATTTTTAATTAAAATTATTTCTTATGTGGATATCATGGTTTTAAAAGAGAGTTTAAAATTTAAATCTTTCCTTTTATAGCTTTCTACAAAAGATTAAGAAAAGATTTGAAATCTTTCCTTATTTGTAGATTGAAAGGTACATTTTAATTTTGAGAAAACTTTCCTTTTTAACCATGTTCATGATTTAAAAGAAAGTTTAAAAAATTAAATATTCTCTTTTATTAGTTTCTACAAAAGATTAAGAAAAGATTTGATATCTTTTCTTATTCGTAGATTGAAAAGAGATTTTAATTTTTAGAGATAACTTTCCTTTTTGGAAATTATCCACATGTTTAAAAGAAAGATTTTAATTTATAAAATTTTCTTTTTACTAACCAATCATGAAGGGAAAAATTATTGGAGAAATTTTTTATAAATTTCTGGAAACAAATTAGGAAGTTTTAATTTTTGTTTTAATTAAAACTCTCCTTGTTTTTGGGAGAAAAGTGGCCGGCCAAATAATTTGGAGAAGAGAAAATTATTTTTAATTAAATAAAATTTTCTTTTCATGACAAAAAAATTAAGGAAGTTTTTATTAAAATTTCCTTATTTGCCAAAACCAAGGAATATAAAAGAGGGGGTAGAGATGCCTTCATGGTGAACAACTCTATTCTTTTCTTCCTCTCTTTTTCTCTTTGGTGTGGCCGACCCTTAGAGGTTCTCCCTCTCCTCTTCTCTTCTTCTCTAGTGGTCGGTTTTATCCCCTCTTGGAGCTCTTGATGGTGGCCGGTTCAAGCTAAGAGAAGAAGGAGAGAAAGGAGGTTTTGTTTCTTGCATCCCTTGGAGCTTGGTGGTGGTGGCCGGACCTCTACTTCTCATGGAGAATTCTTGGTGGCCGAATCTAGCTTGGAGAAGAAGGAGCATGGTGGTTCTCGTCTCGGAAGATCGTTGCCCACACAACGTCCGAGATAAGAAGAGGAATACGGTAGAAGATCAAGAGGTTATTTTGCTTACAAAGAAAGGTATAACTAGTAATTGTTTTCCGCATCATACTAATTTTCTTTGTATAGTTATTTATGGAAATACCAAACACAAGAGGCATATGATTCTAGAATTTTCAAAATAGTTTTTTTTCGAGTTTGTGTTTTCTTCTTTTTCGAATTTGTGATTCGATTGTTCTTTTTGGTTAACCTAGAGTTATTTAAGGAAATAAATATTAGCTTTTGTTGGTGCGGTTAGCATTAACAATTTAACCAAGGTTTTGATGAATGACAAATCAGGTTAAGTTAGTCTGTAGTTGTCTAAACACTCTGATCGAGTGTGCAGGAGAAGTCCAGACAGGTCGACGGGCTGACCGGATGTCTGACACGAAGCCCAGCTAGGTCGACGGGCTGACCGGATAGATGACATGAAGCCCAGCTAGGTCGACGGACTGACCGGATAGCTGGCATGAAGTCCAAGCGGGTCGACGGGCTGATCGGACGCTTAGGCACAAAGTCTAGCTAAGTCGACGGGCTGACCGGATAGCTGGCACGAAGTCCAGACGGGTCGACGGGCTGACCGGACGTCTGGTAGGTAAGTGAGGTAAGTCACTAGAGGGGAGTGACTGTGAGGACGCGTTCCCAAGAAGGGAACATTAGGCGTCAATCCGGCTTAGATCCATTTCGGATATCTAAGTCGAGATTGTGACTAGATTCCGGTCTCGGAAAGACGGAATCTAAGTCATACTCTTTTCTTGTTAAATCATATTACTTTAATTGTGCTAACAATCTGTTTTGCAGAATATATATTTGCCTCGGACTAACTCTGTTTTGCAGGAAAGGAAGTTTCTGGAAATAGGAGGTCCGGGCACTCGGAGGTGAATTTTATCCAGGCAGAGTCGTCGCCACGTGGAGTTCGCTGATTAGACCTGCCACGTCGCACCAGGGCGCCCGGAGCAGCATATAAAAGAAGGGTCAGAGGGGAGCTTCAGAAGAAGAACGAAAAGAACTCTTAGACTGCTTGCTCTGCTGCTCTACGCTCCAACGACGCTAACGAAGCTCCGACAACGTGCTCCTGTCCTGGTGGTTTTCTTTTTGTCGGTATAGCTTTGTTTTAATTTTCATTAGCATTCCTTGTACTGTCTTTGTAATCTTTATTTCGAATTGCTAGTGAATTGCCCAATGAAAGTACTCACGGAGTACGGGCCTTCGAGTAGGAGTCGTCACAGGCTTCGAACGAAGTAAAAATTACTATGTCTATTGTTTTTAAATTCCGCTGTGTTTAACTCTTTTTAACACTATTTTTTAAATCGATATTCACCCCCCCTCTATCGACGTTTCACGATCCAACAAGTGGTATCAGAGCAGGTACCGCTCTGATTTGGTGCAACCACCAATCAAGCAAAGGGGGGTCATTTTAAAGAAAAAATTAGATATTGTTTGTCTTTTAAATAAAACCTTACGCCTTTCGTTTTTTCCCTCCAAAACGATTTTTGAAAAATACATCGTCATCTCTTCACCATTGTTTAGTATTTAAAAAATACTACATTTTCAAAATTTTGAAATAATATTTTTTCCAAATATTTTATTAATATTTTATTAATATTTTATTTTTTTTTCGAAAATAGTGAAATATTATTTTTTTTCAGCACTGCTAATCCAAGACCAAGTCTTGGGATTTTTTTTTCTGTTTCTCTGTGTGCAAGAATAATGACTCTTCAAGAAGGACGGAACCCCCACGAACCACCACCATACGATCAAGATTTCAACTATTGGAAGCGATTAATGGAATGCTTCTTAGGAAGCGTAAACTTTGATTATTGGTTGATATTGAGAAAACCTTCTCAGAACTCAGAACTCAGAACTAAACACAAATGTAAGAAAATCATTTGTAATGTTTTACCTAACAATGTTTTATGCAGACTAGAAAAGTACAAAGATGCACATGAGCTTTGGACCCAATTGATCAAACTTCACGAGGAGCCGATGGAGCTCGAGGATCAAGTAAAAATCGATTCCGAACTCGGGTTAGATCCAATCGAAAAGCCTACTGAATTAGGGGTTGCGCTCAAGGTTAGTGATATTTACCAAAATACCCCTGCTAATAGTAGTTTAAAAAATATAAGCATTGATCTGGTTATTTCTGAAAATAAATGTGAAAATAATGTAGTTGACAATAATTACAAAAATACCCCTAGGATATTATCTAATAAAACAAATCCAATTAATTTAAAAAATTCAAACTTGAACCTAAACAAATCTGAAAACTCAAATGATAGAGATGACGAGGTCAATATTGATCTAGATAAAATTAATAAATTATTTAATGATCTAGACAATATTAATTTAGAAAATCCTATCCAAACCCAAGATAATTTAATTAATAAAAAATTAAATTTTAATGATAAGAATAATCTAATAAATTCCACTAATTATATCAACTTAAAAAATAAAGAAAATATAAGAATAAAATCAAACACTTTGATAAAATCAAAACTAAATTTAACAAAATTAAAATTAAATGTTAAAAATAACATATTAAATAAAGATATTCTGAAAAATTCAAAATTAACAATTAATAAAAGGTTAAAAGATAAACCTTTAAGGAAATATAATTCAAATAATTTAATTAATTCAAATTTAAAAATGAATAAAAACTTAAACTTTAAAAATAAGCTATCAAAAAAAGATAATTCAATTAACCTGATAAAAGTGAAATTGAAAGAAAATTTAAATATTAAATACATTCTCTTAAAGAAAGATAATTTGACTAATTTAATTAATTCAAAATTAAAAACTTGAATCTAAATTACAAATTAAACATTAAATTTTAACCAAAACTTAACTATAATAAACCCAGAACTAAAAACTAAATTAATGGCCAATAATTCAGGGGGAGGCTTCAGAATATCTGGCACCTCCAAAACTAACCTACCCGACAGGGTAACCCTAACCAACCTACCCGAAAAGGGTAACTCCAACCAACCTACTCGACAGGGTAATTAGGACTAGTTAAAGAGGGTTCAAGTTTAACTTGAATCGTGATACTGGTGAAATTTTTTGATGATAGTACGTTGGGGAAGCTTGGGCATCGCATGTCTAGAAAGATATGACTTCAATCTGGTGCATTTGGCCAAGTGGAACCGACCGAAGCTATCTTTAAATGGATCCTAACTAGTTAGACCAAGATTTAGTACTAAGCTCCGTGGATAGGACTATTCGAAAAACCTCGAAAGGTTGGTTACTTCTAATGACGTCCAAGTGACTCACCAAGCTTAGAAGTTTATCCGAAGAATGCCTATTTGTTAAGACCAAAACTAAACCTGAATCTAACACAAGTTAAACCAAACTCAGTAATTAAATCTAATTCATCTCACTAAATTATAGGATTCCCTGATTGATAATCTAGATCGGATGAGATGAATAAGGATTAAATTAATTAATTTTCAAACTAAATTAAAATTAATTAAAATTAAATTTTGAATTTCAAATTAAAATTAAATTTTTTAAAAATCTATTTTAAAAATTAAACTTAATTTTTTTTAACTTAAAAATTTATTTTAAGCTAAAAATTATTTTAACTTAAAAATTTATTTTAACCAAAAAATTATTTTAAATGAAAAATTTATTTTAACCTAAAAATTATTTTAACTTAATTATTTAAAAAAAAAACTCTTTTAGAAATTTTTTAAAATTGTTTTTTAAAAACTATTTTAAAATTGTTTTAAAAACTATTTTTAAAATTTTTTAAAAACTATTTTAAAAATTCTTTAAAAATTATTTTAAAAATTCTTTAAAAATTATTTTAAAAATTCTTTAAAAACTATTTTCAAAATTCTTTAAAAACTATTTTAGAAATTCTTTAAAAATTATTTTAAAAACTATTTTGAAAATTCTTTAAAAATTATTTTAAAAACTATTTTAAAAATTATTTAAAAATAATTTTAAATTATTTAAAAATTATTTTAAAAATCCTTTAAAAATAATTTTAAAAATTCTTTAAAAACTATTTTAAAAATTCTTTAAAAATAATTTTAAATTCTTTAAAAACTATTTTAAAAATTCTTTAAAAATTATTTTAAAAATTCTTTAAAAATTATTTTAAAAATTCTTTAAAAAAATTATTTAAAAACTCTTTTAAAAAATTATTTTAAAAATATTTTAAAAATTATTTTAAAAACTCATTTGAAAATTATTTTAAAAATTCATTTAAAAAACTTTTTTAAAAATTATTTTAACATAAAAATTATTTTAACTTAAAATTATTTTAATTAACTTAAAAAATATTTTTAAAATTATTTTAAACTTAAAAATTATTTAAAAAATTATTTTAAAAACTTTTAAAAATCGTTAAAAAAAACTATTTTAAAAATCGTTTTAAAACTATTTTAAAAAATTATGTATCATTTTAAAAAATTCTTCTTATTTTTTCACTATAATAAAATTCTATTAACTTAAAAAAAAAATAGTAACAATAATAAATTATTTCTATAGATTATTTTCACTTTAAAAATTATTATTTTGACTTTAAACTCATTTTTAATCTTAAACATCATTTTAACCTTAAAATTATTTTTTAATTTAACTTAACTAAAAATTAAATCTTAAATTAAAACTTAATATTGAAATTACAATTAAAATTAAAATTTTTAACTTAAACTTAAAATTAAACTTAAACTTAAATTAACCACTTATATTAATTTAAAGCTAAAATCAAAACTGAATCAAACATATGTTAATTTATATAAAACATATTAAAAAAATCATTTTAAATTCTTTTTAAATACTGTTTTAGAAATCCCTTTAAAAAAAATTAAATAAATAAATAAATATAATAATAATAATTATAACTAACACTTTCATTGACCAACTCAATCAAGTAATATGAAATTTAAATTATTTCACTAAGTATTAAATTATTAAATCAAGTAAAAACTAATCAATAAATTATTGATAATGCTTAACTGTTATTGAATTAATAAAATTTTATCCTATTTAACCTTAAACTAAAGTTAAGCGCCTGAATCTAAAATTAATTAATAATTGATTAATCAAATTCAAATAAACAGTTATACCAAGGATACAGAGATAATAATATAAGTGTTACTAAATTAGACAAATGTGTTAGGGCTTTGAAATTTAACACAACCTAATCTTAGTATTAACTTAAGGGGGAGATATTAAATTAAGGGGAGTAACCAATTCAGGGGGAGGTTCAATTTTTTCTTTTTAAATCCTCTAGAAAAATTAATAAATTAAAGGAGACTAATAAATTAAAGGAGTATCAAATTGAGGGGGAGGTTTTTTTTAATCTCCTTAAGTGTTATTTTTTCTCTTTAAAATCTCTTTAGAAAATTCTACCCCAATTACTTTGAAAATCTTATATTAAAAATCCTTAGCAAATATTTTCAAAAGCTTTATTTTAGATATCAGGTTTAGGGGGAGGATTAAATCAACACTTAGCCCCTAAATTATTCTCTCCACCTTAAACATAAAGTTTTTACAAACTTAGTCAGTAACAAACTGGTTAGACATTTGATCTAATGTTAGGTTCGGGGGAGGTATTAATTAAAAATTTTCCTTTATTTTAAAAAATTTGTGTTTGAAAAATGGTATTTTGAAAAATTTCTTAAACCTGTTTTTTTTTTAAAAAAAAACAAACAAAGCTGTTTTTAAGGATTGGATTTTCCTGAAAATTGATTAGATTTAACTTAAGTTTAAAAATTGATTTTAAAACTTAGTTCTTAAAATTTGATTTTACTTAATTTTTACATTTTGATTTGAAAGTTAATTTTTACAAAAATTAGTTTTAAGAATTGCTTTGCTATTGAAGATTGTGGAAATTAGATTTTTCAAAACTTAAGTTTACAAACTAAGCTTCTCAAAATCATTTTCCTTAATTGAATCTTTTACAAACTTAGTGTTGAAAAATAAATTTCAATCAGTTTTAAAAAATAAAATTTTCAAACTCAGTTTTGGAATTTTTGAAAACTTATTTGAAAAGCATTTCAAAATTGAAACTTGTTTTGAAAATTTAAAATTTGATCTTGAAATTTAGAACTTATACACTTGTGTTTGAGATTTTGTCTATCTAAACTTAGCTATTTTTCTAAAATCTAAAAGCTAATGCTTTAAACAAGTTTTCAAAAGTTTAAACTCCCCCAGATTATCTTGACATTTTTTTTCTCTTTGTCTGAAATCTATGCTTACTTAATCCATGCTTATTTTTGATGAATGCCAAAGGGGGAGGGTTAGGTGGTTAAATTAGCTAAACCAATTTGAAAATACAAACTAACTTTAAAACCACATAAATGCATGTTGTTTCTTGCATGTGTTTTCACTAACTTAACCAGGTTGTCATTCCATCAAAAAGGGGGAGATTGTTGGTGCAGTTAGCATTAACAATTTAACCAAGGTTTTGATGAATGACAAATCAGGTTAAGTTAGTCTGTAGTTGTCTAAACACTCTGATCGAGTGTGCAGGAGAAGTTCAGACAGGTCGACGGGCTGACCGGATGTCTGACACGAAGCCCAGCTAGGTCGACGGGCTGCGGATAGCTGGCATGAAGCCTAGCTAGGTCGACGGGCTGACCGGATAGCTGGCACGAAGTCCAAGCAGGTCGACGGGCTGACCGGACGCTTAGGCACGAAGTCCAGCTAGGTCGACGGGCTGACCGGATAGCTGGCACGAAGTCCAGACGGGTCGACGGGCTGACCGGAAGTCTGGCAGGTAAGTGAGGTAAGTCACTGGGGGGGAGTTACTGCGAGGACGCGTTCCCAGGAAGGGAACATTAGGCGTCGATCAGGCTTAGATCCATTTCGGATATCTAAGTCGAGATCGTGACTAGATTCCGGTCTCGGAAAGACGGAATCTAAGTCATACTCTTTTCTTGTTAAATCATATTACTTTAGTTGTGCTAACAATCTGTTTTGCAGAATATATATTTGCCTCGGACTAACTCTGTTTTGCAGGAAAGGAAGTTTCTGGAAATAGGAGGTCCGGGCGCACAGAGGGGATCCAGGCGCCCGGAGGTCCGGGCGCCCAAAAGGGATCCGGGCGCCCGGAGGTGAATTTTATCCAAGCAGAGTCGTCGCCACGTGGAGTTCGCTGATTAAACCTGCCACGTCGTACCAGGGCGCCCGGAAGGGATCCAGGCGCCCGGAGCAGCATATAAAAGAAGGGTCAGAGGGGAGCTTCAGAAGAAGAACGAAAAGAACTCTTAGACTGCTTGCTCTGCTGCTCTACGCTCCAACGACGCTAACGAAGCTCCGACAACGTGCTCCTGTCCTGGTGGTTTTCTTTCTGTCGGTATAGCTTTGTTTTAATTTTCATTAGCATTCCTTGTACTATCTTTGTAATCTTTATTTCGAATTGCTAGTGAATTACCCAACGAAAGTACTCACGGAGTACGGGCCTTCGAGTAGGAGTCGTCACAGGCTCCGAACGAAGTAAAAATTACTGTGTCTATTGTTTTTAAATTTCGCTGTGTTTAACTCTTTTTAACACTATTTTTTAAATCGATATTCACCCCCCCTCTATCGACGTTTCACGATCCAACATCTTTCCTTAAAAGGCTTTGCCTAGGCAGTGGTGGTTGCTCCCATATCCAAGAAGGCCATGTGCCTCGCCATGCCGTCCTGGAAGTCAATTTTAGAAATTAATATTTATGGAATTAATAACTTAGGTAGATTTGAATCAATAGTGTTAAGTTCCGCTTGCGATTCAAATCTAAACCATTAAGAACAGATAAGTTAAATTTGGAATCAATGATGTTAAGTTCCGTCTGCGATTCCTAATTTAACTTCTAAAGAACACAATAAGTTATTTAAGGAAAGGTTCGACACTTGTATAAAAATTTTTTGTACAGTGAAACCGGTACGATTTTTTTAGGACTAACTAATAATATTATTATTGTACCATTATCTAGGAATTATTAGTGTAAAGTAGATACTTGATTCCTATTAAAAAAAACAAGTGTCTTTGAGAAATATCAAAATTTTCATGCGCAGTAGTTCTCAATTTGAGGGCACCATTTCATAAAAAGACGAATTATTATAGAAAGTTGAGTGAATTTCCTTCCATTACCCACTCGTTGACTCTAACGACTGCACCAACCAATAATCAACTACCATTAACCATGAGACGGCGATGTGATGGTGATTGGCTCTCTACTTCCCCGAGTGAGTTCAAAAACAAACTCTTTTGAGTAATGTCACCTCCTTTATTTGTCCGCCCCTCTCGCGTCAATAGCAAAGCGTCCGCGGTTTTCCCACCGACCTCCACACTGTTTCATTTATCCGCAGCGAGAGCGAAAGGGAGAAGAAGAGACGAAGAGGGCAGACCCCGATGGGTCGAAAGATGCTGCACGTCATGCTGCCGGTGGAGGAGGTCGACGTCTCCGCCGTCAAGTACAAGCCCCAACACCTTCAAGGTGCCCGGTTCTGATCCCCTGATCTCGATTTAGGGCTGTCATCGCGGGACGCATCTTCCGATGCATAACCCTAAATGCGCCATGATGGACTCACTGAGGGGTTTAATTTCTTTTGTGTGTGTGTGCTTGTTGGTATCTCGCAGCTCCCCATTTGACTGGCTATGGGTTTTTGCTTTTCACTTGGCTGATGGAAGCCCCGGTTCTCGGTTCTCTCATCGCCCGTTTCTTGAAAAAACAGAATGGCCTGACGAAGGTCGGATTTTTTACTGTTTCTTGTTCCTTACCGTGGACGGCATGATTCAAATTCGATTGTCTGTCGTGCAGATTTTGAGGAATACTGTGATTCCTGAGCGGCCGATGTTTAAGCCAGAGTACCCACCTCAAGGTAAGATGTGTAAAACTATAAGCGACGCCAATATCCATGGATGGCTTATTAAAGGCTCTCAGATAGTGACTCTTTATCTGTGTTTTTTTTTTTTCCGTTCATAGTATCTTACTAAATTATCCACTACACCCTAATTTATTATGTTATGGGAACAGTAAGATTTAAAATTTCACACTGGAGTTTCACAATGTTCAACTGAGTTTGTGTCTAGTCTGCAGTAACACTAATAAATAACTAACAGCAACATGTTCAGACTCGCAATTGCATTCCCACGCTATCAGTAGATAGTTTATGGACACAGAAGATTATAGGCAGTTTATCCTTAATTGATGTTCCTTTTGGACTACGATTATATCTGATGATCTTGTCTGTTTGTTGAGCATACAATTTGTAAAATGTGTAAAAATTTCAGAGTCAGAGCCTGGAGTAGTTTTCCTAGGCGATGATAGACACCCTGTTGAACGTGTTCAAACAGCACTGGAGTGCCTTCCAAGCTATGATTCTTCTCGAGAATGGGATCATGATACTTCATCACCATTTCTATACTGGAAAATTCGTGACTATGCACATGCATACCGAAAAGATTTTACGACTCCATCTATTGTAAGTTGACAAAGATTGTGAAGTTTTGCTGCTTTTAGATAGAAGAGTGACTCAACTTGGATTTGATGTAGGTTGCAGAGCACATTATTTCTGTTGTGGAAAAATCCAATGCACCATTTCTGGTCTCTTTTAGTGCAGATGAAGTGAGGAGGCAAGCCTCAGCTTCCACTCAAAGATTTGGAGATGGTGAAGCTAATTCATACACAGTTTTTGAAGTGATGTTTCCTATTTTATTTGACTTTGTTTCCTTCATTTGAGCAAACTTTTCAATGGAACATCCAGGAAAACCCATTTCCATCTTAGATGGTATATTTATGGCCATTAAAGATGACATCGATTGTT
Organism: Zingiber officinale; assembly: GCF_018446385.1. Lineage (NCBI taxonomy): Eukaryota > Viridiplantae > Streptophyta > Magnoliopsida > Zingiberales > Zingiberaceae > Zingiber > Zingiber officinale. The sequence continues at coordinate 42,509,529 of NC_056002.1, read as the reverse complement.
GTCCTCACCCAACTAAAGGTTGTATGATGAATCTTTTGGTAATCAATTTGACTAATTCTTGGAGATGAGTTAAATATTGTTGGCTTAATTTGTATCCTGATTCAGGTGCTACAACATGGTTTCACAACATTCATACTGTCACCGAAGATGCAATATGTGTTTCTAGACTACGAAGTTGTGGTGTGATTTTCATAGGAAAAGCAAACATGCATGAGTTGGGGCTTGGAACAACCGGGAACAACCCCAATTATGGGTACAATACTCCTTTTTCTATGATTTTATGCTCTTTGTAGATTGTGACAAAATTGATTCCAAAATTTATATTGTGACCATATCCTGCTGTAACTACTCGATTCTACTAATTAACCAGCTACTCTTACTAATTCAGCATCATATAGTTGTTATTGGCTGTCCAATCGCTACATGCCAATTGGTATGGCACCTAGAGCTTTGAAATCATTAATTTCAAGAAAACCATTACAAATGCAATAAAAGTTAGTGTATATCTACCTATCTATATGTATGTATGTTGGAGAAGATCAATCATCCTCAGTGTAAAATTATATATATATATATATATATATATATATATATAGTTTTACGTATACATTTTTTTCTCCATTAAATTGCTATTGGAAATCATTTTTTCCCCTTGTCATATCCTTGCAGTCTTTCAGTCCTTGTATTCCTACATACTGAAATTTTATTTATTTTAAACTAGCATATTTCCAGAATCAGCAGTATAGAGAACACATGGGTGCATACTGCGAAAGATCATAGTTGAATCTTACAGTCTTAAACCATGCAATCCAAAACTTGACAAAGAGTCGTTTTCTAGTAAATTTTAGCTACATCATAATTGTATCATACTAATGATTACATACTGGTTTAGTGGAATGTCCAAACTTGCCGAAGATTAGCATTTAATATCTGATGTAGATAGTAATCATGGTTAGAAATATTTCTGCCCAGCTTGAGGAATGTTTGGAACAATAGGGATAACATACTTGGTCCGACACCTATAATGACGTTTAATTCCGTAGAGGCTGTCCTTTTCTGATGCTCTTGTCATTAAATTAATTGATTTAGTTTTGCAAATACAATTTTTTTTAATGCTCTAGTATAGAAGTTGTTGAAGATTATTGAATATATCTTAGGAATCTATTCCTACGGATGTTTCCCTTTCCTATTTCTAGTCTTCTATTATTTCTATTTCCATTCCTTGTATATACATTTTGTTATTCTCTTTCATTTTTCATATTTAGTCTCGTTTAGGATCTTCTCTATTAATTTTCTTTTCTATATCAGGTTCTGATTTCTTATCTCCATACTCCATTATATGTTTTAATGAAATATTCAATCATGCTATTTTTATCTTAACTGTTTTTTATCTTGCAAATAACATGCATTGATGTTCAGTTTTTGAAGCCTGATATATCTGAATTCCAATAAAAAATTTTTAGAGATACTTCAGTTTCTGATTCTTAACAAAGAATTCCCAGAAGAAGATGATTAAATTAGTTTATGTGTGTGTGTGTGTATACTATCACAATTTATTCACCAGTTCAACTTCAATTACCACAGAACTGTAAGAAACCCACATTCAATTGAAAGATACACTGGTGGATCTTCTTCTGGTCCTGCAGCACTTGTTGCATCTGGATTGATTTCTGCAGCAGTAGGGACAGATGGTGGAGGTTGTGTAAATAAAATATGAGTTTCTATATTCTTGTCATTCACGATTTGTACATGTGTTCTAATTCTTTTTGTATTTTGAAGGCAGGTTCAGTGAGGATTCCATCCTCACTTTGTGGCATTGTAGGGCTCAAGACAACATATTCACGTACAGATATAACTGGGTATTCCTTTTTGAATTTTCAACTTATTTATTTCGTGTAGTTCTTTAGACGGATCTGGATACTGCAATATTCTTTATCATTCTTACTAGAGGCTAGAATATATTGATTAGTTTTCTTTTTGAAAGAGATCAAGTACCATAGTTTTAGCAGAAGAAATACCTAACTTTTCCTTGGGTCATGAATGAAGCATTGTTTGATGTTCAATAAAGGGCAACTCGGTGCACGAAGCTCCCGCTATGCTGGTTCTAGGGAAGGATCCATTGTACGCAGCCTTACCTACTTTTTGCAAGAGGCTGTTTCCAGGATTCGAACCTGTGACCTTTAGGTCATAAAGCAACAACTTTACCATTGCAACTTTCCTTCATTGTTTGATGTTCAATATAGAATTTAAATATCAATGAGTAATATGATCCATCTAATTGGTCTTAAATAGTTGGGAGCATGGTTTACGATGCCAAGCCATGCTAATCGGTATAGGTGGAATTTACTATTTCACTCATTGACTTTGACACAACATCGTGGTGGAATGATAGAAATAGGGGGGGGGGGGGGGGGGGGGGGAAGAGAGATCAAGGGAGAGAAGGGAGGATAGTTGGTCATGTAAAAATGGTTTGGCAGATCTATATATATATATATATTTTAACAGCCCCCTAATGTCGGCCCCACGGATATGGAGGGAGGTACATGCAGGTACACAGGCGTCAGACGCATGGTGGGGTAAACCCTAGGTCATCAATTCCTGAGAATCGACTCTGGCCATTATGCCAGAGAAGCCATGCGCCCACCGTCTGCGCTACGCCCTGGGGGCTATCTATACATAATATTTACCTATATTTAACGTTGTCCGACAAATATGATATAAACATGTGCTTCGACAAAACTATGAGAAATATGCACATCAAACAAGAAAGATGAAGACACACAAAAAAAATAAAACTTGGTTAGCAACAATAAAACTAGATAAAATTTATTTAAATATAAATGATGATACAATAGGCGATAGAGTTCAATGATGTAGGAGGATCCATATAGCCGACTCTATCTAGTGAGATAAGACTTGGTTGATATTATTGTATTTAACATTGGCAGATAATTTAACGCAACCCTCCTCCTTTATTTGGTGTTTGCCATGGGTGGAGTTTGACTAAGCTAAAGAAGGTTGCTCCTTTAACCCTAAGAACCCATTATTTCCAAGCTTCCATCTTATCTTTCATGTGGGCAGCCTAGTGCACGAAACTCCAGCTATGCGGGGTCCCGGGGAAGAGGATCCATTGTACGCAGCCTTACCCTATTTTTTTGCAAGAGGCTATTGTCAGGATTTGAACCCATGACCTTTTGGTCACAAAGCAATAACTTTACCATTGCGCCAAGGCTCCCCTTCTGTCATGCCAACCCAGATGCAATGAAATCAATAACATTCAGAAACATCATCTAAAAACAAGCAGAAGGTCTCTCCTAGTTCTAAGGAAAACCCTCAACCTTAACCCCGCCATTAGTTCCTATCCCTCAACCTTAACCCCAACGCCATAGTTCCTATTGGGCTGACTATTTCATTCAATCCCTTTGTCATGCCCCGGGTGTGTAATTACTGCACACCAAGAGGTATCCCATTCGGTGACAGTATAATAAAAGAAACCTTGGAACCATATAAACATGATAACTTTTCAGGGTGATAGTTGATAGTGCAACCATAGTTTTTCAGAACTTCATTCACCTCTTTGTAAGGTTTAACTCTTTCTGTATCAAAATTTACTACAAACTTTTGTGATTAGTGAATATCTCAAAGGTAACACCGTAGAGGTAATGCCTCTAAATTTTAACCATAAGCTACCACTCGATCATGCTGAATTAAAACTGCATCTATTTCCCGAATAGATGCATTCTTGTAAAGAATTAATCCATCCTCTCTAGAGGGAATAACTAACATTGAAGCACTCACCAATCTTTGCTTGAGCTCCAAAAAGCTTTCTTCACAAATCTCAGTCCAGGAAACAAAAGAAGAGGAGAGAAGCAGTTGGTTGTCAGGTTGTTGGAGTTAACTTGTTGCTGGAAGAGGCAACAACGTTGAGGTTGAAAATCAAAGAAGGCTGCTGGTATAGTGAAAGGGAAAGGGAGAATCTCTCTCTTTGTCAGTAGCATTGGCGAGCTTTGATGATGACCTCGGCTAGCTCCAGCGGCTGCTGCAGCTACATTGGAAGAGTGAGGAAAGTCACAAAGGGGCTGCTGCTAGTGGTGACTATAATTTGTTGCCGGAGAAGAGGAGGAAAGGAAGAAACTCTACTATGTGCCAGGAGAGGACAGCAACTAAGGCTGCTGCTGTTGGAGAGTTGGAGAGAAAGGAGAGGGAAAAGGGTTGCTGCTATTGTGGTGGCTGTTGTGTAGAGATGGAGGGGATAAATAGAGAGGAGAAGAGAGTTGACAAACGCATGAAGGGATTGTAATTTCCGTGTGCATGAATAAATAGATAAATTAGATTATATATGCTTGTACAACCCTTTTTAAAAAGGGGATTAAAATTGATATTTAAAAAGTGAAATTAATTTTAAAATATTTAAACCACCTGAGGGTTAATAACTGATGCTACTGCATGTTCATATCTGGGTTTTATATGAGAAAGGGTTGTTTTAAAAATTAAAATAGATGTTATGAATTAGTCTTCCGTTGATGCCTGTCTTTATATTGCTCGACCGTTCATGTTAGTTGATATCCTAGATTTTGCTACTTGTAGCTTCATATTATATAACTTTTACATGTAGACCTTATGATGATACCTAAATGATTAACATGTTTCATATTACAATATACTTGGGTTGGTTGTTCAGACTAACCGATAAGATGTGAATTTAGAATTTAACAAATGTGGTATAATGAATTAAACATCATAAGGATATTAAATGGAGAAAATAGAATACTAAGTGAAAACTCTGAGCCTAACTTTATACTAGAATACTAGACCACCCACATGGTTGCGTGTTGTCGCCTGTGGCCTAGAGTATCTAACTACCCACATGTTGTGGTAGTATCTTGTTGTTTGCGGTTAGTGTTTATTATCTATTCAACTGGTGAGGGGACTTTTATTCCATATGTTAGATGACGTTATTTGTGTGCTGGGAGAGGGCAGCAACTAGGGCTGCTGCTGTTGGAGGGTTGGAGAGAAAGGAGAGGGGAAAGGGTTGCTGCTGTTCTTTGGGCTGTTGTGCAGAGACAAAGGGGATAAATAGAGAAGAGTCGGCGGACGCTTGCAGGGATTGTGTGCGTGCTTGGCAAGGAAGAGAACAGGCAACGAGGGTGGGTTCACATGCATAGGAGAAAGATATGGGAGGGGAGAAAAGAAGAAAGAGAGAGAAGAAACGTTTCCTTGAAAATTTCCTATTTTATTTTAAATTGATCAAACCAAGTTAACCTTTTAAAATTCCCATGAAATCCTTGTCTCTACACATATCTGCTGGATTCAATCCAAAACCAATTTGACTTTAACTCAAACGTCCTCATTTCGTGTTCAACGATTTGATTAGTCTGATTTTTGTCGATTCAGGGTTTTAACAAATTTTTTATAAAAATCAATACTTAACACCCTTGCTCCGGTAAAAGCTGATATTTGTCTTTTCAGTGAGTTCTGGGAACTAAGCATGCAACCCACCCCAATTGGAGAATCCAGAATGCACCACTGCCATTTTGCTGATATAACCAAATGAACTCCAAACTAATGTGTGAATATGTATGGTCAAAGAACTACCTTCAGACAACGCAGTTGCAAAATGCTTGGGTCTAGTGGGTTTAGTCACAAATAAACGGCTTTATATTTGATATACCTCTGGATTCACAATTGAAAATGCTTGCAAATCTGAAATGATAGCAAAATGAGTTGAAAATTCAACACAAAACTTATGAATTCTATTCAATTCTTAAGAAATTATAAACTAGATCGACAAAATTATAGAAGCATACCAGAATTCATAGTATGCAGTCGATTTTGGGCAAGATCTTCAATTTACAGATTTTCCTTAGAAATCCAAAGAGTTTTGTCGATGGGAAACAAAATAAAAGTTATATCTGCAAATTAAGACCACAACCCTTATTTATAGAAGCAGTATAAGTTTGCCTATTTCTAATTTTGCCCCTCAACAAATTAAAAATTGCACATGGTATCCATATTAATATATTCATAACAATTAAACCCTTAAGTCATATTCTTTAATCATAAATTTGATCACATTAAATTATGACTTATTTAATTGATGACATTAGACATTTATAATTACAATTATGCCCCAAAATTCTAATATGAAAAACTTGATATTGGATCTTTGTTTATCTCCAAGTAACTGTTTTTCACGCTTTTTTAAAAAACCACCTATATTTGGGGAGTGAGTTCTATTAATCTGCATTCACCAATTTGTTATTAGGACAATGATGCCACGATGAAAAGTGAATTCTATAGTTCCAAAGATGCTATCTTTTCAAAGAACATTTACTAGAAAGATTCTGATAACTGTTAGTTGCTATTTTAATTAAAGTGCCGAACTCAACACTCAATTTTCCAAATAGAGTTTATAACAATGAATAAATTTTATTTATGAAAAAACTTGAATTATCCAACAAATCTAACCAAAACAAAACTACATGATTCAAACCAAGAGAAAAGAATGGACAAAATTACTTGTCTGGCAGCCAAAATGGAGGATTGAGCTACTGTATCACCCAAAGGACAACATTTGATGGAGGTGGATGAACTTTTGAGTTGGCTGTGAAATGTGATCTGTAGGCTGTGTGAGGATTTATATTTTAGTGAAGAGAAAATGAAGTGGCATAGAGGTTACACAATGAATCTATATTGTTAAAAGCATACCTTCATGTGTGGTTAAGATGCTTGACTTGATTGACCCGGACCAGCCAACACATTAACTATATAACTTTTTAAAAGAAAGTGGAATTTGAACCTCCGACCTGCTTTGAAACTATATGAAAGTTGAATTATTAATGATTTATCCCAACAACTAATCTTAAAAACTTGAGCTCAAGCTTATGAGATAAGTGGTTTGTCAATTAACTTTAATAGAATTAAACAGAAGTAAAAAAAGTTATGTGGCTTCCTAAGATTTGATCGAGCATATTAGAAAAATATAAACTTTCACACACAAACATGCACACAAAACCTTATGACAATTCCCTATGTTGGATTAGACCTATACCTTTTCAACCAACAAACTCAATGATAGCTCTTATAAGATCATGTATAAGAATTGTGCGTATATTCATTATGCAATTATAACACTTTTGGTTTTCTGGAAAACATGATGTTTTTGTAGGGCCTTGTGTGATTGTGGGACTGTTGAAGTTGTTTCTCCTCTTGCTTCCACAGTTGAGGATGCAATGTTGATGTAAGAAGCTTCTCTTACAATACCTGTAACTTTTCTACTTAAATTGTCTTTTTCAAATAGGATTTGCTTTGTATTTTCCTTGCCTTCCTATGTTAAGATTAGTTCTTTATATATATATTTTCCTTAAACTGTTTAATTGGATTCTAATAAAGTCCTTTGGCTCAGTTATGCAGCAATGGCAGGAACCTCTGAATCTGATAGAATTGTTTTTAACCCAGTAAGCAGAAGTATCTATTGCCCACATTTAAACTTTATCCAGTTTACTCGGATTGTTGCTGTACTAAAGAACCGTGTGAAGTTCCATATAAAAATTCAGCTTTTGCAAAAATTTTGCATATTCTTAAATATTTATTGTTGGTCATATTATATTATAACCAAAACTAAAATTTGATACTCTATTGACTTACTTATTTGCCTTTGGTATTGCTTCATGTTGCATAGTAAAATAGTCAAAATATGCTTGATGGTACCTAGTTTGTGAACAAGAATATGAGATTTTGTTGGATATAAGAGTGAGATTCCTATAATTTTTGAGTCGTTGCAAAGTGCATTATAAAAGGTAGCCACCTCTATTTGTATCAATCAACAACAACTAAACCTTATCCCACTAGGTGGGGTCAGCGCTATTTGTATCAATAATTGACAAAAATATTTTGATCCTTTCTTGTCAAATACTTATTTTCTATTGAGAAATTCCTTTTTTTTGTTCTAACTATCTTGGTTGATCTAATATACACATCCTTTTTGGCAATTGTGAATAAGAAAACTAATCAATTTTTATGTTGTCATGAAAACTGATGGTTCACATGCTTAAAAGTAACGTATTCTGCTTTGTGTTAGAGCTTCGGCCTTTGGTAGAAAGGGTATAATTTACGAACCGTGCCTTGCCAATACAACACATTTAGCACACTTCAAAGTGCTCCAAGATCAACTCATGAGTTTCTATTTCGTAATACTCTTTCGCTTAACCTCTTTCACTTAACCTGTTTAATTAATTCCAAATATAAGGTTATACCAATCATAAAGTCAATTGAATTAAAATTTTAGTGAAATACATTATAAAAATACAACAAAGCTTTTGCCTAATAGATATGAATTTTTGATACCAAAATGTGTTTTGTGCATCAAATGGGAACATTGTTTTTGTAACTTCCTAGTTCCTACTAAGTTTAATTCTAAATTTTCTAAGACCCATATTAGATAATGCTCTTAGACATCTTGTATTATAATTTTTCTCTCCATGTGTTTATAGATATATATTAATTAGTCACTGAGAGTTGGAGTTGTACTCACATAATTAAAATTAGATCATGTATAGGTATTGAATATAAAGACATTCCACTTTTTGCAACTCTAGTCCCACCCCCACTTTGCTATAGCTGGATGACTCATTAAAACAATTTTTTTTTTTAAATTTTGGTCAGTTCATTGAAGTCACGTTCACATGGGCGACAGCCATTTACTAATGCTAGTATAATATTGATGTTGGTTGGTGATCAAAATGATATGCTTGCTTGTGTCATCAATTAACACTTAAAACTATTTTAATGCATATTGAGTGTGAATGAATGAATGAATGTTGTCCATTTCAATCTCAGCAAGAGAAAATGGAACTTACATTAGAATTCCCATCGATGAACCTGATACTTCCTGTCTTTTATACCACTGCTGAGGATGTGTAATGAATTTGGTAATCTAGGGCAAAGAAAATTTATATTGCTTAGTTGTAAGAAAATATTATATTGTAACTAGAGGATGGTTTTAAGTGCCAATCGATATCAAGTCAAAATGAACTAATATTGTATATTGGCACAAGTAAATGTCATCGTGGCACCTCTGTTGATATAGTTCCCATGATACCGATTGAGATAAGGCTAGTCACATGTGATACCATCTAGAATTGATCCTATAAAACCATTGTTTATGGTACCAAGTTGTGCCATTTAACATACTTAAAATGATCCTTTCTTTGTGAGGTCGACATACAAAATGGGTCGCACGCCAAACACGTTGGCACCAAGTGCCGCTAGTACCACACATTTATTCTCATGGTTGGTCACATGTGGTCACAACTAACATGTGTGATTGTGGATGACACAAGATGCAACAGAAGGAATCAAATCAGGGGGATGGAGAGTAGGGGAGGAATTTGAATATAAATAGAGGAGGGGTTAAGGAAGACCACCATGTGTATACTGCTCTTTGGAGAGCATCTAATAATGATAAGCTACTTGTATCTCACAGTAGATTTCTTTTGAGAGAGAAGAATTAACTACAAAGTACTGTTAAGTAAAGAGAATCCATCTCTCTGATCATCACCTCTTGCCAACTGGAACCCAAAAGGGCTTATAAGGCATTTCTAGGAATTGCTTATGAAGCTATAGTGGGCAAGAAGCAAAATATTTGGGTGACAACGACATATAATATAGATTAAGAAAGTGGATGTGAAGTAGAACACTATCTAGTACCTTTGTTAAAAACAATAGAGACATCTAAATTAGAGGTACGACTTTTTACCAAAAGGAGTGACCACGTTTCCTTATTTACCAAAAGAAACACCCTAGTTTCAAAACTACCAAAAAAAGCACAAAAAATAGTATTATTCCCTTTCTAACCCTCTCGCCAACCTCCTAAATCTCACACTATTTTTCAATGCATGGGCCTGATATGGGAAAATATCAAGCCCAACATTCATGATATGGGAAAATATTAGGCCTAGGCTGGGCCTGATATGGAAAATATTAGGCCTAGGCTGGGCCTTATATGGAAAATATCAGGCCCACGCCGGGCCTGATATGGGGGCCTGATATTGGACCATATCAGGCCCAGAGTAGGCTTGATGTGGAAAAATATCAAACCCACCGTGGGCCTGATAGATATGGGAACATATCAAGCCCTTTTTAATCCTGGAGAGAGGGGATGCATTGGAAAACAACGAGAGAGAGGGGATTTAGGAGGTTGGCGGGAGGGGTAGGAAGGGAATAATACTATTTTTGGTGCTCTTTTTGGTAGTTTTAAAACTAAGGTGCTCTTTTGGGTAAATAAAGAAATGTGACGGCTTCTTTTGGTAAAAAGCCGTTAGAGGTAAGATTTGGGATGGTAGAAAATGGGAAGTCGTTGAGTCTCTGGAAAGTGTTGGACTATACTGATGCCTTGGTTATACACTTATTGAGGAGGTGTGTGCAATGATTCAAATGGAAGGCCAAAGAGCTAAAAGTAGAGTAACTCAGAGAAGGTTATGTTAGTAGATCATAAATTCGCAATGTGACTTGGGAGAATAGCAACAATTGGCCTTCTAAAGATGAGAATAGCTACGAAAGATATTTGTTAGAACATGGTGCTAACCTATCTTTTTATTTTTTAGATAAGTAAAAAATTGTATAACATAAACCAAGAGTACAATAGCTAGTCCTTAAGAGTTGCCCATATCTGTTCAGAATAAACTCCCAAGGATTGGTATTCATGAAGTTGCACACTCCTGAAAATCCTCTCAATGTCTAACTGCTCCTCACCAAAGAAACTAGAGTTTCTAGCTGACCATACATAATAAATAACATATGACAAGCCTAGATGATAAGTCTTTATCAACACCCCGCTCCCATGATAGTGTCTATCGAAGACTCATCTCTCTCTGGTAGGTGGACATCTCTGGTGTCATATGCAACCAATCTTTAATCCTCCTCCCTAATCCAGTAATAGGGGGTACCTAAAGAATAGATGTTCCTATGTCTCTAGCACCCATCCACAAAAAGTACACTATCAATCCTCAAGGTAATCCTATCTATCCCTAGTGGGAAGATGCCTCTATTTCAACATCCAGAAGATGACCACATGACTCAGCAGTAAGTATGTCATCCATTCAGGCCCATGACGACTTAGGACTAGGATGCCTAAGGAAGTCATATGTCCGAGCCCCCTCCCAATCGACGAAACCAATATGCTAACCTCTATCCAATAGCTTCTGGGATCTAGCAGCCGATAATATAAGATCCTATATTTGCAGTAGTCGTTTGATCAGCAGGGAATCTAAGTGGGCTGCCTCCCATATCCATATGTTAGCTTGCCACAATTAAGTATGATGAACCCATTTGATCCTAACTTATCTTTTTAGGATACACTAGATGAACAAAGTAGGCACAACAAAATGTCTATGTTGGAGAAAAATATATAGTTCTTGAGAAAACTAACTATTAAAAAGGTCTAGCCATGAAGTGCAACATGCTATTTATAAGTTACATACAATAAGAAGTGCTTCACCCTTGAAAGAAAAGGGAACATGCAAGTGCATAGGTAGTAGAGTAGAGAAGTACTAAGTGTTGATTCTTCCGGTATATGAGGGCACGGAGATTGGTGAAGAATAGTATGGCTTAAAGGAATGAGTGATAGGCATGTGAGAAGTACTCTTTTATTGGGAAATGAGGAAGGGAAAAGAACTAAACAAGAAAACAACATAAGATAACACTTCCTTGAGGCCTAGTGTGACAGTTCCCAGGTGGGAGATGAGCACAAATTTGGATATCCATTTGCTTAGAGGCAGGTAGAGGATGCCTCAACTCATGGACTTAGTATCCCTTGAAATGATGCCCCTTTTATTAGGAGGGGGGCAAAACGGATTTAGCTTGCTGGGGTATGGTGTAGAGGGTGCATACACATACATGGATTTTTTACAAGGGTCTTGTTGGTCACTATTAAGGAGTTTTTGCACAAAGGCTAGGATGTGATTGGTGATGAAGAAATTACAAATTGGTGCTGTGCACATACTTGTTGTGGAGGAAGAAGGATACACAAGGCAACTCTATTGGTGTTGCTGGATTTGGCCAAGGAAAAGTAGGGAACAGCATGACATCTTGAGCTCCCGAAACTTCTTACTATGGTTGGACCTGGAAGTGGAAGAGGTTTTGACGAATCTGGTAGCTGCAAATATGTTAGGATGAATTATGGAACACCTTGGTCTAGTTTAAATTAATAGATGAAGCTGGCAATTGCACAATAGGTAGATGAATGAATGAGTGGAGATGGTTGTTGAGATTGTTGGTTTCTCCCTGAGGAATTATGGCTGAAATACTACGTAATAATTCTCTTACAATCACATAATTTTCTTCAATACTTGTTAGTGAAGGTGTCCTCTAGACAATTAGATTGTATAGACTTTCACTAATGCAATTGAACAATTATATGAATGAAATTAATCTTTTTTATTACATATCTGCTGTTTGATATTTGCAACTGATCAAATCTGGAAAGCAGCATGGACTAGAGGAATTAAAAAAAAAACTATTCACAATTCCTCTAGGCCTGCCTAGCAACTCAAACAATACTTTCTTTAACGTAACCAATTACTAGGTACACTTGGCATTGCCAGGAGAACTAATTTGGATACAAGAAGTGATCATGCATGAACTCTTAAACAAATTCAATTGTCTAGCAATTGTTCACATTTCATGATTATTTATTTGAACATCAATGATTCAATCATCACTTTTTATTTCTAATTGTTGTGATTTTAAGAGTGCCAATTGTTTGATTTTGGGAGATCTTGGCGGGACAGTTTTTACTTAACCTAATCCTATTTGTTTGTTTAACATCTGTAAATGCTTAAGCAAATACTCCTGAGTATTTCATTCTAAAAATTCTAATTTGCCAAATAAAAATATTTTTCTGTATATGGTTTTCAGTAGTCTTTGTCTTGGCTTGACTATTACTTTCTTAATATTGTATATCACATGTAGTCTCCCCTCTGTATACCAAAGTTATCTACTGATGATAATTCAAATATCTTGCAAGCGATAAGACTGGGGAAATACACGGAGGTATTGTACATTGACTACATTCCCTTGTAAATTGAATGTGTCTGCCTTCAAGATATGCAAACAAATGTTCCTTTTTTTTCAGTGGTTCCATGATGTTTCTAACAGTGAAATCTCAAATAAATGTGAAGATGTTGTTAATAATCTTGCAGCTAGCTTTGGATGCGAGGTAAGCCCAGTTGTTTCAAGCTTATTTTTTGAGAAATATATGTAGTTTAGAAAGGTGCTCAAGTCTGTGCTCCATGGTAGATGTAAAGGCAGTCTATGTTCTAACTTTGTACTTTTGCATTTCATCCTTGTATTCAGTATTTCTTTTTTATGCTTCAAGATACTAGAGATTATATTGCCTGAGCTGGAGGAGACGGTCTATGTTCTAACTCTGTATTTATGCATGTCATCCTTGTATTTTAGTATTTTATTTTTATGCTTCAAGATACTAGAGATTATATTGCCTGAGATGGAAGAGATGCGGACTGCCCATTTGGTCTCAATTGGTTCTGAATCACTCTGTGGATTAAATGCACATTGTGAAGCTGGGTATGCTCTGCTGTTTAAGTTTCATTTTCTTTTTCACTTTATCTATTATTCTTTAATTTTGCTTTAAGTTGTCTACTCACTAGAATCCTTTTTGTTTAGTCCAATTAATTTCCATATTTTTCTTGGCATGATGACACATTCCATGTTAGCTTCTTTTATCTATGTGTTTTTTAAGAACTTAAGTTACAACTTTAATTGGATTCTCACTAAAACTTGCTGAATATGTTCTGAAGGAAAGACTTGCCTTAATTCTTGTAAAAATGTTCTTGCCAACATGTTAGAGCAAATTGCCAAATAGTTATCACGATTTCCAATCTAACTACTTGATTTCCTCAATAGCTACTCTTGCTGACTTCTCTCTTATTATAATCAACTGGTTTTACTTTTGTCTACTAAGGTCCATTGTCTTGTTTCACCTGTTTATTCTGTCTTGGCATTTGCCTTTTTCCTGATCATTGTAGGATTGTAGATCTTAAGGTCAGTAATTGTCTTTGCCCTTTTCCTATTCATTTTGTTCCTTCTTATTTTTTTTACATTTCTTTATCTCATACTACTTTAATTGAACCTTGGAAAAGATCAAGTTGCATCTATATTCGCAGAAATTCTCTATCTTAAAGCTCTCTATCTTTCTACTTTATCACATTTGCATTCCTTCATTGATTACCATTGTGGAGAGGCTCACTTTCTAACTGTTCTCTACTCAAAGGTTTGCCAATAATCAAGTAATGTTATTTCCATAGAGATGGATGATGGTTATTATGTCCTGAGAATATTGTTTTTCTCTTGTAGCAAAGGTTCTTTGTTGACGCTTGATACTCGGACTAGTTTGGCCCTTTTTCGATCATTCTCTGCATCAGACTATGTTGCTGCCCAACGACTTAGGTAAGCAATATATAGAAAACTATGTTTTTTAGTATATTAAGATTCTGTAGGTTGTTTCACTGTTATGTTTCATGGGTTTTCAATTGATGAGTACTAGATGGATGCTTTGTCATTATGGTGCTATAGTTGGATGTCGAAGTCAAACTCATAACTAATCTTTTAGTGTATTTTGGTATTTCATTCACTTCAAATTATCTAAGTTGAAACAAAAGGGGGATTAAGAATATTTGTTATTTTTCTCATGAGACAAGATTCTATATCTAGCTGATGGTGGTGGTGCCACTCTATTAAGATAAAAGTAAAAATTTCTCACAGTCACTAGTTGAACTCTATGCGCCTAACTTGTTTATAAAACAATGCCCCAAACCACAATTAAAACAATACCCCTTATAAAATGAAAAAAGTGTTGAATTGAGGGGATTGGTGATGTTTTTTCGCACGTTGATCCTCAAAGTTGAGTTGAACATCTTCGACACGCTTGTATCTCAAATAATGTCAATTAATCAAGGTTCATAGTATGGTTCAATGTCGGAGGTTTGTTCTTCGAATGAAATGATATATGCCAGTATCGTGTTGTGCACACTTACACATTTTAAAGCATGTTTAGATTAATAGAAATGAGTTTTAATCCTATAATCCCCTCCCACTTAGCTTAGCTTGTTTACCTCAAAACATGAGCTTGTATAATTAAAAAGTTAATTGACTTAAATGGAGCAATAAGTTGCAAAAAGTATAATAGGAATTTTGACTAATTATACGTTGTCAATATGAAAATGAATGTTGTGCATCAAATAAAAGTATTGATGGGAAGTGATATAAGAGATAACCTAAACCTCACCTAATATATTACTTTGGTTTATATTTAAAAAATATTCAAGGACTTATAAACTCTTATTATAATCCTACATGGGCATACAGACTAATATGATACCAAATTTATATTTAACTATTCAATTTTCAATATGGAGCTAACTTAAGGTATAGTCTAAAATCTTGTCCTAATTCAAGGTTAGAATGAGATAGTCTTGTGTTGTATTGGAGTGTGCTGAGATACAGTGATGGAATCAACTAGGAGGAGAAGGAAGAGAAAAGGAGGAAGGGGAGTAAGATAGGGAAGGAGAGAGAAAGGGGAATAAGAGGAGAATAAAGGAGAGATTACCTTGTGGTGACTATAAACACTCAAAGTAAGGGTGAGTGATAGGTGGAACTCTATGCGTGTATATGGTTGGCTGCAACATTGGAGCACGTATGAGAATTGGATGGCAACGTCGAGGTGTACACAAAAGTTTGCATGACACTCCATGCATGTGTCCAAAAGGTGGTAGAGCCTTGGGTGCACAGAGGTAGGAGTGTGGCATTGACGATTTTTGCACAAGAGTAACGAGTGGTTCGATGGCTCGTGTGAGTGCAGTGGAGGTTAGGCAAGCTTGTGCAAGGGCAACGGTCATGTGGTGTCAGACCATTATGTGAGTACCATGGTTGTGTGGGAGAAGCTTCGCCCATGCTGGGATGGAGGAGATTTGGGACGTGAAGGAGGAAAATTTATGCGGAAGTTGAAAGACTTGGAACATTTATGTGAGATGCTTTCGCGACCTCCTCAATGGGATCTTTGCCCATCTTGTTGAACTTCACCTAAATAACAAGTAATTATTAATCTCTAAAAATAGATGATTATTCAACAACCCTAAAAATAAAAACTTACTGAACTCATACCTCTAATTTCGTCGACGTGCAAGGTGAGACTCAGTTGGATGCAAGTTAAAAATTTCTCCCATTGATACAAGATATCGATAGTGTTGTACAAACAACTGAAAAGAAGGAAGATTAAAGGAGGAGGTTAAAAGAAAGGAGATTAAAGGTGGAGGCCAGCTACGGCAGTGTTTGCTTCGAAGAGGCATAGGAAGAGGGAGTGATTGAGGGACAAAGGAAGGTTGGTGGTTCCTCTTGGCTTTGGGCTTTCAACGATCGGTGATGAGCTATGACATAGGGAAAGGGAGGAGAGAAAAAGAGGATGGAATGGGAGGGGGAGAGGTAGCCGGTCATCCCTCTTTGACTCAACTATCGATGACATGGTTAGTGGGCTATAGTGCTAGAGCAGAAGGGAAGAGGTCTAGCTTTAGGTAACGACACGACAAAATGAAAAGGAGGAAGAAGGGGATTAGGAGGGAGTGGGTGAGCAACCGATAAGAGGAAGGAGGTGATTGGTGGCACACCCGTGGCTCTGGAGATGTGGTGGCAATGGCAACGAAAAGCAAGAGAGAGGAGAGAAGAGATCAGGAGGAGAGGTGGTGTAGTTGTTAGGTGAGGACTTATGCAACGAGAGAGATTATATAATCTCTAACTCAACGATTTCCCTAATTCATTCCAACATGATTAAACTAGACTACCCCTCTATAGAAATTTGGTTTGATACCCAAGAAAAACCCAAATTGATCCTAGTTTGAACCCATGGATCTTAATCATCTACTTGACTCATAAAACTTAATTTGTCACATTAGCTCAACTGAAATAGTCATTAAAAAAAATTGAAAATATAAAAAAGTTAAATTCAATAAAAATTTAGTATCTAACAATGTTCTTCCATGTAGACTAAATTAGAGATGCTAAAATTTATTTCTTCTTGAAAACCAATTACAATAATATCCTAACATGCATGATGAGAAAGTAGAAAAGACAATGTTCATTGGTACGTACCTAAACTACATACATATAAACTGTTAATCACAAAATACTTGTGGAAAAGCTAAATGTACTTAAACATGTTCTTTTCGAAAGAAAGAAACAGATATTCCAGTGAAACATAACCACTATCAATAAATAACAAATTACTGTTGTTTTAGTAAGAAAAAACTTAGAAGTTGTTTCAGAAACTAGAAAAGTTTAATAACCATAACAACTCTCAATTTCAATTTCTGGAAAATAATCTTTTTAAAGAAAAAGACAGAGGAGGTCTGATTACAGCACATTAAACAATCCAATATGGGTATGAAATTTAGTGCACAACTGACCATACGAATGTTAAAAATTAATTATCATTGTTAACTAAAGCCTATATTGCATGTAATGAAATATTTGACAATGTATATTATCCAACAATTATTGCTATTTTTATAAATATGTAAACGTAAATCTTCTATTGGTTCTTGGTAATATTAATTACCATATATATTGCTACAACACTGTATGAGAACTGTATTGTATCATATGAGAAATATATATTATTTTAATATTAAAAGATATATTAATGTATTTTCCCTTTTCTATTTCGTCTAGGAAGTTTTTATTTCCTGATCGACCGATTTGATACAACCCAGTACCAAGTTAAACCTTGGATTTTGTCTTTCGTTTAATAGAAATATAATTTTCTTAATAGATGATTAATCTGCTACATTAGTACATGTTACTTTGTTGATTTGACAAATGCAGGAGAAGGAGCATGCACTATTTCTTGGAGGCTTTCAAGAAAGTTGACATAATAGTGACTCCTACAACGGGGTATTATTCTTTAGTTTCTGTTGAACTTCCTATGTTTATTTTGAACTTATTCCTATGCACAACTTCTAATGATTTTTCTTTTGAAAAAAGATTTGAGTGAACCTCTTTTGAAAAAAGATTTGAGTCACACACCCACACAAACACACACACACACACACAAAAATAAGTAGAGCACCCTACAGAAGTCTATTTGAACTACGATGATAGCTCAAGCCTTTAAATATCTCAGCAGAAAAGGAGCTAATCAGTGCTGCAGAGTGAGTTGTTCAATTCCAGCATGTAGTTTTGACCTGAATTTTAATGAAAACTCTAACTCTCGACAACAAGAGAATATTCACCCAAATTTGCAAGGAATCAATTGGATCGGCCTGGAGGATGATGGAGCATCTACGACATTAGGCGGTGTGGAGTCATTCTTGCACCAATGTGCAGAGGGTCCTCCTTTTGCTGCTGGGGGACGTTTCAGCTTGTCGCACTTAAATCTCTGGTAAATGGTATACAAAGCAAGGGTATACACATGAGAAAAGTTAGGACGCTGTTGACTGGTGAACCTGTTGAAAGCCATGCTCGCTATCAAGGATGTAACCTGTCTATGATTTGAGAAATCAACTTCTCCCAATAAGATCTATTTGGTTGGCCAACGCCAAGTTGAAAACCCAAGCAATGAAAAGGAAGCTCTACAAGGGAACATTTTAATATACCAGAGAGAAGTGGTTCTCGATCCTTGAACTGATAAACACATACTGGAGAGTCTTAGATAGGTTAAGCTTTAGACCCATTAATACAAGGCACCAATAATGATCCTCAAATTCAGTATAAACTCATATTTAGCTCTCAAACAAAGTAGGGTGTTATTTGCATATTGTAGAACATCAAAACTCAGGGAATAGTACTCTCTAGCCAACCCCTCAATAAGCCCTCTGGATTGAGCTCGAGCTAGAATATAGCACGAGGCATCAATCGAAATAATGAAGAGATGGGGGATAAAGGGTTGCCATGCCATAGTTCCTTTCTACATTTGAACCACTACCCCACTTGGCCATTCACAATAACAACTCCTTCAGCACTGGAAACTAAGCTCATGATTCACAGCTGAGGGAAGCCCCTAATGTAGAGAACATATGCAAGAACATCCCATCACAACTCCTTTCAAAAGGCTTGCCATAGACAAGTTTGAGCACCACAACTTCTATTGCTTCACACTATTTGATGTCTTCAGAGGCACACATATAGTAATCTTTAGCAATCCTATTCTTTACAAAGGCATACTGAAGCTCACTTATTAAGTTGGAAATATAATACTGGAGCCTAACCACCAACACTTCAGAGATCAACTTGACCAATCAGTTTTTGAGGGCAATTGACTGATAGTTATCTTTGAAGCTCCCTTTACCCAGGTGATAGAAATAGTTGATGCTCCCAAGCAAAGAATTTCTAGCATAGAATTCTTGAAAGAGATTTACCTACCTTGATGAGATCCTAGAAGCCAATAAGAATTCTTTGTTGAAGCTGTCCGGCCATGGGCTTTTTAATTTCCAAGACCCAGAAGAGCATCATGAATCAGTGAAAGGTGAGATTAAAAATTCTAAAGGCTTGTGATGGAAGGATTAAATAGCATGAATGAGTTAGTGTTGGATTACCCATGCACTTCGAAATGTGCTCTTAGAAATCTTATAGTATATGACTGGTATCTTGAAGTTAAAAATCCTTCTTATCACCATTAGAATGAGGACTATAGATTCTAGTGAAGATAAAAAAAAGATGTTGAGACCAAGTCTTTAAGAGTTTGTTTTCTCTCAAAAATGAAAAAGTAAAAAAAAAGTGAATATAAATCAAAGATAGGTTTTCATTTTTCTATCCCATACTTTTTCATGTTGTGAAGAAATGTACCTTGAGTGAATGAAATTGGAAAAAAAATTGTTGATCCCAATGTTTCAAGTGCAAGCCATGTTGGTTGGCACGGGTGGAATTTACCATTCCGCCCGTCAATTGGCACGCAAAATGCTCGACACTAGTATGAAATTTCAAGAAGTAAAAGAATCTTTAAACATCTTAGGTATGGAAACATCTTAGGTATTTAAATTTAATTGTTACGTATAACAATTTTGGCCAAAACTCTACAGCATGTAAAAGTTTTGAATTGCTATATGATGCAAATCTGATTAGGTATGGAAGATGAACAAATCTTGAAACATCTTATAACTCCCTAGGGTCTAGGAAACACAATGCAATAATTTGCCAAATAATCTTATCCTTAGGGTCCAAGAAACACAATGCAGTGATTTGCTAAACATCCAATTAACTTAGGTCAATGTATTGCTATATCATTGTTGGACTGGCTACGTAAAGAGGGGCAATCAAGCAAGAAAGTGTGCCTTTTGACCATTATTCATTCCTTGTGTTGAGGTGTTTCACTTTCAAGATAAATATGATATTCTTAATAATTGAAGAAATATAATATATATATATATTTTTAAAAACAATCAAATTCATAAATATTACACACTCGGTTACAAAACAAAATAAAATCCAAATCTGTAGCTTTCTCCATCAAGTAGTTAGCATATGGAACACTAAGTGAATCCATTCTATGAACCCACCTCATAATCAAACAATGAGGTGTGAGACTAAAAAGAACATTGTGGATCATCAGCTGCTTCCTATGTACCTTGCCTCCTATGTACTTCAATCAATTTTCTAAATACAGCACATTTAAAATAATCTATTCGAGTTGGACAACATATACCATGTAGTTTATACTTGCCATAAATATTCATCATTTCGAGGCCTCCAAAAGTATGGTAAGTAGATAAGATAACTGCTGCAAGTATTAAGAATCTTTGGGAGTTGCACCATCTTCCTTATGAAATCAAGTTTTCTATGTGTGGCATCAGATGACATTAAATTAAAAGAAATAGGTTTAATTACTTGATTTTCCTGATATATACTTCATGGTCTCACTGTAGTTTATTTTGAATAAAAAAATCTTTTAAAAAATCAGTCAAAGTTCAAACACAGCCATTTCAGAATAGAATAATTGCCATGCCTCTTTTAAAATGGTACCAAAGATTTATACTTCCCAACCATGATAGGGATAAAAGGGTGAATCATGACAGCAAAAAGAAGGCATATTGAAGCTAGGGTCCTCCATGGTAATAGCCCATGTAGATAAGTATGACGGTTCTTTATGCTTATATTGAGGGAGTCTCACTATAAAAAATTGCTAGTTCATTTGGAATCTAATGCAACATACCCCTCTTCAACATGATCTCAAAATTAGTCTAAGTCAATTGTGTAGGATTGAATTAAAGGTTGGGGATGAATAACTAATCGTTTAACTTCTATAAAAGGTTAGTGTGCCCGACAATAGAGAAACAGGACATGAATCAAAACAAAAGGTTAGTGTGCCCGACAATAGAGAAACAGGACATGAATCAAAACACAAGTAAAGAAGATAATGTAAACAAGTGTATTTATATGGTTTGGAACCCCGACTCCTACTCCACTTATGACCCTTCGGTGAGTCACTCCACGAAATACTTTTAGCTTTCTCTTTTTTCAGATATCATCCGGAGGTGGAGAAACCTTTTTCAAGATCTCTTGTTACAAATGAAACTTTTGGCACTAGAGAAAAGTTACACTTAGGGCAAGAGAAATAGAGTGGAAGCTTGAGAAAATAGCAGATTCATAGTCTCTTAACCTCTATTTATTGGCCTTGATTAAGTCTTCATTTAGATTTCAAAATATTTGCTTTGCATTGATTTAGTTGACTGTATGCTTTTAGTTGACTATTCTTTGTCATGCAATCTTGTCAAAAACTTATAGAATGCTGCCGTTGTAAGGTTAACCACGTAGCTGCTCTATCATTTGACTCAATCTTCGTCAGTCCACTATTCCTGTAGGAGCTTTGAGATCATCAACTGTGTCAGAAATATGTTCCATTGTAATAAGAACACTATTTCTTGAGTCAACTGAAAATAACATTAGTAGATTGCCACTGTACAAATGATCAACTGACTTATAAAATAGATAAAGGGCAGCTCGGTGCACGAAGCTCCCGTTATACGGGGCCTCGGAGAAGGATCCATTGTACGCAGCCTTACCTTGCTTTTTGTAAGAGGTTGTTTCCATGATTCGAATCTGTGATCTTTTGGTCACAAAGCAACAACTTTACCGTTGTGCCAAGGCTCCCCTTCCATTGACTTATAAAACAGATGTAAACAAAAATATTTTATTCCCTTTTTATTTATCCTAAGTCGATTGACCAGTGGACTCAAGCATTAGCCAATTGAAAAACACATTCAATTGACTGTGTCACTAACTAAAGCAATTCATAGGTTTAGTCCATGCTTAATCTAGCCTGCAATAAACCCTTTTTTTTTTACAAATGCTCTTACAAGAGCATCTTCTCCAGCATTTCGTACATCAAGAAGCCTTCCTTTCTGGTCTTTCTCTTTTACTAAGCATTCAGTTACCCTTGACTTGTCAGGTCATCCATTTTCCAAGCATCCGATAACCTTTGATATGCCAGGATTTCCTCTATTGCAACTACAATACTTGTGTCAAGGAGCCTACACACTTGATACACCTCATCGATATGTATGATATATTCTAACCATATAGAGACATGATTGCACCAACAAATTGTCCTTATGGGAAGTGTTAAAGTTGAGGTGCTCCACGCCCATAATCGCACATGGATATCTGGTGGTACATGGCGTGTTTATAATGAGAATGTATCTCAAGTGGATAGTTATTTTAGGATAGCGTGGACTTCATTTCATTTCAATATTGTATTAGAGTCACTTGTGCCTTTAAGTTCTAATGAGCATGAGGAGACATTGAAGTCAGGGGAGTAGATCGAGGTCTGTTATACTTAACAAGTTGGTAAAGACCTTAAAAGTTGTTGCCAAGATCTTTGGGTTTGAAACAAACCTACTTCATTGAAATGGGGGCTTATTTCCATATACATTATAAAAAGATCCTTTGAAATGGAATGGACATAGCCTTGCTACTTTAGCTACATATGCAAATCATGATAAGTGCCAACGATGTGGTGAAGTCAAAGACTTAATTCTGTCCAAAAATGCAATGGTCTATCATATTCTTATATTGAGAGATGCCCTCCTCCCAATTTGCTTGCCATTGTTGGATAAAATAGTTCTATCTATTTTCGACAATATACATTAATCTTCAATTATTGTCCTTTTTTCTCCTAATTTTCTAAGTTGGAAGAATACTGTTGATGCAATAAAATAAACCCCTCTTAAAATAAATTGGTCCCATAGAATAAATCAGATCATACTCTATTTTTCCAATCCCATTTTATTTCTTCTTCAGAATAATTTTAGAAATCTTGCTTTTATGGTTCCTTGCAAAGTTCAGCTTGAGTTTTATGAGACTAATAAAAGAGGTCCTTTTTTATTTTTTTATCATTCAATCAATAATGAATAATTCTACTTTGGAAATTAACTTTTCTCTCTTGAGTTTGAGTGTCGAGCATGCAATTCCTTGAGAATACTGGCCAAGTCACATGGATTTATCCTTGCACTGTCAAGTCCTGCTAAATTATTAGCAGGAGCACAAAGATTGTGCTTATGCTATGTCAAGTGGTATCAAAGTCTAATTTCATTCCTTTAACTTGTCTTGCCTCACATTGTCTTGTTTCTCTGCTATTTGACTATTTTATTTTCTCTTTGACTCACACTCGTCTTCTCCATCCAATTTTTATCTCTCCTTTAGTACTTCTTAGAAAACTTGGCACGCCCATTTCTTGATTTATGAACAATTGGGATCTGGTGCAAGAAAAGGTTCATGAACCAGTACAATAAAAATTGCAAAGAAAATTGTAAGAAATTTAGGATTTGTTGCAAGAGTAGATTCAGTATTTGTTGCATTATAGATCGTAAAGAAAATTGTAAAGCCATAGATTCAGGATCCAAGTAATGCAGATTTCTAAACAGTAAGAGGGAAGCCTACAAAGTGAACCTTTTTGTGAACTTCACAACCTCATTTGTGAGAATGTTTGTTGTTTGTCTATTTAATCATTTGCTTGCTTTCTTCAAACCAACTTTATGGCAGTAACAAACATTACATTTTAACATTTCCATGCATGATGCTATTGAAGCTAATATAGTCATATTTGGTTGTGCAATTGGTAATCTATAAGGAATTTGGTGAGGTACCAAAGTTAACAAGCTTGTGGGGGTGAGTTAGTAGTAACCTTAGAGCAATCATGTCTGTTTTTGTTTGAAAATTATTTTGTTGATGTGCCAGAATATTTTATGTACCATGAATTGAGATTCTAAATTATACAAGTATATCTATATGGATGACTGTGATAGTTGTGGAACTGCCTAATGAATGAGATCCTAGCAAACAATTAATATAGTCAAATAATTTGTATTTACCACACATTAAGCAAACTTTTTATTTGACCTCACATAAGACATTCTTTTCTGCACCTAATCAATTTTCTCATTGTAATAGTATTACAAGTCCAGTGATAGCACCCAGTTCTCTCAAACTTGGGGAGTCAGATTATGAGGTTCAAGGTAAGCTGAAAGTTTCTTATAGTTGCTTTAATAAATGCAATGCCTCTTTCCTTTGTTCAATAACTGATAAATTTACCTATTTTATGTAACAAGAGTAGGGAGAGAGAGAATACAATGTAAGACTATGGGGGTGGGGGAGGATTAGGGAAGGAGAGGTTAAGTTGTGAGATGAGAGAAATCTATGAAAAAGGATAAAAAGAGAATAGGTAAGTATAACTAAAAGGTTTTTATTTTAAAAAGCTACTTTATAATGGACAATTGATAAATTCATTATACTTGCTTTTATTATTATTATTATGGTTCTTGTTAGAGGTAGCCCCACATTGTTACAATTAAGTTTAAGGTATTTTTTTCTGAGTATATATGCCCATATTATAGACTATTTCATAAAGAGGCAATATATTATTTTGCTTTTCATCAAATGCTCTTTTTAGGATTAGGTTTTCAAAGAGATATTCCTCTGATGGAAGGTCGACCTCCTCCTCCTTCAATCCTTTATCCTTCTCCTATATCTCTTGTCTATGACAGGCTATTGTCTTTGTTGTCGAACATGCATGGTGCTCGCTTATGACACCTAAACACCATCTCGTATAAGCCCTCCTTTGTGCACGCAGTGTTCTTCCCGATATGAAGCCATTGCCTCGTTACATCGTGAGACTGAGTAGAGGAGTGAAGGAATCATGTTGATGGAGACATGCAAGATTGCTCTTGGCGAGAGTTCAATCTCCTTCACACATAACTCCTTTATATGATTAGTTTGGTTGCTAGTGATTTGATGTTACTATTCATGATCAAATCTAGCCGCTCAAAACATAGAGAAACCTCCTTTTTACAGCTCCTTCCTCACATGAGCATCGTGTGAGTGTGCAAACATCTTCTTTGCGTAAGCACCTTGATACGGAGAATGCACTGTTCTCATGTGACTAAGTCATGCAAATGGTCAAGTTGCATTATATTCGATCCATCCATCCATCCATCCCTCCCTCTCTAAGAGCCTCAATGCTTTTCTTTTCCATCAATTTATTGTGTTGGAGTAACAATTATTTCAAGAAGCCCATTTAAGCATTAGTTAATGTGATTCTTTTTTGCCCTCTCTTGTTTCACTTCATCCTTCCTTTCTTTATTGTTTCTCTTTGTCGATATGTTGATTTGAGACCAAAGCATTGTTGGTCGTGCATTTAAGCTCGTAGGAATTATCAAGTCTTTGCTCCGCTGACTAAGTTCTTTTTAGTTTATGTGAGTGGTATCCTTTTTTGTATATTATAGTTTCTAGTTTATGCAACAAGTTAGACATAGATAATATCTATGCACTAACTTAGAAGAGAAGTCTTAGAGCAATTGTATCAATAAATTATTAGTTGTTTAATTCCACATTAATACTTATATTTTTTTGATTTTATTATGATTATATATATACACACATAATGCTTCTCTCATTAAGAATGATTATTTCTACCTTTTCAAAATTCTACAATTCCAATACATGGATATAATGATTGGTCACGTCAGAATTCCAATGCCCACTCCATATTATATAGCTAATGCACAAGTCTTTCTTTTTTATTTCTTTAAAAAAGAAAAAGGTAGAACATGTGTCCTCTCAATATCTGCTAAATAACCAACAATGACGAACTTTTAGCTACTCATTTGTGACTTTTCTAGACGATTAACTGTCCGATTATACTATGAAATATTTACTCCACACATTCTTTATATTCCAATGCTAAGAACTTTAGATTGGCTTGCTCTGCTCAAAATTCTAACCAATGACTAACAGCCAAAATGCTTTGCTTGGCATCTCTAATTTGTAATATCATAATGGAGCTATAAGTGACTCCTTTCTAGTTCAACTTAAGTTAAGATTAGATTGTTTCTGATCCACTAAACAACATAAACAAGAAACAAGAAAACAAGTTACTATTATAAATGCAGAATCTTATATTATTGGCTGCTAGGTTCGGAGGCTGGACAATGGTAGATTGGTTTGATCAGGATGGAGGGGAAGCACACGAGCATATAATTTTTTAGACATTCTAGTTCTAAGAGGCCATGGGCTCAAATAGTGTGAAAGACTTACTTACAGCCGAGTTATGCGACCTTCTGGATGTTGGCATAGAGGCGTCTCCTCACCAAAGACGGAAAAAATTACTTAGAAGATCAATAGTGCACTTTCTGTGAATTGTGGCCATATTAAAGATACAGAGCACCTATTCTTTGGGTGTCTCCTTTTGTAGAATTATGGAGGAGGATCAGAGATTAGCTCCACCTACCAACGGATCGGAAAACATTACTGGGGAGCCGAATGCTGACACAGGCCCGTCATCTTGTCTTGTCATCTATGATTCATTTTGTATGGAAGGATTGAAATAGAAGTTTATTTGGTGAGGGACAATTGGACATTGAAAGGATCTTCAAGTGTGTGTAAATTCATGTATGCTGGCCCTAGGTGTTTTCTTTGCTTCATCAGACATGAGAAACTCCTAAAGATGGGTTTTGTACTTCATTCTATAAATTTTACTTAACCAAAAAAAGAAACAAAGAAAACAAGGAGAAGCTTGAGTTTTATTTAATTTTATGTTTTGCAGAATAAAAAGTTTAAAAATTGATTTCAATTCAATATGCTATTAAATGGTTGATATCATGACTCATTTTGTTCTGCAGCATATCTCATGCAGTTTGTAATAGCAGGAAATCTCCTTGGGCTCCCAGCTATATCAGTGCCAGTAAGTCAACATGGTCTTTTTTTTTAAAAATTTTTTAAAACTTTTTTTATTATCTCGATCATGAAGTTTCTCCTTACACTTAGTTTGATCAACCTTTGAAATTAACAATGAAGTCAATTACTATTGGAGTTGCATCCAATCAATACATGACATAAAAAATACATTAATTTTTTTAAGAAATAAAATATTTGATTTTAAAGTATGATGCTAATGATTATCCTAAGCAGATGCAATAGTCAAATGTAGATCGCCTATTTGTAGGAGAACATCCCTTTGATATGAAGATCTGTAATTATGAAATAAAAATACCTTGGAGCACTCTTTGTGTATTGTAGGATCCTTATAGCGGCTACACAATGGTCATGTCATACATTAGTATCTATCGGTTTGGTGCTTAGCATGTTAACCTTCTTGAGCATTCCTAGAGGTTATAATACCAAGGAAGGTCACTTAAGTCTTAAGTTTGGAAGTCTTGGTGGAGGCAATCTTTTAATTTTGTGATTTTAATGGAGTCATCACCAATGATGATAATAATGTCCACATAGACAATCAAAAGAATGCATCATCATCTTCCTCGTTGTGAAATAAAGTAGAACACCAAAAGATCTACAATACTCCTAGTCTCGTCATAATGTAGAAGGGCTAAGTTGAATTTTCCAAACTAAGCTCTCAGAGATTGCTTTAGTTGGTACGTCATTTTAGTTCTTCAACTTACACAAAAGATCAATCTCCTTTAGAACAACAAATCCTGAAGGTTATGCTATATGAACTTTCTTAGAAAGATTATTATGAAGGAAAGACATTCTTAATGTTGAACTAATGAAGGGGCTAGTCGAAGTTACCAACTAGGGATGAGATGGACAAAAGTAATCTTATCCACTAGGGAATATATATGAACATAGTCAATGCTATGAATATGAGTGTAGCCATTAGGTACTAGACAAGTTGTGAAGAAATCAACGATACCACCCGATGAATATTTAATCCAGAAGACCCATTTGCAACCACAAAGTAGACTTCCCTGAAGGAAGAGAACTCCCAAGTGCTATTAGAGTGGAGACCATTCATGCTATTGATCATTACTTGTCATGATGATAGATTCTAAAGTGTCTCTAAGGCATTCATAAGAATTGATCATGAGGATAAAGAAGACAGTATTAAATGATAGAGATGCATAAGATATAAAATGTGAAAGAGGATGGGAAGTGGATTAAGGGATCTTGGACAACAACTAACCAGAGAATGAAAGTCTCGGAGAGTATCTGGTGTGTCTTCACTATGAGGTCACTAACTGTAGACCCATAAGGTAGATTCCTGAAATGATGTGTCAACAACAATAAAGGGTGAGGGGAGGTTCAATGTTGGAGTTGGAAAGAACACTAGAGTAGGAACAACAACGGCTTCCTGCATTGATTCAAAGAAATAATGTAGAGGGAAAGAAAGACTGGGTTCAAAAAAGGTCACATCACTAGAAGTAAAGAGATGATATGACTCAGGAGAATAACAATGATATCTTTTTTAGAGACTGCAATAATTATGAAAAATACACTTAATGCAACACTAGGTGAATAAAACAAGTGCATCCAAAGACCCATGGTGGAAGAGAATATGTAACATCTTGTGGAAAGAAAATAGTTAAGGAAAATTGACTATCGAGGTGGAGGATGACGTATGATTGATAAAACAACATTATATTGTCATAAAAAGAACTTATTTTCTTCCATAAAACATGTGCCACTTCCTTTTCCCTACTCCTAAGCTTACTCTTTCTCGACTAACCAAGCACCTAGGTGTTAGTGTTGCTTTTGCTAAATCCACTTTGGTCCCCAATGGTAGCACCGAGTTACTCAACCCCCATCTAAACGGGATTGCCACCGCTTACTACCCTCATCTCTTACTAGAATCTTGAAGCTTTTCCAAGTTCATGCTTGAGGGCAAGCACACTTTTCTGTGGTGACTGATATTATATGCTACTTCGCTGTAACAACAATTAATTGGGTTCCTTATCAGCAAAAAATTATATTTGTTCTTAGTCATATATTCGATTCATTATAATTTTAATTAGTTTAAATAGGGAGGCAATCATTATGGATCAAATTACCACAAATAGTTTTATCTATAATTAACTTTTTGCTAGAATTCCACCAAATTAGTCGTATTGTAGACCAAATTTATAGGAGCTGCACAATTTTCAAGTCTGATTATGTATATCTGCAAAACATCAACAATGGAATCAAGCAAGTTTGATTTCAAAAATTTATCACTCTCCTTCCTCTAAGAAGATCCAAATTCTCCCCTCCATGGATACACAGATTTGGCATTCTTCCCATCCCAATCAATACTAGCTAATATCATTCTTGGTTTATAATAATGACATTCTTAACTATCAGTTAAAATTAAGAAATGAAGGCAGCTAAATCACATGAATCTTTGGCATACCACATTAGCATATTTTATCTCATGACTATAAGCATATACAAAATAGCTTTCGACTTTCAAATGACCGAAAGTATTTACTCATTGTTCCCATTACAAACATTAATGGTGAACTATGAAATCAGTTAAAATTTTGACGACAAACCTCAAATCCCAGAAGAACAGTCAAAGAAGAGTTTAGCTGACTGAAACTCATTCTTGTAGCATGCCAATTTGAGGGGAGGATGAAGGGAAAGAAAGGAAGAATGTCAGAAGAGAAGCTGGGACGGGAGAGGAAGTTTTTCATTGTTTTGTCTACTTGGAATGAGAAGAAAAAAATAGAAAATGAGAGAAAATGACCCTATCTTGCCATCTTTATGTCGTGTTTATTTGATGGGAGGAGGAAAGGAAAGGAAAGAAAGGAAGAGCGTTGCAAAGGGAAGAAGGGAAGGAGGAGGTTTTCTTTGTTTACCTTCTTGAAAAGAGAAGAAATCAGGAAAAAAAATGAGAGAAAATGATAAAATTAGACTTTTCATTTTGTTTTTCTCAAGCTACAGAATTAATGCTTCTATCAGTGTTCCTCCTTTCCTCTTCTCCCTCTTCTCTTCCCCCCAATTTTGGACAACCGAAAGTGAGGAATGGAGCTACGTTGCTCTCTTTTTTTTCCCCTTCCTTTGTCATTGTACTGAAGTAGACAAGGGAACTGACCCGTCTCCTATTTGGGTTCCTTTTCTCTTAAGTAGTCAATCCTTTAGTCACTGTTGACCCAATAGATGTTACTCGCCATCCTTCAGTCACACTCCTCTACACAATCCAATTTTACAACAAATCAACCAACCATACCATTGAAGCATGAGTTTGACCTCAATCCAATTTTACCTTGAAATGAAAATATTTCACCTGAGATCAGATAAGTCTGACCTCCACTCAAGTTCTATTGATTGCTTTACCTTTGCGTTGTGACCTTCCTTTGACAGTCAAGTCTGCTCCAAGCCTAAAAAATTCAGCCAAGTCAATGAATTTCTTGGTTTAATTTAAGCAAAATGTCTCAATTAGGGTAATTAATTCCTAGGTCATAATAGAAACTTCATTTATGCTATCAATGCAATGACTGAGCTCCCTGAGAGCATAATTATTTAAAGCTTGCACCTGCTATAATGGATGTAAATGAATAACTTCGTGGATGCAATGGAAGTTGGAAACAGTTGAAACACACTCACTCTCTCTCTCTTTTTCTCTGTCTATATATATCCATTTTCTTGTTATCTGGATGCATATATTGGCCACTCGATTTTGCAGATTGGACATGATAAAGGAGGATTGCCTATTGGATTGCAATTGATAGGACGGCCATGGAATGAAGCCACCATTCTCAGAGTAGCTGCTGCAGTGGAGGTATAACCTTGACAATATTGATGCTTTAAACTTATTTAACTTTTATATATATATATATATATATATATATATATATATGTTGTCCGATGCTTCCTACGCGACCGTGAGCGATATTTGACGTGGGTGATCTGATGTGGCCAAAATCTATTTTTTTTAATCTCTCTTATCTACATGCAACAACTTTTCTCTCTTTTCTCTTAAATTAAAATAAAATTTTCTCTTCGCTCTCCTAGGATTGCATGCAACAATCATTGTGATGCTATTTTTAAAGGTGGTGTAGCTGCTACAATGTGTAGCGGCTACTACATAATAGCTGCTACAACATAGCAGCTGCTGTTGTAGCAGCCACTGTGTGTAGTTGCTGTTGTAGCAGCTACTGTGTAGTAGCTGCTATCATGGTTTTAAATACCGAACCGTTCCGCCCGAAACTCACGGCTTTTACCGTTCCGACAGGGGACCGGCACCGGCACGCAACCGAGACAGCACGCGACCGACACAGCACGAGGGCGTGAAGTTCGGATCGTCATCGCATGCGTCTTCGCGTGCGTCCAGTTGCGGCACAGTGCGCGACAAAAGGAATCGATTGGATTCCTTCTGTCAATCACGAGATCACTTTAATCAGGGAAAAAACTTATATAAACGACGAAAACTTACCTGGAAGCATCAGCGACGGAGATTGGGTCGAGGCAGCGAGTCGGCGAGGCAGAAGGCAGCGAGGCGGCGAGGAGGCGAGGCGGTGAGGCGGCGATCACATATCTTCGGCAGGTAACAAAGTAAATTGTCAATTTTAAAGTAGAAACTCTGAATCGCGAGCGGAGGAGGAGGAGGAGGAGGAGGAGGAGGATGGCGGCGGAATCGCGATGATCGCGACTTCGCAGAGGAATAGGGTTTCATTTAATAAAAAATTTAATATAACGGCTTTAATTAAAACCGTTATATTAAAATAAAATATTTATTTATATGTTATAATTATTATAACAATGTTATAATAGTGTTATAAAGGAATAGTGTTTTGTTTATAACTGTTATAATTATTATAACAGTGTTATATTAAATTTCTATAAAAAATTACATATATATATATAATTTCTAATTTCTATTTTCTAATTAATTATGATATAAACGATAATTATATATATAAATTAATATTAATTAAATAAATTGTCAATTAACTAATATAATTATAAGATATAAATTTATTTTTATTAATAATAAAAGTATTTAGATTTTAAATTCATATATGTAATTGATTAAAAATCAAATTAAAATTATATACATATGTAATAAATTATTTAAAATATGTATAATTTCTAATTAATTATTATATAAATTATAATTAACTAATATAATTATGACATATAAATTCATATTATTATTATTATTTATTATTAAAACTATAAAAAATAAAAATATTTTAATTAAAAACTTTGAATTTATAATTTATTAAAAAAATTAAATATTAAATTAATTTTATAAATAAAATAGTTTAAAATTTTAAAATAATTTAAAAATCTATAAATAGTTTAAAATTTTTATAAATGATTAAAAATTAAAATAAATTTGAATCTGTTAAATAAATTTAATTTTTCTGTAATATAAATTATAGTATTTAAATAATTTAATTATTTAATATAAAACTTATATAAAATCTATAAATAGTTTAAAAATTTTATAAATGATTAAAAATTAAAATAAATTTGAATCTGTTAAATAAATTTAATTTTTCTGTAATATAAATTATAGTATTTAAATCATTTAATTATTTAATATAAAACTTATATAAAATCTATAAATAGTTTAAAAATTTTATAAATGATTAAAAATTAAAATAAATTTGAATCTGTTAAATAAATTTAATTTTTCTGTAATATAAATTATAGTATTTAAATCATTTAATTATTTAATATAAAACTTATATAGAATATTTATAAACAGAATTAAATAAAGTAGATTATAACTTAAATAGATGATCAATTTCCTTTATGAGTTGGAGTTTTAAAAAATTAACTTAATTTTAGCTATTTTTCAGTATCGAAGTTTATATCCTTTTTATTAATTTTTAATTTTCTAATTAATTCCTTAATATTATCTTAAGTAAATTAACTTAAATTAGTCAAATATTAGTAATTTGATCATTAATGACTTAAAATTTATTTAGGCATGTTATAACTCACTTGCATTTTATTTTTACTTATTTTACACATATTTTTAGTCTTTTTTTTTTTTTGTTAATTTTTCATATTTTTTTATTAAACTGTAATGTATTTTTTCTAAATAAATCATCATGAATTAGTATATTTTTATAAATAAATAAATAAATAAATAAATAAATAATTAAGTGAACTAATAATTAATTTTTATAATTATATCTAAATTAATATTTTAAAATTATTTTTTAAAAATACAAATAAAATCTATCAAAAAATCTATTAAAATTTATCTATTAATTATTTAATATCTACATACTTTATTACCTGTATACTTAAATAATTTAATTTGTGATATCCGAGAAAATTTTATGAGGAAAATAAATTGATTATGAATTGAATAAGTAATTTAAAATTTTTATTTATTAACTAATTTATAGTAAATTTTATCTATTAATTATTCTTTATATATATCAAAATTAATTATTTCATGTTTACTTAAATAATTTAATTTGTGATATATTAAAAAATTTTATAAGAAAAATTGTTAAACTGTGTATTAATTGATTAAATAATTTAAATTATTTATTTATTAATCATATTTTTAAAAATATGTAATTTTAGATGTTTTGAATAAATTTAGTTTTTAAATAATATATAAATATATAAATAGTAATTTTATTATATATGGTACAAAATATATAAACACTAACTATATAGATATATATTATATAAATTAATTGATAATTAATTAAATTGATAAATAATAATATAATTATCATATTTATTAATTAAAATTTTAATTTTATTAATTTTTATAGTTATGAATATTTACATTTTTATAACGCATAGGTAATGGCACCAAAACAACAATCTTATGATCCAGCTTGGAGACATGCACGTCGATTAGAAAATCGATTTCATTGGCAATGTCTGCATTGCGATATGATTGGACGTGGTGGTGGGATCACACGCCTAAAACAACATCTTGCTGGTGGATATCCAGATGTCTCTAGATGCCCAAAAGTGTCTCAAGAAATTCATCGTGCAATGAAAGATGAACTTGATGGCAAAAAAGAATTAAAGCATAAACAACAACAACAACGTGAAATGCTTGATAGGCGAAGCTCTCAAGCACCAGTTTATGATGAATTTGAAGGTCGTGGTGAAGATCCAAATGATGAAGAATTTTTAGCAGCTCTTAGTGCCTCTCGAACTCAATATGAATATGAGCGACATATGCAACATAGTGGTATTGGTGCTAGTGGAAGTGGCTCAGCTGGTGCTAGTGGAAGTGGCTCAACTACTGCAGCAACATTGTGGAGGAGTGAAAGTGTTCGTGTTACTTCAACACAAGGTGGTATCGGTCGTTTCTTTCCTTCTATGGGACGAAGGCGTGCAGTTGATATTGCTGATATTGATCCACTAGCATTCCCGGACCAAGCTAGCAAACAGACTAGGATTGATGATGCTTATACAAGGGAGAAGAAGAAATCAATAGGTCAAAGTATTGCTAAATTTTTTCATTTTAATTGAATTCCTCCCAATGCAGCAAATAACACATACTACCGCAGCATGGTGTCCAACATTCAAAAATCTGGACCTGGTATTCAACCTCCGACTGCATATGAAATTACTGGTCCGTATTTAGATGAACAAGTGGAGGAAATCAAAACTTGGATCCTATCATGCAAGAAGCAATGGAGCTTATATGGGGTTACATTAATGTGTGATGGTTGGACAGGACCTACACGGATGAGCATTATTAATTTTCTGCTATACTGCAATAGAAAGGTGATTTTTCATAAATCTGTTGATGCAACTGCAGATTATCATGATGCATCTTATATATATCATTTGATGGATAACGTAGTTCAAGAGATAGGTGCAGAACATATAGTGCAGGTAATTACAGACAATAGTGCCAACTTCAAGAGGGCTGGAGAATTACTGGAGCAAAAATATCAAACGTTATTTTGGACACCATGCGCAGCACACTGTGTTGATTTGATGATGGCAGATATTGGTAAACTCGATATAGTAAAGAAGGTAGTGAAAAAAGGTCAATCGTTAACAAAATTCCTTTATAATCATCATTGGGTTCACGGATTAATGAGGAAAGTTATTAATGGGGAGATTCTACGACCAGGAGCAACTAGGTTTGCAACTCACTTTCTCCTATTAAAATCATTATTTCAGAAAAAAGTCGGATTGAAAGCCATGTTCACTTTTGAAGATTGGGAAACCTCTCGATACTCTAGTTCTACTGAAGGAAGGGAGGTACAAAAAATTATTATATCTGCTAGATTTTGGGACTATATTTCAGATATTCTTATAGCAGTGGAACCCTTGTACGTTGTTCTACGAAAAGTTGATATGGACAAGAAGCCACAAATGGGCAACGTCTACCGTCTAATTCACGAAGCAAAAGAGGAAATTAAGAGACGTCTACAATCTCCAACCAAGTATCAATATTATATTGATATAATCACTACAAGGTGGGACAACCAAATGGGAAAACATATTCATTTAGCAGGTGCGTATTTTTTATGATAAAGAATTTTTAATATTGCTATTAATAATTATATGTATGCTTAATTATTTTAGGTTATTATCTCAATCCGGCATATCAATATCGTTATAATCTTGCCACAAATGAAGATCTATTAGTAGCCCTTAGAAATGTAATATCAAGGCTCCAAAAAAATAGAGAATTAGCTGCTGAGGCTATTAATGAAAGTCGATTATTTCGAGAAGCATATGGTTCTTTTAGCGATTCTTTTGCAGTGTCATGCAGATATAAAATGGATGCAGGTAAATATAGAAAAAATTATTACTAATTTTTGTCAATAAATATAAATACTATTTTAATTTTATTCTTATTTATCTTACAACTGAGTGGTGGTTACAATATGGAGGATCAGCCCCAAATTTAAAAAAGATTGCAGTACAAATTCTCTCACAGACAACGTCTTCAAGTGGTTGCGAAAGAAATTGGTCAACTTTCTCCCTCATTCATACAAAAGTACGCAATCGTCTTTCTTATCGTCGCTTGGAGAAGATGGTCTACGTTCATTATAATATGCGTCTTCAACTAAGAGCGATTACAGAAGAACAAGAACTGGAAAAACAAGAATCTAGTGATGTAGACCCATTTGATATTGGATTTGTCCAAACTGAGGATGATCCAATGATGGATTGGTGGAGTACCGTGGAGGCTGAGAATCCCTTACTTGATGAAACTGGAGATCCACCACGACCATCTCAATTTCTTATTCAAGAGATTGAAAACATACAAGCTAGAGGAGATGTCAGCGAAGAATATAATGATGAGGCTTTTGACCAAGAATTTCGATTTTCCGGATCACGACCGAGACGTTCTCAATCATCTCAACCTCAAAGTCAACCAAAGTCCGCAGATAAAGACAAAGGTAAAACTTCTGCAATTTTTACTCAAGAGAAAAGAAAAGTCAGAACTCCAGCTTTTAAAGAAAGTGGCCCATTGAGAATTAGTGAAAATCCACTCAATGCAATTGATG